>NC_068335.1:7517344-8154767 GCF_000147395.1 Oryza glaberrima | reverse complement strand
TTTTAAAACATCGCACCCTCGTGTGCCAATATTGGCATTAATTGACAAAAGTTCGCCGCGCGAATCACGAAGTGAGTTTTTGCCACGAACGCACCCAATACACTCCAATATGTCCAAAAATCATGTTTTGGCGTATTGTGAACTTTTTGATTCCGTTCAAAAACATCGCACCCTCGTGTCCCAATATTGGCATTAATTGACAAAAGTTCGCCGCGCGAAGCACGAAGTGTGTTTTTGACACGAAAGCACCCAATACACTCCAATATGTCCAAAAATCATGTTTTGGCGTATTGTGAACTTTTTGATTCCGGTCAAAAACATCGCACCCTCGTGTCCCAATATTGGCATTAATTGACAAAAGTTCGCCGCGCGAAGCACGAAGTGTGTTTTTGACACGAAAGCACCCAATACACTCCAATATGTCCAAAACTCCTGTTTTGTCGTTTTTTGAACGTTTCGATTCCGGTCAAAAACATCGCACCCTCGTGTGCCAACATTGGCATTAATTGAGAAAAGTTCGCCGCACGAATCACGAAGTGAGTTTTTGCCACGAACGCACCGATATGTCCAACAATCATGTTTTGGCATTTTGTGAACTTTTTAATTCCGGTCGAAAACATCGCACCCTCGTGTGCCAATATTGGCATTAATTGACAAAAGTTCGCCGCGCGAAGCACGAAGTGTGTTTTTGACACGAAAGCACCCAATACACTCCAATATGTCCAAAACTCCTGTTTTGTCGTTTTTTGAACGTTTTGATTCCGGTCAAAAACATCGCACCCTCGTGTGCCAACATTGGCATTAATTGAGAAAAGTTCGCCGCACGAATCACGAAGTGAGCTTTTGCCACGAACGCACCGATATGTCCAACAATCATGTTTTGGCATTTTGTGAACTTTTTGATTCCGGTCGAAAACATCGCACCCTCGTGTGCCAATATTGGCATTAATTGACAAAAGTTCGCCGCGCGAATCACGAAGTGAGTTTTTTCCACGAACGCACCCAATACACTCCAATATGTCCAAAAATCATGTTTTGGCGTATTGTGAACTTTTTGATTCCGGTCAAAAACATCGCACCCTCGTGTCCCAATATTGGCATTAATTGACAAAAGTTCGCCGCGCGAAGCACGAAGTGTGTTTTTGACACGAAAGCACCCAATACACTCCAATATGTCCAAAACTCCTGTTTTGTCGTTTTTTGAACGTTTTGATTCCGGTCAAAAACATCGCACCCTCGTGTGCCAACATTGGCATTAATTGAGAAAAGTTCGCCGCACGAATCACGAAGTGAGCTTTTGCCACGAACGCACCGATATGTCCAACAATCATGTTTTGGCATTTTGTGAACTTTTTGATTCCGGTCGAAAACATCGCACCCTCGTGTGCCAATATTGGCATTAATTGACAAAAGTTCGCCGCGCGAATCACGAAGTGAGTTTTTTCCACGAACGCACCCAATACACTCCAATATGTCCAAAAATCATGTTTTGGCGTATTGTGAACTTTTTGATTCCGGTCAAAAACATCGCACCCTCGTGTCCCAATATTGGCATTAATTGACAAAAGTTCGCCGCGCGAAGCACGAAGTGTGTTTTTGACACGAAAGCACCCAATACACTCCAATATGTCCAAAAGTCCTGTTTTGTCGTTTTTTGAACGTTTTGATTCCGGTCAAAAACATCGCACCCACCCTCGTGTGCCAACATTGGCATTAATTGAGAAAAGTTCGCGGCACGAATCACGAAGTGAGCTTTTGCCACGAACGCACCGATATGTCCAACAATCATGTTTTGGCATTTTGTGAACTTTTTGATTCCGGTCGAAAACATCGCACCCTCGTGTGCCAATATTGGCATTAATTGACAAAAGTTCGCCGCGCGAATCACGAAGTGAGTTTTTGCCACGAACGCACCCAATACACTCCAATATGTCCAAAAATCATGTTTTGGCGTTTTGTGAACTTTTTGTTAACGGTCGAAAACATCGCACCCTCGTGTGCCAGTATTGGCATTAATTGACAAAAGTTCGCCGCGCGAAGCACGAAGTGTGTTTTTGACACGAAAGCACCCAATACACTCCAATATGTCCAAAACTCCTGTTTTGTCGTTTTTTGAACGTTGTGATTCCGGTCAAAAACATCGCACCCTCGTGTGCCAACATTGGCATTAATTGAGAAAAGTTCGCCGCACGAATCACGAAGTGAGTTTTTGCCACGAACGCACCGATATGTCCAACAATCATGTTTTGGCATTTTGTGAACTTTTTAATTCCGGTCGAAAACATCGCACCCTCGTGTGCCAATATTGGCATTAATTGACAAAAGTTCGCCGCGCGAATCACGAAGTGAGTTTTTGCCACGAACGCACCCAATACACTCCAATATGTCCAAAAATCATGTTTTGGCGTTTTGTGAACTTTTTGTTAACGGTCGAAAACATCGCACCCTCGTGTGCCAGTATTGGCATTAATTGACAAAAGTTCGCCGCGCGAAGCACGAAGTGTGTTTTTGACACGAAAGCACCCAATACACTCCAATATGTCCAAAACTCCTGTTTTGTCGTTTTTTGAACGTTTTGATTCCGGTCAAAAACATCGCACCCTCGTGTGCCAACATTGGCATTAATTGAGAAAAGTTCGCCGCACGAATCACGAAGTGAGTTTTTGCCACGAACGCACCAAATACACTCCAATATGTCCAAAAATCATGTTTTGGCGTTTTGTGAACTTTTTGTTAACGGTCGAAAACATCGCACCCTCGTGTGCCAGTATTGGCATTAATTGACAAAAGTTCGCCGCGCGAAGCACGAAGTGTGTTTTTGACACGAAAGCACCCAATACACTCCAATATGTCCAAAACTCCTGTTTTGTCGTTTTTTGAACGTTGTGATTCCGGTCAAAAACATCGCACCCTCGTGTGCCAACATTGGCATTAATTGAGAAAAGTTCGCCGCACGAATCACGAAGTGAGTTTTTGCCACGAACGCACCGATATGTCCAACAATCATGTTTTGGCATTTTGTGAACTTTTTAATTCCGGTCGAAAACATCGCACCCTCGTGTGCCAATATTGGCATTAATTGACAAAAGTTCGCCGCGCGAATCACGAAGTGAGTTTTTGCCACGAACGCACCCAATACACTCCAATATGTCCAAAAATCATGTTTTGGCGTATTGTGAACTTTTTGATTCCGTTCAAAAACATCGCACCCTCGTGTCCCAATATTGGCATTAATTGACAAAAGTTCGCCGCGCGAAGCACGAAGTGTGTTTTTGACACGAAAGCACCCAATACACTCCAATATGTCCAAAACTCCTGTTTTGTCGTTTTTTGAACGTTTTGATTCCGGTCAAAAACATCGCACCCTCGTGTGCCAACATTGGCATTAATTGAGAAAAGTTCGCCGCACGAATCACGAAGTGAGTTTTTGCCACGAACGCACCGATATGTCCAACAATCATGTTTTGGCATTTTGTGAACTTTTTAATTCCGGTCGAAAACATCGCACCCTCGTGTGCCAATATTGGCATTAATTGACAAAAGTTCGCCGCGCGAATCACGAAGTGAGTTTTTGCCACGAACGCACCCAATACACTCCAATATGTCCAAAAATCATGTTTTGGCGTTTTGTGAACTTTTTGTTAACGGTCGAAAACATCGCACCCTCGTGTGCCAGTATTGGCATTAATTGACAAAAGTTCGCCGCACGAAGCACGAAGTGTGTTTTTGACACGAAAGCACCCAATACACTCCAATATGTCCAAAACTCCTGTTTTGTCGTTTTTTGAACGTTGTGATTCCGGTCAAAAACATCGCACCCTCGTGTGCCAACATTGGCATTAATTGAGAAAAGTTCGCCGCACGAATCACGAAGTGAGTTTTTGCCACGAACGCACCCAATACACTCCAATATGTCCAAAAATCATGTTTTGGCGTTTTGTGAACTTTTTGTTAACGGTCGAAAACATCGCACCCTCGTGTGCCAGTATTGGCATTAATTGACAAAAGTTCGCCGCGCGAAGCACGAAGTGTGTTTTTGACACGAAAGCACCCAATACACTCCAATATGTCCAAAACTCCTGTTTTGTCGTTTTTTGAACGTTTTCGATTCCGGTCAAAAACATCGCACCCTCGTGTGCCAACATTGGCATTAATTGAGAAAAGTTCGCCGCACGAATCACGAAGTGAGCTTTTGCCACGAACGCACCGATATGTCCAACAATCATGTTTTGGCATTTTGTGAACTTTTTGATTCCGGTCGAAAACATCGCACCCTCGTGTGCCAATATTGGCATTAATTGACAAAAGTTCGCCGCGCGAATCACGAAGTGAGTTTTTGCCACGAACGCACCCAATACACTCCAATATGTCCAAAAATCATGTTTTGGCGTTTTGTGAACTTTTTGTTAACGGTCGAAAACATCGCACCCTCGTGTGCCAGTATTGGCATTAATTGACAAAAGTTCGCCGCGCGAAGCACGAAGTGTGTTTTTGACACGAAAGCACCCAATACACTCCAATATGTCCAAAACTCCTGTTTTGTCGTTTTTTGAACGTTTTGATTCCGGTCAAAAACATCGCACCCTCGTGTGCCAACATTGGCATTAATTGAGAAAAGTTCGCCGCACGAATCACGAAGTGAGTTTTTGCCACGAACGCACCGATATGTCCAACAATCATGTTTTGGCATTTTGTGAACTTTTTAATTCCGGTCGAAAACATCGCACCCTCGTGTGCCAATATTGGCATTAATTGACAAAAGTTCGCCGCGCGAATCACGAAGTGAGTTTTTGCCACGAACGCACCCAATACACTCCAATATGTCCAAAAATCATGTTTTGGCGTATTGTGAACTTTTTGATTCCGTTCAAAAACATCGCACCCTCGTGTCCCAATATTGGCATTAATTGACAAAAGTTCGCCGCGCGAAGCACGAAGTGTGTTTTTGACACGAAAGCACCCAATACACTCCAATATGTCCAAAACTCCTGTTTTGTCGTTTTTTGAACGTTTTGATTCCGGTCAAAAACATCGCACCCTCGTGTGCCAACATTGGCATTAATTGAGAAAAGTTCGCCGCACGAATCACGAAGTGAGTTTTTGCCACGAACGCACCGATATGTCCAACAATCATGTTTTGGCATTTTGTGAACTTTTTAATTCCGGTCGAAAACATCGCACCCTCGTGTGCCAATATTGGCATTAATTGACAAAAGTTCGCCGCGCGAATCACGAAGTGAGTTTTTGCCACGAACGCACCCAATACACTCCAATATGTCCAAAAATCATGTTTTGGCGTTTTGTGAACTTTTTGTTAACGGTCGAAAACATCGCACCCTCGTGTGCCAGTATTGGCATTAATTGACAAAAGTTCGCCGCACGAAGCACGAAGTGTGTTTTTGACACGAAAGCACCCAATACACTCCAATATGTCCAAAACTCCTGTTTTGTCGTTTTTTGAACGTTGTGATTCCGGTCAAAAACATCGCACCCTCGTGTGCCAACATTGGCATTAATTGAGAAAAGTTCGCCGCACGAATCACGAAGTGAGTTTTTGCCACGAACGCACCCAATACACTCCAATATGTCCAAAAATCATGTTTTGGCGTTTTGTGAACTTTTTGTTAACGGTCGAAAACATCGCACCCTCGTGTGCCAGTATTGGCATTAATTGACAAAAGTTCGCCGCGCGAAGCACGAAGTGTGTTTTTGACACGAAAGCACCCAATACACTCCAATATGTCCAAAACTCCTGTTTTGTCGTTTTTTGAACGTTTCGATTCCGGTCAAAAACATCGCACCCTCGTGTGCCAACATTGGCATTAATTGAGAAAAGTTCGCCGCACGAATCACGAAGTGAGCTTTTGCCACGAACGCACCGATATGTCCAACAATCATGTTTTGGCATTTTGTGAACTTTTTGATTCCGGTCGAAAACATCGCACCCTCGTGTGCCAATATTGGCATTAATTGACAAAAGTTCGCCGCGCGAATCACGAAGTGAGTTTTTGCCACGAACGCACCCAATACACTCCAATATGTCCAAAAATCATGTTTTGGCGTTTTGTGAACTTTTTGTTAACGGTCGAAAACATCGCACCCTCGTGTGCCAGTATTGGCATTAATTGACAAAAGTTCGCCGCACGAAGCACGAAGTGTGTTTTTGACACGAAAGCACCCAATACACTCCAATATGTCCAAAACTCCTGTTTTGTCGTTTTTTGAACGTTGTGATTCCGGTCAAAAACATCGCACCCTCGTGTGCCAACATTGGCATTAATTGAGAAAAGTTCGCCGCACGAATCACGAAGTGAGTTTTTGCCACGAACGCACCCAATACACTCCAATATGTCCAAAAATCATGTTTTGGCGTTTTGTGAACTTTTTGTTAACGGTCGAAAACATCGCACCCTCGTGTGCCAGTATTGGCATTAATTGACAAAAGTTCGCCGCGCGAAGCACGAAGTGTGTTTTTGACACGAAAGCACCCAATACACTCCAATATGTCCAAAACTCCTGTTTTGTCGTTTTTTGAACGTTGTGATTCCGGTCAAAAACATCGCACCCTCGTGTGCCAACATTGGCATTAATTGAGAAAAGTTCGCCGCACGAATCACGAAGTGAGTTTTTGCCACGAACGCACCCAATACACTCCAATATGTCCAAAAATCATGTTTTGGCGTTTTGTGAACTTTTTGTTAACGGTCGAAAACATCGCACCCTCGTGTGCCAGTATTGGCATTAATTGACAAAAGTTCGCCGCGCGAAGCACGAAGTGTGTTTTTGACACGAAAGCACCCAATACACTCCAATATGTCCAAAACTCCTGTTTTGTCGTTTTTTGAACGTTTCGATTCCGGTCAAAAACATCGCACCCTCGTGTGCCAACATTGGCATTAATTGAGAAAAGTTCGCCGCACGAATCACGAAGTGAGCTTTTGCCACGAACGCACCGATATGTCCAACAATCATGTTTTGGCATTTTGTGAACTTTTTGATTCCGGTCGAAAACATCGCACCCTCGTGTGCCAATATTGGCATTAATTGACAAAAGTTCGCCGCGCGAATCACGAAGTGAGTTTTTGCCACGAACGCACCCAATACACTCCAATATGTCCAAAAATCATGCTTTGGCGTATTGTGAACTTTTTGATTCCGTTCAAAAACATCGCACCCTCGTGTCCCAATATTGGCATTAATTGACAAAAGTTCGCCGTGCGAAGCACGAAGTGTGTTTTTGACACGAAAGCACCCAATACACTCCAATATGTCCAAAACTCCTGTTTTGTCGTTTTTTGAACGTTTTGATTCCGGTCAAAAACATCGCACCCTCGTGTGCCAACATTGGCATTAATTGAGAAAAGTTCGCCGCACGAATCACGAAGTGAGTTTTTGCCACGAACGCACCGATATGTCCAACAATCATGTTTTGGCATTTTGTGAACTTTTTGATTCCGGTCGAAAACATCGCACCCTCGTGTGCCAATATTGGCATTAATTCACAAAAGTTCGCCGCGCGAATCACGAAGTGAGTTTTTGCCACGAACGCACCCAATACACTCCAATATGTCCAAAAATCATGTTTTGGCGTTTTGTGAACTTTTTGTTAACGGTCGAAAACATCGCACCCTCGTGTGCCAGTATTGGCATTAATTGACAAAAGTTCGCCGCGCGAAGCACGAAGTGTGTTTTTGACACGAAAGCACCCAATACACTCCAATATGTCCAAAACTCCTGTTTTGTCGTTTTTTGAACGTTGTGATTCCGGTCAAAAACATCGCACCCTCGTGTGCCAACATTGGCATTAATTGAGAAAAGTTCGCCGCACGAATCACGAAGTGAGTTTTTGCCACGAACGCACCCAATACACTCCAATATGTCCAAAAATCATGTTTTGGCGTTTTGTGAACTTTTTGTTAACGGTCGAAAACATCGCACCCTCGTGTGCCAGTATTGGCATTAATTGACAAAAGTTCGCCGCGCGAAGCACGAAGTGTGTTTTTGACACGAAAGCACCCAATACACTCCAATATGTCCAAAACTCCTGTTTTGTCGTTTTTTGAACGTTTCGATTCCGGTCAAAAACATCGCACCCTCGTGTGCCAACATTGGCATTAATTGAGAAAAGTTCGCCGCACGAATCACGAAGTGAGTTTTTGCCACGAACGCACCGATATGTCCAACAATCATGTTTTGGCATTTTGTGAACTTTTTAATTCCGGTCGAAAACATCGCACCCTCGTGTGCCAATATTGGCATTAATTGACAAAAGTTCGCCGCACGAAGCACGAAGTGTGTTTTTGACACGAAAGCACCCAATACACTCCAATATGTCCAAAAGTCCTGTTTTGTCGTTTTTTGAACGTTTTGATTCCGGTCAAAAACATCGCACCCACCCTCGTGTGCCAACATTGGCATTAATTGAGAAAAGTTCGCGGCACGAATCACGAAGTGAGCTTTTGCCACGAACGCACCGATATGTCCAACAATCATGTTTTGGCATTTTGTGAACTTTTTGATTCCGGTCGAAAACATCGCACCCTCGTGTGCCAATATTGGCATTAATTGACAAAAGTTCGCCGCGCGAATCACGAAGTGAGTTTTTTCCACGAACGCACCCAATACACTCCAATATGTCCAAAAATCATGTTTTGGCGTATTGTGAACTTTTTGATTCCGGTCAAAAACATCGCACCCTCGTGTCCCAATATTGGCATTAATTGATAAAAGTTCGCCGCGCGAAGCACGAAGTGTGTTTTTGACACGAAAGCACCCAATACACTCCAATATGTCCAAAACTCCTGTTTTGTCGTTTTTTGAACGTTTTGATTCCGGTCAAAAACATCGCACCCTCGTGTGCCAACATTGGCATTAATTGAGAAAAGTTCGCCGCACGAATCACGAAGTGAGCTTTTGCCACGAACGCACCGATATGTCCAACAATCATGTTTTGGCATTTTGTGAACTTTTTGATTCCGGTCGAAAACATCGCACCCTCGTGTGCCAATATTGGCATTAATTGACAAAAGTTCGCCGCGCGAAGCACGAAGTGTGTTTTTGACACGAAAGCACCCAATACACTCCAATATGTCCAAAACTCCTGTTTTGTCGTTTTTTGAACGTTTTGATTCCGGTCAAAAACATCGCACCCTCGTGTGCCAACATTGGCATTAATTGAGAAAAGTTCGCCGCACGAATCACGAAGTGAGTTTTTGCCACGAACGCACCGATATGTCCAACAATCATGTTTTGGCATTTTGTGAACTTTTTAATTCCGGTCGAAAACATCGCACCCTCGTGTGCCAATATTGGCATTAATTGACAAAAGTTCGCCGCGCGAAGCACGAAGTGTGTTTTTGACACGAAAGCACCCAATACACTCCAATATGTCCAAAACTCCTGTTTTGTCGTTTTTTGAACGTTTTGATTCCGGTCAAAAACATCGCACCCTCGTGTGCCAACATTGGCATTAATTGAGAAAAGTTCGCCGCACGAATCACGAAGTGAGCTTTTGCCACGAACGCACCGATATGTCCAACAATCATGTTTTGGCATTTTGTGAACTTTTTGATTCCGGTCGAAAACATCGCACCCTCGTGTGCCAATATTGGCATTAATTGACAAAAGTTCGCCGCGCGAATCACGAAGTGAGTTTTTTCCACGAACGCACCCAATACACTCCAATATGTCCAAAAATCATGTTTTGGCGTATTGTGAACTTTTTGATTCCGGTCAAAAACATCGCACCCTCGTGTCCCAATATTGGCATTAATTGACAAAAGTTCGCCGCGCGAAGCACGAAGTGTGTTTTTGACACGAAAGCACCCAATACACTCCAATATGTCCAAAACTCCTGTTTTGTCGTTTTTTGAACGTTTCGATTCCGGTCAAAAACATCGCACCCTCGTGTGCCAACATTGGCATTAATTGAGAAAAGTTCGCCGCACGAATCACGAAGTGAGTTTTTGCCACGAACGCACCGATATGTCCAACAATCATGTTTTGGCATTTTGTGAACTTTTTAATTCCGGTCGAAAACATCGCACACGTGGGGTCTCAACATATGCCAACATTGGCATTAATTGACAAAAGTTCGCCGCGCGAATCACGAAGTGAGTTTTTGCCACGAACGCACCCAGTACACTCCAATATGTCCAAAAATCATGTTTTGGTGCTTTTTGAACTTTTTCATTCCGGTCAAAAACATCGCACCCGTGAGGGCTCAATATATTCCAATATTGACACTAATTGACATAAGTTCGCCGCGCGATTCACGAAGTGAGTTTTTGCCTCGAACGCACCCAATACGCTCCAATATGTCCAAAAATCATGTTTTGTTGCTTTTGAACTTTTTTATTCCGGTCAAAAAACATCGGACCCGTGGAGGCTGAATATATGCCAATATTGGTATTAATTGGCAAAAGTTCGCAGCGCGAATCACGGAGTTTTTGCCACGAACGCTGCCAATACACTCCAATAAGTCCAAAAATCATGTTTTGGTGCTTTTTGAACTATTTCAATCCGGTCAAAAACATCGCACCCGTGGGGGCTCAATATATGCCAATATTGGCATAAATTGACGAAAGTTTGCCGCGCGAATCACGAAATGAGTTTTTGCTACTAACGCAACCAATACACTCCAATATGTCGAAAAATTATGTTTTGATCTTTTTGAACTTTTTCATTCCGGTCAAAAACATCGCACCCGTGAGGGCTCAATATATGCCAATATTGGCCCACACGGATGTGATGTTTTTGACCGGAATGAAAATGTTCAAGAAGCACGAAAGCATGATTTTTGGAGATATTGGAGTGTATTGGGTGCGTTCGTAGCAAAAACTCACTTCGTAATTCGCGCTGCGAACTTTTGTCAATTAATGCCAATATTGGCACACGAGGGTGCGATGTTTTCGACCGTTAACAAAAAGTTCACAAAACGCCAAAACATGATTTTTGGACATATTGGAGTGTATTGGGTGCGTTCGTGGCAAAAACACACTTCGTGCTTCGCGCGCGATCTTTGTCAATTAATGCCAATATTGGCACACGAGGGTGCGATGTTTTTGACCGGAATCAAAAAGTTCACAATACGCCAAAACACGATTTTTGGACACATTGGAGTGTATTTGGTGCGTTCGTGGCAAAAACTCACTTCGTGATTCGTGCGGCGAACTTTTGCCAATTAGTGCCAATATTAGCATATATTGGCCCACACGGGTGCGATGTTTTTAACCGGAATGAAAAAGTTCAAAAAGCACCAAAACATGATTTTTGGACATATTGGAGTGCATTGGGTGCGTTCGTGGTAAAAACTCACTTCCTGATTCGCGCGGCGAACTTTTGTCAATTAGTGCCAATATTAGCATAAATTGGCCCACACGGGTGCGACGTTTTTGACCGGATTGAAAAAGTTCAAAAAGCACCCAAACATGATTTTTGGACATATTGGAGTGTATTGGGTGCGTTCGTGGCAAAAACTCACTTCGTTATTCGCGTGGCGAACTTTAGTTAATTAGTGCCAATATTACCATATATTGGCCCACACGGGTGCGATGTTTTTGACCGGAATGAAAAGGTTCAGAAAACACCAAAAGATGATTTATGGACATATTGGAGTGCATTGGGTGCGTTCGAGGCAAAAACTCACTTCACGATTCGCGTGGCGAACTTTTGTCAATTAATGCCAATATTGGCATATATTGAGCCCCCATGGGTGCGATATTTTTGACCGGATTGAAAAGTTCGAAAAACACCAAAACAGGATTTTTGGACATATTGGAGTGTATTGGGGGCATTCGTGGCAAAAACTCACTTCGTGATTCGCGTGGCGAACTTTAGTCAATTAGTGCCAATATTAGCATATATTGAGCGCCCCACGGGTGCGATGTTTTTTGACCGGAATAAAAAAGTTCAAAAAGCACCAAAAGATGATTTATGGACATATTGGAGTGCATTGGGTGCGTTCGAGGCAAAAACTCACTTCACGATTCGCGTGGCGAACTTTTGTCAATTACTGCCAATATTAGCATAAATTGGCCCACACGGGTGCGACGTTTTTGACCGGAATGAAAAAGTTCAAAAAGCACCAAAACATGAATTTTGGACATATTGGAGTGTGTTGGGTGCGTTCGTGGCAAAAACTCACTTCGTGATTCGCGCGGCGAACTTTTGTCAATTAGTGCCATTATTGGCATATATTGAGCCCCCACGGGTGCGATGTTTTTGACCGGAATGAAAAAATTCAAAAAGCACCAAAACACGATTTCTGGACAAATGTGAGTGTATTGGGTGCGTTCCTGGCAAAAACTCATTTCGTGATTCGCGCGACGAACTTTTGTCAATTAATGTCAATATTGGCATATGTTGAGCCCCACGGGTGCGATGCTTTTGACCAGATTGAAAAAGTTCAAAAAGCATCCAAACATGATTTTTAGACATATTGGAGTGTATTGGGTGTGTTCGTGGCAAAAACTCACTTCGTGATTCGTGTGGCGAACTTTTGCCAATTAGTGCCAATATTAGCATATATTGGCCCACACGGGTGCGATGTTTTTAACCGGAATGAAAAAGTTCAAAAAGCACCAAAACATAATTTTTGGACAAATTGGAGTGTATTGGGTGCGTTCGTGGCAAGAACTCACTTCGTGATTCGTGCGGCGAACTTTTGTCAATTAGTGCCAATATTAGCATACATTGGGCCACACGGGTGCGATGCTTTTGACCGGAATGAAAAAGTTCAAAAAGCACCAAAACATGAATTTTGGATATATTAGAGTGTATTGGGTGCGTTCGTTGCTAGAACTCCCTTCGTGATTCGTACGGCGAACTTTTGTCAATTAATGCCAATATTGGCATATGTTGAGCCCCCACGGGTGCGATGTTTTTGACCGGATTGAATAAGTTCAAAAAGCACCAAAACATGATTTTTGGACTTATTGGATTGTATTGGGTGCGTTCGTGGCAAAAACTCACTTCGTGATTCGCGCGGCGAACTTTTGTCAATTAGTGCCATTATTGGCATATATTGAGCCCCCACGGGTGCGATGTTTTTGACCGGAATGAAAAAATTCAAAAAGCACCAAAACACGATTTCTGGACAAATGTGAGTGTATTGGGTGCGTTCCTGGCAAAAACTCATTTCGTGATTCGCGCGACGAACTTTTGTCAATTAATGTCAATATTGGCATATGTTGAGCCCCACGGGTGCGATGCTTTTGACCAGATTGAAAAAGTTCAAAAAGCATCCAAACATGATTTTTAGACATATTGGAGTGTATTGGGTGTGTTCGTGGCAAAAACTCACTTCGTGATTCGTGTGGCGAACTTTTGCCAATTAGTGCCAATATTAGCATATATTGGCCCACACGGGTGCGATGTTTTTAACCGGAATGAAAAAGTTCAAAAAGCACCAAAACATAATTTTTGGACAAATTGGAGTGTATTGGGTGCGTTCGTGGCAAGAACTCACTTCGTGATTCGTGCGGCGAACTTTTGTCAATTAGTGCCAATATTAGCATACATTGGGCCACACGGGTGCGATGCTTTTGACCGGAATGAAAAAGTTCAAAAAGCACCAAAACATGAATTTTGGATATATTAGAGTGTATTGGGTGCGTTCGTTGCTAGAACTCCCTTCGTGATTCGTACGGCGAACTTTTGTCAATTAATGCCAATATTGGCATATGTTGAGCCCCCACGGGTGCGATGTTTTTGACCGGATTGAATAAGTTCAAAAAGCACCAAAACATGATTTTTGGACTTATTGGATTGTATTGGGTGCGTTCGTGGCAAAAACTCACTCCGTGATTCGCACGACGAACTTTTGTCAATTAATGCCAATATTGGCATATATCTTGAGCCCCCACAGGTGCGATGTTTTTTGACCGGAATGAAAAAGTTCAAAAACCACCAAAACATGATTTTTGGACATGTTGGAGTGTATTGGGTGCGTTCGCGGCAAAAACTCACTTCGTGATTCGCGCAACGAACTTTTGTCAATTAATGTCAATATTGGTATATGTTGAGCCACCACGGGTGCGATGTTTTTGACCGGATTGAAAAAGTTCAAAAAGCATCCAAACATGATTTTTGGACATATTGGAGTGTATTGGGTGCGTTCGTGGCAAAAACTCACTTCGTGATTCGTGCGGCGAACTTTTGTCAATTAGTTCCAATATTAGCATATATTGGCCCACACGGGTACGATGTTTTTGACCGGAATGAAAAAGTTCAAAAAGCACCAAAACATTATTTTTGGACAAATTGGAGTGTATTGGGTGCGTTCGTGGCAAAAACTCACTTCGTGATTCGCGCGGCGAACTTTTCTGAATTAATGCCAATACTGGCACAGGAGGGTGCGATGTTTTTGACCGGAATGAAAAAGTTCAAAAAACGCCAAAACATGATTTTTGCACATATACTAGTGTATTTGGTGCGTTCGTGGCAAAAACTCACTTCGTGATTCGCGCGGCGAATTTTTGTCAATTAATGCCAATAGTGGCATAAAAAAGTTTTTTGACCGGAATAAAAAAGTTCAAAAAGCACCAAAACATGATTTATGGACATATTGGAGTGCATTGGGTGCGTTCGAGGCAAAAACTCACTTCACGATTCGCGTGGCGAACTTTTGTCAATTAATGCCAATATTGGCATATATTGAGCCCCCACGGGTACGATGTTTTTGACTGGATTGAAAAGGTTCAAAAAGCATCCAAACATGATTTTTGGACATATTGGAGTGTATTGGGTGCGTTCGTTACAAAAACTCACTTCGTGGTTCGCGCGGCGAACTTTAGTCAATTAGTACCAATATTAGCATATTGCCCCACACGGGTGCGATGTTTTTGACCGGAATGAAAATGTTCAAAAAGCACCAAAACATGATTTTTGGACATGTTGGAGTGTATTGGGTGCGTTCGTGGCAAAAACTCTCTTCGTGATTCGTGCGGCGAACTTTTGTTAATTAATGCCAATATTTGCATATATTGAGCCCCCACGGGTGCGATGTTTTTGACCGGAATGAAAAAGTTCAAAAAGCACCAAGATAAGATTTTTGGACATATTGGAGTGTATTGGGTGCGTTCGTGGCAAAAACTCACTTCGTTATTCGCGCGGCGAACTTTTGTCAATTAATGCCAATATTGGCATATATTGAGCCCCCACGGGTGCGATGTTTTTGACCGGATTAAAAAAGTTCAAAAAGCACCAAAACATGATTTTTCGAAATATTTGAGTGTTTTGGGTGCGTTCGTGGCAAAAACTCACTTCGTGATTCGCGCGGCGAACTTTTGTCAATTAATGCCAATATTGGCATATATTGAGCCTCCACGGGTGCGATGTTTTTGACCAGAATGAAAAAGTTCAAAAAGCACTAAAACATGATTTTTCGACATATTGGACTGTATTGGGTGCGTTCGTTACAAAAACTCACTTCGTGATACGCGTGGCGAACTTTTGTCAATTAGTGCCATTATTAGTATATATTGGTACACGTGGGTGCGATGTTTTTGACCGGAATGAATAAGTTCAAAAATCATAAAACCATTTGTTTTAGACATATTGGAGTGTATTGGGTACGTCCGTGTCAAAAAATCACTCCGTGACTCGTGCGGCTGATGAACCCTGAGTTCCACATGACACTCAAGGCTGTTGTTGGCCCGATCTTTCGATGAGTTGAGATAACTACGATTTGGGAGAAACGTTGACGACTCGACTACAACCGTACAAGACGTTGTGTTGCGCCTTAGTGATCGATACACCTCTCCGTAGGTTGTTGATCTTGCCAGTGCAAAGCAACCCTATTCCTGCAAGCAAATCGAAGAAACAAGCAAGAACAAGATAAAAGCAATTTGAATTGTAAATAGGAATGAATACACACGATAAGTTGGGGTTTCGGATACAAGCAGACGGACGGTCTAGCTGACACGCGCGCTGCAAGGAAGTAGCAATGGCTAAACTTTCATCTAAACAAAAGCCAACTAACCCTGAAGGGGTTACTAGCTATTTAAGGGATGTAGGAGGTCAGAAGGGCGTCCTCCCTCTGTTTGGGGCGCAGCCCCCCCTTGGGCCCCACTTGGGCCGGGGTCCCAGATGAAATTACAGGCCTATAGGCCCATTACAGACAACGCAGCCCCTTGTTTCTTCAATTGCCAATGACTTAGATGGAATTTGACAATGATGTTGGATTCGTTGGAAGGAGGATTCCGAGAGCTTTCTATCAAGTACTCGTGGGCCCAAAATGAAGGCCATATGGAGATTTGGCGACCGTTTGAATTCAGCACTATCTCAAGTGGTCGAATTGGATTCTAGAATGCGGCGGACTTCATCTCCATCTCTGCATGCACCATGGCCGTCGTCTTTATCTTCCATATGCAGCCCCAAATAAGTGGATTGGTCCTGAACATATAAACGCATACATTATGAGGTAGTGTCATATTCTTGATTAGATTAAATTGGCACTTGTTATGAAACGAGACCACCTGTGGGTATATGACATGATCAATGGTTGTATCCGTCGTAGGCGTGGTCACATCATCGGTAGACTTTGTCAATTAATACCAATATTTGCACACATGGGTGCGATGTTTTCAACCGGAACGAAAAAGTTCAAAAAGCAGCAAAACATGAGTTTTGGACATCATGGAGCGGATTGGGTGCGTCCGTGTTGAAAAATTACTCCGTTACTCGCGCGGCCAACTTTTGTCAATTAATGCTGATATTGGCACACGTGGGTGCGATGTTTTTAACCGGAATGAAATGTTCAAAGAGCTAGCAAATATTGGCCTATGTTGGCACACGTGGGTCCGTTGTTTTTGCCAATTAATGTAGGTATTGGCCTACGTTGGCACGCGTGGGTGCAATGGTTTTAACCTGAACAAGAAAAAACAGTTTAAAAACCAGAAAAACATGAGATTTTGACTTATTGGAATGGATTGGGTGCGTCCTTGTTAAAAATTCACTCCGTGACTCGCGTGGCGAACTTTGTCAATTAATGCCAATATTGGCACACGTGCGTGCAATGTTTTTAATCGGAACGAAAAAGTTTAGAAAGCACCAAAACATGTGTTTTGGACATAATGGAGTGGATTGGGTGCGTCTATTGAAAAATCACTCCGTAACTCGCGCGGCGAAAGTTTGTCAATTAATGCCAATATTGGCCTACATTGGCACACGTGGGTGCGATGTTTTTAGTCGGAAAAAAAAGTTCAAAAACCACAAAAACATGAGTTTTGGACATATTGCAGTAGATTGGGTGCGCCCTCGTCGGAAATTCACTCCGTGACTAGCGTGGTGAACTTTTGTCAATTAATGTCGATATTGGCACACGTGGTTGTGATGTTTTTAACAAGAACGAAAGATTCAAAAAGAACTAAAACATGAGTTTTGGACATATTGGAGTGGATTTGGTGCGTCCGAATCGAAAAATCACTCTGTGATTCGCGCGACGAACTTTTTCAATTAATGCTAATTTTGGCACACATGGGTAGCGGAACCAAAATTTTCAAAATACACGAAAGCATGAGTTTTGGACATATTGGAATTGATTGGGTGCGTCCGTGCAGAAAAATCACTCCGTGATTCGTGCGGTGAACTTCTGTCAATTAATGCCGATATTGGTACACGTGGGTGAGATGTTTTTAACCGGAAAAAAAAAGTTCAAAAAACAGTAAAACATGAATTTTGGACTTATTGGACTTGATTTGGTACGTCCGTGTCGAAAAATCACTCCGTGACTCGCGCGGCGAACTTTTATCAATTAATGCCAATACTGCACTATATTGGCACACGTGGGTGAGATATTTTTAACCAGAACCAAAAAGATCAAAAAGCAGCAAAATATGAGTTTTGGACATCTCGTAGTGGATTGTGTGCGTCCGTGTCAAAAAATCTCTCCATAACTCGCGCAACAAACTTTTGTCAATTAATACCGATATTGGCACAATGGCACACGTGGGTGCTATATTTTTAACCGGAACAAAAAAGTTTAAAAAGCACCAAAACATAAGTTTTGGTCAAATTGGAGTGGATTGGGTGCGTCCGTGTCCAAAAATCACTCCGTGACTCACACGGCAAACTTTTGTCAATTAATGTTAATACTGGACTACATTGGCACATATGGGTGAGGTGTTTTTTACCGGAACGAAAAAGATCAAAAAGCAGCAAATCATGAGTTTTGGACATCTTGTAGTGGATTGGGTGCGTCCATGTCGAAAAATCACTACGTGACTCGCGCGGCGAACTTTTTTCAACTAATGCCAATATTGGCCTATATTGGCACACGTGGGTAGCGGAACGAAAAAATTGAAAGGTACAAAAACATAAATTTTGGATATATTGGATTTGATTGGGTGCGTCCGTGTCGAAAAATCACTCCGTGACTCGCACGGCGAACTTTTGTCAATTAATGCCAATATTAGCACACGTGGTGCGATGTTTTCTCACCGGAATGAAAAGTTCAAAAATCACCAAAAACATGAGTTTTGGACATATTTAAGTGTATTGGGTGCGTCCGTGTCGAAAAATCACTCTGCGGCTCGCACGGCGAACTTTCATCGATTAATGCCAATATTGGACTATGTCTACATAACTATCTCGTAGCAAAGTGCGGGCTATCAACTAATTAAACCTTCCCTCCGGCGTCAACATCGTCACAACGTCATTCTTATTCGTGCCAAATTTAGGTGGCTTTCCCAGTTTATCCGCATGTCCACAAATTAATCCCTCATGCTCTTGGCATTTACCCACCAGACGATCACATCACCCGCTCCATTTGCAACGGAGCTCCTTACTCTACCTCGACTTGCAACCGACCAATGGTCGCCGTTTGTTGGGACATCCACACCTATGCATTCTGGATACGCTCTTCTCTCCTCCGTCTTGCTCGTCCTCCTGGCGCTCTCCATCATCACACTAGTGCCACGCATGCCATCACCGCAATCGTTCTTCCGATCTCCACCGCCTCGCCTGATCAACAGTAGGGTTCCTCATCCATCCGATGCCAGCGATTGTATTTTCTCCGACGGTAAATGGGTGAGGGACGCCGCGGCCGTGACTGCTTACCGGGAGGACTGCCCGTTTCTTGACCCTGGTTTCCAGTGCATCAGCAACGGCCGGAGCAACTCGTCTTTCCGCTACTGGCGATGGCAGCCTCATGGCTGCCAGCTCCCGAAGTAGGTAGCCATCGCCAATGACATCTTTGATAAATTAGTAATTTCTTTTCTGTGGTTTTTCATGATGTGGACATTTTTCAGTTACTTGCATTGCCACTCAATCTTCAATTCCAAATGATTTGAGGTGTTTAGGTTCAATGCAACTGATATGCTGGAGAGGAGCCGGAACGGCAGAATCGTGTTCGCCGGCGACTCGATCGGCCGTAACCAGTGGGAGTCCATGGTGTGCATGCTCGCCGCCTCCGTGCCAGCGGGGAAGTCAAGAATATATGAGCAGTCCGGGAAACCCATTAGCAGGCACAAAGGGTACCTCGCCATGGTCTTCGCAGACTACAACCTCTCCGTCGAGTACTACCGCGCCCCAATGCTTGTCATGATCGACCGCTTCCCGGCAAGCAGCGGTGCCGTCAGGGGAGCGGTCCGGCTGGACATGCTGCCTCGGCACGCCAACCGTTGGGCCGGCGCCGACGTGCTCGTGTTCAATACAGGGCATTGGTGGAATGAGCACAAGACCATCAAATCGTAACTTGAGCCATAGTTAATTAATTAATTATTTTGTTTCTATGCATACTATGTTGTTTCATTTATTATAACTGATCCCTAAGTCTCAAACTACTGCCGCATACATGTTTTCAGGGGAAACTATTTCATGGTTGGTGATCGGCTGAACATGAGCATGGACATCAAGGAAGCATTCCGATGGTCCCTGGAGACAGTGAAAGATTGGGAGATAAGTAGTACACGGGTTCCAAATAGTTATTTTTTCTTCAGGAGTTATTCTCCTTCTCATTATAGGTAAGAATTGTTAGTGAACGATACACACAGTTCACCTCTTTGGTGAATTTTAACAAGACAACATATAATCCTTCATACAATTTGACCATTCGTTTTATTCATTTTTTTTGCAAAATAAAAAAGAATATAAGCCATGCTTAAAAAAACATTTGACGATAAACCAAGTCACGGTAAAAACAAAAAAATAAAAGACAATACATATTTTTTAAATAAAATGAATGGTTAGAACGTATTTAAAAAGTCAACATTGTTATGCATTAAAAAAATGGAGATAGTACGTTCCAACGTAGATATATAATGCTTTTAAAATGGATTAAAATGGAGTAGTGGTGGTGATGAGTGGTGAATCTACCACCATCCACATCACTAACTCCCTACTTTTTGAGTACTTTTATAGTACATTCTACTTGAAGTATATATTTGCTGCAGTATATTGAAGGGTAGGTTTGGTATTTGTTAAAAATATGAAAAGTGTTGTTTAGTATTTTGAAATTGAAGTTTATTTTCATCCGGATTGATTTTCCAGTTGTAGTATTTTTTCTGTATCTCGTCATCCATTCGTGATATAGCGCTTCTTCAGAATTTATCGCGTGTCCCCGGCGTCCTTGACTCCCGACGCACTTGCCTCCAGCCCCGGCGCCTCCATCCCAATTCCTTCATGACAAAAAAAAAAGTTATGTCCAGATTTCACCCGATATGTCTGTACCAGGAAACAACTAAATAACACGTGGTTTTCAGATGGAGCTAATATAAATTAAATAACTATTATTTTAGGAAAAAAAAGTTACCTCCGGATTTCATCCGGTATGTCCGGACCTGGACAACAATGAAAAAACACGTGGTTTTCAGGCGTGCTAGCATAAATTAAATAACTATTATTTTAGGGGAAAAAGTTACGTCCGGATTTCATCTGATCTGTCCAGACCAGGAAGACAACTAAATAACACGTTGTTTTGTGGTCATGCTAACATAAATTAAATAATTATTATTTTAGAACAAAAATATTTACATCCGGATTTCATCGGGCCTATCCGGACCGGGATGACAACTAAATAACGCATGGTTTTCCGGTCATGCTAACATAAGTTAAATAAATAATATTTTAGGCAAAAAAAAGTTATGCCCGGATTTCATCCGGTATGTCCGGACTGGGACGACCAAAAAAACATGTGCTTTTTCGATCATGCTAGCATAAATTAAATAACTATTATTTTAGGAAAAAAGTTATGTCCAGATTTCATATGATCTGTCCGGACCAAGATAACAACTAAATAACACGTGGTTTTTTTCACGCTAACCATAAATTAGATAAATATTAGTTTAGGAAAAAAAATTACGTCCGGATTTCATCTGGTCTATCCATACTGGGATGATAACTAAATAACACGTGGTTTTCCGGTCATGCTAACATAAATTAAATATCTATTATTTAGGAAAAAAAGTTACATTCATTTGGTCTGTCCGGACCAAGATGACAACTAAATAACACGTGGTTTCCGGTCGTACTAACATAAATTAAATAACTATTATTTTATAAAAATAAGTTAGGTCCGGATTTCTTCCGGTATCCCAAACCGGGATGACAACTAAATAACATGTGGTTTTATGGTCATGCTAACATAAATTAAGTAACACCTATTTTAGAAAAAAAAAGGTTACATCCATATTTTATCCGGTATGTCCGGATCAGGACGACAATTAAATAACATGTGGTTTTTCAGTCGTGCTAACATAAATTTAATAACAATTATTTTAGAAAAAAAAGTTACTTCCGAATTTCATCCAGTCTGTCTGGAGTAGGATAACCGAAAAAACACATGGCTTTCTGATCATGCTAATATAAATTAAATAACTATTATTTTAGAAAAAAAGTTATATCCGGATTTCATCCGGTCGGTCCAAACCGGTATGCAACGAAATAACACGTGGTTTTTTGGTCATGCTAATAATATAAAGGAATTGTGCTTCAGTCCTTGATTTACAATTCAATTGTGATTTTACTCTTACTTTTTAGGGTTTGTGATTTTGCCCCTGTTTTTCTGAAATGAGTCTGCCCCTGGTTTTGATATAAGTTTGGTGGGCCTGAAATTTCTGAATTAAACGAATAGAGAAAATGTTATAATTATTTGTGAATGACTATTCTACCCTTGGTTCAATGAGCAAAATCCCGAATTCCTTTACTGTCCGGGTTGCAAGCGCTGGGTTGCAAGTGGTGGCGGCGGCGACGCGCGGCCAGCGCGCGGCAGGGAGGAGAAGCGGTGCGGGCCAGCGCGCGGCAGAGTCGGGCGCGGGCAGGGAGGTGCGGCGGCGGCTAGGGCTGTCAAGGAGCCGAGCTTGAGCAAGCTTGCCTGCCTAGGCTCGAGCTCGAGCCGAGCCTATAAAATGTTCGAACTTTCAAACAGGCTCGGTTCGAGCTCGATCAAGCTTGAGCTCGACTACCGAGCTCGGTTTTTAATTAGAACATTATATATTTCAAAGGATAATTTTTAAAAAATATTTAATTTATGGTTTATCATATTAGTATAAGAAGAAAAAGAATAAAATAAACATATGATGCCAATACAAGGCATACAAATAACATATTTGATCTACCAATTTATTAAATAGCAACGAAAAATTATATATTACTAGGCTCGTTAGAAGCTCGAGCTCGGCGAGCTTTGGGACAAGCTCGGGCTCGGCTCGTTTGGAGCTCGAGTATCTCACGAGCCTCGAGCTTTTTTGACAGCCCTAGCGGCGGCGGCGTCGCGGCTGGCGCGCGCGCAGGGAGGTGCGGCGCTCCCGCGGCTGCACGCGCAGGGACGGCCTTTAGAGGCGCCGCGACGAGGGTGACGGCGAGGAAGAGGACATTGCCGTCGACGAGAGGGACTCGCTCGGGCTGCCGTTGCCGGTGGTGAGCAACTGCTCATCGTCGGAGTGTGAGTACATGGCCGAGTCAGAGGCTGAGCTGGCGAAGACCGAGGAGGAGAAGTGCGCGTCGGCGTCGTCAGCGTCGGAGTACGAAAAGACGTCGCAGTCGAGCACGGGGAGCGTCGCATTCCATGGCGCTGCCGACGCCGGAGGAGACGGGCATAAGCTGAGTGTTAGTGCTGCTTCTATTATTGTGCGTTTAGTTAGTTGGGATTTGGGATGCCATAAATACAATGGTGATCGATCACGATGCCCATGCATGCTGTGGGCCAAAATCATCCATGCAACTGTTCGTTTATCAAGACTAAATCTCTATCACGAGCAAAAAGTGCAAATATCTGTCACTCTTTACCTCCTTTTTTCTAATCATTAGACATTAGTGTTTGTTTTGCTCTAGAAATTATCATTGAATGCCAAAACATGTCAGGGGTATATTTGTCCATTCACCACAAATTTAACACCGCTACCATTAGTTAACAAAGTAGGGGCAGGCGGCTACTTCATTTCAAAAAAGCAGGGGCAAAATCACAAACCCTAAAAAGTAGGGATAAAATCACAATTGAATAGTAAAGCAAGGATAGAAACACAATTGCCCCTAATATAAATTAACTATTATTTTAGAAAAAAAAGTTACGTCCAAATTTTATGTGGTCTATTCGTACTAGGATGACAACTAAATAACACGTGATTTTTCGATCGTGCTAACATAAATTTAATAACTATTATTTTTGAAAAAAAAAGTTAATTCTGGATTTCATCCGGTCTATATGGACCGGGACGATAACTAAATAACACTTGGTTAAGTTTTAAGGTCGTAACAAATTCCCTTTTTAATCGATATATGTACGTGCCCGATCCATTTTTTTGTTCTCTCCATTTGCTGCTTGCTGCCTGCCGGTTGCTCTTTGCTTGCTGCTGCCCTGCCTCCTACTGCCTGTCATTCCCTGTCTGCGCTCCTTGCCCCTGACTGCTTCCGTCGCCCGGATGCCCTGCAATGCTGCTGCCGCTTCCTGCACTGCTGCTGCCGCGCCTGTAGCAGCTGCGCCCGGGTGCCCTGAAGCCACGACCCTTGACTGCTCCGCATCCCCTTGCCGCTGCGCGCCTCTGGATGAGCCCCCAGTGGCCGGCACCCTTCTGCGGCTCCGCCCCTTCCCACGCACAGAGACGTCAATCGTGGAGTTGGGGAATTTCCAAAGACCTAGGTTTTGGGTGCGCGGGAAGGGCAGATGGAGGAAAGGAGGTTGGAAAATCGAATCAAATCACATTCGCGGTGGCTATCAGCGGCGGCGGTAGCGCTTGGGAGGAAGGAAAGTGAACGGAATTCTCTCGGGCCGGATCTGACCGAATAAGAGAACGCGAAAATACAAAAAATACTCCATGCAAAAAGATAGAAAGACAAATTTACCCTTTTTAATTTATACTGTAAACTAATCTAAAGGAAGATCGGATGAATCTACACCGTTACATTGTTTACTAATCTAAAGGAAGATCGGATGAATCTACACCGTTACATTGTTTACTAATCTAAAGGAAGATCGGATAAATCTACACCATTAGATCGTTTATATTACAAGTATATACTTTGCATGTACCGTAAAAATCCTCTACATTTTTAAGGTCAAAAAGGGTGCCATACATGTCAACTACCCCACCATCAATTCTCTACTTTTTTGGAAGAAAATATGACAGGATAAATGTGAATACCAAATACATACATAAATTAAAGGGGTGATATATACATTAATGAAGGTAATAACGCTTTAATGCTAATTTTCTTTACTTAAAATCACATTGCAACGCACGAGCTAGTTAATTAATATATGCATATATTTCTCTCTCTCCATATTATACTGTACAATGTTTTTCCATTCTCTATATTAATTAAAAATGCATACAATTTCAAGTTTATATATAGTTCCGTACAGAGAACTTTACAATTTAAACTAGTATTAAAATGAAGGTCAAAAAATGACAGCAATGGCATGTGGAACACGGGTGGCTCGTGTGCTGACCATCGAGATCCAGTGACCAGCAGTGACCAATTCGACGAGGAGTACTCTTGGATCAACGCCATGATCTCGAACGCCATCGATGGCATCAGAAGCCACGGTCGAAGGAAAGCCCATTTCTTGAACATAACGTACATGACCGAACTGAGGAGGGATGGCCACCCGTCGCGGAACCGGGAGCCTGGGACGCCGCAGGACGCGCCCGAGGACTGCAGCCACTGGTGTCTGCCGGGCGTGCCCGACACATGGAATGAGGTCCTGTATGCACACCTCATGTCAATGGGATATGATATCAGGATACACTAGTACAAAACCCTCGCAGGGACCGGCTGTATATGTGGCTATGTGACTTTTTCCACCTCCACATGATAAAAAAAATATAAAACTAGCATATTTAAACACTATAGTTGTCGGCTCTTAAAAAAACTGGTAGTAATATTGGGTATAATTTTATGCTTTCTAAATGTTTCTTGAAACTAAATGATTTGAAATGATGATGAGATTGGTATATGTGATATGATTGCCTTACTTCCCCTTATGTTGTAAGGGAATGATGTCTATCTATTTATGTTGATATCATGCCATGATTAATATGCTTTATATATTGCTTAAATGATTTGCTTAAATTACGTTGCAAATAGTTTGTGAACTAAAATTTGCTTTATGCTGAAAATTGAGACTACAAATAGCCTTCCATTGACTTAGAGCTTTCATGTATATAGGTTTGATGGTGCTCTTGCCAGTACATTAATTTGATTAATGTACTGAGTCTTGCCATGTGTTGTTTTATGTTTTGCCGGATTAGACTTAGTTTAATTTGAGTGATGTGGTTTTCGACTGCTTCTTATAGGATTTGAACTTAATGGGGGTAAACCCCTAGTCGGTGTGCTTGAGGATTGGGTAGTCAAGCTTCCGTTGTTCTCTTATATATTTATTTGGCCGGTCGGCCTATGTAACTATTAAGTTGATGTAAGTCTCTTAGTCCCTTTCGTCTTAAATGTGTTTGCTATGTATGTCCATGCTTAAGATGAAAGTGCGAATCTAGTGCACATCTTGGGAATTAGATTCACATGAGTTAAGAATATTTGAGATGTTGTAGATCTTTAGCCATTTTGTCAAGTCTCCTGATTGTGTAACACATCTGGTCGCCACTTTCGAGTGGTTTGACGGGCATATCTCACGCTGAAGTTGACTGGCAGACTAAAGGCCCAGCAATGTCTTCAATATTATTCTCTCGATGCGTCGGATATTTCATTATGTTTATTTGATGACTTGAGTTATTCACTTTATCTCTCAAATATAATGGAAGGTCCGGAGAGCCTACGAAAACTGCCGCCGCAGCTGAGCCGCTGCCGAGCCAAGCCAAGCCGAGCCGCCGCTTTGCATCGCCGTGTCGCAGTCGTGTGCCGCTAAAACCTAGCCGCCGCTTTAACCCGTTGCTCGATAGCTGAGTTGCCTAGCCATAGATGCAAACCTAGGTTCCTACTGGCCTACCGTTTGTCGTACCGGGGCTTTACCGTGAATCGTGTCTAGCCCACCGGTTTAGCCTCAACCGTTGTTGAGTTGTTCGCTCGTTTATTCGAACGAGGTGTCCCCGTTTTCGTTCGTCCGTCCGTGTTGAGTCGTCCTTTAGTTTAGAGCCGTTCAAAGCTGCAGGTTCCGTTCGCCTATTTCGGTTGACCATTTGGGTGATCCCGTGTCACGTATAATTGACTCGTTGAGTCAGTATCTCATGAGGCTTGCTTGCCAGTAAAGTGTTAAGAATCCATTAAAATTGGTTTCTTTTGCTGTTTCAGTAGCTTTTTAGCTTGTATTTATTGTGTGCCTTGTTTGTCGCTTAGACTCTGGCAGTTCCGACGCTCCAGTTTATTTTGAAGTGGTTGAAGAGGTTCTGTCAGCTCAAGGGCAAGGCAAGTCATACAGATATCATTGATCATATTGAGCCTATCTGCAAAACCCCTGCTTTTCTCTTAAAATTGCATTATTTTATAATGTCATGTGGGATGGAATTTACCCGTACTCAGCCTTTTGCTTACCCTGATTCATTGATAGCCTGGGATAATAATTTGATTGTAGGTTGGGCTCCGTGTGCTGTGGTTGTTGCTTGAACAAAACACTCGGCTGACCGTGAGCCGATGTTGACGCACCCAGCTTCCCAAAAGCCGTTGTAACTATAGGCTGTTGCTCTGGGGTTATTCCGGATGCAGGTTGATGCTTACCACCATTATTAGTGCTGATGGTCCTATATTGTGGAAAAACACCCTCAGGAAGGAAAATCGATCCCTTAGCTTGATACTCACTTGATCATATTAGACAAGCACTCCTGATTGGTTGATCAAAGCATGATAAACAGCATAGTCAATCCGATCTTGCATATTATTGAGCCCTTTAGGATCTCCTTATGGTTTCTCATTTTTAGGCTTGGCATCTTTAGGAGAACTCGTTTCTGGGTCGTCATCAGATAGCATCGCTATCTTATACCTCTGAATTACCGCCCCTGATCTAGTTAACACAAATGAGTGCAAAAACTTATTTTGCATTTGGTTCATCATCTGCTCGAGGTCCACCTTTTGTTCTGCTGTCAACTTGTCTAGCGTTATCGGGACGATGTTGTCCAGGTCAACATTAGTTGACTTGATATCCACCATGATGAAGATATGTCGAAGTCGGTCCCACTGAGCATGCCAAAAGCATGTTGATGCGAAAAACACACACTGGTCTGAGAGATTTGCTTTACTCTAGTGCAGGTCCTAAATTTTGCTTTTGGGTTCAAGGTGTGCCAGTTGGTTTGATCCTGCAACCAACAAGAAACAAAGGAGCCAAAGTTAGATCCATAAACGATAACCGATCGGCTGGATTGCTGATGACATATCGTTCATATCAGGCTGATGCGATATGGATCAGATTGGCAGTGAAGTATATGGCAAAGAAAAGATTAAACCTACGCTATTGCCCGTAGATATCAGTAATATATGAGATAATCCAAGAAATGCCATTGACAAGCGTCTAAGTCCCAGAAGTGCCATCGACAAGTATGAGTTCCAAGAAATGCCATCGTACAAACGATTTTGTCCCAAAAATGCCATCACAGTTAGGGTTCCGTCCATTTTGCGCCGTTAAATACATTGTTCATCCTATAATTAACGGCGCGGAATGGACGGAACCCTAATGACGATGGCATTTTTGGGACAAAGTTGTTTGTATGATGACATTTCTTGGAACTCACACTTATCAATGGCATTTCTAGGATTTGGATGCTTGTCAATGGCATTTCTTTGATTATCTTATAATATATAATGTAGGCTTCGAAATACGCTTAAACCTAGTGATTCGGATAGATCGGACAACATGCCGAGATAGTATAAACCACTTATATCTAAAGGTACTTTGAAGCAAAGATTATATATATTCCTAGCAAGGCCGTTAGGCAAATCTAACATGTATTGGCTACTGTTCCGATACTACTTTATACTAAGATACCAGTTTAGATTAAAAGCAAAATTTGCTACAGGACATAAAAAACGTGTAATTAGCTGGGAGACACCGCAAGAACGGAAATATGCTATAGGGCATCGCAAAATATTGGTAATTAGCTGCTGGACACCCGCGGGATTATTTTATTATATCCGGAGAAATTGGAGAGAGAAAAAACTGTGTAAGTACGGTTCTACCCTTCGAATTTTTTTCTTTTTTTTTCTCTATCCTTCTCTGTTCCTTCTTTTCCTTGTTCTTTTCTCTCTCATTCTCTCTGCTCTTTTCTTCAAGCAGGCCCGAGGGAGAGGGAGAGCATCAGCTACAGCGCGGCGAGGCGCGGGCCTGGTGCGGCACCTCGGCTGGGACGGCACTGCGCTGTCACGCGCAGGCCTACCACGGTATGCACATGCACGCTGCCTCCATGCCCAGCTCAAGCATCAGTAGCAGCGGGCCAACGGCAGCAGTAGCACGGTGGGTTAGTGGGTGTCGCTTTCAGCACCTCCATGTTCTCACTTGACATGGCCACACCCATCTGCTCCCTGCCACGCCAGCACCATGCGACCGACCTCGCTTGGGCGCCCATCCTCATCGCCGCTCCGCCCGTGGGACTTCACCCTCGTCCACCATGTCGGCGTCGGGGACATCGCCTGAAGGAGAATGCGTCGGCTCGTCGTCCTCGTGCGAGTACGCCATGAAGCTGGGCCACGCCGTCGCGGAGAAGCGCGTTCTTGTAAGTTCAAGTGCCTTAATTTGGTTTGGTGATTAATGACAAATCTAATAATATGAGACTAACGTTTTTATGAGCTTTTCTTTGACTAGTCTCGTTTCGATATGAAAATAAAAATGATGAGAGTTGTCAACTAGGTTATTTCCCGATGATGAGATGTGGTAGATATGCATTCTTTGGTGATGGATCTTAATCATGATAAGGATGAAATGCATGGAGATAAAATGTTATGTACCACTTCTTATCTCCTACTTTTTGATAGGTTCATATATATGATTTCCATGTTATTGTTATATAAGTGTGAGACTAACGTTTACTCGAGTCGTATCTTATTTAGTCTCATTTACATTAAGAACATGGAGATCATGAATGTATGTGTTTTATGTTGGTCTACATCATTACTACATATGCCTTCTCTATGTGTACAGGATAAACCCCCATTGGTCATTCTCTAATTATGCATACACTTGCATCTCTTGTATATTTATTTGTATGCATATATTTAGGGGGAGCAAATCCTATACATTTATTGTGCATGTTGTAGATCCATGTTGTTCACCTATTATTTATATTGGATCTTTGCATTTAAGCTTGCATGTGAGTATATGACAATTGTGGTGTTAATGAATAATGAATACTTAACAAACATATTCATATCTTTCATATGCAACTGGTTGGTCATCAAGTGCAAGATGACAACCGATTTGTTGGGACTAACGTTCTCCTTTGAGCTGTGCAAAGGAATAGGTCCCACCGTGATGAGGCTAATAGATGACACCATGGTTTGATGATCACCAAGCCAAGGACATTGCCATGTTGACAAGAATGAAGTCAAGATTGTGATGAGAAGAAAGTCTTGACAAAGGATGGTCAAGACCTAGGCATAAACAAGATTCAACTGAATAGTCACCCGGAGAAAATCAATGCCATCCTCAACATGAAACCACCGAGCTCCCAAAAATATGTTCAAAAGCTAACCGGCTGCATGGTGGCGCTCAGCCGATTCATTTCACGACTCGGCGAGCGGGGGATGCCCTTTTTCAAGCTGTTGAAGAAAACCGACAATTTCCAGTGGGGATCCGAAGCACAAAAAGCCTTTGAAGAGTTCAAAAAACTTCTTACTGCTCCACCAGTCTTAGCTTCACCACATCCGCAAGAGCCGCTGTTGTTATACGTGTCGGCAACTTCCCAGGTTGTAAGCACGGTCCTGGTTGTTGAGCGTCAAGAAGAAGGCCATGTTCAAAAAGTCCAACGACCAATGTACTTCGTTAGTGAAGTTTTGGCTGACTCCAAAACAAGATATCCTCAGGTTCAAAAGCTATTATATGGTGTTTTAATTACCGTCAGGAAATTATCCCACTATTTCCAAGGTCACTCGGTCACGGTGGTCACATTGTTTCCACTCGGGGATATACTTCATAATCGCGAAGCAAATGGGCGGATCACAAAGTGGGCCTTAGAATTGATGTCCTTGGATATATCCTTCAAACCGCGAACTTCGATCAAGTCCCAAGCTTTAGCCGACTTCGTCGCCGAGTGGACTGAGTGCCAAGAAGACATGCCCGTGGAGAAGATGGAGTATTGGACCATGCATTTTGACATGTCAAAGAGGCTTTCAGGCACCAGAGCAGGAGTTGTTCTGATTTCCCCGACTGGAGAAAGGTTGAGCTACGTATTGTGGATACATTTTTCTGCATCCCATAACGTGGCAGAATATGAGGCGCTCCTTCACGGACTAAGGATTGCAATCTCTTTGGGAATCCGGCGTCTGATAGTTCGTGTAGACTCTCAGTTGGTCGTTAATCAAGTTATGAAAGAGTGGTCCTGCCTTGATGACAACATGACCGCTTACCGGCAGGAGGTACGCAAGTTGGAAGACAAATTCGATGGACTTGAGCTCACCCATGTTCTTCGGCACAATAACGAGGCAGCCGATAGATTGGCTAACTTCGGTTCAAAACGAGAAGCAGCTCCTTCTAACGTGTTCGTTGAGCATCTCTATGAGCCAACCGTACCAAAGAAAGAAATAATCGTAGCCACGGACACTCAAGATGTAAGCATGATTGAAGCCGACTGGAGAGAGCCCCTCATAAGATTTTTGACCAAACAAGAACTCCCTCAAGATAAAGATGAAACCGAGCGGATCTCCAGGCGTAGCAGACACTATGTCATTCACGAGACCGAGCTGTAAAAAAAAAGTCCATCGGGAATTCAAGAAGACACACATACCTGCAGGTGTTGTTGCTTTGAAGAAGCGTGAGTTCCGGGCACTTAAGCAAAAGGATCGTATTGTGACAGAATATCTTCATGAGTTCAACCGTCTAGCTCGCTATGCTCCAGAAGATGTGCGTACTGACGAGGAAAGGCAGGAGAAGTTTTTGGAAGGCTTAAAGGATGAGCTGTCAATTATGTTGATCTCTCATGACTATGAGGATTTTCAGGAGTTGGTTGACAAAGCAATTCGACTAGAAGATAAGAAGAACAGGATGGACAACCGTAAGAAAGGAAGGATTGTTTTCCAGGAGACACAGGGTAGTAGCCAGAGGCAGCGTATCAAGCCACTCCAAATTGGTGAATCTTCTTCTGCAGGTCAAGAACAGTCACAACAGTTGGACATCGGTAGTGAGATCAACTCAGAAACTAATACTAGAAATGAAGTTAACATCGAGCAAGCTACTCAATTAGTGCCAGTTCAGCAGAACCAGTCTCAAGAAGGTAACAGTAATGGAAGAGTGTAGCGGGTATGTTTCAACTGTTATGAGCCAGGTCACTTCATAAGAGAGTGTCCGTAGCCGAAGCGTTAGCAGACACAAAGTCAAGTCAACAACATCGTCCTCACAGGAGCAAATGCAGTGCCGGTTGCGTCTTCAGGGGATACAGCTCAGCCACCAGTTTCAAAGCAGCAGTAGTTTTCTTTAAAGCCTTAGAATAATTATCGGAGTTATGGAATAATAAGATAGACTGCAGTTTACCTATTTCCTTTTTCTTTCTAGCAGTTCCAAATCTCGGGACAAGATTTTTTGTAAGGGGGGTAGATTTGTCACATCCTGATTTTCGTCTTAGGATTTATAAATTATTTAATAAATTATTATTAGAATTTATATTAAATATTCATTAATTTACAAGTGAAGTTAAATGTGGGAAATAAAATTTTCTAAATATAAAGCATGGTTGGATTTAATTTTTATTAAATTCTCCATGGTTAATTATACTCTCTGGAATTTTCTCGGATTTTTCGGAGCTCAACTCTTAATTTTAATCATACAAAGAGCAGTTCAGCAATTATTTAAATATTAAATTAATCATTAAATGATCTGATTATAATCTTGTTAAGTACTTTGAGTGTCCAATTAGTTTCAGGATTTCTCTTGAAATTATTTGAGCATTGGAAGTATTTTTAACAATTCAAAGATTATTTTGGTGATTGATTTATTTGGAAAAGTAATAAAAATCCTCCTCCTCAGCTTGGGCCCTTTTCGGCCCATTCCTTCATCCCTTCTCTCTGTTCCTCAGCCCAGCCTAAAGTCTAATTCTCCTCCCTCTCGCTACAGTGCTTCTCCTACCTCCAGACGGCTGGACAGAGGCCGTGTTCATCCCGATACCGGCGCCAATCTCCGCCGAATCCGGTCGCTTCGTTACTTCCCTTCCAAAATTGATTGCAAAAACGGATTCCTCTTCATCTCCTCTATCTTATCCACAAGAAACCCCCATCAAATTCGTTATCTATCTCACGAATTTTGGCCGTTTTTATTCGGTTGAACTCGGATAAATCCTAGCTTCCCACCAAATTCCTCCGTTCCCGAGCCGATCTCCTCCACCTTTGCCTATAAATAGCATCCCCTCGGCCTCCTCTTCCGTTACCCCTTTTTCCCAAGCTTTTCCCTAACCCTAGCAGCCTCCCCACGCTCGTCTTCTCTCTCCGCCGCCGGCAGCCGCTCCAGCCGCCGTTTGTCGTCGCCTCGGCCGTCGCCCTCCTGCGCTGCCACCTCTCTCGGCCCCGCAAGGTCAAGCTCCACCCCAGCCGCTGTTCCCCTTGCGCCGAAACCTCGCCGGAAGTCAATCTCGCCATGAACCAGTGGGTTGCCGTCATGTTCCAATCTCCAGCCGCGCCGTTCGTCGTTGTCTATGGTCGCCTTCGGTCGCCGTCGCTTCCATTGGATTCGCAGCTGCGAGGAGAAGCTCGTCCACCCCTCCGTTGCCGCTGCTCGTCGCTGAAACACCGTTGAGAGCTCATCGCCGGCCATCTCCCTCGCCGTCTGTCGTCGGGTAAGTGGTGGTAAGGGTTGCCTTGATCTCCTCTCTCACCCGGTGCCCTCGGTTTGCATCATTGTACCGTGGTTCGCTAGTAATAGCCGTGCCCGCGGTTATGGGCGGGTTGAGCAATGTTTTTCGTGATTAGTCTCACACCTCTCACAATAATTATTGATGCTATAATTGGTAATAATTTGCTTAGCTCCTGGTTTGGAGTTAGATCTGTACAGCCGGGTACGGTTGTTCAGAATGGTTGGGCCTGAGCAGCATGGTTGTGTTGTTCAGTGTTAATTAAAATTGATGTTTAATTACTCTACTGTTTTACTACTCTTAAATGTTTGCTAAATGCTGCTTTTGCAAATGAGCTTATATTATGCCATCCTTTGGTATTCTTGTACACTTGCATATTTGCTGTGTGGCTTGTTGAGTATGTCATATGCTCATTCTTGCAATAATCAATCAATCTCAGCTGAAGAAAAAGGATCCAGAAGGAGAAGACGTTTGGCTTATACCCCAGTTGAGCTGCCTGTGGGAGTGGAGCTGAAGCCATCGCTAGATCGTTAATTCCGCTGCTGTTTTCTTTTCTTGTGTAAGTATGTAACGTTATTATTAAGATGGATTTATATATTAAATTGTCTGTTTGTGTACCTTGGCTGATTCCTGGACGATGGTTTTATGCACAAATAAGTTCGGAAAATACTAGTGAATTTCCGGGCGTGACAAGTTGGTATCAGAGCCATCTCGACTGTTGGATAAGCCAAATGGTCAAACCTTAAGGACAAATTTTCCGAAAACATGATTTGTGAAAAATTTTCCTTTCTTCCTTCTCTAGAATTCTTTGCAAATTGTTTTGTCGTTCTCTCCTCTTTTCCTTCTTTCAACTTGAGTAGTTATTAAACTTGATGGAGAAACTCGAAGACGTCGATGTTGTCAACTTCTGCAAGTCAAGTGGATCGAGGAATAAGAAGATGATAGTCGAATCAAAGTGTTCAGCTGTCAAGATAGAGTGAAGTTTGGAACCTATCTTAGCACCTATACCACCAAAGTGACTTAGAAGAATAGTTAGTAGGGTAGAACGTTTGTTGCATGCTTTGTGTGTAGGTATGGTTGCATTCCCGTCATTGATGTAGTTCAGTGATGAGTGTGTAACTATACTAGGTTGTTTGCTTAATCAACTTAAACAATATAATGAACTACACACACCAGATCAGTGGTAACATGGTTAAGGTCTTAACTTTAGTGTAACCCCTCTCCTTCTAACTTTTCCAACTCTCTACGAAAAAAAATGCAAGCTATAGTGGAAACAACAACAATGCTAGTGGATCAGGAAGTTGGACCGATGGAACAATTTGGCGGAGTTCACTGAAGCATTCAAGAAGACACACATACCTGCAGGTGTTGTTGCTTTGAAGAAGCGTGAGTTCCGGGCACTTAAGCAAAAGGATCGTATTGTGACAGAATATCTTCATGAGTTCAACCGTCTAGCTCGCTATGCTCCAGAAGATGTGCGTACTGACGAGGAAAGGCAGGAGAAGTTTTTGGAAGGCTTAAAGGATGAGCAGTCAATTATGTTGATCTCTCATGACTATGAGGATTTTCAGGAGTTGGTTGACAAAGCAATTCGACTGGAAGATAAGAAGAACAGGATGGACAACCGTAAGAGAGGAAGGATTGTTTTCCAGGAGGCACAGGGTAGTAGCCAGAGGCAGCGTATCAAGCCACTCCAAATTGGTGAATCTTCGTCTGCAGGTCAAGAACAGTCACAATAGTTGGACATCGGTGGTAAGATCAACTCAGAGACTAATACAAGAAATGAAGTTAACATCGAGCAAGCTACTCAATTAGTGCTAGTTCAGCAGAACCAGTCTCAAGAAGGTAACAGTAATGGAAGAGAGCAGCGGGTATGTTTCAACTGTTATGAGCCAGGTTACTTCGTAAGAGAGTGTCCGAAGCCGAAGCGTCAGCAGACACAAGGTCAAGTCAACAACATCGTCCTCACAGGAGCAAATGCAGTCACAGTTCCTTTCCGAGGTACAGTGGTGGTGCTGAGGCGCATGTTGACATGTTGTGTGATTGTGTCTTGTGGGTACAGTGGTACACCTCTGGCCAGAGTAAAACTATTCGAATAGCCGTGCCCGCGGTTATGGGCGGGTTGAGCAATGTTTTTCATGATTAGTCTCACACCTCTCACAATAATTATTGATGCTATAATTGGTAATAATTTGCTTAGCTCCTAGTTTGGAGTTAGATCTGTACAGCCGGGTATGGTTGTTCAGAATGGTTGGGCCTGAGCAGCATGGGTGTGCTGTTCAGTGTTAATTAAAATTGATGATTAATTACTCTACTGTTTTACTACTCTTAAATGTTTGCTAAATGCTGCTTTTGCAAATGAGCTTATATTATGCCATCCTTTGGTATTCTTGTACACTTGCATATTTGTTGTGTGGCTTGTTGAGTATGTCATATGCTCATTCTTGCAATAATCAATCAACCTCAGTTGAAGAAAAAGGATCCAGGAGGAGAAGACATTTGGCTTATACCCCAGTTGAGCTGCCTGTGGGAGTGGAGCTGAAGCCATCGCTAGATCGTTAATTCCGCTACTGTTTTCTTTTCTTGTGTAAGTATGTAACGTTATTATTAAGATGGATTTGTATATTAAATTGTCTGTTTGTGTACCTCGGTTGATTCCTAGACGAGGGTTTTATGTACAAATAAGTTGGAAAATTACTAGTGAATTTCCGGGCGTGACAGCCAACCGTACCAAGGAAAGAAATAATCGAAGCCACGGACACTCAAGATGTAAGCATGATTGAAGCCGACTGGAGAGAGCCCCTCATAAGATTTTTGACCAAACAAGAACTCCCTCAAGATAAAGATGAAGCTGAGCGGATCTCCAGGCGTAGCAGACACTATGTCATTCATGAGACCGAGCTGTACAAAAAAAGTCCATCGGGAATCCTGCAGCTGTGTGTCTTTAGAGGAGGGAAGACAATTGCTAAAGGACATACATTCAGGCATCTGTGGCAATCACGCTGCTGCACGAACTATTGTTGGCAAGGCTTACCGGTAGGGTTTTTTCTGGCCCACGGCTATGCCCGACACTGACAAAATTGTGCGAACATGTGAGGGTTGTCAATTTTTTGCCCGACAAACTCATCTACCGGCTCAGGAGTTGCAAACCATCCCGTTGTCTTGGCCATTCGCGGTTTGGGGGCTCGACATGGTTGGCTCGTTTAAAAAGGTTGTCGGTGGTTATACTCATCTCTTCGTAGCTGTTGACAAATTCTCCAAGTGGATCGAAGCTAAACCGGTCATTACAATCACGGCAGACAATGCTAGAGATTTCTTCATCAACATTGTGCACCGGTTCAGAGTACCCAATCGGATCATCACTGATAACGGCACTCAATTCACAGGCGGAGTATTTAAAGATTTCTGTGAGGACTTCGGCATCAAAATTTGTTATGCCTCCGTAGCACACCCCATGAGCAATGGACAAGTCGAACATGCCAATGGTATGATACTTCAAGGAATAAAAGCGCGAGTTTTCGACCGACTGCATCCCTATGCTGGCAAGTGGGTAGAACAGCTGCCGTCTGTACTTTGGTCCTTGCGCACCACTCCCAGTCGGGCTACGGGCCAATCGCCGTTTTTCCTAGTCTATGGAGCGGAAGCAATGTTGCCAAGTGAGATGGAATTTGAATCTCTACGATTTCGTAACTTCAGCGAGGAGCGCTACGGAGAAGACCGAGTAGATGACCTCAACCAACTGGAAGAAGCTTGTGAAGCAGCATTAATTCAGTCGGCTCGGTACTTGCAAGGGATGCGCCGTTATCACAATCGCAATGTTCGATCAAGAGCCTTTTTAGTCGGCGACCTGGTTCTGAGAAAAATTCAGACTACACGGGATCGGCACAAGTTATCTCCCTTGTGGGAAGGACCGTTCATAATTTTCGAAGTCACTCGGCCAAGTTCTTACCGACTCAAGCGTGAAGACGGTACTAATATCAACAACTCTTGGAATATTGAACATCTTCGCCGTTTTTATGCTTAGGCGTTACTTTGGTATTTCCCTCTTTGACTGCTAACATCAAGTTTTTCCTTGAGTTATCAATCGGGGGCTACTATAATAATAATGGAGTGTGATTTTTATCAATCCAATTTGCTTACTTGATTTATCATTGCCCTGTTTGATTTTTTTGACTTAGTCAATGAGGAATGAAAGTTTTTTATGAACTTTTGCGGGTTCTAGGCTCAATAAGGTTTGACAAAAACTTTTAAGAAATCAGAAGCTGAGCCTAAATCATCAAGCACAGCATACATTTATCAGTATTGTACAAATTGTCCCTCCATCATCATCCAAACACAATGTTAGTCAGTTTTTTCATCATCAGAGTTAATTGATCCAGTCGGCCTGAGGTCGGTCTCCTGGAATCTTTCAACAACATCAGCAGCTATCTTGTCGGCAGCATTTTGAGCTTCACTGATGAGATCAAGAGCAGCTTCTTCGCTTGTCCCGTCTGCAAAGCCGTCAACGGCTTCAATGTCTATCTTCGGGTACATGGACTTGGTCATCGCCAGCGCCAGGCATGCTCCCATACTTCTAGCCTCCTTGATATTCTTAAAATATGTATCCAGAGCAATTCTCGGCTTGTCGAAGATTTCGTCAGCATCAAATGAACTAGGACCATTGTTATTGAAGAACATGGCTCATTTTTAATTGGTTAAAATTATTTCTAGAGCTCTGAAAATTCCACTAAAAATCTTGTTAGCGTATTTCAACATGTAGAACTCAAGAAAAATCCCACATGCCAGTTCCGATTATTATTTGCATTAATTCCTTTAGGGTTTCTCTCTTGCTTTTACACCGGTATTTTCTTGAGACCATTTATAAATTCAATTTAGGCTTGGGAGAAGAACTTCAGGGTGTGACAGTGGTGATCCGTAGGGACTTAGGCATTTTTTGCTTTGGCAATTTTTGCTCACCACAATATGGCCCGATGCTGTTAAAATCCTTTTTGACACGGAATTACTACGATGCAAATAAAAAGGTACCCGACAGAAAGGTATTATACTACTTTTGTAAGCTTTTTTAAGCTGCAAAAGCTGTTTGGGTTTGGTTGAGATGACTAGTGTTTTAATGATCATTCTCTCGGCAGGTTATATGCTTATTTTTGATTATGGCGTCGGTCATAGCCTAGGCTATTTAGACTCGTTAAATGCCATGATTTCTATCATATTTGGTGGATCATCTTAAGAGTTTTTACTCGGATTCTTATCAAATATGGTCATTTATAGACCTTTTGAAGTGTTTTTCTCTCGGGTTTCTTTATATCTTCTTTCTTGATATATTAAAGCTAAAGCAGTCGGCTAGATGTTTTATTAAACGTCACATCTGCTCAGCTACATAACCACTCGGATTGGATGATATTTGTTCCTTGACTATATATTTAGTTTTTAACTAATCACATAGTCGGGGGCTACACCTAATTAGGTGCATCTAGCCGATGCACCTGGTTTTTTTCTATTTTTCAGCCCTTCGCAGTCTTTGATTTTGGTACTCGGGAGATTGATGCAGAAGAAATTGAAGCACTCGGATTATCATTTTGCGCTATGAGAAAAGGCTATTTCGTCGACTGCAAAGGTCTCAGGGGCTACTGTGGAGATTGTGGATACCCCATACCTACACGGCATGTATAGTCCGACTGGGTATGGGATGCCATGTATAGATAGAATATCTTTAGGAAGGCTCGAGTTAAATTCTAAACTTATGTATCAAGGAAATACCAAAGATCCTAGTCGGTTACGATTGTATTTTATTTGTAACTACATATTCCGTTAGGGATATGGACTGTATTTTGTAATACGGACCCCTTCCCCTATATAAGGAGGGGTCCGGGTGCCTCTAGGGGCACAATTTTCTCCCAGATCATACGATCAATAACACACTCGACGGTTCAATCCCCGGACAGGAGTAGGGTATTACTTCTTGAATAAGAAGGCCTGAACCTGTATAAAATTCCTTGTCTCTTAACCCATCCACTTTTCTAGCTTGATAGCCACCCCTTTTAGTATTGTCGAAATCTTGTTTCGACACTCATCCTCCATCATGTATATTTCCACTCAACCTTGGTAGTTTGTCACCTGCATACGAATATACACCAACATTCATGGAAATCGTTAGAAATAAACACTACCACTATGTTGGATGTTTTATATTTATTTTTATGCAGATATTGACGGCGTTAATTTGGTACTTAACAGCCGTCAACAAACCCCCACACTTAGCTCTTTACTCGTCCCAAGTAAAGGTTACAAATTAATGTGGAATAAAATTGTCCAAGATATAATACAAGTACACAAATCATTCTAAGCTATACCTGTACCTGTGAACTTTTGAAGTGTCTAACTTACCATCTTGGGCAATTGATGAATGGAACGGTCGTGACTCAAGTCCTTGTTCCTCCTATCAATCTCTTGGGGTTTTTATATATTTTCACAAAGTAGCTATACTCCTCAAAGACTTGTGGATCCTCACTCATGTAGTTTGATTTGTGGATCCTCACCAAGGCAATTTTTTGTCGAATTGTCCCTATTCTACAAGGTTGTATATGCGGAGCTCGGTAGGGATCAATCGGGGCATACCTGCATCACATATTTTGCAAAGCCAAAAGACCGGACCCAAGGAGATCGCAAGTCATACTCTCTGATCAAGAATGTACATGTGTGTGATATGTGTATGAGTATGTGTATGGTTGTTTTGTGGGTGGAAAAAGGAAAATAAAAGGTAACAACTCCTTTGATATACCTCCTCCAATTTTCTCTCTTTGGAAACTTGAGAGAGTACATGGGTATCTCTTTTTTTTTCTTTTTCTTTTTTTATCATGCCCCCTACTTTGTATGAGCAATATTTTTTTTCTTCTCTCATTTTTACAATGCTCCATACTTGTATGAGCAAGACTTTATTTTTTTCCCTATTTTGCATAGCCATGCCTTTCTCTCTCTTCTTTTTTTTTCTTTGAAAGAATTTCAGAGGAAGAGGCATAAATGACATGGAGTATTTATTTTATGGATAATGGATAAAATAAATGATGGATGAGAGATGCTAGCTTCCAGTGTAGAAGTTTAACATAATGTGTGTGTGTGGAGTGTGCGTGCGATCTTGATCATGAAAGTATGAAAAGCATCTCACACGGGTCACAGTAATTTGACAAAGCTCAATGTAATGACACGCAGCCTAAACATATACAAGGTTTTTGCAATGATAATCATATATGGCCTTGGTAGGTAATAATATAGTCACTGAGGAGTATTACTCGAAAAAGTTTTAATTTTCACAAAACAAAATCCCAAGAATCATGACAGTTGGACAAGAATTTCTTTTATCATAACCATATCACATATATCAATTACTTAGATTAGCAAGGTTCCCTATGATAGATGGTTGTTCATACGTGACAAGTGTTAGCAAAGAATAAAAAGTATACATGATTAATCATAGGAAAATTATATTTGTTGAGAGTTAATGCTTTCAATTTTCATTTGGCGTCAAACTAAATTGTATTCAAATTCTCTGCCAAATTAACTCACAAACATGGGAGGATAAGGGAGGAGACGCGCAAACCTGACCACACGGCAGAAGGGTGACATAGCTGGTCCAGACAAGGGTCAGGCAAACACTTGGTTTGGCCATCCTAGCCAGGACTTGTTCTGACTGCTGAATTTTGTGCGCGGCCATGGGCTGGTGTTCATCAGATTGACATGTCAAGTTGATGCTGTTGCTCGTCGAGAGTTCCGAAAAGACTCCCCCACACTTGTTTTGTATCTTGTCTTTATTCAACAAAAAGATGGAAAGCAAAATGGGCTTCCACCGGGGTAAAATACCGGTGAGCCAAATTTTATTCAAGTAATTATAGGTGCATGAAGTGCCTAAAATTACTTTTATTTTATTTCACTTTTATTTTGTTTTTATTTATATTTATATTTTATATTTTTATATTTTTTATCATTTTTTTATGGTAGCAATAGAGGTGATGGGTAACCTAGCAGAGTGGACATATGTGATGCAATGATACACAGGGTGTTTCGAATTCTTACCAGATAGCTAGGACTTACCAAGCTTTGATTCGGATGCAAGAATGCAACACAACTTTGCATTTGTTCTGCCTGGTTCCCTGAGCATCTGTCTTCTCATAGTCCAAGGAGCGTGGTATGAATGTTGAGGTTATTGTACACTACTCCTTAGTTGTCTTTTTATTTCCTACAAAATGTTAGTAGACAACAAATACCCGAGGGACTACAAAAAATTGGAAAGATTTTATCATAGCCTCAAGATTAGTTGTTCACATCCATGCTAAAAAGCAATTGGATTGAAAACTTAATGAGCATGGATCCCATAAATTTGCCATAATTTTATTTTTGTCATTTTTTTTTCTTTTTACTCGAGAGAAAATGTTTTTTTCTTTTTTTTCGAGAGACATTTCTTTTATTCTTAAAAACATTTTTTTTTGTTCACCATACTTTTATTTAAGCAAAACTCATACAAGGCTGAGATAAAGTTACATAACATAGCAAAGGAGCATTTGGCAATATACGTACCATGCTCCTTGAGAGGTGATATGTTTCTCCTTTGCCTGTTTTGGCAATTGATTTGTTCCTGGCCCTTGACTTACCTCCAGCGTGACTCGTGCTTGAGAACTCACCTGTCAAATTGAAAAGTTTTCCTGCAGGGGTTAGTCCACGAAGGGTATACATCCGAAGTCCATGAAAGTACTGGCTCTATGATTCATTTAAGCAAACTTGATATCACGTCAACTTTGATTAAAGTAGGCTATTTATCCTAAGCATCATGCTTAATTTAAAAAGCCTATGAATGTAGACGACCACCCAAACCATAGCATACGAAAATAAACCGAGGACGCATAACCATGCATGATCAAGCCAGACTCCACTAGAGATAAGTATGAGTAAAAGTAATGGTGAATCTTTTGTTGTATACCTGAGTGTACTTACCGCCATCATGATGTATATGTTGAAATCTCTAGAGCGATGGCACAGTCAAATGTGATTGTCGATCTTTCCTCCGTCTTGATGCGGGTTGTGGCGGAGGAAGGCACTTTGACCATGCCAACTCAGGTGAGTGGTTTGGTTATGCACACATCTCGGGTGCAAGAACCTTATGCCTTGAAGGCATGTTCCATCGGCATAATGCTGAAGAGACGTAGGATGCATCTCTTTTCGGGCAAGTATGCAAGTGCCAACTGGAGTGGAGCAGCAAACACCTCAAAAAGAAGAGGGCATTTCCTCTTGCTTGTATGCATGTAGGTGTTTGCGGGAGTGAGAAGTTGTGCACAGCTAGGAGTGGATGAAGGCTAAGCCAAGGCGGCACATGAGCTCAAAAGAGGGGCTAGTTGTAGCGAGGCAGCATGATCGCTACTAGCGAGGTGTATGGCCATATTTTGAAGACTCGCAAATAATGTTGTCTATGATCTAGATGTAGCCTATCAGCCTTCTTGCTCTCTTCCTCTTCTCCCATCTTTCATTTCTTTTTTTTCTTCCATCTCTCTTTACTTTTTTTTCTTTTTTTTCTCTTTTTTATCAGCAAGGTAAGACTAACACCAATGCAAACCAAGATGGCCTTGGTTGATGGAACTCGTCATGCAAGCTCATCGACCTCCCCCCCACACTTGGACTTTTATGTCGTAACACATCAAAAACCAAGTGTGTGATGTTGGAGTCTTCATAAACTGTGTTTCAACACCAAGGATCACCAAAATGTACAGTTGATATAGCTCCCGAGTTCTTAGGCATTGTACGTCCCTCGTTCTTAATCTTAACCTGAAATGGTTACTGACCAAGAATACCCGAAGGTGCATAATATCCTAAAAACTGGTTCTTGCTTTTATTGGAAAGAGAACTCACCAAGATAATCCGGGGTATCTCCCGGCAATGCTTTGTTTATGGTCATAAGCTCGACCATGGAGACATCTAGCTGCAAGATTAGTGCCACAAACACATACGAGATTTGCAATATTTATGATAAATGAAAGCATCCACAACCACACTTCTAATCATGATAGAATTGATGACTGTAAGGTGGTTATGATTCTCGCACAAGGATGTGGTACAAATTGGACAGGACTCTGAGGATTCTTTATGTGAGCAGGATTCTTGAGGAATTTTGAGAGTTAAACTTTCATGCTCATTTGTGGAGTTCTCATCCTCCAGAGTTGATGTCTCAAGCTCGTCCATGGCCAGAAAGTTCTCATTGCCAAAGAATGCGTCGTGCAAGATCACAGTTGTTTCTTGACAACCATTGAGAACAACATTTTGATGGCCAGAGGGACAAGGTTTAGGCTCGATAGGAGGTTGTGATGGTGGTTCTTTGGAGAACACTTCAAGAGTCTCACCGGAATCTTCTTTTTGAATGAAATGATAAACATCCTGTTCTAGAAGGGATTCAGGGGACTCATGAAGCAGAACCACCATTACATCTTCTATCAGCACCTTATCAGGAGGGAAGTCTGTCAAGGAATTCTCATGATCGTTCCGAAGATCATCCCTGGAGTCTAGAGCGCATCCTGAAGTCCAAAATTCTTCGTTCTTCGGTCCTGATGGCTCGGGAGAGGATTCCTTAGCCGAAACTGAAGTTGTGGAAGGATTTGATCCGGATTCGGCTATTGAAGGTTCCTCTTGTTTTGACACCGATGCCTTTTGGAGGGGTTCAGAATATTGCTCTATGAAGGAGGTGTTTTCTAGAATTTGGTCTAGAATTTCCTTGCCTTCCGATGGAGTTTTGTGCATGAACGACCCTCCGGCAGTGATGTCGAGATAGTATGCAGACTTCTTGTTTAAACCCGTACGGAAATGTTGCAACAACACATATTCGGTATAGACAAGTTTGGACCAGATCATACTAAATTAGTAAATCTGGATCATGCCGCACCTATTGATTCTTTTTTTCCTGCTGGAAGCTGAGGATTTCTACGTGAAGGGCGTTGATACGGGTTACTGGAAAGAAGGCCAGACAGAACCTGTCCCGCAATTTTTCCCAATCACCAGTCACCGTTTACACACCCGACGATAGATGTGTACAATTGTTTTGCTCTCTCTTCAAGAGAGAACGAAAACAACTTCCACCGTATAGTTCCTTGTGACATGCCTCGAATCTTAAGGCATGAGCACAGCAGCTCAAACTCCCACAGGTGATGGTAGGGATTTTCCTGGTGAAGACCAAAGAAAGGTTTCTCCCTAACCATGCGTATGAATTCGGGGCGAATTTCATAGCCAGTTGTAAAAATTGGCTCCGATGAAGGAGGTGGCTCATAAAATTCGCCCCATGGAGCAGATGATTGGAAGATAGATTGTGGCTCCATGGGCGAGAAGAGTTTTACAGGAATACTTCTCTAGGGTAGCAGGGGTGAAGGTAGGAAAAAGAAAAAGTAAAAAGGATACGAGGATGAACAAGGTTCGAAGATAAACAACAATCGTTCCCCAGCAAGGGCGCCAGAAATGCTTGTTGGTATTTCTTACGATCACAGATAGAATCCGCAAGCGCACGGATATACCGATGTAGCACTTCCCCTAGGGAGTATTCCAAGGGTATCGAATCCAAGGGAACGTGTGTGATTATCTCTTCCTTCGGTTTATCCAAGGACACAAGATAAATATGGGCAAAGGATAGAGAGGATTTTCTAGTGAGAAACAGTGTCTAAGGAAAGCTTAAGTTTAATCCTAACGCGATACTTCAGGCACTGGCAACCCGCTGTTCCCAGATGTCGCTCTACTACGTACCCGGACAAGGAGGACGTAAGTGCTCTTGAGGGCTGTCACCACCTCTACACCTACCTCAAACGTACTGTGGGATACGCAGCAACCACTAGCAATTAATTACCCAGACACCGCGTCTACGCAATTAATTACTACTCTAGTACTGGCCAAGCACTAAAGCAAACACTATATAATTAATGGTCTATAGTGAACAATGATCCCGTATGCTAATTAGGAACTAACCAAGAATAATTCTCACTAAGCAAATCTTAATTATTCAGAATGATATTCCTATTGAAGCAGAGTAATTACCAAAGTAGAAGAATAAGGAGAGGATTACCGACAACTCTGGGATTCCTCCGACTTCTTCTACTTCACTCTCTCCCTATTCTAAGTATACTATTGAACATGTAAACTTAGAGCCTCTTGTAGTTCAGCTCTACATCTTGGTGTGTGTCAAATGAGGGAGAGGAAAGGGGTATTTATAGTGTGGACATCCTCCATGGCATCCAATGAGCATATTCACTCTCCTCATGCAACGGTTGGAGCGCCAGAAATAGTCATAACCGTTATTGGGAAACAGTTATCTACCAAACTGGACTTGGGCCGGGGCGAACGGTCTCTGCCAAGGTTCGGCCGAACTCAGGGCTTCGGCCGAACCCGGGATGGCTCCGTTCGCTCCGGTTTTCATCCTGGACACTCATTTTGGGCCCCACAATTCATTGGTATGAATGTTTGGCCCATTTGGAGGTGTTTAATTGGGTTTATGGGTCCAAAACTCCTTAAGTTCGCATACAAGTTTGATTCTCATCCTCCTTCATGTATATTTCCTCTCAACCTTGGTAGTTTGTCACCTGCATATGAATATACACCAATACTCGTGGAAATCGTTAGAAATAAACCCCACCACTATGTTGGATGTTTTATATTTATTGTTTATGCATATATTGACGGTATTAATTTGGTACTTAACAGCCGTCAACACACGTCAATAACAACAACAATTCCTACCACCATTTAATTATAATGTTCATCTGATCCAAATCCCCATGTTCTCGGTACACATATGAACAAGAGAACTTGAAAGAAATTAAACAATAGACATGAACAAGATAAAAAGAACAAACTCGAACCACAGCTGCGTTGAGGATGATGCGGCGGCGACAGGGCCCTTGGGTCACCTCCTCCTTCCCCTTGAGCGTCGTCGGGATGGCTATGGTGGAGGACTCGCAGGTGAAGACGTCGGGGATGGATCTGGCGAAAGGGAGCGCCGCCGCCCACGGGAGGAGAGGGTGTGGCCGCCGTCGCCGCCGCCGCCTCTATCGGGCCGCCGCTGGCCGTGGGAGACCGCTGCCTCCCCTCCCGCCAGATCTAGCGGAGGGGAGTGCGTGGTAGCCGCCGCCACCGCCGCTACCACCTCCATCAGGGAGCCGCCAGCCTCGGGAGCCTACCGCCACTGCCAGGTAGGCTCCGTATGGCAGCCGCCGCTAGAGAGAGGGGAAGGAGAGAGTTGCGAGAGTGAGAGAGCATGGGAATAGTCGATCGAGTACATAAGGATGGAGTCACGTGACATGGGTGGGAGTAGATAAGGAGGCCAGCTATGGCGCTCGGCTCGTGGGCTCTACTCATTTTGCATAGGTACCGGTTTTTTTTAAAAGAACCGACACCTATAATATAGGTGTCGGTTCTTTTAAAAAAATCGGCACCTATAGTATTGGGACCGGTTTTTACTAATGAACCGACACCTATAGTGTCTTAGAGGTGCCGGTTCTTATTTTTTAGCCTGGTAGAGTTGGGAAAAGGCCTACAGGTGTCGGTTTTAAAAGAACCGGCACCTATAAGGCCGATCTCTATGAGGGTTTTGTAGTAGTGACTTATAGGGTCGGTATGACGTTGTAGAAAAGGCAAAATGAATATTCTACCCTGCAACCGCCATCAGCTAGCCATCGTGGACGTCCACGTGTAAGGCCAGCCAGAGCCGCAGCAACCAGGGTTTGGCCGAACCCGGGTTCGGCCAAACCTGGGCTGGCCCAGTAGGCCTCCACACTTCTCTGGGTCACTGGCAAGTGGGTCCTTATGACTGTTATGGTAGTTGATGCAGTTTTCAGGACGGTTACACCTAACTTGTGGGCCATCTTATTCATAGCTTGCTTGGGAGTAAGTTTTTCTCATTTCTCTTTATTTGCTCAATTCTTGCAACAAATTATTCTCCAAGCACAAGTGGAACTATATTATTCTAAAACAAATATGTGTTATAAGCATAGCTAATTCTCCTTTATTATAGTTATATAGATGGTCGAAATTGGTCTATAACGACTGTCAACAATCATCGAATCATAGCGCCAACATACCCACCATAGTTTACGAAGCCGGAGGATGTGAAGCCAAATTCGCCGGGAGATCTCGTCAAACCATCTCGACAAAGGTCTCGCCGGTATCGACGGATTCATCCGTTCTCTTTGTACTCTGTGGTTTTCCATATCAATATCATATAAACTGGATTAGAGCTATTACCTCACGAGGGGCCTGAACCAGTATAATCTTTGTCTTTGTCTGTTTTGATATCGTATCGTGTAGATCCTCGTGCCAACGTACCCCAATATCCTATTTATCCGGTCTACGGGTATGCCCCATCGACATTTATGGAAACTAGGCTAAAACTATGCAGAATGTAGATGTGATATTGAAAAAAGCGATTCAATTGGCTAGGTTAGGTTCAAAGTAGATTGACTCCAATTGAACTGGCTTTGGCCGTTATACAGGGGTTGGTCTTCCACGTCAAATTTGGGGTAGATATCATATTAGAACTCGGATTATACCTTCCCATGCTAGGAAACCCAAGACCCGATGAAATTCGTCACAGACTCGAACTCTGCTGGTCTGACCGGTTATACACCACCGGTCAAACCAACCCCACCCGTCGGTCAGACTGGCCCATAAGCGGCGGTCAGACTGGCCTCGTAAAGGAAATCCGGCACGTTACAAATTTTGATAATACTCTTCTATTTCGATTATAGGCGTCAAATTTAGGTATAAACAATTCCCTTTTCTCTTTCATGGTCAAGCAAACAACCCTTGCGCCCACGTATCAACGAGCAATACCCTTCATCCATCTTTTGGCTATTTGGCAGTTTCTCCACGAGCACCTCCAATCTCCCTGTCCACTAGTCCAGTCCAGGACCAAAGAAAGGATAACTCGATCAACCCAATCTACTCGTAACCATTGCAACGACATGGCATCCTTAACCCTCCACCCCCTCTTCCCAGCAACTGCACCAGGCGTCTCCACGACATCAACTCCTAGCCGCGATATTCTCCGACGCGGCACCAGACGGCTCACGACCACGTGCAAGGCCGAGCCTAGCGGTGGCAACAGCACCCTCGAGCTCGCCGCCGGTGCGGCCGGGCTGGCGTCTAGCTCGGTCGTTGCCTGGTCCCTCTACACGCTCAAGACAACGGGCTGCGGCCTCCCACCGGGCCCCGGTGGCGCTCTCGGCGCAGCGGAGGGTGTTAGCTACCTTGTGGTGGCGGCGCTGATTGGGTGGTCGCTGACGACGAAGGTGCGCACAGGATCGGGCCTCCCGGCCGGGCCGTTCGGACTCCTCGGCGCCGCAGAGGGCGTGTCGTATCTAGCTGCCGCTGCCATTGCTGTCGTCTTCGGGTTCCAGTTCTTCGAGGTTGGGTCGCTCCCGGGTCCATTGCCATCGGACCAGTGTTTTGGCTAGGTGGGATTTTGGGAACTCACATGTTTTGGTGAGTTGAATATGTTATTAGTAACTGAACATACTACCCTGTTAATCTTAGTTTTGTGCAATTATCGTGCTCAATTCCGATGCTTTTCTGCTGGAAGATTCCAAATCAAAATCATATATCATAATAAATTTCATGAGCCTATGTTGCCTTCTGCTGGAAGATTGCAAATCAAAATCATATCTCTATCTCAATCTCTATCTCTACTTCACTACTGTTATAAAAATTAAAAATATGTTTTTACCGGTATTTTGGTACATCATCCGTGTTTGAATCGGTTTTAATTTTATGTTTCTATTTTAATTTATATCTCTATAAAAAAATAAATTTCTGTTGTCTGTAGAAAAGAAAGAAAAAAAGTCCAACTAAAAAGTTAAAAAAGAAATAAAAAGTCCGACTCAGCAAGCGATAAAAAAAAGCTTCTGTTGTAAGTAAAAAAAGGGAAAATTGTAACCATGCCATTATAATTTTGCAAAATTTAAATCATCTTGACCCACATGTCATTGACTCATGTGGGTCCTACATGTCATTGAGATACCGATGACATATCTCAAACTTTACAAAATTATAATGGTATGGTTCCAAATTACCCGTAAAAAAAAGAAAAAAACCATCTCATCGTAAAACACAATTGTCTGACTCCCGTAGAAAAACGAAAAAGAAGTCTCCCATTAAAAAAAAGTCTGCTTGTTTTTATTTGGCACCGGGTTTTTTTTTCTGATTTTTGTTGCACTCGGAAGAGTTTTTTTATGCACACGCTAAGGCTTTTGGTTTTGTTTTCCGGCCTTTTTAATCCGATCTGTTCACCGCGCGCCTCCCGGGCGCCTTTGGTTTTTGTTTGTCAATTTTTTTCGCTGGTTTTTTCTCCCATGCGCTTTTTGTTTTTCTCATCCGATTTTTTAATCCGATCTGTTCGCCGCACGCCTTAACCTAGCACCGCGTCGCCGCCATATTGATCATGCTTTTTCTCCTCCAATTTGATTGAAAAATCGATTTCCCGTTCCTCTCTCATCATTTTCTCCATGATTTTCCTTTCGATTCGGCTTTAATTCACCAGATTTAATCTCCGTTTAACACTTGCCGATGATGACAACGATCTTCTCTAGTCGTTTTTATCCCAAGTTTTACGCTCTGATTTTGGGGAAAACGGAAAGAGTAGATCGAGTGGATCAAAAACCCTCAACCAATTCTAGCTGATCGAGAAAGATTCGGCCAGATTTGATGGGATATTTGCTCCAACAAGCGTACAGGCCTGGGACTATCTTCGGGAGGTTGAAGATGATAGTCAACCTCCTAGGCACGGGACTATCTTCGAGAGGTTGAAGATGGTAGTCATCTTCAGGAGGTTGAAGATGGTAGTCGACTGTGCGAGTTGGGCTTACGGCTCCACTTGTGGTTGGGTCGAAGGGAAGCAGACTAAATGGAGGAAGGTAGCGGGCTAGCCTAGGGCTGAAAAGGAAGGAAGGGAAGCAGGCCAAATGGAGGAAGGTAGCAAACTAACCTAGGATGAAAAGGAAGGAAGGCCTTCTGCCGAAAACCCTGTAAAGGTTTTCATTAACTTTTTTAATTATAATCTATAGCGATTCCAACGTTAGAAATTTTCATTAACTTTTTCAATTATAATGTATATAGTGATCCCAATATTTCTTAATATATCACTAAAAGAAGTCTTTACCCGTTGCAATGCACGGGCATGTTTTCTACTCTACTACTACTTAAAAAATAAGAGGTGCTTCCATCGTCCGTCAAAAAAACCGAGCGAAAAAACTAGGTCTGTTCGATAAAAAAGAGTGCGAAAAAAGGAAAGAAAAACCAAAAATGTCCGATCCCAAAAAAACCGAGCGAAAAAAAACCAAAGTTGTCCAATCCAAAAAAAAACCGGTCGAACAAAAACAAACCGGGCGAAAAAAATGCGAAAAAAAGAAAAACCAAAAAAAAGATGTCCGATTCCTATGGCAAGGCGGAAAAAAAAACACAGTAGATCCGATTCCCTTAAAAGTTAGAAAAAAATCATATTCCTATATTATCCTATTTCCCGTACGGTTGTTTGTTTTTCTTTTTTTTCCGTTTCTTTTCCGTTTTTTCTTTCCTCCTTTTTTCTTTTTTTTATTTCTTAATACTATGTATGTATATAAATTTTACATACACGTATATAAACTTTATATATTGTATATTTTTTCTTTTTTATACGTATGTATATAATCTTTGTATACTTCTCTATCTCAACTATTAAAAAATTCAAAAATTTCCTTCGTCCGTCCCTACTTAAAAAATTCACATTAAAAAAGATCTGTCCGATTCCTAAGAAAGTGGCGAAAAAAAGGTTCGTAAAAAATAAAAAAACAAAAGAGAAAAAAAAGTACAAAGGGCGAAAAAAAGCACGGCAAAAAAACGTCCGATTTCTATTCGTTTTTTAGTCCCTATATATCTCTTCTCTATCTCTAATCTAATCTAATCTAACTATTTAAAAAGAGAAGTTTTCATAGTACAACTAAAAAGAAAAAATGTGCGAGAAAATAAAAACGGTTAAAAAAGCGTGAGAAAAAAAAGCAAAAAACGCGTGAGAAAAAAGTCAGAACAAAAAAGCTAAAAAAGGTTTCCGTCTTCCGTAAAAAATAAAAAAACACGCGAGGGAAAAACTGTTAGAAAAAGCACGCCATTTCTAAAAAAATGGTTTGAAAAAACCTCAAATAAAAATCACCGTTTATAAAAAAACAAGTTGCTCTGAAAAAACTGTTAGAGAAAAAACGTTAAATTGATAAACGCTTGAGTCGGATAGTATCAATCGATTTTTTTTCATCTTCTGCACGGCTTTTGTTTCGTCATCTATAGATCAATCGATTTTTTTTCATTTTCTGCACGGCTTTTGTTTCGTCATCTATAGAAATTATATTAAAAAAACAAATATATTTTTGTGTAGACTTGACCATGCGAGGCAATGTAGGATTTGATTGATCCTATTATTGGTTGCAAGAATGAGATCGAAAAAGTATTTTAGATTATATGTATGTTGTCTCGTGAATAATCCAATTATTTTAGATAAAGCAAGCATCGGTAAGGTTGTCATCGTTGAAGTTGGGCCATTACATTAAAGATGTTCCAATTTTCACCCGTTGCAACGCACGGGTATTTTGCTAGTTATTATAAAAATTAAAGATGTTTCCATGGTCCGTCATCCGTGTTTGAGTCGGTAATCTCTGCTATTATAAAAACTGAAGATGTTTCCGCGGTCCACCATTCGTGTTTGAGTCGGTAATAAAGATTGAAGATGTTTTTGTGGTTCGTCATCCATGTTTGAGTCGGTTTTAATTGTATATTTTGGTTTTAATCTATATCTCTTGTCTATCTCTTCTCTACTATTATAAAAATTGAAGATGTTTTTGTCAGTATTTTGGTACGTCATACATCGGTTTTTATGTTCGTTTGCTTTTGGAAATACATATCCATATTTGAGTCGGTTTTTAAGATCGTTCACTTTGGTAATATAGAAGGAACCATATAAGAAATCTGTTTAAAAAAACTCGCATGCTAACTTGAGACAATCGGACTCCTAACTGCAGCTCATGATTCTCTCTCTCACTCGCTTCCCCTCCCCCTCCCGCCTTCTCTCTCGCTCCCCCTCCCTCCTCTTGATCTCTCTCTTTCTTTTTCTGTTTTTTCTCCCTGAAAATTTTTTTCTCTTTTCTAGAAAAATAAAAAATAAATTGCCAAATTCAAGACTTGAACCCATGACCTCATAGTTCAAAGCACATTCTTCTAACAAATTCATCTAATGATGCTATTTGTTTTACGAATTTTGTGAGAAAGTAATATGATTATCAATTCTAATATCTTTCAATACCGAAAACTCATAACATGTTACTATGCTCCAGTAGTAACATTATTTTAAAAGTACATTAACACGTGACGTTACTGTAGAACACATAGGACGTTACTGCACTTTTAGACCAGGAATCGAAACAAAAATATATGGGTTAAAGCCTCACATGCTAACCATATACTTGTTACTGCATCAAAGTAGAAGTGTTTACTATATAATAAGTGCATGTTACCACATCCAAGTAGTTATGTTACTGCACGACAATCGTAGTTTTACTATGTCAGTTTTACAAGATGTAGATCAAATAGATGGGCTATAGGTAAAGTCTGTAGGTGTCTTTGAGTGAGGTCTAATTGATGTTGGAGTGTTTTTGAACAACTTTATACATTTGGTAAAACCTATTACTGCATGTATATACCCATGTTACTGCAAATTACATATTCTGTTACTGCATATGGTGTGTTAAAGTTCAAAATGCCAATAGTTGAAAAGCAATATCTCACAAGATATGTATTATTTTTTAAAACCATTTTCACAATGATGCTATAGTTTTACTGCATGTAGAGGATAGAACTTCAAAATGCATCTGCATACTCCCCTCCTCAAGAAACCGTTCTCCCTCCCTCTTCTTAAGAAAACCGGTCTTTTCTCTCTAATATAGTGTTACTGCATGCATGTATATGACGTTACTGTACTTTTGACAGTAAATCAGGAATTGAAAAAAAAAATATTGGGTTCAAAGTCTCATATGCTAGCTATATACTTGTTACTGCACAAAAATAAAAGTGTTACTGTACGATATATACACGTTACCACCTTATAGTTACACATTACTACATGTTAATGCATGTTAATGCAGTAAACCGAGTAAATTGTTTACTATCGACAGTTATACGTTACCACATGACAGTTACACATGTAAAGTGCTACTGCACGACATATACACGTTACCACCTGACGGTTACACATTACTAAACGTTACCGCCTGACGGTTTCTACCGAGTAAATTGTTTACTATCGAATGTACATGTTATATATATTGCTCCATCTCTCTTCCGTAGAAACCGTCCACCTACTTTCCCCTCCCTCTCCATTTTTTACGGATCCGGCGGAGGCATGCAGTTTCTCGTGCGGCGAGGAGAAGCGGCGGCGGCGGTTCGGGGGCGACGAGCAACTGCGAGCGCGGCGTCGGTGGGCGGGATGCGCCACGGCTCCACCTCCTCCACCGCCGAGCGGTGGCGGGCGCGCAGGCGTGGTGGCGGATAACGTGCGACGGGCTCGGCGGGGCCGTCCCCCGCTCGGATCCAGCAGCGCTCGCACGGATCCACCAGTGGCGGCGGGAAGAGAGCCTAGTGGCGGATTTGACGACGGCTTGTGGCGGTGGAGGATCCTCCAGACGGGCGCATTTGCTACCTCGACCAAGAAGCCCATTGACGGGGACGATCTCGGTCGAGTCCCGAGGGGCCAGGGGAGGGCACCAGCAGCTCCAGATCCAAGCATCGCCGCCGGCTTGGTGAGGCGAACCAAGCATCGGCTGCGAAGGATTTGGGGTGGCGACGATGGTCGAGGCGCCGGCGTGTTCTGGCTGCCCTCCTCGCGTTCGCCCGCATCTGGCTCCTCCTAAGGCAAAGGCGGAGACCAGGAGAAGACGGGAGCCTGCCTTTTTCGCCCACGGCCTCCACCGGCTTCCCTTCCGCTGCCGCCTCGAGCTCCTCCCCACACCTTCCCGACTGGCCCTTGCCGATCTGCTCCGCGTTGGCGAGCTATACGGAGGAGCCAACGTCCTTCGTCCTCGTCGGCGGCCGCCGTTCCGCCTTCGTCCGCTCGCGGCCGCCAGATCGCCACCATCGTCCACGCTTGTTTGGCAGCTAATTCCTCACCTTCAGATCTATCCCCGGTGGCGCGTGCACCTGCGTTATCGGCCAGAGACCTCACCACGTCTCCTCCGTGCACCCGGCATCAACTCCACCACCCATCGGATCTGCTCCCTTTTCCTGTTGTCTTCGTTTTTTTTTCTTTCTTTTTACACACATGTTGTTTTCACAGGGATCAAAATCATGGATAATTGTGGTCAGGCCTGCTGCTGCTGCTGCTATACTGTTGTTTTGATGATGAATTCAGTGCATCCTTCCCTCCTTCGATCTTGATTTTGGTTCATGTTCATTTTTTTCTTGATTTTGGTTGTGGCAGCGATGGCGGCAAGCAGCGAGGTCGCGATTTGCGAGGGGCGCTGCGGCATGCAGGGAGCGGCAAGGAGCTGGGCTTATGGGGGCAGCCGGGCAGGGGCAAACGCGCCGGGCGCCTAGGTGGTCAGATGGGAGCAGAGCAACGCAGCGCTTCTCCCTGTATCAATTCTTTTGGTTCCAACAGTGAGTCAGTAAGTATGGCATTTTTTTTTTCAATCTTTCCGATTCTAGACGTGTAGTTTGTATTGTCAATTGAGGGGATTTATAATTTCTGAAATTTATTGGTAGATCTTCAAATTGCAACGGAGAAGAAAACACCATTACTTAATTACTTCATGGCTCCATTTTTGTTCAGACTTACTGTAAGAAATTCCCCTGGAGTTTGGGAACATGCCTAAACTTAGCTACCTGTAAGTGATATTTGTCTCATGTAGATGATGTTTTTCTAACTCCAGTTGATGTGGAGCACTATAGGAGGTTAAGGTTTGGATTTTTTTCCATGCATGGCAACTTAATGACAATGATTAGTGGGGTTAAAGATTTGTGGATGATAAATACTGAAGAATTTTGATGACCCTGTGGTCTGTGTCCATCAGTATGATTTTTGTAATTTTAAGTGACGTTGTTGTGCACAGTACTCACAGCCAACATGCTCAGTTCTCCTTGTGATTAGGAATTGCAAGCAAGAGAATACCTCCACTATAGTCTATAATTGCACTAGCTAGTCAATTCCCTTGAAATGTTAAATAATATGGTTGCTAAAATGAATTTAACATCCATGGACAACTTACTGAAATGAAAAATGGCAGTATCGTTTTAGCAGCAACCATTGCAAGTATAAACACACCATATATACTATGTCATGTATAATGGATTGATGGGTCTGTGAACACAACAACAGGAATAATCACAATTAGAAGTAATTTTACTCTGAAATTGGTCACTGCTCGCTACATATGGTTCTATCTAATAGAACTGATCGATTGATTTTCTCTGAATCGCTCACTACATATGGTCCTATCGAACAGGAATAATCACAACTGGGCATGGTTGATGGATAAATGTTGGCGGGGAAGATTAAGGAATCTGCAACACCGCGTGGGCTCGACATTGATGTGTGGCACTTGCACTATCTGGCGTCCATGGGTCTTTCTCCCAGCATATTGCATTCCCCAGCTGAAGGTTCCCTGCCAAGAATTTAGAGAAGAAACAACATCTAGAGAAATATGTATTCCTGTTCTTTAGACATTGCATCATTAGACTACTACCTCTATTACTACATGAAGTTTGTATTAGCAATAATGTGACTACATGGTGTTTGTATTAGCAGTAAAATGTGGCTATGTTAGTAATTTGGAATTCGAAATTAATTCCATACACCGAGAGAAGCAATGTTGGATACTATTCTTCTTGTTCAGTATTGTCCTAATGTCCACAAAATAGAACATTATGTCGCCAGGTTGTGTTGTATTTACTAATGGGCCAATTCTGAGTTTGTTTGCATTAAGAATTCAACCAATGATTGGAAGAACTGAAAGGATCGGGATTTTGCCTCTAATCGAAGAAATAACATCATGAGATGGCCACTGCATTAGTAAATTAAATTACTAATAAAATGAATCTACTGAGAGTAAATGATTTATCGAGAGGACATGGGTACAAAACCAGGAATGAGATAAGGGTGGAGAACTACCTAAGAGTAATACATTTACTGAAAGAAGAAATCAACAGAGAGTAATACATCTATTAAAGAAGAAATCAATCAACAGAGAGTAATACATCTATTAAAGAAGAAATCAACTAAGAGTAAATCAGTAGAGTTATCGAGAGAAGGACATGGGTACAAAACCAGGAATGAGATAAGGGTGGAGAACTACCTAAGAGTAATACATTTACTGAAAGAAGAAATCAACAGAGAGTAATACATCTATTAAAGAAGAAATCAATCAACAGAGAGTAATACATCTATTAAAGAAGAAATCAACTAAGAGTAAATCAGTAGAGTAATACATTTACTAGAAGAAGAAATTGACTGAAAGTAAATCATTTACTAAGAGAAAGACGTGGGAAATCGACTGAAAGTGAAGAAAAAACTGGAGCAAGTGGGGGGGGGGGGGGCGGTTGGGGATGGAGGAGGAGAGAGAAAGGTGGTTTCCTGGGTGGGAGTGATGGTGGGTGGTGGGGGTGGAGGTTGGGGTGCAGTGTTGGTGGGGGTAGGGGGCGGGGGTAGGTTGTGGGGAGCATTTTAGTTAGTACGCATCCCAGGTACGGTTTAGCGCTACCCTATATATATATATATATATATATACACACACACACTAGCAAAATGCATGTGCTTCACTACGGTATATTAAAACTAAAAATATTTGTTTTGAACCGAAGTTATTTTCACACTGCTTTGATACTTTTGCTCGCTAGAAAAAGTCTCAAATGATTGACAGAAATATAATAGCTCATAATAAATTATTATTCAATAGTGCGTTACAACGGAATAATTTCAACTAAACTCACAATAAATATTTTTAAGATTTAATTTGTGATATGAGTCCTTTTAGAATAAGGTATTCTTGATATAAATCTGCCAATAAACAACACATTGAAAACAATATATTTCTTGTTTACCAGATTTAACATCAACTAAGGTTTTGTAGCAATTAAAAAGACTTAACTTTCTCTTGTTGGGTAATTGTATTTTGTTGGGTAATTTTTATTTTTAGTTTTTTTCTATGAATTTGATTGGAGATATATTTGAGAGAGGCAAAGTGGACTTGTTGCTTTAAAAAAAGATGAACCAAACCTAATGTGGCCCAACAACTAAATCGCATGCTGTTACTGCTTCATGGGCTGCGCGCGGCCCTTTAGTGCTGCAGCCCATAGATGGAGGCCGGCCCGATGCGGGATTGATCCGAGCTGCTCGTTTTGATAGGATTTGCTGCCCAATTGGTAACGGCTGAACTGGATCAACAACCGATTGTTTCCCTTTAAACATAGCAGCAATCTGTTCTGGGGTTACTAGAGGTATATTCTGCCCCATGTGTTAAGGTTGAGGTCTGATTAGTACATGGGGTTTGAATCCTGGCTGTCCTGAGCTTGCAAAAGCTGATGTCGATGCCATCGGCTGTTGACTTGCAAAAGCCGATGTTGATGCTATTGGCTGTTCTGGATTGATACCAGAGACAGGCTGTTGTTTCCCAGTTACCAGATCCCTATATTGTGGAAACACACCATTAGGGAGAAAAGTTGGTCCTTTAGCTTGATGCTCAGCAATTGTACCATCAACCACAGACTTGATCATATTAGTCAATGTATTGACAAGCACCCCTGATTGGTTGATCAAAGCATGATGAACAGCATAGTCAATCTGATCTTGCAAATTCTTGATCTCTTGAGAGTCTTCTCCTTCTGACTTATCATCTCTAGGTTCATCATCCTTAGCTTTATCACCTTTGGCCTTACCATCTTTAGATGTGCTTGATTCCGAATCACTATTGGGAACCACCTTTAGTTTATACCTCTGGATGACTGTAACCGAACGAGTCTACTTGAATGAATGTAAAAACTGACTCTGCAAATTGTTCATCATCTACTCGTCCTCTGCCATCTGTTCTGGTGTAAGCTTATCCATTGTTATTGGAATGATATTTTCAGGACCAACCTCGGATGGCTTAGTGTGTCCACCATGATAAAAAAAACGTCACAACTCGGGTCCCACTAGGCGTGCCAAAAGCATGTTGATGCGAAAAACACACACTGGCCTAGGAGATCTGCTTAACTCCAATGCAGGTCCTAAATCTTACTCTTGGGTTCAAAGGCGTGCCAGTTGATTTGATCCTACAATCAACAATAAGAAAAAAAAAAGGAAAACGAGGTTAAATCCATAAACGATAGCCGATCGCCTAAGGGCCGATGACATATCGTTAATCATTGAGCCGATGTCACTGGTGTTAGATCAGCAATGAAGAATAAAGCAACATAAGGTTAAATCTACTCGATCGGCTGTAGATATCAACGATATATAATCTTCTTCTCGAAATATATTTGAGCCAAGTAATTGGGATAGATCGAACAATAAGTCGAGACAGTATAAATCACTTATGCTTAAAGGTATTTTAAGACGAAGATTACATATATGTTCATAGCATAGCCAATCAAATAGATCTAGCATGTATCGGCTAGTACTCTGATACCACTCTATATTAAAATATTAAAACAAATAAAACATATCAAACAGCGAGCCTAATATACTTTAATGCAATAAGATCTTAATATAAAGGGCGGATTTAGCATATCAAGTAAACATGCAAGGAATAAAGTAGCTAAATCAGATAAGATCGGCTGAAACCCCGATACTATCTCTATTGATGATCATAAGACAAGCTAGATATTGCAGTTATGAATATTACTTAATAGATCGAACTCAGCCGATGCAGCATTAAGCATAAGAATAAATACAAAATCTAGACAGGTTGATGAAAACCTCTAAAAGATGGTAAATATGCTATATAATCTAGATTAACAACTATATCTAACTCTGTCGGCTACCTTCTAGTGATAGATAACCGATTTAGGGTTGGATTATAACACTAATAAAGATTATGAAGCATATATGATAACTCGACGATTTACATAACCAAGATTAGAGTGTCATAAAGATGGAAGCACTAATCCCAAGAACGCAAGCCGTCATGACAAGTTTTACCTCTTGTTGAAGATTGAAATCGATGCAGCTCAACCCGAAAGTAAGAACTCGTCGAAACAATGAAAGTAGAAAAGGGTGGCGATGCGCCGAAAGTGTTATTAAACTGTTGTTAAATGTTTACACGAGATCGGGTCATATTTATACCCGAGATACATGATAGGTCCTTGCCGGACACGACTTTTGTCTCTAACAAACTCTAAGATACAAAGTATCTCTTAGGAGCTCTGTACCAAACCCTCAGTCATCGGCACTAGTGGCCCTTTATGGCTTCTACAGATATGGCTCAATCTTCATACCATCAAAGTGTCTAGAAGACCGGCCCTGAACACGATGAGTTTTCCAACCCTCGAGCCTATCAAACATGACGAGGGGAACTTAGTCAAAACTCACCGATGCACGTCTTTTGGGGAAGCGGCTTCGGCCTATCTTGGGTCAGTTCTGTTGGCTGAATGCCTTTCTAATTGGTTCAACAATTTTTACGACGGCTTCCCACAGAATTCCAGGACCTGGTTTGCCTATGAGCGTTCTGAGAACTTCGAATTCCCAATCGATTTCAGATTTGATGAGATCTATCACGAGAGGTTTGAGAAGTCTAAGATGGTTTAATCGACAGCCATCTCTCCCTGTATCCTCCCTGTCAGCATTCATCAGGGCCGTAAAACCCCAATTTCGTACAAGTTCTATCATCCCATGAGCACTGCAAGACAACTTGGGCTGGGCCAGCTACCCATCGGCTTGATTTTCGTGGACAAGATTCAAACCAGGGGGGTGATTACATCGGCCCTAATGATGGATAGACTCCTGAATATCCCAGGGGCACCATTGGGCAGCATCGACAACATTGAGTTAGCTCTGATTAGGAGTGCGACCTTTGACCGCTGGTGGGCCGAATGGAAGAAACACCTCTTTCACCAATCGACCTCAAGGTATATGACCACTATCTTCCCGGAGCAGATCCCGCAAGTAAGCGATCCTTCCCTCTTATCATAATCTTTGCTGAGCCGATGTCAACATTTATTTACGGTTCTTCAATTTCTTTCATTTTGCAGACCACAGAATCTCCACCTCCTCACATCAGCAAAAGTGGTGAGCCTATACATTATGCCGTGGGAATCATGCCAAACGGTGGAGGACTTGCTCCTTCTATCATCGGCTATAATGCTCCCAAGACATCCTCCTTGCTCCATGGCCTTGTTCGTGATCCTGTTGAAACTAGAAGAAAGAGGGCCAAGTCGTCAGACGCCAAATCCCCCCTAAAGGAAAGGCTTCAAAGAAGCATAAGGCAACTGCTGCTGATGACCTGCCAACCTTAGACCTGGATGTGGAGGAGTGCCTGGACAACAAGGAGATGGAGCAGGCCATAGAGGAAGCTGTTGCCGATGTGAGCGAAACGAGAGAGGGTGGGCAAACCCCTCCAGTTGATCCACCAAGCCCGAAGAAGGTTCAAAGCCCTGTGAAAATCCATCTGGTATGTCGTCTCTTCTTTCCTTTTTCTTTATTTTAATACGGCCATATCTCTCACTTGTATGTCCCTTTTATGCTTTGAAGAGGAAGAAGGTGGCCTCCAAGAAGCCATCGACACATATCCCATCGGTAATTTCGTAACTCAGTTTTTCGCCGCTGCTGGTTATGCACTGTCAAACTCATCTTTTCTCCTTTTTTAGTCGCCTCGCTCTCCGTCTCCTTCTCGGCAAGAATCAGGTGAGCGGACTCCATCGACCGGCCATGATCCAGATGTAGGGATGCCAGAACCGCCGAACCTTGCTGCACCGGTAAGTATCTTCGGATCCTTTATATTGGCTACAACATTCATACCGTCAGTGTACCTAACTTATGCTTTTTTAGGGTTTAGCCGATATGCTCTCGTTTGACATCAATCAGTTCATGGACGAAGAAGGGGAGGAAATCACTAGTAAAGCTCTAGCCCTCCTCAATGATGATGTTAGGGGGAAGCTTGTGGAGATCGCTGATCGGCTGGGCAGCTCTTTAGACTCCTTAGTGGATAATTGCGGGCCGATCAGAGATAGGTTTGAAGAAATCCAGCGTTAGATTCTAGATGCTTATGCCAATGCCATTTCCCCAGTGGTGTATTTAGAGCAGCATCGGCTTAAACTGGAGAGGGCGATGCAGCGGATTGCTGACAGACGTAAGAGAGCTGAGTTGGAGACCACGATTCAAGCGAATCGGCTATCCATCAAAGGGGATAAAGCCAAACTTGATGAGATGGAGGCCGGCCCGAGCTCAACTCAGGTCAACATAGATCGGCTCAGGGCTAGGGAGGCGGAACTGGTTGCTGAGCTCAAGAAGTGCATGGTCGATATATCCTCGGAGGAGAAGAAGCTTGCCGACCTCCCCAGGGCCATCGAAGAGCAGAGGCTTAAATTGAAGAAATCCATCAAACACCTCTCGAATCTGAGCAAGTCATTGAAGGTGATTCCTAGTACCGACGCGCTCGATGCCCAAGCCATAGAAGAGGTAGAGCAAATTAGGCAGCGAGCCGTATCAGCTATAAACGATCTTTTGTCTAGGTGAACATAAATGAGAGAGTTAATACCATACCTAATTCAGATTTGGCTTGCTTAGAACTTGATAGTCTTCTAATGGCTAAATTGGATGAAGATAATCAAGCCAAGCTCATTTACTTTGAATTGAGGAAGGCGCTACAGAAATTGCAGATACTACGTTCTCCCGCCTTGATAGATAGTTCTGCTAGAAAGCGCTCATTAGAAGTCGAGAAAACATGGTTTCTGGCTCTTTCTTTGTCATTCCTTGAATCCACTGTAACTGATAGAATCTTGTACGAGAGACCCGACCCGCAAATAAATAAGGAAACTCGCTTAAAACGCTTTTTAAGAGCTAGGCAGCCGGCGGGCAAAGAAAGGGGGCAGACCGGCCGATCGGGGCCTTGGCGATACGTTCTTCTTTCAAAGTGTTTTTCCAATAGAGCGAGGGCGTCCTTCTGGGGCGGGGTGTTTACTTGAAAATGCCAACCGCCTATTCCAGCAGCGGGGGCCTTGCACGAAAGCAAACCGCCCGATTAAGTAGCAGTTGCTTCGCTGATGGGCCCAGTGAGGGGGGCATTGTCCCAGATTTCGAAAGATTCAATTTATTTTTTCCTTTTTTAGCCGGATTCTTCCAAAATAGCGTCTCGAGATCCGCAACTATGAACTCTTTCTTTTTACTCGATAATTTAGCCTTTTTTATGTAATCGACTCTATTAAATTGAAATAGCGAAATTCTTTGGTCATCTCAATGGGTTCAGAAACCACGCGTTTCTCTGGATCATCATAGCGTACTTCCACATATGCACTCAGAGGAAAGTCTTTTCGTAATGGATGACCCTCGAAACCATAATCTATTGATATACGGCGTAAATCCGGATGATTGATGGAGCTATTGGCTTAACTAGTTCTAAACTCTCCCACCCGGTAAAGGAATTGAAAGACTACAACGGGCCACATAGACAATTCCCTTCCAAGGACATTCTTTTTTAGTCTAGAAGGGAAGTTTCTTTTTGAAAACCAGATTCATGCCCAGAAGAGGATCCTCTATCTGCTCTCGAAGTAGTCGTCAGCCTAAGCTCAGGTTTTAAATCCTTAGGTTGACCCTACCCCTTATAGCCCTACCTAGGGGGAACTCACACTCGCTAGAAGGCAAAAGCACTTGAAACAGTAGTGAGGTAAGAAATCAAACTACTCGCAGAGAACTCCTAGCCACTCACTTTGTTGTTCGAACTAAACTGACCACTGACAAATATTTTTATTCCAGTGGAACAGTGACAATACTCTAAGGTCCTTCTAGAATCAAACAATAGCTTTGAAAGGCTAGGCGCACTGAGGCCGAGCTTTACTGCTTGAGTAATTGTCTTTCCAGTAGAGCTTTCCCTTGTTAAGTAGAGAATTACTGTCCTTCACTCATATTTTGAGAAACAATACGCATGGCTCACGCCATTTGAGGTGGCCCAGCCTAGCACTCATTCGCAAATCCTGTAGTGAAATTCAGACTGCTTGACCTCAGAAGTAGCTAAGTGCGGAAGTAAAATCAACCCTTGTTCATACATGGGTTTTTCTGGTACGAAATGGGCCACTTCAAATAGGTTCATTGCTCTGGCAAGTTCAAGTATAGGCTAGAGAGAAAGACCGGTATATGTTTATGTTGAGAAGAAATGCATTGTTTGATTTCGAAAGCAAATGAAGGCGCGCAGCGAAAGGCATGCATGTTTCATTTGCAGGTGCTGCTGGTCCAGGGCTCTTCGGCTGAGCTTGCTATGCTTCCTACTTGTCGGCCTAATACGCTATGTTATCCACTTTTATTCCGTTTTCTATTCAGTTATATACTATTAAAAGGATATTAAAAGGAAACAATTGCTTAATTATAGTATTGATTTCGGAGTTTGTATATTTTTGTGGTAATTGTGTTGAGTACTGTCCGACAAACTGTTTATCAATGACTGAAGAATATGAACTTTCTACTTATGATCGTCATGAATTGAATTACAATCAAATTGCTTTGAGTCGATTACCAATCTCCATAATGGGAGATTACACAATTCAAACAATTAGGAATTCAACTCAAAGTAAAATAGACGAAGAAAAATCTTGGAGTTCAAGAACGATTTAAATCGGTAGATGCTACGGACTTGATTGTATTGAGCCTTGGTATGGAAACCTGCTAAGTGGCAACTTCCAAATTTAGAGAAACCCTGGAACTAAAAAACGGGCAATCCTGAGCCAAATCCATGTTTTGAGAAAACAAGCGGCTCAGGTCGAGGCTGCCACTCGGCCCTCAGACGGATCAAAGAAGAGTGGGGAACCTCTCGCTGGTTTTTGGAATTCGACATCAGGAAGTGTTTTCACAGTCCAGGTTGGTTGGTGAGCCTAGTGATAGTAGACTATCTAGCTTGGTTCGGAGAGCACTTGTTGGGTTTAAGATTAGTATTTTGCTAAATGTTACGGCCTAAATGCTGAACTATTGACCCTACTTGTTCGGATGGGGATACAAGATAAGAAACGCTTCGTGCCTCGCAATTGACGGGCGGAGTTCAATGGATGCTATTTCTCCTGAGCTTAATCTCGGAAGTGAGTTAGCGAATAATAAATTATTGAAATCATGGATGGAGTGAAATCATCCTGTCTCGTTCAAACTAGATCAATCGAACTTTCTGGCGTGGAAATCAAAGATTGGGCCGATTGTACGAGGTCATGGCTTGATGCATTTCCTTGATCGCTCTACTCCTCCACCATCTCCAACATTAACACAAAACAATAAAATAAATAATATATATACGAAAATTCAGATGTTGATGAAATTCCATTTTTTTGTGGTACTTTTAGTAGAAGAAAAGTAACTCCCATTCGTGGAGTCCAAGCAGTGATCGATTTCTTTTACTAATTAAATAACTTCTTTTGATCTTAGCCGTGAAGATGCCTGAGATTCACCAACAGAACAGATATCTATCCAGCCCTGCTCGAAGCACTGAAGACGAATGAGAGGTTCACCACCACATCATTGCAAGGGGAGCTCGCTCGATTCGCAGATTGGTCTGACTCGTAATTCACTTTTGACTCATGGTGAACAACCTGCGGGAGCACGGTAATCCCGATGAGTAGGAGCAGAAGTACTGCCTCCTTGATTGGATGGTGTGGAAAGAGCAGCTGTGATAAGCGGAAAAACCATCAAAAAATGATGATTGCTCATGAAGGTTTCCACAGAAAGACCCCTTGCTCATCCGAACCATTTTTGTAATAGAGATCGGACAGTGTCTGATCGGCTCCCGCTTTAACATTTGAATTCCTATTCTAAATTTTATATCTCAAGCTCCTCGTTCTTACTCATGTACTTGCGTCTTACTGCCGGCGAAAAATCTTTTTAGTGGAATTATATTGGTCTAAGGGCGATGAATATTCATCGGCCATCTAAAGGCGATGTTAACACATTGGCTATCATGTATCGGCATAGCATAGCCGATCACGAAATGATCCCAGCACAGTGAGAATACTCTTGATCCATAGCTTTTCTTGGTGATTGTTTGAACTGCTGATATTCTAGTTTAACAGGGAGCTGACGTTCAAACAACAATCGGCCAAGTCTCGGTTCTAAATGTGGGGGTCGATTTTTTTGCTAAAACATGTCGGCTTGGGCCCATTCCCTGATCCAACGTCTGTTTCATCAGCCAACAAGAATCCTTGTCTCAACTTGCCATTTAGATTATCTATAGTATTCTTGGCGCAGAATTTCGAACCCCCCATGGTGTCCTCGAAGTAACAATTGAGGTTCTTCACCTCCAATCAGTTGTATGTCATGATCGGACACCTTCAGATATCCTCCTTCCCAGACGTTTCCAGATAAGCAATCAATCACGTCCATCTCCCAAATAGTTAAATCGGCGTTAGCAACGTTAACCGATCTATCAGCTAGCATGACTTCTATCTGGTCACCTTGCCACTGGATTAAACTCTGGTGCATAGTCGAAGGGATACAATAATTCGCGTGGATCCAGTCCCTTCCGTGTAATAGACCATACGAACCTTTCCCATCAATGACAAAGAAGGTAGTCGGGACCGTCTTGCTGCCAACGGTTATCTCGATTTTCAAAACGCCCTTGGCTTTCGTTGGATTTCCACCAAAGTCCTTAAGAACCATGTTAGTTTTCATGAGGTATTCCGCGTTCTTTCCTAGCTTCCTGAATGTGGCGTACGGCATCAAGTTTACCGCGGCCCCACCGTCGACTAACATCTTGGACATCGGTTTGCCATTTACAAAGCCCTTAACATATAATGGCTTCAAATGCCAATGTTCGGTTCCTTTCGGTTTCTCAACAACGACCTGCTTAGGTGAAAGGACTAATTTCGGTAGGGATTCCTCCATTATTTCCACACCCGTTGGCTCGGCGCAATATTCTGCTGGTAGCACAAATACCATGTTGACCGATGAGGATTCAACGGTCTTTCCTTTAGCTATCCATCTTGCTTTGTTGGCTTCGACCTCATCGGTTGGAACAACCTTACTCTTCACGCGCCATTCCTGTTTGGTCCTTTTCAGCCGATGGTTGATTTCTTCGTGAACTTCCTGGAACCATTCTCTGCTCCTCATCCTTTGAACCCTTCTTTTATGATTTTTAGTGAAAATACCGGAAGGGCACCACTGTTGTTTCCTGGATTCATCTTCCTCATCTTCCCTCCAGACGGGATCTTGATGGAGCGGTCCCAATCTCTGATGGACAGGCAACTTCTTCTGTATCGGCCGATTTTCATTCCTAGGAAGAAATCGGCTTGAGCTGCCGACGTGGTCTTCGTCGATTCCGCTGCATCCTGGGTAGTTTTGTATTGAGGGCAATCTCATCCCCCCATTCTAGCAAAATCTAAAGAACTTGCAGTCCCAATGAGGGTCAAAGCTGCCGTTGTGTTCGTAGCTCTCCTCTTTCTGCCTTTCAAGTTTCCTTTGATACTTGTTGATAATCATAGCAGCATTGGGCCGATAACCCTTCCTATCGGCTGCCCCTTTGCTTGTGTAGACCATGTTGACAGGAAAAGGATTGCCTTTGATCTCCATAGATTTCTTTGGGTCATTGAACTTGATTCTTCTTTGCTTGATGGCGGATTGGATCTGTTGCCTGAAGACCTTGCACTCATTGGTGCTGTATGATCCCGTGCTATGCCACTTGCAGTATTTCCTCTTTCCTAATTCAATAGCCGATGGGATCATATGACCAGCGGGGAGGTGGATTTGTTTCTCCCGAAGCAATAGGTCGAAGATTTTATCAGCTTTGGTGATGTCAAAATCAAATTTCTCCTCTTTTCCGGAATCCTTGACCCATTGACATGTGACCACTCTTTTATTCCTCGCCCACTCGGCTGTTGCTACCTTAGGATCCTCTTCCTCTTCGACTTCAGAGAGGTAGGTGTTAACATTGTTCACCTGCTAATACAGCTTCCTAGCTTCGAGAAATCTCTGCTCATGTGCCGTCACCTTCTGAGCTAGGTGAGCCAGGCTCTCAAATTCCTGGGTTGCGAACTTCTCCCTGATCGGTGCCAATAGGCCTTGGAAGGCGAGATCGGCAAGCTGAGAATCTGTCAAAGCGAAGCTAAAACATCTGTTCCTCATATCTCTGAATCTCTGGATATAATCTTGAACCGATTCGTCGTGCTTTTGTTTGATCGACGTTAAATCAGACAGTTTCATCTGATGAATCCCACTGTAGAAGTACTTGTGGAACTGTTTCTCAAGATCGGCCCAGGTGTGAACAAAATTGTATGGTAACGCTGAAAACCATGTGAAGGCCGATCTTGACAGAGATAAAGGAAACAATCTGACTCGCAAAGCGTCAGTAGCCGATACCTCTCCGCAATGGGCCAAGAATCGGTTGACATGCTCATATGTTGTCACATTGTCTTTCCTGAAAACTTTGAGAAATCTGGGACCATGTATCGGTTCGGCAATGGCACTCTCTCAAAATGTTCTAGGTATGGGTGCCGATACAGGTTCCCACTATCCTTAGGCTTGAGCCCGAATTGCTCCCTCATCACATCGGCTATCATATCTGCCCAAGGCTTTTGCTGAGGTGCTCCTTTGTGGACCCCCTTTTTTTATAACAGGAATCAATCGTGTAAATAGTACCATTTCCCTAGATCAAGTAGTCTGGTACACACGAATTCATAGCTGAAATAACAAGTGCACATACACGAGTGTCTAGTACGAATCATTACATCATAAGCCCGCAGGCATAGTCTTAAATCATCGGACCGAGCGGTCCGAAATACATTCCAAAAACAGAAGTAGGTAAGGCAGCGGAGTTAAGGCAGCGGCACGCCATTGCCACAGGCAACGACCGTAACTAAGACCTACTGAGCGCCATCGTCTTCATCACCCTCCTGGTAATAGGCATAGGGATCCTCCGAAGCTTCATCTCCAACCTCTGATTAAGTTTATATTTGCAAGGGTGAGTACCAACCGTACTCAACAAGCCACCACAGCAACAATGCACATGACAGTGGTATTCAAAGGATGGCTATGGTTCTTTTGCGCATAGCAAGTTTTATAATTCTTTTCACAACCCTAAGACCTAGTACAGACTGATCAAATTTTAGTACCAGTGTTCATATTAAACAATGACGGTTCTGTCCACCATCCATTGTGATCCCAAGGATAGCTTCCCGCCATGGAGTCGTCATGGTTTTCTGAGGACGTCCACATTCCCGCCTCTCAGGAAGTGGCTCCATCAGTATAGAAATCATCATGCAATATCCCATCCCACACGAGTTAAGAATTTAGAGTCTAGCCAAGTATAATACATGTCCCGGAGCTCAATAACTACGAGCATGGCTATTCGAATAGATTTGGTTTACTCACACTGCAGTGGATGTACACTTTACCCGCACTCCGCGACTGCCCAACATATGAGCCTTGTCCCAACACATGAGACGCGTCACGGCAAAGCTTTTCGATAACCTCGCATTGGCAGTACCCGCTCCATGAACTTTACATCCTCATGCACTCTAGGCGTACACGGTTTCTAGCAGTGAGAGGAGTTCTGGCGCACCCGGGAAGGAAAGACTCACACATGCATTAAGTTATAATTATGTTTAAATTCTCTCCTGGCAGTCCTACCGATGGCGACACCACTGTAGACACCCGCCTCGTGGTTCTACCAATGGCTGCCCCACCGTAGAGCCCCTGCCTCACACATCAAGAAACCACTATGCATGGATACTGCCTCCGCTCAGCTATCTATTCCGCTAGGTCTATGCCCATACGAGAAGTGCGGTTGTACGGGGGTCGTTTCATGCTTAACTTCATGGCTCAGTCCTTAATTGACCGGGGACGGTACTAGCCTTTTCTGGATACCACCCAAATCCTCCGTCCGCCCCAGTCAAAAACAGTTGTTTAATTTTATTTCTCCTTTCACAAATCATGTCATCAACATCATGGCAATGTGGCGCTCATGTCTCCACATGCCGCATATCAATTACCTTCCCAAACGTAATTGCCCAAGCATATAGCTTTTGATAAATATGAGTATGCATAAATCTAGAGTAGCATTTCTAAGCATTTGTCATAGTTGACTAGGGACTTATACGTAAATCATGGTTACAAGGAAATAAGGGTAAACAATAATCAAGGCATGGCATAATCACAAGTAGGATGTTCATCATTGCATGAAATTTTATTTGTAAACAAAATAATTTCGCAATTGGGATCAACATGTTCAAAGAATAGTGATGACTTGCCTTGCTCAAAGTCTTGCGGGTCTTGACCTTCGCTTGGATCCACAACTCCCTCGGGCTCTATAGTTACGTGCGAAAATTGATTTGAATTCGGTTAGAATTCAAATAAAAATCCAAATAAATCCAAATGGAAGTCGAATGCGAAAGGCGATTCTTTTATATTAACTTTACTATTCGCGAACTAGGGCAAACCCAATTTCGATTTAGACTATTTTGCGGGTATAAATATTTTGTTATCATAAGTTTTTAATTTAATCTATCCGAGCATTATATCCATATAATAGGTTAGAAATTTCTATCGCGAGCTAAATATCGGACGAAACCCTAGAATTATCTTATAATATTATACGATTTAATTTAGTCTATGACTAAATGATTAAACATAATACACAGCTAAAATTCCTAGTAATTAAATCCGAATTTCTACAGTGAATCGATGACTTATAGAGATTACCAAACATACTTTATAATAATCTATAAGAATTCATCTAATTGTTTAGATATTAATTACATCTAAATTACTACCAATTTTAATCTAATCCGATCAAGAAACATATTTCTATAATTAACCCGGAATTTCGATTGAAATACTATTACACTCTAGGAATTTCCAAAAATAATCTATGATTAACCCCGACCATTTTTATTTCCTAAATCCTCCTAATCTCTCCCCTAATTTCTCTTCTATTTTCACCTTTTCTTCTTTTCTATTTTCCTCTCTTTCTCTTTCTCTCTTTTCTTTTCTTTTTCTTTCTCTTTCTCTCTTTTCTTTTCTTTTTTTTTCTTCTCTTTCTCTCCCTCCCGGTTTCTCTCCTTCTTTCTTTCTTCTTTCTCTCCCTCGGCTTCTCCCTTCCTCTCTCTCTCGGCTCTCTCTCTCCCTACCCGAGGCGGCGGCGGCGACAGCGCGCATGGAGGGGAGGGGGGCGGCGGCTTACCGACGGCGGTGGCGGCGACGGCGGCGCAGGGCGGCGGCGACGGCGGCGCAGGGCGGCGACGCACGGCGCGGTGGCGACGCACGGCACGGCGGCTCCGGGGCGACGGCGTGGTGGCTTTGAAGGCAGCGGCGCGGCGGCACGACGACGGCGGCGCGTGGAGAAGTGGGAGAGGGAGAGGAGGAGGGAATGGAGTGGGGTGGAGAAGGGGGAAGGGGCCGGGGTTTTTATAGGGGAGAGGGGGAAGAAAGAGAGAGGGAGGGGTGGCCGGCCTGATGTGACGGCGGCGCGGGGCTCGGGGCAGCGACGCGACAGCGGCGGTGACAGCGGCGATGGCGACGGCGCGCGCGGCAGACGGCGACGGCGACGGCGCGGGGCGGCGACGCGACGGGCGGCGCCGTCGCGGGGCTCAAGGCCGGCTAGAGCGCAGAGGTGGGAGAGGAGGGGGAAGGCTAGGGACCGCATCGAACACCTACGCCATAATGAACAGTGTATTTTCCTATTTATCCCGATTTTAGTTTATTTCCCATATAAATTTGATTCTATAATTTCTAAATCTTGCATAAATAAAGTTTACTCAATATGTGTATTATCCCAACCAATGGATCCACTCTAGATTAATTGTACCCATATTTTATTTTTATATAATTTACTTGATTTTAATTAGAGTTAATTCTCATTCCGTCGTATTTAGATTTAATTAATACAAATATGATTGCGATGATATTTTATTCATTTCTATCCCCACCTCAACCTTTATTTTAAATTATATTTCAGTTATTTATTTTGCTCATTTAATTTTAGGTTTTATTCCTAATTAATTATTCTTTATTCGCAATCAACAAACTCCGAAATCAAAATCCAATGAAATAGGCGAATAAAATCGGCATGACGCAATTTATTTAAAAAGTTTTTGAAGGCCCATATTTTTAGAGTTTAGATTTTTGTCGGTCGAATTTTCAGGGTGTTACATCCTTGGATTTGTTGCTCCATCTGATCTAGCTGGTTATATTGAGGCAGATATTGAGGCTGAGGTGATCCTCCTGGCCGATACTATATCTAAGGAGAGTGGGGCTGGTACTGAAAATTCAAGTTGCCCCCGATGTGTTGAGGGCTCTGGTGCACCATGTTTTGTTCGGGGATGAGCTGGGTGCTGATATTTGGCTGCGGCTGTGGGATAGGCGAATGTTGTCCCATGGTTATCTGTGGAATCGGCTCAACTATCGGCTGCCTTGGTCTGAACATGGACGCGACTTGGTTTGGGGAGACCCGTGGAATGTAGTGCCCAGCATGTTGCAGCTGAGGTCTGGCCAGAACGTGAGGATTGAAATTCGGTTGCCCTGATGTCGACGTTACTGGTCCTTGCCCCCCGGGGGCACTACTCAAGTTATCAGTTGTCCTGGGGCTGCGCTCGAAATGGGTTGATGCTTGTCTGTGCTGAGAGTTCGGTAGTTTGGAAAAACACCTCCAGGTAGAAAAACTGGGCAACCGAATATGATCATGTTGGATGGCGTTCGGAAAAACACCGTCAACCACAGATTTGATCATGTTGGATAAGGTATTGACCAGTATTCCCGATTGGTTGACCAAAGCGTGATGAACGGCGTAATCAACTTGGTCCTGCAGGAGTTTGAGTGCTTCGATTTTATCTTGATTGTCGCCTTTGGCTTTGTCACTATTACCGGCGCTCATTTCTGCATCGTAATTGTTTGACAGAACTATCTTGTATTTCTGAATCATAGCACCGGAGCGAGTTGGTGCAAACGAATGCAGAAATCGGTTCTACAGATCTTCTTTCATCTTCTTGAATTCCACCTTCTGCTCCGGGGTCAGCTTATCCATCGTTACTAGGATGACGTTTTCCGGATTGAGTTCTCCCTCCTTGGGGTTTGCCATGAAGAAGATTTTATGAAAGTCAGTCTCACTGGGCGTGCCAAGAGCGTGTTGATGCAAAAAACACGCACTGGCTTGGGAGATCTGCTTAGCTCCAGTGCAGGTCCAAAAGAATTGCCTTCGGGTTCTGAGCGTGCCAGATGGTTTGATCCTACAACCGACAATATAGAAAAAACAACAACAAAGAGTTAAATCTATCAACGATAGCCAATTGGCAGGATTGCCGATGACGTATCGTCTGAGGCCATGCCGATGTAACTTACGTCAGATCGACAGAAGCAGGTAAAAACTTGGAGATTGTTTGGTGTACTCGATCGGCTTTAGATGTTAACGGTACATAATCCATCCAATGGGACACGCTTAGATCGAGTGATTTGGATAGATCGGTGGCTGCACCGAGATAGTATAAATCACTCTATATCTAACTGTGCCCCCAAAGTAGGGATTACGCGTGCTTACAGCATAGCCGATGGAGCAAACCTAACCTGTATCGGCTAGTTCTCCGGTACCACCTTATACTAAGATACCAGCACAAGTGAAATATATAAAACTAAGACCAAATCTAGCAATCATGATGAACTAGTAGATTGATAAGAAGCTTAATATACTTCAAAAGGATGGGATCTTGCTATAAGGGGCAGATTTAGACGATCTAAAACCAGAAAAGAAAGTAAAAAGATTAAATCAGGTAAGATCGGCTGAAACTCCGATACTATCTCTATTAGCAATCAAAGAAGGAACTAGATAGAATGTTTCAAGACAGTACTTAATAGATCGAACCTAATCGATGCAGCATTAAGCGTGGGGAGAAACATAAGATCTAATCAATTCGATGAAAACTCATTCAAGATGGTAGATACACCGCATAATCAAACTTAATATTGAAGACTAAGCTTATCGGTTGTTTTCGATGATAGAGGCTAGCCGATAGAGCTTAGATGACGAGATCAATCTAGATTATAATATATGATAACTTGGCAATTTGCGTAGACAGGATTAGAGTGTCATGAAGATGTAAGCACTAATCCCGAGAGCGCAAGCCGCCATGACAAGATTTACCTCTTCGTCGGAGATTGAACTCGATGCAGCCCAACTCGAAAGCAAAAACTCGTCGAAACAATGAAAATAGAAAAGAGTGGCGATGCGCCGAAGTGTATTGAACCGTCGTCCTCTGATTATAAGGTGTCGGGTCATATTTATACCCGAAGTACATGATATGTCCTTACTGGACATGACTCTTACCTCTAACACAATTTAAAATACGAATGAGTCCTTCAGGTGGACTCTTACCAAAATATCTCTAAGGAAACTAGAAAATGTCCTAATTAATAGATACAATTGCCCTTTTTAGGACTCCTATCCTTGTGTGGCAATAGCTATGCAGCGCTTCAATCAATCTAATGACAGTCGTGGGGCCATCTTTCCCAAGACTGGTTGCATCGGCTTGGCTTTGTCGGATCCGGTGCTTAGCCGATATATGGCACCCGATACTATTTGTAGCTGATCCATGTGGTAGCTGATGTTGCTCACAACCAATGTGTGCTCTGCTTTCTCAAATGGACTTTACATAAATAGGCTTCGTTTCTAACTTCGAATCTGGCCTAGGGCATTGCCAAATTTGCTCATTAATAGCATGTTAAATAACTAACAGTTTGTTTAAGTGTTTCTCAAATTTTATCCTAAACTTGTTAGACTCTAAGGCTCATTAAGGTATTTATAACAACAACAGAAAAGATAATGCAATAATAGTAATATAATTAATTTAAAAGAATTTGTGCAGTCTATCGTACTCCAAAGCGCCTGGGGGCTTAGTTACGTATCATAGGTAAATCTCTCCAAAGTCGTTAGCCTATCGTCATACTATGTTATAGCCCGCCGGCGATGATAGGTGGATTTGGTAATTGGTTTGTTCCGATTCTGATAGGTGCACCTGACATGGCATTTCCACGATTAAATAATATATCATTCTGGTTGTTGCCACCAAGTCTCTTGCTCCTATTAAGCTCAGCCTTAGTAGAAGTGGGCAGCGGCACAGGTTGTTTCACCAATCTGTTGAATTGGAATGGAGCTCACGACCGTGAAACCCCTCGTTGTTTGATGGCACCTTTCTTGTTCCCTTCGGGGAGAAATACTACTCTTGTTTTTCTTGTTCTTCTTTCTCGAAGAGATGGGTGCACCGCCTTGGAGAAGGTAGTGTGCCTATCGACGACTCCTTTCCATTGTATGGGAGGATATCTTCTTTGTTGTAGCTGAACTGATGTATGAATAAGGACGGGAAAATGTGTTGACCAAAGATGTCAACTACTAAGCATAGTCAATTGCAAATCGGCCGGTGTAGGCAAAAGAATCCTTACTCGGAACGAGCCCAAGATAAAAGGTCTAGTCCAATTTTAGTCTTGGTTGTACATCGGTACTACGCACGGTAGGCATTTCCTCCCTTCTCACCATCCCCATAGTGTATGAGACAAATGTACGCATTTCGATTAGGGTCGTATTCTATGGTTACGATTCTACCAGATATGTCTTTTTGATTCCGTCGAAAATCGATTTTACGGTATAGGTGCTTATGACCTCCCCCTCTATGCCTTGCGGTAATGATTCCTCTGGAATTACGACCTTTACCACAACGGTGCCGTCCATGGATCAAACGGAACGTCCTTAGTTCAGCATTATAGCACATAGTCTCCGACGCTACTACAGTGCTTCGCTAACTCGAAGCGCCTTGCTATGAGAATGACGCTTCGCTAACGCTCGGAACAAAGGTCCTTCTTATTCAGGAACCCTTTGTTTGAGGGGGGCGTATCCCCGGGGAGGGGAGAGTGGCCGAGCGGTCAAAAGCGGGCCACCACTTGGGATGGGAATGGCTCAGCCCACATGCATCATTTGATGAAACCAGTCCAGTCGCCTCCGATCAGTGGCTTGTCAACCACCGGACCGTAGCTCCTCGCTACCTATTATTCGTAGGCGGTACGTACGGCGCACGTAGCATTCCGGAAAGAATTCAATGCATAGAGGACCATCCTTTTTTTTGCGGCATGCTCTCTGATTTACGGATTCGGTGAGAAGGGATATATTTTACATCCCAGAGGGGCTATAATTGGAGATACTATTGTTTCTGGTACAAAAGTTCCTATATCAATGGGAAATGCCCTACCTTTGAGTGCGGTTTGGATTATCTTTTCAAACATCGCTCAGAGCTCACGAAACTTTACTTTGATTTGATTTGAAAAAAAAAAGTTTTTTTGCTACTAGAATGCTGCTGAGTACACAGATTCCTCTTTCCTTTCAAGGAACAGCGAGCCTCCAAATCTCACGTCCCGCTGGGAGATGGGACCTCCAACCTACGAGATGACAGCCACTTCTGACCCCAGCGCAAAAGATGTGACTAAAATCTTCTGAGACCAGGTGTATAGGTGGGCTGCCTACACACATCATAACTCACAGCCGCCGAAAGCTCCAGTCCAAGTTGAGGCGCAGTAGGAGGGATTTCTGTCACTATTATTTATGGACCACGTAAACAAACTTTTTTAGTTTAGATTCTTATGCTTGACCTGCAGCCCTAGCCTGGGACACCACTGTGCGCGGATGGAATTAGTCTCCACTAGCACAATTCGAAGAACGAACAAGAAAAGGCGTCACTGTTTAGGTAGGAGGATGGATGGATGTGGTCCAATGGCTAAAGCTCTGCCAGCTTCTTGTAGACTGGCAGTCTCCGAGAGGAACCTTCACCCCCCGGGGAGAGGCCACGAGGCCTAGGCATAGTTTTGGCTCGTTGGGAAGGCGCGCAGTGAGGCGTAAATGTCTAAATAGGTAAGGTATCCTGGGGTGTATCACGCCAATCTACACCTAGGATCATTGCATCACCCCTCCAACATTCTTACTTTTGACCTTCTAACTTGGCATCGCATCTCGTGTCAGTCACTAGGTCTTGATCGAGAGTGCTTCCTTTCGTGCCTTGGTTAGCCGGAACTATAAATGCCGGGATTATGGGGAAGGCTCCCTCGGGCGAGATGGCTAAGCGTGTACGACTCTGCGCATTGATCCGGCAGCGAGACCCACCCTGGTTGTAAAGCGAGCCGTCGGCCGCCCAACAACCTATAACGCTAGTCACTACTCCCACTGGGGCTAGGAATGGCACGCACACAAAGCAGGAGGAAATCGGTACCCCGAGCACTTCTAGGCCCCTTCCCGGCTACTGGATCACTCTCGATCTTTTGCGTATAAGGGAGGGGGGAAGGAGTCTAAATCTATGGACATTAATGAACCACCATTGATGGACGTTGCACATGACACGATCAATTCGACTCGACGGGTGTTGCCTGGCCGCCAGAGGAAATTCAAGACGATAGAAGAGTTCGCTCTGCCACGTCCAAACGTCAGACATCCGCCGCCTATACCTACCGTTTAGGTGGCACCAGCGAGATCCAGCTAAGGTAAGGAACTTCGTGTCGCGGTTGCTCTACTCCGCCAATTCCAGCTCGCACCCACTCTGGCCGCCCTACGTGGTTTAGAAGAGTAGTATAAGGAAGCCTGATAATCATATAGGCAAAAGGCACCCTGTCCCAGACAAACCAGACAGGCAGCAAATTTCACTAAGGCACTGGGAAGATTCAAGTTTCTGAAGTCAACACTTCACCGCTCGGACCGGAGGGAACCGCAGCATGAGGAATGTCCACGTCTCGTCGCAAGGCTCATTTTTAGTTTTGGGTCATAGGGCGAGTCACCAGAAGCGAAGCGATCTTCCGGGCTAGAAAGGAGGCCTTTTTCTGACGCATAAGCTACCGCGACAAGTACGCTACCAAAATAACTCTCTAACTACTGGGATTAAATTGTTCAAGGGAGGATGCATGTCTTGCAACCTTCGGGCTCAATGTAGTCATACAAACCATCTCCTCCTGGCGCGGAGATTTCACTTGCTCCGACTACCGGACCGACGTCAGTGTTTTCTATTTACGCAATAATCATCACCACAATAAATAACAGAAAAACAAACATAACCAAAACAAATAGTATCACAAAGTGCAACATTGAGTGAAAACGATTTTAAAAAATAATTTTAGGGATTTTTGGAATTTTGGTGAACGGCAAACCCTAGGGCCAAAATTAGGGTCGCGTCAATAGGTGCTCAGATTGCAGCAAAACTTACACTAATGGATTCGGAATAATTCTAGGAGTTTGGAATAAGTCACGGATTTCGATTTCGAGGTCAAACGGATGGTCAACCTGATAGACTAAGGAAACGGGTATTTTATGATTTATTTTTCAACAGGAGAATCGGATTTTCTTTTCTTCTCTCGCTCTGCACAGGAACCTGCCGGAATCCCACGATGCCAGCGGTGGAGGCTGGTTTTGGATGGGGAGGCGCCGGTTTTGCGATCTAGGGTCGAGGCGATTCTGTTTTTGTGGTCGGAGGCGAGAGAAGCCCCGATGGCGTGGCTGCGGCGGGTAGAAACAGGAGGCGGAGGCAGCCATGGTGGCGGCGACTTCGGCAAACTCCGGGGAGGGGCGGCGGCCTGGTGAGGTTCACTGAAGCGAGAGGAGTCCCAGGGAAGCGACGGCTGAAGCTAGGGTGGCCTGGAGCGGCGGCGCGTCATGTGGCCAGCGGCGGCCTAACAGGGCAGTGATGGTGGGAGGCGGCGCCGGCGACGGATTGGATGGGGAAACAGAGGGGAAAGGGAGTAATCGCATGGAGAACGTAATTTAACCTTCAAATTCAGAGGATCAGCGATGTGCACGATGAATTTTGGAGCTCAATTAGTGGCGCCGGTATTAGGGTTTTAGGGATTTTTCCTCCAGTGACGACGATTGAGTCAACGGGAGTTGGGCCGCATTCGAGGAGGTGAAAAAGGTTGAAATTGCGGTTCTTTTGCCTCCGGTCTCCTTGTAGTTGAGGGACGAAGGAATTATAGAGGCAGGAAGCTGGAGGTGTCACAGCGGCATTCGTCCGTCGGTTGTTCTCGTGCATGCGCATGCGGGCGTGTGGCGTGCGCGGGTCGGCACGAGCTGGGCGCGAGGCAGCAGGAGGCGGCACAGACACGGCTGGCATCGGGCTGGCTCAGCCAAGCCAAGTAGAGAAGAAGAAAGAAAAGAAAACAGAGGAAGGGAAGGAGGAGAAAAACAGAGAAGGAAAAAGAAAAAGAAATATGGAAAAGGAAAATTAGGGTGGAAATAGAGAAAAGGAAATTATGGTGAAGATTAAAATAGATAGGATTTGAATTGGTGTGGGATTTAGATGGTATGATATTCAGGATAGATTTAAATCGGATCAAAGGAATTATTTGAGGGATGATATGCACTTTGCGACAAAATTAAATGAGAAAAGAAACATCGAAAAGAAACATGGAAAATAATATTTTAAATAAACTACTAACTCGACGGTTATATTTTTAGAGAATCAAAACAAACTAAATCGGTTTTAAATAATTGTCAATTTTTAAGGCTGTTACATATTCCTTTACATTTAATTATTTATAATATGTACGTCTTGCTGAGTACATAAGTACTCACCTCTTGCATAATTTAATATATAGAGGATTTATGCTAACAAGAAGACCATAAGGAAGCGATATCAACGGCAACGATCAGTTTGTTTAGGCTAGTCTGCACTTGAGCTTTTGCATGTGGAGTTTATTAGTTGTAGTTTTAGTACTTGAAGAGTTTAGGAGTTTAGTTGTTTAGCACTTTGATTTTCTTGAGTTATGTTGTGCCTTAGCGATAGATACAACTCTCCGTGGCTTATTGATTTTGCTAGTGTAGGTCAATCTTATTCCTGCAAGCAAATTGAAGAAACAAGCAAGAACAAGATAAAAAAAAAATCTGAATTGCAAATAGGAATTGAAGCCGGATTCATTTTATCCATGGCACTGCAAATAAAAAAAATCTTTTGGAAAGGGTTAATTTGATCCATGCCACTGCAATTTTGGCTATTTAGAAAAATATCATTACAATTCGCCTATTCGTAACCGTGCCATTGAAATTTTACAAAATTAAAACCGTTCCACTACCGTCATGTTTTCCATCTATCCCCTGTCTTTTCTGTCTTCTCCTTCCTTCTCCCATCTTCTTTCGGAGTCAAGCCGAAGAGGGAGGTCGCCGGCAAGGTCGAGTAGCGCAGCTGGACATCGAGCATGACCGGCGGCGGTGACTCTCTTCTTCCCCATCGCAGCGTGTAACGCTGTCGCCACCTCGTTCAGCCGCCGCACGTGGTCACGGCCGGCGGCCTTGGGTCCAGTCGAGGAACCTCACGGCCTCCTCCACCGTCCTCACGGCCTCGTCCCCACGCGCCACCGCCTCCTTGGCACTGGCGCCGAGCATGCCCGGCTTGCTTGAGTTCACCACAGACTGAGGAGGAGACTGACGCCGCCGGCGAGATGGGGACGCGCGGATCAGCGGCGGGAGCGGGATAGCCGGTTTACTGGTGCCGGCGGCAGCGGAGGAGGCGAGGCGCTGGTGCTGGAGCCCGCCAGATGGAGGAGGAGGCGTGGCATCAGCCGGAGCTAGCCAGCGACGACGAGGAACCCCCCAAGGCTTCGCCGGCCGACTCTGGTGCGAGATCTGGACCCGGCCGCTCCTCGATGCAAAGTAATTAGACCTGAGGGGAGGGGAGAGAGAGGGGAAACTAGGAAGAGAGAGAGAAGGGAAAGACGCCGCGAGATGGGGCTCTTGGCCTCGGCGGTGCGGCTCTCGGCTCTGAAAATGGGGCTCTGCATGGGCGGGCACTCCGCTGCCACGGCGGGGAATGGCGGGTACAACTCTGCCGCTGCGGCCGACGCCGACTGCGCCAATACGTGTGAAGCCGTGTGGACACTGTACTCGCCACCGCCGCCGCCGTTGCAGACGCGCTCAACTTCACTGCGGGAGAAAGAAGGAAGAAGACGGGAGAAGGAAGGAAGAATATGGAAAAGGAAGGGAATGGATGGAAAACGTGACGACAGTGGTACGGTTATAATTTTGTAAAATTTTAGTGGCACGGTTATGAATAGACAAATTGTAATGAATTTTTTCTGAATAGCCAAATTTGCGGTGGCTTGGAACAAATTAACCCGAGGAAAAATGTTTTGGGTTGGAGTGGGTTTGAATTAGATTGTAGTAACCAGTCGGCCCAGGCGCCGCAAACCCTAGGGATCTTAGGCCGCCGCGGCGCTGCATCGTCTTGCCGTATTGCTCCACCGGCCCACCCGCTCTCCGCTCCTCCCAGTCCCAGCACTAGCACGGTGACCAAGTCAGACCGGCGGCGCCGTTGTGCTTGTTCGTGCCGGCTGCCACGCGGAGCGGGATGCCGCGTGCGGTGTCTCGGTCGCCGCCGTCGCACCGCCGGCGCCGCTCCCCTTCCCCGCGGTATGGGAACCGGCGGAGTCGACGAGATCGGAGCCGATCCCCCTACACCTCCACACGGTACGCATCCCCGATTACCCCGCTCACTGTCTCTCCATCCTCCCCAATCTGCGCATGCTTCTATTCGGGCTCTGGTACAGTACCCGCTGGGGTGAGTTTTTGGGATTGGAAATTTGGAATTCGTCATGAAATGCCTTCCATATTTCTAGTGCTATTTTTTCTTTTAGAATTGTGGATAGAAGAAATAAATTAATCATATTTAAATATAATAAATCCACTTGAAATAACAGATTTGCTTATCTGGACAGAGTACGAGACGAGAAAACATATCAGAAATTTGGATTCCCCACGCAGAGTCTCGAGTATGAGGCTTGTGGAAGAAACTCATTTTTCAGTCTATGTATTGTAATGACTAGCGGATCTTTTTTTTTCTGTTGTTGTTGCTGTTGTTGTTATCATAACTAGCAGATCCTTTTTTGATTGTCTTTGCAAATAGCAATCTACAAAGAAAATATGTTATGTGAATATAGAAGATTATGGCCTCGATTGAGATAGCTCAAAATGGATGGATAATCTGGTTTTGTGATGGCTATTTGAGGATATGAGCGAATGAATTGAACTACTGCAGAGTTTCTCTAGAAAAGTATTCCAAGAAAATTTTATATATAAAATTTTGGCATGAAATGCATCGTTTGGGGGATTGGGTAGCATGGCAAAGAAAATCCAAAGTTGAGAATCAGAAAAGAACAGGGCCCCTACTAGTGTGTCATTCTGCCTAGCTCTCGCTGTTTTCCTATTATACAAGATTTACTATCAACAGCTGTTTGCAAAGGACTTAAATGGTCATCCTGTTGCAGAATGTTATCCTAGAAATGGTAGATGAACATGTCGTGCCCTGCAAGTGTGTGCTCAACTCTATTTCCAGATCCACAAGTGTCAGTTTCAACCGAGCCATTCTAACTTAGATACAAATTGTTTTTGGGTTTTTTTTTTTTGTGAACCCAATATTTTTTTTTGTGATTCATCTTTTGATTTTATTTTTGGTGCTGAAGAGACATGCTTTCTTTTCAGAAGGTAAGAATAAAATTTCCATGTAATGTGGAGTAGTTCAATCTTGTAACTTCAGTTAGCTGAGCATATGCTGACATCTGTTACAATTAGGGCTAAAGGCTAAAGCACAACTTGACTAAAAGCATCCATCTTTTTCTACCTCGATAGCTGAGCTATTGTTGTTACTTAGTACTGGAGATAGGAGTATCAAAGATTTGTGTCTACAGAGATGGTTGGAACTGTATTTTTAACATCATTTTTTGAACTGTTGAATTTCTTTCTTCTTTGTAAGAACATTTCATATATGATAAGCTAATCCTGATCTTTTTTATATTCACTTTTGTTTGTTGTTCGTGATTATAGGCCATATTGTTTGGCAAACATTCAATGTGGAATTGTGGATTTACTCATATGTTACTGTTGTTAATTTATCATATTCCATGAATTGGCATTTTTTATAAATCTAATGTTTCATTTTTGTATCTTCTTTGTTACATGTGTTCATCACATTCTTTAGTCATAGTGTTATCAAGTTGTGTGATTAGTCGCGACTAGGTGTTGACTAATCATAAAGATGGTCAAGCCACAGGACTAGAAGGCCACAACTCGACCAAATTGTAACTCGCGCTATTAGTTGTGGTTAGTCGTAGATTAGTCTTAAAATCGGTGGTAGATTAGTCGTGGTTAGTCTAGCAAATCACCAATTCACCATGCTAATTGGCTTATTGTGTTTATTCCTTGTTGACTTATTGTCTTGCTAGCTACTCAATAGTTCATAGTTTATACTATATATAGTGCTTAGCACAGTATTAGTAAAGACTATAGTGCATCCCCTGTTTTCACACGACCAAGTCATGGACTAGTCGACCATGTCAACAAGTTGTGGATTAGTTGATCAAGTCGACAAGCTCCCTTAGCTGTTTACATGGGCACGCTGTACAAATATGAATGTTTCTTTGCATTTTTGGTGTCCATCTTGGCATAGTGACATTCCATACTAATCTGTTTGCTTTGATATTTTTCTATTGCTGCATGCTTGCTATCATGTCAATTCTTCAACTGTAGTTATCTTGTCAATATTACAAACTTCCATCATCTTATTTTGTGTGTTCGTCTATTTTCTGTCCAATTCATTTCCCTTCTATTTGGAGAAAAAGTCGGTCTCCTTCTCCAAGATGGGAGAGAAGCCAGTCCCCAACTCCTAGGAGGCGTAGAAGCCCTACATCACCAAGACGACAACGAAGACGGAGAAGTCGAAGCAATACAAGTTCCACTGTAAATAACTCCTGCAGCCCAAGTCATGTATCAGAGCAAAACAATTTAATTGAGAAGCAAAAAGAAGGAGATAAGAAAAGGTAATTTTATGTTTTCTTGATTCCTATGCAGATTACCTCTTCTGTATGACTGCAGCTCTCATTATGTAGTTTGTCAAGCAATATCATCCATGTCAATTTTCCTTCAGACCTAGACTGTACTTCTGCACTTGATTTGATTATATTTTGTTCGCCAACCAAAAAAGATCAAGAACATGCAAAATAAGATCAAGAACTCATCAAAGCGCCATAGGATATCACAATTCAATGATGTATCACTTGAGCTGTCGGACATGTCAGTTGGAAACACAATATAGACCAATACTTTCTTATATCTTTTAAAACCTTTTAGAGAAAATCATGAACAGTCCTAGCCACCCATATGAACTGTCCTAGCTAGCCTTGGCACTCAATGAACTGTCCTAGCCAGCCTGCCACTCAATGGAACACTTGTACTTATTTCTGTATATTCATGGTTTGAGAAAATACTTATTTTTTGCAATTCATATGGGGATTGCATTGGAATTATGCTGTTTCATGTTAATTTTTAATAGGCAAAATTTACTGTTGGACATCATGACTCCGTGATTTTAGCTGTAGGATAACGCAAAAGTGGATTTTTAGGGGAAGACTCTCAAAATGTGGCGCTTTGCTACCAGACAGCGTCCCCACTATTTTATTATTTTCTGTCTAATTAGGGAGGAGAAAGAATGCGGAAGAGGTCTGAAATTCCCTGAGTGTTCAATAGTCCAAATGGCCTGCCAACCAATTAATCAGTACACGCATATATGATAGGATCAAAGTATGTATTGGCACATACGCATTCGGCTGTTGTTACATCAAGTTTACTATTCAGCATAGCAGCAATTATTTAATATTGCCCATAATTGATTCGTGGTCTAGATATTTCTTTGATTGATATGCGTGAGTTGATTAAGCTGTAGCACGACTAATTAGCATTAGGTTACATTGATGCCGTTTCGGGGCACCACGGCTGATCTACCTGCCTGACAGGCCACTTGGTCTAATCGGAATGAGAAAATTGACATTTTGCCATCTTCGGGATGGGGTTTCGCTGTAATGCCACTCCGGAATGTGGCTTCGTTATAATGCCACCTTCAAACGAAGCCATCTTGCTACAATGCCATTTTGACCATTTTTTATGATTTCCAAATGTTTTCCACCATTTTGATCTTTATGCTTTGACCCAAATGCCCTTGTCTGTCAGTTTTAGTGTGCTCGAGCTGGTCGAGTCACATTGCTTGGCTGAAGGGAGAGCATATGCAACGCCACCCCTTTTCTTCGCCACTATGCCCCCTCACCCCGCGACCTTCACCGTCCCCGCTATGCCCTGCTGCTGATAGCTTTGCGCTGCAATCTCCGCGCTACAAAACCACGTGCTTTCCTCGGCGTTGGATCCGAGGGGCCCTAGGGGCAATGCATCAAAGACTGACGACGGGAAGAGACAGAGCTGACAGCATGTTGCAAGCTAGCTCAAGGGCTCCTCTCGTCGTCCGCCCACCCTCCAGGTTTCCTCTTGGTCCTAGTGGAATACCTCTCATTTGTTGCCCGAGTTGTGGGGAAGGGGTAGAAGAGTACAAATCCAAGAAGCAGGGAGGCAGGATCTTCTTGAATTGAAACCTGCCATCAACCTCTTTAGTATCAATCTCTATCACACTCCAGGGTGAAGTTTTCAATACCTCTGCCCTCCATCTATAAAGCTAGTGAAAACTTTCTTCCCAGCTACCATATAACTCTAGCAAAGCCTTTTGCCTACCCGCGTAGACAGTGTCATACTCCCTCTGTCCCAGTCATTAAGGCGCGCACGCATTTTAAGATTCAACTCTTTAAATATTTGACTTATAAATAGTTTATTATAAATTAAATTTTATTTAATGAAAATAATATTATTAGATTGTCATTTAAATTTACTTTCATATGATTATGATTTTATTGCTACAAACATTATTATATATGAGAAATTTAGAATTAAAGATTAGTTTTGAAGACTGTCCAAGTTTGACTGTGCCTTAGTGATTGGGACAGAGGGAGTAGTTAATAGTACACTTGTGATCATCTTGTAACTTGATCATCATCTCTTTAGGGCCCATACATGAATTCTTCATCAACATTAGGACAGTCTGTTAGCACTGTTAGCCCATTTGGTAGATGGTGTGGTAGTTTTCCTTCTGCTTCTGCTGCTTGATGTACATTTATGATAATCTGTTAGCACTGTCACCTGCAATCAAGTAATAGCATCCATCAAATTCCATGCATTGTGACAATAAGGAAACAAATGACAATCAATTAATTCAATACCATTACAGTCTTCTGGTCAGGCTTGCCTAAGCCCAACTATTATGCCAACGAAAACCATCCACTTTGCAACCACCTATGTATCTGACTGGGTCAATTTTAACCAAATCCAATTCAAACTCCTTGTTAATAGCAAATTGCCTCATTGCAATCCTAAACTCAGGCATGCCTGGGTAGATAGTACCCACAGCCATACAAGGATTGTTAGGATCATATGCCATCACCATCCCCTGGAATTGCATCATCAACAGGAATTGCTGCTCTAGTGTTGTCTTCATCAGCAGCTGCTTTTCCTTTGTCAGTATTTGCATCTTGGTTTGCATTAGTTCGTCTAGCTTGCTCATCCTTTGCCCTTAATTCCAACAACTCATAGAATTTATCGTCCCCAACAATTTCTTGCCTCCCTTTGTCATCATTCTTGGCCAGAACCTCTAGCCTATCCCAATCAACAGCAGTAGGGACTGGTTGCACTACCCCATCGGGTGAGACAAGGAAAACGGATTCCACCGCCTCATCGGGTTCTACCACAGCTAAGCTACACTCAGGCTCCCTTTCAAGCCTGGAGAAAAAAAAATAGATGTGGCTTAGAGCAAGGTCTAACCCAGCAAACGCGCACCAAATACTTCGCAGCTAGATCTCGGAAGACCAAATGTGCGCACACCAAACAAATTGCAAAACGATGAAGTCGATGAAGTTAGGCAAATACTTACTTGGTGACGAGCTCATGACAAGTGCAATCTATATGCTCGACCTTCTTTGTCGCTCCCTCACGCCACCAGCATCCTGTCGGCACATTTTGGGGGCGGCGCGGCGGCAGCTAGATCTATGGCGGCGGCAGTGACGAGCAAGACGGGAGGAAGAGGCGATTGGACGGGGATCCATCTCTCTCACACAAGTCAACGAAATGGTCAGGGGCAAATATGTCAAAGCACGGTGGAGAACATTTGGAAATCACACACATGGTCAAAATGGTAATGTAGCAAGATGGCTTCGTTTGAAAGTGACATTATAACGAAGCCACATTCCGGAGTGGCATTCCAGTGAAACCCTATCCTGAAGATGGCAAAATGTCAATTTTCTCAATTGGAATACGTTAGGGGCATTTTAGACCTTTCACGTGTTCTCTCTCTCTCCTTCCTAAACCAAAAATAAAAAATAAAAAAGTGTGGGCGGTGTCTAGTAGCAAACAACCACAATTTGGGAGTATCTTCTCCGAAAAATCCACTTTTACGGTGTCCTACAGCCAAAACCACGAAAATCACAATGTACAGTAGCAAATTGGCCTTTTTAATATGTTGAGTGCCCCTGCTACTGTTAGTAGTCATAGAAGAAAAATGTAATTAGCAAATACTCATCTATCTGGCCCAATATAGTAGAAGTCAGTTGATATAGCCGCAAAGCACCAGAATCAAGTGAATCTGTTCATGTTATGTCTGCATGAACACTGAATTGGCCAGCTGTCCAGATTAAACCATTCAATCCCTAAATTAAGCAACAGCAGCATTACATTCTCAACTGGCCCGAAGCTAGCTGCCCTACAACCAATATTACATATGCTATATATATTCTGTCTTCTTCCATTGCCTCTGATGCACAGTGGCCAATGAGCAGACATTCCGCACTAACAGATTTCCATTGCTTCCCTTGTAATTGTGTACTTAACTTTTGATGAAGCACACATTGTCCAGAGATTAAATGCTGAATGGATAAAACCTTACATCTTTTTAGAGCATGCGGATTGAGGCGTCGTAAAATATATTTCAAAGTATTTTATTCATAATGTAATGACTAAATGCTAAATGGATAAAACCTTACATCTTTGTATTGCGTGCTAGTGCCATATACCAAAACTGAACTAGTATACGTGATGACTGATGAGCAGCTAAATGCCTTCACCAAAAGTTGACCTACAGTTGGACCTCACAGGTCTCCTTACACTATTCCTATCAGAGTGATGGTAGCAAATGCAGGACTAATGAAGGGAGAAGGGAGGTTAATGAGAAATAAATAATACAAGGTCAGCAGTAGAGGAAACCATTGTTTTGATCCAAAATTATGCATGAGCATAATATGAACGTGAGAATAATCCAACATAAATAGGTGGAAGTAACTCGGCGATATGTAGAGTGACTAGAGAAACTGATGAATATGCACAAATAGCTGGTGATTAGTCCAAAATAGTACTTCACAATCATGTGGAATTAAAATTAGCAAGCTGAACTAACAAATGATAAAGAGAAAATCCATGAAATGCCATTGACAAGCACTCTAATCCTAGAAATGCCACTGACAAGCGCAACTTCCTCAAAATGCCATTGTACAAGCGTTTTTCTCCCCGAAATGCCATCACAGTCAACTTACCGTTTAGTCCACACCGTTAGAAATTTTTTTTTTACCAGAATGACCAGATTACCCTCGCTCCAAATTTTACTATCCAGAGGCAGTAAAAGAAAAGAAATTGGGGAAAAGAAAAGACAACCCTAAACCTAACCGATGGGGGGCGACGACGGCGGCGATGTGGCGCCCCCAGGCAACGGTGCGGCGGCGGTCGCAGGCGGCGCTCTCGGGCGGCGGCGCGGGGGGTCCCCGGCGGCGGGGGTCCTCCGGCGGCGGTGCGCGGCTCTCAGGTGGCGACGCGGCGGCCCCCGGCGACGGCGCGTGGCCCTCAGGCGGCGGCGCGGCGGCCCCTGGCGACGACGCGGGGCTCCCAGGCAGCGGCGCGGCGGCTCCAGGCGACGGCGCAGCGGCCCTCGGCGACGGCGCGGGGCTCCCAGGCGGTGGTGCGGCGGCTCCAGGCAGCGGCGCGTCAGCCCCAGGCTGAAATAATTGATAGCAAAATTTCTGAAATAATTTTGATGCCAAAATTTGTGAATTTAATTTTGAAATAATTTGATTGATAGAAAAATAATACATGTCTGTGAATTTAAATATGCATCAATTCAAAATGATATTGTGTGAGCAAACAATACAAAATAATGTTGTTTGAGCAAAAAGTTTGCCCAGGGGTAAGATTTTCTTTTCATACAACTTAACGGAGAGGAGTTAACAGCAGTATGGCTGTGATGGCATTTCTGGGAGAAAAACGCTTGTACGATGGCATTTTGAGGAAGTTGCGCTTGTCAATGGCATTTCTGGGATTAGAGTGCTTGTCAATGGTATTTCATGGATTTTCTCAATGATAAATGGGGCACTAGAATCCAACACAATATAGGCATGAGCATTAACTGCCGCACGGTATGCATGTGTGCCATGCCTGGTGTGGCCTTGCCACCAGAGTCTACCCTATCTGTTTGTGCATCATCTATTTTCATGCACGAGGCTACCGAAAACCAATAGGCTGGACCCTAGGGACACTGATTCCGGAGTTAATTTGAAGCATAAACATTTATACCATCAAGTCTATTCTTGATGCAGCATAATAGAAGTTGTAACCAATATAAACTGATACATCTACTATCGAATACTAATAGCTCCTTTGAGACATAAAACTAGGAAGCGTAAATATAAACAGTCTGAAATGATGTTCATGGTTGTTTGCTGGGTCAGGCTGTCAGGCATGGATGCGTGACTGACCTCTGGCAAGGAAATGCTACAGGGAACTTGCCTGTCATGCATATTGGAAATGTAGAAATTTGACTGAGAAAATGGAACAGAGAGGTGAATGAGCAAAACTTATAGCTGGACTATTTTCATGGATTTAAAAAAAGCCAAATAAGTGATGCATGTTCATTGCACTTACTGAAAACTCTGTTGCTTAGAAGTGTTAATTGATTTCTCTGCATTACCGTTCTAATTGATAGTAATATAAAGCAAGATAAATGTTAGTGGCATTAATGGGAAGTAGACTCATCTTTCCAATATCATCTGTCAAATTCGATCGATGAATGGTTGAATTTTGCTAGTCTAATGGTAAAGAAAGATTCAAAGAGATCCAACATGAAGTCAAGTGTAACCACAGACAGGTGTACATGTTAATTTTTTTTTTCTGAGTGGAAGTGTACATGTTAAGTTAGTATATGAACGTCGCACATTCATACATTCATACACTCTGGGAAACTCTTCGATATGCTTAAATGAATTTTGAGCAACAAAGTCAATGCTTATTTCTCAATACTATAACATGAAGAGAAAAGGCGTAAATGCTAGGAATAATACTTGTGTGTTCTGAAAGTGGAGTATGTGGTTCTTTTATAAGCTGTCTGGTCAACTATGTTTCCGTAAGAAGTTAAGATAGTTTTTGTTGTCATCTGTTAACACTATTTATGTTTGGGGAACTTTCACAGATTAGAATATACCTGCTTTATCCATCGATCAAAGGCTTGAACATGTATAATATTGTTACCTAGGTTTTTTCCCTCACCCTTGTTTCTTCCCTTGCTTAATGAAATGATGCACATCTCTCTTGAGTATTCGAGAAAAAGAGAGGAACATTTTGTGTCTCTCTTTTCAGGAATCATACAAAAAAAGAGAGTCAAATTTCACATGATTCAAAACTAGCCATGCAGTGCTTGTGTTCTGCAGTGTCTTGCAGAAATTAGAGTTTATATGTGCTTTAATCACCTCCCTCTGCCTGCCAATTTTCTTCTTAATTTAGTGAACCGGTAACTAATCAACTGTCACATGAAAAATGAACATTTCTATCGTTTCCACATTGGCTGTTTTTTTTATGCTTTGTTTTCCCTTGTGCTTTTCATCTCAATATTCTACTGTTGTAATTATATTTATGCTTATTTAGACATTGCATGCCAAATTTTACTAGAATCCACCTATTTTCAACCAGAAATTCTATAACAATTGTACTAGAGTAACTTGACTATTTAGTTTGTACTTTTGTGTTCATATATAGTTCCATAGTACATTAATTCTATTAGTTCATGCTTACATGGATTGCAGTTTGGCTAGGTTGTACCAGTTCCCGTAACTTTGTGTTTCTCTCAGCAGGCGCCAAAAGGAAGCTGAACTGAAGTTACTTGAAGAGGAGCTCGCTCGAAGAGTTGAAGAATCTATAAGAAAAAATGTTGAGGACCGTCTGAACTCCGAGGACATCAAAAATGAAATAAAACGGCGAGTTGAGGAAGGCATCAAACAGTTATTTGATGAGGTTGATGCTCAGCTACAAAAAGAGAAGGAAACGGCTCTGCGTGAAGCCAGGCATAAAGCTGTGAGCATTAATGTCATGCTATCCTTAGTGCTGATAATTTTTTACAAGAACATCTCATTAGATTCAAACATTGACAAAACTAATCAACTATTGAAAAGCTAAGCAGATGAAACCACCAACTTAAACCTAATGCATATACTATTTATCCTTTTGCATAAAGAGCAGAACCTTTGTAGTCTGGCTCGGTGCTAGTACTTCTCAGTAGATATTTTTTCTACTAGCAACTGAAAATTGGTAGTAGTGTCATGTTTTTTCAGTATGATTGAGATCAACACCATAATTTGATAAATTCTTCTTCTGAGAACCTTGTCCAAATTGAGTTAATCAGTTCAAAATTTTTGGCTGCAGGAACAAGAAAGAAGAGAGAGGGAGGAGTTGGATAGGATGCTTGAGGAGAATCGGCGAAAAGTAGAGGAAGCTCAAAGAAAAGAAGCACTGGAACAGCAGCAGAAAGAGCTGGAGCGATTTTTAGAGTTGGAAAGAATTCAAAAGCAAAGGGAAGACGCGATGCGTAGAAAGAAGATAGAGGAGGAGGAAGATAGAGCTAATCAGATGAAATTACTTGGGAAGAATAACCGTTGATTTGGTTTCAGTATTATGATCTGTTTCATCTGACAAGATTTGGCATACTCGCTCTGTCTCAAGATATAATGGATTTTTGGTGGATGTGTTATATTTTATTATAATGTATCTATCACATTGTTGACGAAAAAATCGAACACACCGGCCTGGGAGATCTGCTTAACTCCTGTGCAAGTCCAAAGATTGATGAGATGCAGGTGTGTCAGTCAGTTTGATCCTGCGACTGATAAGATATGTAAACAGCAGATAAAACAGCCGATCGGTTGACAAGACGATGTAGTGATTCCAGCCGATAGCAGATAATAGCCGATGCCAATACCAGCCGATAGCGATAGGGTTTCAGCAATCAGCTATATGTCCAATGTAGATAATGATATAGAGGCAATCGGCTGTTGATGATATAATATAGCAATATAATCTAGTAGAAACCAATCAGCTAATAATATGGTATAGTAGAGCAAGTATTGATCCGAAGGTTAAAGCATAGATCGGCTGGAATCACTACATCGGCTTGTCAGCCGATCGGCTGTTTTATCTGCTGTTTACATATCTTGTCAGTCGCAGGATCAAACTGACTGGCACGCTCGCATCTCATCAATCTTTGAACCTGCACAGGAGTTAAGCAGATCTCCCAGGCCGGTGTGTTCGATTTTTTCGTCAACACAGATTGGCACGCCCGGTGGGACCACGAATTTTATATCCACATGTCTGAAGAAGAAGTCAATGCCAAGATCATTCAATCTCGGCTCGGGGGGCAAGCGCATCTGTTTTAGCATGGTGGAGCACATCAGTATCAGCTCATGAAAGCCGATTAGAAGATCAAACAAGAGAATTTTGGAGCATGAGTCCTCATACTCCAAAACTGGGGGGCATGTGTTAACAGTGAAATTTGGTAATCGGCAAAGACGTCATTGGCTTAGAGTCATTATCGGCTGCAGCATCTCGGAATCAGCCGATGGGAGCTATCAAGTCGCCAATAGTCAGATTCCTGCTATATTCAGTTAAGGAAATCAATCTACTAAAGGAAGCTTATCCATAAGAGACCGAGTTCAAAGAGAATGCGGCATGGCAAGTTATCTATTAATTAGGAATAGTTTGTTAGTTTCCTTTTATCTTTAGGAAAGTGTGTTTGGTGTCCTATAAGGACTTTATCTTTTCCTTTTATCTTTAGGAAAGTTTCTTTCTTGTCCGACAAGGACTTGTATCAACCCATGGGTATAAATATATACACCCGAGGTCTATGTAACCAATCTATCGATCAATACTACTCTCGGCGCATCGCCACCCTCTTCCCTGAGGTTTTTACTTATCTTCCGGCGGGATTTGGGCAACTGACACGGGGCTGCATCGGCTTTCGATCTCCGGTGAAGGGATAAGTCCTACGTTCCGTCGGGCCCTGGTGAATCTGTCGGCTACGTTGGTGTTGTTCAAGGCTGCATCGATTCGATCTCTTGGATCGCTCTGGTTTGGTTGATATATTTGCCTACCTGATATCTCAATTCTATCTCTAATCGCATTGTGTTTAGAGACGCATCGGTTTAGTTGGAACTGTCTCAGTTAGGTCCGATCTTTTGTCTTAACCGATATATCTCTACAATCACAATGTTGTTCTAAATAGAGATGTGTGTTTTGATCTGCTATTTGCATATATTGTCAGTTGTAGGACCAAACTGACTGGCACGCCCACATCTCATTATATTTGGACCTGCACAGGATTAAGCAGATCTCCCAGGCCGGTGTGTTCGATTTTTTCGTCAACACAGATTTGCCGATTACCAAATTTCACTGTTAACACACATCCACCCAAAATCCTTTATATTTTGGGACCACTGTTAACACACATCCACCCAAAATCCTTTATATTTTGGGACAGTGGGAGTATAATTAAGATGTAACGCCTCTAACAATTGGTAGTGTGTACCATCGAGCTATAAATGTATTGATGTGTAGTTGCAACATAGGGGCACAGCAGTATGGCTAGTGGTTTCTGAAGTTTGTACGGTTTCTTGTGGCTACTGCATACGCTCTCTCCCTAAATATTGTCGTGTGCAATATTTCACGTTTTCACGTTTTGTTACGTGGTGCTGCAAACATCGAAGGACAAGCACTCGAAGAGGCTTTAAAATGTTCCATTTTCCTTTATCAATGAAAGTAACTGTCGTGTTTAATTGTGTTTATCCTGCAACGCAGGAATAGTGGCGATGAAATGAGCCAGAATAACAATATAATTAAATCAAATGATGAACATATGATTTATATACGGTTAAAGACAAATTTCGATAAGGCCGGCCTGTACTTGATAGGTGCCTCAAACAGAAAAGGTCCTTTTTTCATAAAAAAAAAAGGACAAAGGAACCTAGATATGTCCCTTTTGAACCATCATGCTCACAAAAGGAAGAGAAACTCATCTGAAGTTCTGAACTTCTGAATCTTGCCTTGTGAATCGTGTAACTATTTTATATCCACACGGCACTTCACGTTCATGGTAAAGTGAAACTTGTTATTCCGATTCTGAATGCAGTTTTCCGGCACGAAGAACACAACTGAAAGATGAGTTTGCTTTCTTGAAAGGATGGGAATCGACTGCATTATTGCAGTTGTTTTTAGAAGGATGGATACACTATAATTATCAGCAATGTGACCACTACTTTAGACATTGCCCAAAGTGTTTAAAGACGAGAACTCTGTTCCGAATCAGAACTGTACAGCTCAGATCAAGACGACACCACAGCAGAATTTTCTTCTTTCCTTCCTGGCAAGCTATTGATTCTTCTTCTTTGAATAACAACGACAACTTAACTAATCTTCACAAAGAAATCATTGAATTCTTCATAGTTTCATACAATACAATTTATCGTCCTGTTGCTTTAAATTACTTATAATCCAGAGTTTCAGTTTTCTCAGTATCTCCCACGTCTAACTTTTCAGTTACTGTGGTTACAGTTTTCCTTCTTGAGCCGTTACATGATTTCCAATAGACAAAAAATAGCATTTATGGCAAGATTACAAGGATATCATACCAGTGCTTTTATGATTTACGGAAAGATTAGAAGGATCAGTCAAACAGTCATCACTGCTTTTTTTTTTTCCTGAAATTCCAACTTTGATCTTCAGTATATGCAAACCAGCTTTTTTTTCTTTTTTTTGCCAGGATGACGGAAGGAGGTCATCCAAATGTTATTAAGATAGATGAAGAAGTTACACGGAAGTTTTTCATCAACGCTGGTTGTCGAGGAAGGTGTGCACCGGAGCACACGCGCCGAATCACGCACCAACCGCGCAAACACAAGCTACTAAGAGGGGAGGTGAGCACCGAACCGGCCGTCGCTATGCGAGGCCAGCCGTCTCCAGGCCTACAACAACACCATAGAGCGGATACTCTAAAAAACGACGTCCTCACGAAGGTTGCGACGCTGAAAGACGCCGCCGTCGCCCATCCAAAGAACTAGACATGGTTTTCACCTAGAGCTCCTCGTGTGAGAGGAGGGGTACCTCAATAGTGCCCCCAGGAGGGTTACCACGCCCGAAATCATAGCCGTTGTAGCCCTAATAAAACATTGGGATAAGCTTTCGCCTGGAACCCTCTGCAACCCTATCTCCATGGTCCATCGCCCACCAACTCCAGTACCACCATTCGAACATCGGCAACACGTGGCCTATACCACACGCAACCGACACCCCTCTGCCTGTCAACTTCCAGTCATGCCATCGGCAAGATTGCCACTTCGCCTTGTCGCCAGTGCGCTGACCCAAGCTGCCTTCGCTACGTTGCCCGTCAGACTCCTCACCGTATCCGACCTAAGGGAGCCCAGACAAAGAACACCATCGCCGTGGCAACCAAAGTCTTCCCCTGTAGACCAGCCACTGCCTCCACCCTGCCAAAAAGCTCAACGCAAAGAAGGGGAAGAGCTCCCCAACATAGGGGTAGATCGACCAGCCTCAAGGAAGACAACCCGACTGCCAATGCCCTCTACCCCGCTGCCCCACCTTTGTGCGTTGTCTCAGACCTTATCCGTCCCGCCACCTCGCCAGATCTGGCCAAGATGAGCCAGGACCTAGGTGGCGATGCCTTGGCAGCCCAAGACTATCCCTGATGTCAATATGCCTCCTTCGACCTCCCAATGAAGCTCCTTGCAGAAGGAGGTGAGGAGCTCCACTGGTAGGTTAGGTGGCTGCCGACAACTATGGAGAAGGCCTTCCATCACACTCCCAGCCAACACGCTCGATTGCCACCTCCACGACGGGAGAGTTTGTGCTATCACTGTCCAGCCAGCCCGTCGACCACCTCGTGGGCCAGTGCCGAAGTCACCGCACCGCCAAGCCCACTGGCGGCCTCGACGATCACCACCGACACCACCGTACCACCGCCTTGCCGCCACCTCGCCACTCACCAGCAACCTCTCCGCTGCCAACGCCGGTGTGGCCTCACCACTGCCAGATCCGCGCCGAAGCCACCCAACGCCCCTGATCTGGCCGAGAGGAGACTGGATGTGACCATAGGGTAGCCGGATCTGGCCATTCTCACCAACACGTGCCGTTGCTTCCATTACGACCGTCTTTGCCGCCATCTCCTTCTTCGGCCACAGCTCCGAGGCTACCATGTCGTCACCGACCATCATGGACATAGCCATCTCTGCCCCTTGTGGAACATCGCCGTGCCTCCCCTCTCCTTGGCGGAGTGGGCAGGGATGGAGAAAGCTTGTGCCCCGTTGCTGCCGTCCTTGGTCACCACATGGTTTCCGACAGCTTCCCCTCAGGAGGCGGTAAGGCATGGGAGGGGACTAGGGTGGTGGCGGGACTAGGGTTTTAGCCGCCGGCCGACGCGGGGCCGAACTGATGCCAGCTGTTTTTTTCTCCCCGCAAACCAGCTTATTTATTTGTCAGCAAACATATGGAGCTAGCAATGTCTTATCAGTAGTGTTTTATGTCGGATCAGTGCTTCGCAGTTCCCACAAATCGATTTGAACAGACGTGCGAACACACACCAATATGTGACTAGACAATAAAACAATAGTCCATGAAGGCTATCATTATTCAACGGGCTATTATGTTTATAAGGAGATGTCATGGCTCGCATGAATGTCCTCTAATTAATCAGGTGGTAGATACGAAGACATTCAGTAAGAGCAAGGCTAAGTATAGCTAGTAGTTGGTTCCAGAATAGCTAGGTCACCCCGCTGCAACTAATCCAAGAGCTAACCAATACAGTAATCACTGCTGCACAAATCCTCTGTAGTCCCAGTTCAAATAACCGGTAACACCAATCGAGAGTAAAGATCTTTTTCCTTTTTTTATATTTGCCTACTGCTTGCTGCATGTTTATGTTTATATATACATATATATATATATATATGTATATATATATATGTATATATATATACGTGTGTATATATATATGTACATATATATATACGTATACATATAAGTACATGTACATGTATATGTATGTATATGTATGTATGTATATATATATACATATACATATATATATATATATATACATATATATATATATATATATACATATATATATATATATATACATATATATATATATATATATATATATATATAGGTTCATGTGCTCCTGCAATCTCTACCGCTGAAGTGTTTCAAGACAAACAAGGAGATCAAGTGCTAACATGGTACTAATATTTTTGACATGACATTTTATTCTATCAACCACTCACCCAGCCTCAGCCATGTGATCGTCCATCATATTTTACCCTTCCAGGTTTGCCCCTCAGCTAGCATCCCTTACTAGATCTTCACTTCATATTAGTTAAACTTTTTTGACTGCTCCTACATGTTAAAAATCTAATTTTGCATATGTGCCTTGTCTATGTAACTTGTAAAAAACACTAGAGATAAAATATATATGTATATATATATATATATATATATATATATATATATATATATATATAGAGGTAAAACTCAGACGTATGTATTGGACATCCTTTCTAATTGACAACAAGCTAAACTCTAATTTTATTAATATCTATGGAGAATAATGTGGACTGTGGTTTATACGGGCTCAATCCACAATTCACGGGAAGAAACGAGAGATGAAGATTAAAGGAAAAATGACACAGTTGCATTGAGATTTACCGCACAATAAATTATAAAGCGCTCTGAAGATATGGACAAGAAAGAGCCTCTTGTACGACCCAAATCAAAAATAAGAATCCCCACAGTTGCAATAGCTAAATTTCCCTACATTTTCAAGGTATATACAATGACATTTGCAAACTATATATCTCGTGGAAAGTTTTTTTTTATCTTAAAATGAAAAAAATTTTATAAATCTTAAAATGATAGGTTTGTAAATGATGTATCACTAAAATTGATATATCTCTAAAACCCGGTAACTCCCATGACATTCTGAGTTTTGACACCAACAAATTAACCTTTAGGTACACAATTTTTTCTTCATCAATAAATTCCACACCATACATATCCCAACATGCAATAATAATTTATATCACAATATATTCACATCGTAATATCCACATGCCAGGAAAAGTGCGAATTTCATGTTTAGAAAGGTCAACCATATCTCACTGTAAATTCTTATGTTCCCTCAAACTAATAATACCCCTATCATTTTTTGGCAAGAAGATATATACCATCATTTTCTTATCAAGGGAAAATATACAAGTTCCCATAAAAAAACAGACATGTTGACAAATCTAACAATGTGTACTGCTGTACTGCTTGCAGGATCAAGGCATCCATGTGAAATGAATTAATCATGCAACAATAAAAAAAAAACCAAAAACTAAACATTGAATTGCACTGTAGTACTACTTAAAGGGTATTTCTGTCATAAAATTTCATCTTGTACCATCCCCTCCTCTCACTACAAGGGAACAAAAGTAGATAGGTACATTTTTACCAGGGGCTAAATCCACCAAGCTTTAAGATTCGCACACACATATGAATGTTGTAGATCGTTGGTGCATATGATACCTATATGGGACTTCATGGTGCCCGGGCTTTAAGGTATAAAACACACAAATTCTCTCAAATTTTTAAAAATTTTCAAATTGTGAGTATATATCTAGGTATATGAATTTGATTCATAGATATACCTAACAACAAAACAACTCAAACTCAACTTTATTTCACAATTCATTATTACATACCTAACGAATTATATGTTTGGATGTTATATACCTAGAACCAAAATCTAACAAAAAAAAAGTTCAAACTCAGTTCAAACTTGTTTGAACTTGTTAGTAAAGAAGTTAATGTTCATATCTAAACATTTAAAAAAAAATCATACTCATTCAAATTGGGTATATACTCAATTTAAATCTTGGAGCCCATACTCCATGTAGCACTAGTTAATTTACCTATACATATATATATATATATATATATACATATAGATATATCTATATATGTACATGTGTGTATATATATATATATATATACACATATATATATATACATGTAGATATATATATACATATATATATATATATATACATATATAGTAAATTTGTTTGGTGCTTCATGGTGCCCGGGCACCATTGTTAAAATTGAGTATATACCCAATTCAAATGAGTATGAAACTTTTTCAATTACTTAGGTATTAACATTAACTACTTTACTAACTAGTTTAAAGCAAGTTTGAACTAAATTTGAACTTGTTTTTGTTAGATTTTGATTCTAGGTATATAGCATCCATACATATAATTAGTTAGGTATGTAATCATGGATTATGAAATAAAGTTAAATTTGAGTTGTTTTGTTGATAAGTATAGGTATGAATCAAATTATTATAACTAGGTATATACTCACAATTTGAAAATTTTGAAAAATTTGAGTGATTTTGTGCATTATATACCATGGTGCCCAGGCACCATTGTGCCCCATATGAGTGTCCTATATATATATATATATATATATATATATATATATATATATATATATATATATATATATATATAAAATTCCCCTAGCGACACGTGTACACATGCTCTAGTACTGCCCTGTTCCATCATGGTTGCTAACCACTATCAAATATGTACCTACCCAGTTGAAGTTGCTATATACAGATGTGCATTGATGCTTTGAATAGGTACATGACGTGATGCTATTCCATGAGCTATTTTATATTTCTTTGTAGCGCTCTAGCATACGATCAGGTTGGGTCAAACTATTTGTCAAATCCAACTCAAACCAGGATGGCATATCTATATCCATTCCAATTTGCACTGTCTGCTTCTTTCCAGAAAAAATGTCACAAAAATGATCTACCTTTTTCAAAATGTATAATATATAAAATTTCACAAAAATATCACAATGACACAGTGTACAAAATATATTTTTTAAAATGTCACAAAAATGCTCTACTTTTTTTTAAAATATCACAAAAATATCACAATGACACAGTGTACAAAATATAATTTTGACCTTGTTTTTCTAGTATAATATATATAATAAATAAATATATATTTACTTTATTATAATACTTTTTAGAATAATCTATATATGTTGTACTAGTTCCTTTAAATAAAATATTTTTAAAGTTATTGATAGTCAAAGTTATAAGAGTTTGACTTTAACCTTATCCAAGTCTAGAATTATAAAATCGGAGAGAGTACTTCTTAAAGGAGGTAGCAGTAGTAATCATTAATGACGCCTGACAATGGAAAATTTATCCATGACCTTATCCTAATATAGCAAAATACATCTTATACTACTTCTTAATATTGATGCAGGCAGCACACGCATAACCTTATACTACTTTTTTCCTAACCCAAGTCTTATCAGATGATCAAGTTTAGATAAAAAATTAATCCAACCTAAAACAACAAAGTTGTTTGTTGTATATAACATTAGAACATTTTTTTTCAATATTATGTTTTTTTTTCTGAAAATGTTATTTATATTTTTTTATGAAAGTTTTCAAATTAAAAAGGTTGCATAGGGGAATTATAGAGAGATGGATGAATTTTTTTAATGGCAGCAGCATCATGGAATACTAGTAGGTGTGGACTGTTCCACGTGATGGAGCAGCAAGCATGGGAGAGTTTTATGGCTCTATCGGTTGACCTAATAAGCCAAATTAAAAGTTAAAATTTAAATTTAAATTTAATTATAAGATATTTTCAAAGTAGTTTTTTATATGGATTTTTAAGTCACGAAAAACACATATAGAAAAGTTTTACCAATAAATTAGTTTTTATTTTCTAATAAACCGTTTTGGTTTTTTAGGGAATGTGGGTAACCGATGATGCTCTTAGAATTGCAAGACAAGGTGACAAGACAAGGTGACAGAGTGTGTGATACCTTATCAAAATTAGTTTGTTATATATAACAGTAGAATATATTTTTCAATATCATGTTTGATTTTTTTGAAAATTCTACTATATCTTTGTATAAATTTTTTTTCAAGTTTAAAAGGGTTTGTATAGGAAAAAATTTTACAGCAAGATGGATGGAATTTATTTTTCCCTTGGATTGAAATTGTGGATCACTAGAAAGACCAACGGGGAAGGGCTTTTTTTTTTCTTTGTGGCCTGTTTCATGTGATGGAGCACTAGGCATGAGGTATGGGAGAGTTTTAATGCGACGCGACAGGATGGGACACTTGATCCAAAGTGGCAATGCACTCCAGTGACCTCTGTCCTCAGGTTGAGTGTGAATAGGGTTGTTGCAGCAAAAAATGCATACACTGTGATGCTAACTTGTCTCTTGATAACAATCAATGTCGCTTCATTGTGCTAACTCCTCTGAGCGTGCGCACGCATCTTGGAACCGCTGGATGGCCTAGATTTATGGAGTATATGAACCTCGGTTCACATGTGACTTATATATATATATATATATATATATATATATATATATATATATATATATATATGTATGCATGCATATAGGAGTTGGATTTTTGGCACGTGTGTTCACAGGTACCCACAATCTACACCCTATATGTAGCTTACACGAATCTTAGGGTTTGTATATTAGGTGCTAACAAAATGTAACATGCATGATATTTACGTTATACTATATGTTTTACAAGTGTAAAATACCTTGTTTATATAATTTTTGTATTTCTTGTATGCAAAACTTGTTTATGTAGTTTACCTTGTTTATATAAATTACCTTGTTTATGTAGTTTTTGATGGTAGGATACATATCATTTTTGCAAGATGACAATTTGGTGATATAGTAGATATATTGTTTTCTCATTTTGACTAAATATCATGTTATAAACAAAATAAGGGTTAGAGAAATACAATGCACTAGATATATAAATGTCATATATGATTATTATTGAAAAATTTATTTGGTAAAAAATACAACATACATGTTATACATATTGTGAACCAACCTAATCCTAATTATCTTTTCTCCCTATAGTAAGCATTCATTTGGTTAATGTTAGGTACATTTTGCAGCACGAATCTTGGAACACATCAACGGTGTAGATTGTAGGTACATATGAACCCGAGTGCAAATCTACATTTTCCTCAGTCAAAGGCTGGTCAAAGCCCCCTCCCGCCGGTCAAACCCGCCCATTGACTCCCTCCCCCGCTCATCACTTTGTTGTTCATGTCTCGCAGGAATTCCGCAGTAACATAACGGTCATCGTGATGTAACATGACAACTTTATCGCAGTAACAACATCGAAAAATAGTCATGATGGATCTAACTTTGTTAAACACTTTTTTACGAACATCATGGTGCAAATGGATTAGAAAAATATATAACGTGAGAGATATTGCTCTCTAAAGATTGAGATTTACTTTTTTTTTTAAGTTCTCGTCTCATTGGAACGGCGTAGTAACACGACGATCAATGTGCACAGTAACACGACTACTTTCTGCAGTAGCAATGTTATAAAAGTATTTTTATCTCGATCATCGTGTAGTAACATGACTATTGTCTCATTGTAATATCGTTTTAAAGCATTATGGTGAAAACGGTTCTAAAAAATAATATCCGATGTGAGAGATATTATTGTTTAAAGATTAGAATTCTAAAAGTTTACTTTGTATTAAGCTTGCTATTATGTATTTTTTAAGGACAAAGAGAAGTATTTTTAGTACTTGTATTTTGCACAAGATTGATATTTAAAAATTTACGTGTGCACAAGCAGTGGTACTATAGTAGTACCTTTACTACCATATATGTTCTCTGCTACTGAAATTTTCATCATGATGTTAATGCAAAAAGTGCAGTAACGACCTATAAATTTCGTAGTAACGACCTATAAATTTCACAGTAACGTATCGTGTTACTACACTTCTGCAATAATGTTACTACCGAATAATAGTAACAAGGTGTGGTTCCTACAGTAACATAACGGGTTTGTGTTCATAAAATTTGAACAGATATATAGATAAAGCAAACAATGATCTTATATCACATTGTGTTATAGGGTGAATTGGTTAGGAGAGTTTGTTATGAAGCATGAGATCATGTGTTCTTGTCTTGGATTCACCAATTTATTTTTCTTTTTTCAAAAAAAAGAGAAAAGAGTAGGAGGAAAAATAACAAAAGTGAGGGAGAAATCGACAGAGAGAAGAAAAAGAAAAGAAGGGAGGGAGAGATCGGGAGGAGGAGGGGGCGCGCGCACTGGGAGGTGGTGGGGTCGCGCGCCGGGAGGGGGTGGGGTCGCCCGGAGGGAGCGAAGGGAGGGAGGGAAGGAGGGGTGGGCTGGATAGGTAGGATAGGAGAGGGGGGTGTAGAATAGTTATTCTAAGGGAGGGGTGTACATATATATATATATATATATATATATATATATTTGTTTGGTGCCCAGGCTCCAATGCTATCCATCGTTCAGCTGTTTCGGGATCCGTGCTAATCATAACATGAAATTTTTATTGCTATCCCCGCATAATTCGCATGCATATATTTTGTAACACCCTGAAAATTTGACCAATAAAAACAAAACGGCCTTCGAAAACTTTTAAATAAATTGCATCATGCCGATCTTATTCGCCTATTTTATTTGGATTTGATTTCGCAGTTCATTAATTGTAAGTAAAGAAGAGTTAATTAGGAATAAACCCTAGAAGTAAATTGGTAAAATAAATATAATTTAAAATAAAGATTAGGTGGGGATAGAAATGAATAAAATATTATCGCGATCATATTTGTATTAATTAAATCTAAATACGACGGAATGAGAATTAACTCTAATTAAAATCAAGTAAATTATATAAAAATAAAATATGGGTACAATTAATCTAGAGTGGATCCATTGGTTGGGATAATACACATATTGAGTAAACTTCATTTATGCAAGATTTAGAAATTATAGAATCAAATTTATATGGGAAATAAACTAAAATCGGGATAAATAGGAAAATACACTGTTCATTATGGCGTAGGTGTTCAATGCGGTCCCTAGCCTTCCCCCCACCTCTGCGCCCTAGCTGGCCTTGAGCCCCGCGACGTCGCCGCCCGTCGCGTCGTCGCCCCGCGCCGTCGCCGTCGCCATCGCCGCTGCCGCGCCGCGCGCCGTCGCGTCGCCTCGCGCCCCGCGCCCCTGCCCCGCGCGCACCCGTCCCATCGCCGCGCACCCGTCCCATCGCCGCGCACTGCCGTTCCGTCGCCGCGCGCCCGTCCCATCTCCCCTGTCGCGCGCGCCTTGCGCCCCGAGCCGCCGCGCGCCGTCGCTTCGCCGCTGCCGCGCCGCGCCGCCATCCCACCGCCCCGCGCCCACGCGCCCCGTCACTGCCCGTCCCGTCGCCGCGCGCGTTCCATCGCCGCCTCGAGCCCGCGCCGCTGTCGCCGTCGCCATCCCATCGCCGCGCGCCGAGCCCCGCGCCACCCCGAGCCCCGCGCACCGCCTCGAACCCTGCGCCGCCATCACGTTGCCGCCCGTCGCGCCACCGCCGTTGCGTCGCCGCCCCGAGCCCGCGCCGCCGTTGCGTCTGTGCTAGGTCTTAGGTTTGTGAAAAGAATTACAAAACTTGCTTTGCGCAAAAGAACCATAGCCATCCTTTGAATACCCCTGTCATATGCATTGTTGCTGTGGTGGCTTGTTGAGTACGGTTGGTACTCACCCTTGCAAATATAAACTTAATCAGAGGCCGGAGATGAAGCTTCGGAGGATCCCTATGCCTATTACCAGGAGGGTGATGAAGATGATGGCGCTCAGTAGGTCTTAGTTACGGTCGTTGCCTGTGGCAATGGCGTGCTGCTGCCTTAACTCTGCTGCCTTACCTACTTCTGTTTTTGGAATGTATTCCGGACCACTCGGTCCGATGATTTAAGACTGTGCCTGCGGGCCTATGATGTAATAATTCGTACTAGACTCTCGTGTATGTGTACTTGGTATTTCAGCTATGAATTCGTGTGTACCAGACTACTTGATCCAGGGAAATGGTACTGTTTACACGATTGATTCCTGTTATAAAAACGGGGGTCCACAGAGCTGGTATCAGAGCCATACGACTGTAGGAAAAGACCAAAAGGCGCCCCACCCCCTTTTCTAAGTTGGCCAAGGGAGAAATTCCCATTTAGTAATAATTTCAAAAATAAAAACGCTATGTTTACAAAACGCTGTACGATTTTCATCTTACTCTTAACTATTTTCTTCACAAAACAAGTTTTACTCTCAGCTGACCTTGGGTTTTTCTTAAAATTAGATGGCAGATCAGGATTCACCCGCTACCTGGGAGATGGGCGTACCCCGCTCAGAGGGATACGTCATTGAGCTACACCGGCTGATGAGGCATCTGCGATACCCCAAATTTCCGATCTACCGAGTGAGACAATGTGGATCTGTTTGGGAGGCTCGGGTCGAGGTTCACACACGAGTTCCTTCAGAGTTAGACTACAGCTTCCCGACACGCCACCGTCGCAACTTACCGGAGACCACGATGCAGGATGCAGCACGGGAGGCCTTCCTCCGACTTAGCTCTATCCACCGAGCTGAGTTGGCGAGTACTGAGTTTGCTCACCACCCGTTTCGAGAGGAGAGCAACTCCGTCTGCACAGTTCAGGACACACGTTGCTGCTACAACCCGATAGTGTCCCGATTGTCACGATGGGCTGAGGCAGTAGACGACTTTTACGAGGAGGCTCTGTTAGAGATCGACGACCAGCAGAGGCGTGTGGGAGAGTTAGAGACCGAGGTGACTGACCTCACAGCGTAGCAGCTTCAGCTGGAGGAGGAGCACCAGGCTTGGGGCAGTGAGATAGACACACTGAAGGCACAGCTCCAGGTCCACGGCGACCAGTTCCAGCAGTTATCTGACCAGTACAACGATCGCCGCGGGATGATGGATACACTTGAGGAGCAGCTGAGAGAGAGTCAGGAGCACGTCAGCCAGCTGGAGGAGCAGCTTCGAGCAGCCACGGTCAGCACCACAGGGGCTTCTACTTCCACAGCAGTAGGGCATGACCGCTACTTTTTCCTCACCCTGCCATACCCACTAGCGTTCCACGCTCTTTTGGGAGAGGTTGGTATGCTGACTACTGAGTCAGCACCTTACTTGGTGGACCCGACAGTGACACAGCCACCTGCCCCGGAGATTGTGCACACTCCACTGATCTCTATACCTTCTCCGCAGCTGGGTTCCAGTTTAGAGACTCCGATCCAGGTCAACTCCGAGACAGAGGGGACTGACACTGAGCTAGAGATCGAGCCAGACATCACTGATCCTTCATAGGATGAGACCCCCGTTCCCCGCATCACCTTCCTCGGAGGCCCTTGCACCCTCAGCACTGCCCGCAAGAGCACCCGACCCCCGGGCAAGAAGCCCAAGCCAGATCCAGAGGCCACTACTTCCGAGCCATGGGGACTCAGGTTTGCCCGTGCCAGCGACCACCCTCTACCTGCCCCAGGATCCTGCGGATGGTTGGATGACTAGACTGGAGGATTATTGCAGCTTCGATCTCGCTTCAGATGGTTTTTGGATAGTATGCGAGACACACCCCCTTTATCTAGATTGACGAGTAGCTTGATGGTTAGTTCGATGTATCTTTTGGATGAACCTTATTTGGACTGTGTATGTGTGCAGTCGGTTGCATCATGATTTATGTACTATTTGTGGAACTCTGTGATGTTTATGATATTATTGCTGTTATGTTATAAATGAGTTTATTCCACCATGCTTGCAAAACAAAGCTCACATCAAAACAACTCCCTTAATGGGATAAAACCATAAGAGCTAGTTAGAAAATTAGGATACTTACTTAATCGGCCTACACAGATGGCAAGCCGACGTCGGGCGTCAACAAGCAATGAAGAAACTCAGACACCTGAGCTAACCACTCTGGCCGGAGTTATGGCCACTCAAACCCAACTTCTGCAAGCCATTGCGAATAACCAAGGCAACCGCGGCGGATCGAGCTTTGGAGAGTTTATGAGGACCAAGCCACCCACGTTCGCTACGGCAGACGAGCCTATGGAGGCAGATGATTGGCTACGTATCATAGAGAAGAAACTGACCCTTGTCCGGGTACGCGAAGCCGACAAAGTGATCTTCGCAGTAAACCAACTGGAGGGACCCGCTGGTGATTGGTGGGATACTTACAAGGAAGCTCGGGAAGAGGATGCTGGAGAACCCACTTGGGAAGAGTTCACTGCAGCATTTCACGAGAACTTCGTGCCTACTGCGGTAATGCGTATGAAGAAGAACGAGTTTAGAAGGCTGCGATAAGGGAACACAATGGTGCAGGAATATCTGAACCGATTCACTCAGTTGGCCCGATATGCAATTGGAGACCTCGCAGATGAAGAAGAAAAGATCGACAAGTTCATAGAAGGGCTGAATGATGAGTTGCGTGGACCTATGATTGGGCAAGATCATGAGAGTTTCCAGAGCCTAATCAACAAGGTCGTTAGACTGGAGAATGATCAGAGGACCGTAGAGCACAACCGCAAGAGGAGGCTTGCTATGAATCGCCCGCCTCAGGGAGTGCCTCAGCAACTCAAGGGAGCCACTTCGTCTGGGTGGAAACCCCCTATTGTGGCGACCAACCGCCCCGCCGCATCTAGCAATTTCAACAGGTCGGTTGCGATTCAGAACCGCACCCCTACACCAACTCTGGCTGCCCCTGGAGCCAAGAAGAATGTGGACTGCTTCAACTGCGGGGAGTATGGGCACTACGCCAACAACTGCCCTCATCTATGCAAAACTCCTATCCGTACTAGCACTAATGCAATGACTGTTCGTGGAATTACTACCCTGCTGCCGGACGAGGTCTATTCAAGACTCCGCAAACTAACAGGATGTCGCGTCCCAAATCGACCCTAAAATACATCCTCTAAATTATGCCTAGAATAATTAAAATGCTTGTGAAAGCCTTCAAAAATTAAAATGTGCAAAGTTAAAAGTCAAATAGGGCTTGGAGGATTTTTGTATATTTCCTAAAAGCCTGAAATGTGTAAATAAATTTTAGTGGAATTTTCAGAGCACAAATAATAATTATTAAGAAATAAACAAAGTTAAAATGATTTTATAAAAAGAAAAACCCTAAAATCCCTCCTTCTCTCTAATGGGCCGGATTCGGCCCATCTCCCTCCCCCTCTCTCCTCCTCCCCGCGGCCCACTCGCCGCCTCCCCGCGCGCGCGCCGCTGACGGGCGGGCCCGCCCGCCACCCTCGCTGACGGGTGGGGCCCACCCGTCATCCCCTTCCTCCCGCCGCTCCCGCCGCCTCCCCGCGCCCTAGCGCCGCCGCCGCCGCGAATCCCGCCGCCTCCCGCCGTCCCCGCAAGCAATAAAGTGGGGGGAATCACTCCCCGTGATCCCCTCTCCCTTTCCCCCCATTTTTCCCTCTCTCTCTTGCGTTCAAACGGGCGGATTTGCCCCCGCAAATCTCGCCGGCGCCGTTGATGGCGGCCGGACCTCCCGCGCCGGTTTCCTTCCCCTCCGGCCGCCCTCTCTCACTCCCAACCCTGTATAAACCCTCCCCGAGCTCCCCACCACCGTTTCCGCCACTCACCGCCCTCTCTCCTCGCCGGAATCGAGCTCGCGCCGTCGCTCTCTCTCTCCGCCGTCGCCGCCGAGCTCCGGTCCGCCGCCGTCGTCGCCCCGGACCACCTCCCACCTCGGGGCCGCCTCCTTCGGCTACGCCGCAACCTCGCCGACCTCGTCCACCTCTCCGTTTCGGTCGCCGACCGCCGGAGCGCCGCCGACCCCGTCGACCCGAGCCGCGCCGCCGCCTTCCTCCGCTCCGGTTGCCGTTTCCGTCGTCGCCGTCGACCCGGGGTGAGCCGTGGACCGCCGCCTCCTTTCCCCCTTCCCTCCCCTCTCTCGGCCGCTGCTCCGCCGTGCCGGTGGTCGCCGGCGGCGACCATCGGGGCGTGGGCGCTGCCTCCCGCCGGCCGCGCCGACGTGGCCGCCTCCGGGCGCGCCTAGCGGCTGCCGCGTGGGGCCCGGCCGTCAGCCGCCCGCGCCCTCGGGTGCGGCTGACGCGTGGGGCCCACGGCGCCCGCCGATGTGAGCCGGGTGCACCCGGTCCACCGTGGACCGTGAGGCTGCCACGTGGGTCCCACTCCCGTGGACCCGGTCCGCGCGCCCTCTCCCCCGGCTGACGCAATAAATATATTTTTAAATTAAAATTTAAACGAAGAAATTCATAAATATTCATTTAAAGAGCATATAAACTTCAAATGGCCATAACTTGGCCATTTGAACTCGGAATTGGACCGTTCAAGTCTCTAATTTTTCCTTAAGAAGTCAAGAACCCATTTTTGTGCTTTGTTCCTGCTTGTTATATGGAGTTTATTAGAGTAAAAGCCCTTTTATTTTCCGTTGGTCGTGTAGACGCTGCAGCTTCGGAAGATCCGCTCTTCGTGGAGGTTGAAGCCGACGTTTGGGAAAGCGAGCAAGGCAAGTCACATCATTCTTTGAACATATTGGATCCTAGTTTATAAAATTATTTTGATTTAAATTATTGCATTATCGCTTTATTTAAATTCCCGCGTTATCACTGTTTTATTTAGCCATGCCTATTTACCTTTGTTATGACCTTATTATTGTTGTTATTGTTATTATTACCTTGTTCACCCTAGAATAAACAAAACCCCAGCTAGTGGGCACTCTATTCATGGTTCCACTAGTATGAATTTAGGTAGATGCTTCGCTGATTAATTAGGCAACATTAGGTGGTTTTATAACTCTAGACTTTGGGAATATTCATATCACTTGGACACCATGGAATGGTTGGATTATTGTGGAATTGGATTCACACCTCTCCCTCTATTCAAAACCCTCAAGATGGTTTTAGGCTGGGCTCGGGGTGCATGGTTTTGATGGTAGCACCTCGGCCATATAAGGACCGGTCTTCGGGCCTCTGTTGCAAAGCACTACCGTACTTCCACATGTCTAATGGGTAAGGCTTAGTTTGTGGCTCAGTCTGGCTATAAACAAAAGTACACGGATGGAGATGGACGAAGTCGGGGGTCGATGGACATCTCTAGGGCAAATGAAGGCTATACGAGATGCGGCCCGGTAGTCGAGATGTCATGGCACAGGACCGGTGTCCTGCTGCTAGGGGCTCAGTCCTGCCTACCTGTCCCGGGGGTTCCGGCCGTAGGTGGGGTTGGGTCGGTACTCTTGTCTATGGCTAGGATGGGTTGGAAACTATGTCACGTCTTCCGTCCGTATACCGTGGTGGTATGTGGCACGTGGTTACGCGTGAGGAAGATGTGTCTTGTGGGTAAAGATGTACACCTCTGATCAGAGTATAAACTATTCGAATAGCCGCGCCCTCGGTTATGGGCAAGCCGAGCAATGTACCCAAGTTAGTGTTTTAATTCTTAAAACCTGCTTAACAACTAAAATGTGGAATGGTTGGCCTGGGTTGGCTTGGGACGAGCTGGGACCCAGGGTCGGGTTGCCAGTTCGGTCTGAATCATCGTAGGCCTTGGGTTAAGGCAGGTTCGTGTGGGTTCACGGCCTTGGTTAATAATATTGTACAGCTCTAGAATCGTGTTTACAAAATAGCTTTGAGCAACTAAGGGTCTTTTAAATGCTGTTTATTGCAAAACCTAACCCCTATATTATAACTCCATTGTACTCCTTTGCATTTATGCTGCACTTGTGGGTGTGTCTTGTTGAGTACGGTGGTTGTACTCAGTCTTGCTCAATTTTTGCCAAACCCAGAAGAGGAGCCCCTGGATGATGAAGGCTTTGGTGTCTAGCTCGTGCCTGCCGTCAAGCGCCTGTGGTCGTCGCCTTAGTCTTCCGCTGTTTTTCGTTGTCTTTGAGTGTGCTGGGCCGTCGCTGCCCATGTAATAATTAACTATTTACGCTTCCGCTTGTTAAACTCCGAATTGTATCAACTTTTAGTGTACCTTGCCTCCTGGGACAAGGAATAACACACGCACGTAAGGAACGCCCGTTGGGTTCTTTCCGGTCGTGACACAGGACCGCTACCGGATTTGGACGCGGACAAGTGAACCATGTTCGAGCTGAAGAGGCCCAGGAAGATCAGGGCGTACTAATGGGTATGTTCTCTATCAATTCTACCCCGGTTAAAGTTCTCTTCGATTCTGGTGCATCGCATTCATTCATATCTCTGAAGGCTAGTCAAAAGCACAACTTAACCCCAGTGGGACTTAGAAAGCCTATGATAGTACACTCACCTGGGGGCGAGATAACTGTGAGTCATGCTTGCATAAACGTACCTATTCGTCTTAGGGATGTGGTGTTTCCCTCCAACCTTATGGTATTGATACCCCAGGCCCTGGATGTCATATTAGGTATGGATTGGTTAACAAAGAACAGAGGGGTAATCGACTGTAGACGTAGGGAAGTTACCCTAACCACACCCTGGGGATCGGATATGAGAGCAACCATGGATCAAGATCCTAGACTAACCGAACGTGCCGGAGGCATATTTACCATGCTACCCCTGAAAGGAATGCCTGTAGTGCAACGATTTCCCGATGTGTTTCCAGAAAATTTACCTGGGATGCCACCAGATTGTGACATAGAGTTCATTATTGATCTGATACCCGGAACTGCTCCCATATCCAAGAGACCTTATCGGATGCCAGTCAATGAGTTGGAGGAACTTAAAAAGCAAATCAGAGAGTAGCAAGAAAAGGGATTTGTACGTCCCAGTTCGTCACCTTGGGGAGCCCCAGTGCTATTCGTCAAGAAGAAAGATGGTAGCATGAGGATGTGTGTAGACTACCGTTCACTGAACGAAGTAACTATCAAGAACAAGTATCCACTACCACGGATTGATGATCTTTTCGATCAACTCAAAGGAGCTAAGGTGTTCTCTAAGATTGACCTTCGATCAGGATACCACCAATTGAAAATTAGGACCGGGGATATACCCAAAACCGCGTTCTCAACACACTATGGATTGTATGAGTTCACTGTAATGTCGTTTGGTTTAACCAACGCCCCGGCATACTTTATGAATCTCATGAACAAAGTGTTCATGGATTACTTGGACAAATTTGTGGTAGTATTCATCGATGATATTTTAATCTACTCCAAAGACGAGGAAGAGCATGCGAAACACTTGCGATTGGTACTCGAGAAACTTCGGAAGCATAAGTTATATGCAAAATTCAGCAAGTGTGAGTTATGGTTAAAAGAAGTCGCCTTTCTAGGCCACATAATCTCAGCCGGTGGAGTAGCAGTGGATCCTGCTAAAGTGGAGGCTGTTACGGAATGGAAAGCACCCAAATCTGTGACTGAAATTCGGAGTTTTCTAGGCTTGGCCAGATACTACCGAAGGTTTATTGAGGGATTCTCTAAGATAGCCCGACCAATGGCACAACTACTCAGGAAGGAAAAGAAGTTTGTGTGGTCAGAACAGTGTCAGGAAAGCTTTGAGCAGCTCAAAGAAAAGCTGACCTCGGCGCCTATTTTAGTTCTTCCGGACATTAGGAAAGACTTTGTTATATATTGTGATGCATCAAGGCAAGGACTAGGAGGAGTACTGATGTAGGACGGAAAGGTTGTGGCCTATGCGTCACGACAATTGCAACCACATGAGGAAAACTACCCTACCCATGACCTAGAACTCGCAGCTGTGGTTCATGCTCTAAAGATTTGGAGACACTATTTGATTGGAAACCATTGCGATATCTACACTGACCACAAGAGTCTGAAGTATATTTTCACCCAGTCAGATCTCAACATGAGGCAAAGGCGATGGCTGGAATTAATCAAGGATTATGACTTAGAGGTTCACTATCACCCCGGCAAGGCAAACGTTGTGGCCGACGCTTTGAGTCGGAAGGGCCATTGCAATCATCTGAGGACGGAAGGAATGGCTTCTGAGCTTAAGGAGGAAATAGCCCAACTAAATGTACATATAGTACCTCATGGACAGATAAACACCTTGGACATTCAACCTCTTCTGAGAACCCAAATAGAAGAAGCACAGAAGGACAACGAGGAAATCCGAGAGGTGAAGGAACGCCTAGCTGTAGGATTTGCAAAGGAATTTTCAACCGACGAGAAGGATGTCCTATGGTATAAAAAGAGGATGTATGTACCCAAACAGGGTGGACTGAGAGGATTGATCCTAAAGGAAGCCCACGAATCGGCATATTCATTGCACCCCGGAAGTACCAAAATGTACCAGGATCTAAAGGAAGGATACTGGTGGCCCAACATGAAGAGAGATGTGGCAGAATATGTAGCACTCTATGACGTGTGCCAGAAGGTGAAGGCTGAGCACCAGAGACCGGCAGGTTTGCTGCAACCCCTTAGGATTCCCGAATGGAAATGGGATGAGATAGGTATGGATTTTATTGTTGGATTGCCCAAGACTGCAACAGGGTACGATTCCATCTGGGTGATCGTGGATCGACTCACCAAGACGGCGAGATTCATTCCTGTTAAGACAAATTATAGCAGTGCCAAACTAGCCGAGTTATACATGACCAGGATAGTATGTCTTCATGGTGTACCTAAGAGAATTATATCTGATCGAGGCACACAGTTTACCTCGCATTTCTGGGAGAAAGTACATGAAGCCCTAGGAAGTTACCTTGCGTTTAGCATAGCTTATCACCCACAAACAGATGGCCAGACAGAGAGAACAAACCAGGTCTTGGAGGACATGCTAAGAGCTTGTGCATTGGATTTTAGCAAAGACTGGGAGAGATGTTTGCCCTATGCCGAATTCTCCTACAACAACGGCTTTCAAGCAAGCCTAAAGATGTCGCCAAATGAGGCATTATTTGGTTGAGGATGTCGTACCCGACTAATGTTGGGCAGTCGCGGAGTGCGGGTAAAGTGTACATCCACTGCAGTGTGAGTAAACCAAATCTATTCGAATAGCCGTGCTCGCGGTTATTGAGCTCTGGGACATGTATTACACTTGGCTAGACTCTAAATTCTTAACTTGTGTGGGATGGGATATTGCATGATGATTTCTATACTGATGGAGCCACTTCCTGAGAGGCGGGAATGTGGACGTCCTCAGAAAACCATGATGACTCGATGGCGGGAAGCTATCCTTGGGATCACAATGGATGGTGGACAGAACCGTCATTGTTTAATATGAACACTGATACTAAAATTTGATCAGTCTGTGCTAGGTCTTAGGTTTGTGAAAAGAATTACAAAACATGCTTTGCGCAAAAGAACCATAGCCATCCTGTGAATACCCCTGTCATATGCATTTTTGCTGTGGTGGCTTGTTGAGTACGGTTGGTACTCACCCTTGCAAATATAAACTTAATCAGAGGCCGGAGATGAAGCTTCGGAGGATCCCTATGCCTATTACCAGGAGGGTGATGAAGACGATGGCGCTCAGTAGGTCTTAGTTACGGTCGTTGCCTGTGGCAATGGCGTGCTGCTGCCTTACCTACTTCTGTTTTTGGAATGTATTCCAGACCGCTCGGTCCGATGATTTAAGACTGTGCCTGCGGGCCTATGATGTAATAATTCACATTAGACTCTCGTGTATGTGTACTTGGTATTTCAGCTATGAATTCGTGTGTACCAGACTACTTGATCCAGGGAAATGGTAATGTTTACACGATTGATTCCTGTTATAAAAACGGGGTCCACATATTTCCTTATAAGTTTGCATGTAGGTACTTTCCAAAGAATTAGTATGAATGTGATTGAGTTTCGAATTTTGAGATCGTACAAAAATCAAGCCCACTAATTTCGGTGTAATTGCTTTATTTCCATCAATACCGATTTGTTTCCATTTTCTATGTCATTATATACTTGGCAACGGTATCTTCTTTGTCGCTGCCGCCGGTCGTCTGTGATCTGTTGCCTTCGACGTTCCTCTGTGAGCTTCTTCGTCGCCATAACTAGTCCTTCACGCTGTTGTGCGCTGCTGGACATCCGTGAGCGTGTTCGTCATCGCTGCCGCTAGTCCGTGAGCTTCTTCCAGCCTGCTGTCGCCATCCACAGAGGTCGACTGCTTCTGGCCTGGCGGCATGGTTCCAACTGCATGCCCCCCTACCATGATTGGAGGTCGAAGGCTTCCGGCCGGCCTGCCATCCAATCGTAATATTCTTTTATAGCAAAATACGCATGGCTTGAGAATTGTTCTCGCTATGGATACCCTTTTTTGAAGGACGAAGAATCTCATTCAATTATTTTTCATGCTTTTGGTCTTTTATGGATACCCCCCTCCACTCTTCCTCCCGATTCCCCCACCTTCTCGCGCAGCCTCTCCCTCCCAACCCGAGCGCGCACCCCTCCCCTTTTTTCTTCTGATCCCCCCTCCACCCCTCCCCTTTTTTGAGAGGGAATAAAATAAAGGGAAAAATTGCATTTAATGGGAATATAGAACTCAAGACCTACAACTTAAATTACCATATGGCACTAACCAGTAGGCTATGTCTCAATTGTGATAATGTTTTCTTAGTAAAATTTTATCTTCTCATGTGTGCTAATCCTTGTAGTATTTGGCACAAAACACGTAGTAACGATACTAGGATGGTTGTTAGTATACACTTCAAACCATCTTAATGCACTATCACAAATCTTTTACTACACAGCTACAATAGCATTACCATGAGAATTATAGATTACTATTGTAACATGAGATACCATCATTTAATTTTTATGAGCAGGGGTCACCATGCTATTGATTATTGTTCGTAGAACTAACGATTCCTAAATTTTAGTATTTACTCTCGCTCGTTACTGCTTTGTACTATGTGTTACTGCAACCCCATAGTAATATTGTTAAATAAATATAGTAATAGTGTAACTAGTGTGTAGTAACAGAATAGATATAATCCTAGTCTCTCTCTCCCTCTCATGATCCCTCTGCTTTCTCCTCTCCCGATCTCTCTCTCTTCCCAAAAACTAGGCCTTCCTCTCTCTTCTCAAGAAAACCGGTATCCTTCCTTCATGTATGTACTTCCACCCTTGTCATAGTAACGCCATCATGAAATATAGTAACGCGTCCAGTTACTACAAAATATATAGGTTGTTATTACATTTGAGTGACTAGTATTACTAGGTTAAAGTCTCACATGCTAACCAAATACTTGTTACCGCACAAAAGTAGAAGTGTTACTACATAATAGGTGCATCTTACCACTTCCAAGTAGCTATGTTACTGCACGATAATTGTAGTTTTACTATGTCATTTTTACAAGATGAAGATCGAATTGGTGGGCTATAGGTAAAGTCTGTAGGGGGCTTTGAGCAAGGTCTGATTGACGTAGGAGTGTTCTGAACAATTTTATACATTTAGTAAAACCATGTTACTGTATGTATATGTCCTTGTTACTGCAAATTACACATTCTGTTACTGCATGTGGAGGGTTAAAGTTCAAAATGCCAATATTTGAAAAGCAATATCTCATAAGATATGTATTATTTTTTAAAACCGTTTGCACAGTGATGCTATAGTGTTACAGCATGTGGAGGATTAAAACTTCAAAATGCATCTACGTACTCCCCTCCTCAAGAAACCGTTTTTCCTCCTTCTCAAAAAATCGGTCTGCTCCCTCCAATATAGTGTTACTGCATGCCTGTATATGACATTACTGCACTTTTGACAATAATATTGTGGTGAATTGCAGTAAATCAGGAATTGAAACAAAAAATATATGGGTTCAATGTCTCAGATGCTAACCATATACTTGTTACTGCACAAAAGTAAAAGTGTTACTGCACGGCAGATACACGTTACCACCTGACAGTTACACATTACCGCATGTTTATGCAGTAACACTATCCAAGAGCTGCAGTAAAACACTTTGTTACTGTAGGACATATAGAACGTTACTGCACCTCTGGCAGTAACATCGTGGTGAAATTATAGTAAACTAGGAACCAAAAGAAATATATGGATTAAAAGTCTCACATGCTAAAAATACTTTTTACTGCACAAAGTGGAAGTGTTACTACATAGGAGGTACATTTTACCACATGTATATGCAGTAACACTATTCAAGAATTGCAGTAAGACACATTATTACTACAAAACTTATGGTCTTTACTGCACACTTACAGTAACATCGCGCTGAGATTGTAGTAACGTATAACAGATAGTAGTAACGAGCAGTAATGCTATAGTATTACTACTTGTAGAGAGTCAAGATCCAAAAACCCCAAGCTTCGAAGAACAATATCTCTGACGTGATGTATGATTCTTTTAAAACCGTTTGCACCATGATGTTAGAAAAAAAGTGCTTATCAAAACTAGATCCGTCATGACTATATTTCAACTAAATTTGAATGTTGTTACTGCACGTAAGACATAGCGTTACTGCACGTTGGCCGTCGCGTTACTGCACCATTCCGCGAGATGAAAGCTGAGAAGAGGGGGTACGCCTAATGGGCGATCGATCGTCATGGGGATGGGGTAGCGATCAGATTCGCTCCCCACCTCCCCCCTCTCTCCCTCCACCTGGTTTCCTTTTTTTGGCACCGCATTACTTTCCTATTTTAGTAAATTTATGCACCTAAAATTTATACACTTCAAGTTTACACATCTAGAGTTTAGAGAACAAAAGTTTATAAGTCAAAAGTTTATATATCCGATTCAAATTTGAATTTGAATTCAAATATTTTTTATATATAGTATTTCTATACATCTAAAGTTTATATACCTAAAGTTTGAATTTGAATTATATCCGATTCAAATTTGAATTTGAATTCAAATATTTTCTATATATAGTATTTCTATACATTTAAAGTTTATACACCTATAAAAACCAAAAGTTTATATACCTGTTTCAAATTTGAATTTGAATTATATCCGATTCAAATTTGAATTTGAATTCAAATATTTTATATATATAGTATTTCTATACATCTAAAGTTTATACACCTAAAGTTTATAGACCCAAAGTTTATAAGTTAAAAGTTTACATACCCGATTCAAATTTGAATTTGAATTCAAATTTTTTATGTATAGTATTTCTATACCTAAATTTTTCTAACTTTTTGTTTTTTTAAAAAAAAAAATTTGTGGAGATGTGTAAACTTGAGGTGTACAAACTTTAGGTGCATAAATTTACTAAAATAGTAAAGTAATGCGGTGCCAAAAAAGGAAACCAGGTGGAGGGAGGGAATCAGTATCTGATCGCCCCTAGCGATCCCTAGCGATCGATCGCAAGGTAGCATTCTCGGAGAATAGGTGGGTGGTGGGGGGAGTTGGTAGGCGGGTTGACCGGGCTTTGACCGACGTGGAGGTGCTTTAACTGATCTTTGACTGAGGTGGGAGGTGGGTTTTGAGCCCTTAGAAGGGAGGGGAGGTAGGTTTGGCCCTTGGCAGGGAGGGGGTATAGAATATATATATATGGTTAGTATGTGAGGCTTTAACCCATATATTTTTGTTTCGATTCCTGGTCTACCATAATTTTACTACGACATTACTGTCAAAAGTGCAGTAACGTCCTATGTGTTCTGCAGTAACGTCACGTGTTACTGTACTTTTATAACAATGTTACTACTGGAGTATAGTAACTTGTTATGAGTTTCGGTAGTGAAAGATATTAGAATTGATAATCATATTACTTTCTCACTAAATTCTTGAAACAAATAGCATCATTAGATGACTTAGTTAGAGAATGTGCTTTGAATATGAGGTCATGGGTTCAAGTATTGAATTTGACAATTTATTTTTTATTTTTCTAGAAAAGAGAAAAAATGTTTCAGGGAGAAAAAAAAAGAAAAAAGAAAGAGAGAGATCGGGAGGAGGGAGGGGAAGCGACGGGAGGGGGGAACAGGAGGAGGGAAGGAGGGATACGGATGAGAAATATATATATATATATATATATATATATATATATATATATATATATATATATATTAGCTTTATTATACACCCGTCCCTTAGAATAACTATTCTACACCCCCCTCCTTCTCAGCCCAACTACCAAAGCCCATCCCTCCCTCCTGATCACGCTCAGCCCCGCCTACTCGAGGTCGCGCGCGCCCACCCCGCCTCCCAGATCGCTCCTCCTCCCCATCCCGATCTCTCTCTCCTGGCCCCGCCTCCCCGCGATCGCTCCTCCTCCTCCCCATCCTGATCTCTCTCTCCCTTTTTCCTTCGCGTTTTCTCCTCCTCCTCCCTATCCCGATCTCTCTCTCCTTTTTTTTCTTCTTCTCTTTTCTAGAAAAAAAATTGATGAATTCAAGATTAAAACCCATGATCTTATGGTTCATAACAAACTCTCCTAACCAATTTACCCTATGACACTTTGTGATTTGAGATCATTGTTTGTTTTCTATGTACATCTATTCAAATTTTGTGAACACAAATCCATTATGTTACTGTATAAATCATATCTTGTTACTACGATTCGGTAGTAACATTATCGCAGAAGTGCAGTAACATGATACGTTACTGCAAAATTTATAGGTCGTTACTGTAAAATTTATAGGTCGTTACTGCACTTTTGCAGTAACATCATGATGAAATTGCAGTAAAAGAGAACATACGTTAGTAACTGTACTATTACAGTAGCACTGCTTGTGCATAGCTAAATTTTTAAATCTCAATATTGTGCAAAATACAAGTGCCAAAAAGGTGCATATGCATGGTCACAAGTGAACACAAGTGCTAAAAGTACTTCTCTTTCTATATACAAAGATACAAAGTAACAAGCTTAGTAAAAGTAAACTTTTAGAATTCTAATCTTTAAAGAATAATACAATTGCCCTGTTACTATACGATAATCGAGACAAGATGTTTAACGAAACTAGATCCATCATGACTATTTTATAACATTGTTACTGCGAAAAGTACTCGTGTTACTACATATTGACTATCGCGTTACTACGCATTTCCAGCGAAACGAGAACTAAAAAAAGTAAATCTCAACCTTTAGAGAGCAATATCTCTCATGTTATATATTATTTTTCTAATCCGTCTGCACCATAATGTTCGTAAAAAAGTGTATAACAAAACTAGATCCATCATGACTATTTTTTGATGTCGTTACTGCGAGAAAATTATCCTGTTATTGCATGATGACCGTTCTGTTACTACGGAATTCCTGCGAGATGAGGACAGCAAAGTGGTGGCTGGGGGAGGGAGTCAATGGGCGGGTTTTGACTCGGGTTTGACCGGCGGGACGGAGCTTTGACCAGCCTTTGACTGAGGTGGGAGGGGGGATTTGGGCCCCAGGAAGGGTGGGGGAGGTGGGATTGGCCCATGGAAAGGGGGGGGGGGTGTAGAATAGTTATTCTAGGGGAGGGGTGTAGAATAGATTCACTATATATATGTATATATACATAGGGTGAGGCTATTCTACACCCGAGGTATAGAATAACTCTCCTTCTCATCCGATCCCCCCTTCCTCCCTCCTGATCTACCCTCTCTCGCTCCCGATCCCCCCCTCTCTCGCCCCCTCCCTCCCTCCCTCCCGATCCCCTCCCTTCTCTCTCTCTCTACCGATCTCTCTCTTTTTTTTTCATTTTTTTTCTGTTTTTTTCTCCCTAAAACATTTTTTTCCTCTTTTCTGGAAAAATAAAAAATAAATTGCCAAATTCAAGATTTGAACCCATGACCTCATAGTTCAAAGCACATTCTTCTAACCAATTCATCTAATGATACTATTTGTTTAAAGAATTTTATGAGAAAGTAATATGATTATCAATTCTAATATCTTTCACTATCGAAACTCATAACATGATACTATGCTCTAGTAGTAACATTGTTATAAAAGTGCTGTAACATGTGACGTTACTGTATAACACATAGGACGTTACTGCACTTCTAGCAGTAACGTCTAGTAAAATTGTAGTAGATCAGGAATCAAAGCAACAATATATGGGTTAAAGCCTCACATGCTAACCATATATTTGTTACTGCACGAAAGTAGAAGTGTTATACATAATAGGCGCATATTACCACTTCCAAGTAGCTATGTTACTGCACGATAATTATAGTTTTACTATGTCATTTTTACGAGATGAAGATCGAATAGGTGGGCTATAGGTAAAGCCTGTAGGTGGCTTTGAGCGATATCTGATTGATGTAGTAGTTGTTTGAACAATTTTATACATTTGGTAAAACCATATTACTACATGTATATGCTCTTGTTACTGCAAGTTACACATTTTGTTACTGCATGTGGAGGGTTAAAGTTCAAAAATGCCAATCTTTGAAAAGCAATATCTCACAAGATATGTATTATTATTTAAAATCGTTCCCACCAAGATGATATAGTGTTACTGCATGTGGAGGGTTAAACTTCAAAATGCATCTACGTACTCCCCTCTTCAAGAAACCGTTCTTGCTCCCTCTTCTCAAAAAAATCGGTCTCCTCCCTCCAATATAGTGTTACTGCATGTATATAACTTTACTGCACTTTTGACAGTAATATTGTGGTGAATTACAGTAAATCAGGAATTGAAACAAAAATATATAGGTTAAAAGTCTCAAATTCTAACCATATACTTGTTACTACACAAAAGTAAAAGTGTTATTGCACAGAAGGTATACGTTACCACTTGTTTATGCAGTAACACTACCCAAAAAATACAGTAAAACACAGTGTAGTAACATCGTGATGCGATTGTAGTAACGTACAACAGACAAGTAGTAACAAGTAATAGTATGGTATTACTACTTGTGGAGAGACAAATTGCAAAAAAGTCAAGCTTTGAAGAAAAATATCTCCCAAGTGATGTAAGGTTTTTTAAAATCGTTTGCACCATGATGCTAGAAAAAAAGAGCTTATCAAAAGTAGATCCGTCATGACTATATTTCAACTATATTTTAACGTTGTTACTGCACATAAGACACAGTGTTTCTGAACAGAGGTCATTGTCACGCCCAGAAATTCCCGAATAGGATTCCAAGCAGAATGTGCATTAAAACCCCCGTCCAGGACCGGCCGGGGTACACAAACGACAAAGTTGACATACAGATTCATGTCTTACAAACATCATAAAGGTCTTACATGTCACAGCCTGATTTTCTGTTTCAGGATTTATAAATTATTTAATAAATTATTAATAGAATTTATATTAGATGTTCTTTAATTTACAAGTGAAGTTAAATGTGGGAATTAAAATTTCCTAAATATAAAGCATGGCTGGATTTAATTTTTATTAAATTCTCCATGATTAATTGTACTCTCTGAAATTTTCTTGGATTTTTCAGAGCTCAATTCCTAAATGATACAAAGAACAGTTCAATAATTAGTTAATCAATAATCATTAATGATCTAGTTATAATTATGTTAAGTGCTTTTCTTGTTTAAAAATCCTTAAATTATAAATTGTTGTTTAAAAGGAAATATTAGAAATGATCTTAAAAGCCTAAAAGAGAAGATCTAATTTTAATTTGTTAAATCTCAATATAAAAGTAGGCTAGATAAAATTTTGTTAAATACTTCTCTTCTTTCTATAGTTCCTAGATTTTTCTGGGATTTATTTGAGCCAAGGAAGTATTTTAATCAATGGAATATCATTTCATGAATAATTTAAATAGAAAAAGGTTTTAAAATCTCCCTTTTGGCTTTGGGCCGAAAGTCGGCCTAAGTCTCTCTCTCCCTCTCCTCGGCGTGCTCGCGCCCGGCCCGTTCGGCCCAGTCCACCGCGCCCTCCCTCCTCTCTCTCTCGGTGCCGCTGACAGGTGGGACCTAGCTGTCAGGTCGTGTTCCTCCTCCAGCCTCTAACCGCCGCCTGTAGCACCGCAAGCCGCCGCCGATCTCCTTCAAAAATCCGGCCGCCACTTTCCTCCTCTGGCCGAATTGATTGAGGGGAAATAATCTCCTCAATCTCCTCTTCCTTTTCTCTTTTGGAATCCCAGGCTAATTTCGTTTGGAAACCGGCAGATTCAAGTTCGATTCGGATCGATCTCTCTCCTCTAACCCTAGACTTTCCATCTCGCCGCCGGTCGCCGTGGGCCTCCCTCGCCGCTCCTAGCCCTTATAAAAGGATCCCCGGGACCTCCTCTGTCCGCCGCCACCTTCGCCCTAGCCTGTCGTCTTCTCTAGCGCCGCCTCCGCGTGGTTCTTTCCATAGTCGCCGCCGACGAGTGTCCAGTCGGTCGCCGCCGTCGCTTCGGTCGGTCGCCATCGGTCGCCGTTTTCTTCATCAGCATCGCGAGGTCGTCATCGTCCTCGTCCCGTCCTCCGTTTCCGCCGTAGCCCATCGGAGCGCCGCCGACTCCGTCGACCCGAAGCTCTCCATCGCCGCCGTCGGTCCAGCCGCGTTGCGCCGCCGTTGCAGCCACCGCCTTCGGTCGTTGTCGCCACCGTCGGGATCGCGAGGAGGAGCAGTGCCTCGTCCACCCCTTCGTTGCTGCCGTTTCCCGCCGGAGCATCGTCGTCACCGCCGACCCGAAGACCGCCGCCGCTTCAACCTCGCCGCCGTCGCTGTCCGTTGCCGTCCGCCGTCTTTCGTGACCTCGGTGAGTTCGCCGCGTCGCCCGCTACCCATAGGTGTCCTCCGTTTGTGCCACCGCGCCGTCGTTCGCCGGCGAGCACGTGGTCCCGAGCCGCCGCCGGTGATGACGTCATCGCTGACGTCAGCGCCATGTCACCCGTAGATCCGCGGTAGATCAAGTTGATCTCGGCTGTCCGTTTTGGTTTAGATCGATCTCGGCCGATCGTTCCGTAGACCGTCGCCGTGCACCCAGTCCACCATGAGCCTGAGCCTGCTGACGCAATAAATCTCTTTTCCTTTTCAAAAATAATTCTTTATTGCGTCATAATTCAATTAAAATCCATATAAATGCTTTAATCCGGTTTAATCTTTAAAAATTCATAACTAATACATTGTAACTCGGTTTAATGTGGTTCAGGTTGCAAAAGTTGTATACAATAAAGATCTACATATTAAAATTATCCATAAATTGAATTAAATTTATTTAATCTTTTTTAAATAGGCTTTAATTGGATTAAATTTTAGGCTTTAATTGGATTAAATCTTGTAAAATTCATAATTAATTCATATGAAGTCAGAATGAGGCCGTTCAAGTCTCATAATTCATCTAAAATTATGATCTACATGATTGTTTACTTTATATCTCTTGTTTATTTGGTTTTTATTAGTCTTTTTCCTCGTTTTGCATGTTAGCTTGTCGTTTCCATCGTTTCGAATGTTCGCGAGTGCGCCAGAAGTGTTCAAGAAGATTAATTGAAGACCGAATATTGAAAGGCAAGTCACACAGGTCCCAAACACAATCCATTGAGCATGTTGATCCTATATTTAAATTCTCTATTTATTTCAACTATGCATTTATTTTCATATGTCACCGGGTGGTGTGAATTATTCCTTTGTATGGCCAATTTGCATTGATTACTCTATTCCTTGATACCTTGGGTTATTATAATTTGACTAGTCGAGCTTTATATATTGGTTCAGCTAGATGTTAGACATAATTGCTTAGCCATGCTTAGAAACATTAGCACACAATTGGGATAACTAATGTTTCACTATTACTTAAAGATGGATATTTAATGATAGCTCACGATGGTCAATCGTGATTGGTTAATTAATTAATATGCCAACTAAAACTTGATAATGGTGGGTTGTGAGCACATGGTTTTGATGGTCGTGCTCATGACAATTAAGGACTGGTTCACGAGTTTCGATTGTGAACCATTAACCGTGCCAACCACAAGCCAGCGTGGGCAACGGCTTTACCTTTTATATAGCATGGTTCATTGCGGGGCACCAGACTGAGAAGTGGCGGAGATAAGCCCACGAGGGTCGCTGGGGAGTCCATGCCTTGTTTATAAGGGGGTGATTATGATCCAGGAACGGTGCACTGCTTTGAGTTGTGTCACGCCTGGAAATTCACTAGTAATTTCCGAACTAATTTGTGCATAAAATCCTCGTCCAAGAATCAGCCGAGGTACACAAACTGACAATTTAATATACAGATTCATCAAAATAACTAAAACGATAAATACTTACATAAGAGGCACTTAGTCCTCACCATGAAGAAAACTGCAGCGGAAAATAAAATCTAGTGAAGCCTCAGCTCCACTCCCACAGGCAGCTCAACTGGGATCTAAGCCAAAGGTCTTCTCCTTCTGGATCCTTTTTCTTCAACTGAGGTTTGATGATTATTGCAAGAATGAGCATATGACATACTCAACAAGCCACACAACAAATATGCAAGTGCACAAGGATACCAAAGGATGGCATAATATAGGCTCATTTGCAAAAGCAGCAATTAGCAAAGATTTAAGAATAGTTAAACAGTAGAGTAATTACTCATCCATATTAATCAACACTGAACAACACCCCAATGCTGCACAAGCCCAACCAAACCTGAACAACCAACCCCGGTCGTACAGATCAAACCTCCAAACCAGGAATTAACCATTCCAAACCAGGAGTCAAATTAATTATCACATTACTACCATTAATGAGTAGTGTGGGACTAATCACGAAAAACATTGCTCATCCCGCCCATAACCGCGGGCACGACTATTCGAATAGTTTTACTCTGGCCAGAGATGTACCACTGTACCCACAAGACACGATTCCACACATGTCGCCATGCCCCGAAGTACCACCACGGCACTGCAAAGGGGGAAATCGTGACAATACCCTTCGCACAACACAACTCACCACAGTGCACCATTCCTGGATCATAATCACCCCCTCAAAAACCAGAGGCATGGACTCCCCAGCGACCCCCACGGACTTCTCACCGCTTCTCAGTCTGGTGCCCCGTAATGAATCATGCTATACAAAAGGTAAAGCCGTTGCCCACGCTGGCTTGTGGTTGGCACGGTTAATGTCTCACAACAGTAGCTCGCGAACCGGTCCTTAATTGTCATGAGCACGACCTTCAAAACCATGTGCTCACAACCCACCATTGACAAGTTTTAATTATCAATTAATTATAATAACACGATTAACCATCGTGAGCTACCATTAAATATAACCATAAATAATAATGTAGTATGATTCATCCCATTTGTGAGCTAATGTTTCTAAGCATGGCTAAGCAACTATAAATAACATCTAGCTGAACCAATCCAATATATAAGGTCCATGCTAGTCAAATTATGACCCATAGGAAAATAAAGTCATCTTTGGCCATAATTAAATGGGAAAGGCTCACCACCCGATGACATTCTAAAATAATGCATAAGTTGAAATAAAACAATAGCTTTAAACGGGTTCAACATGCTCAAAGGGTTGTTCGGGATTTGTGTGACTTGCCTTGCAAACAAGCGTCTTCAATTCGTCTTCAGGAACTTGTCCAACGAACGAACGATCCTCCGAAACAACGGAAAACTAAACCTAGAACGCAAAACGAGAAAAACACTAATAAAAACCAAATAAACAGTACAATTAAAGTTTATAAATAGATAGAGCTTGAATTTAGATGAATTATGAGACTTGAACGACCTCATTCCGAGTTCGTATGAATTAGATATGTATTTTACAAGATTTAATTCCAATAAAACCTATTAAAGAAAAGACTATTCCAAATTGATTAAACAATTTACAAATGATTTATAGCTGAGACAAAGATTAAAACATTCTCCGGAAAAGAGTAGATCATATTTGGTAGATGACATATATTAAAAAGGAATAATATGTCATTGAAAAGAGATGACAAATTTTTATTAATTTTGGATGGCCAAGATGGCGTTGATGTCAGCGATAACATGGCTGCCATGCAGGATCGACGCCGGCGAGCACGGGAACAGTGGTTACCAGAGAACCACAATACAATGACGCAGACGGAGGGCACCGGGAGAGAGGAGATCAAGGCGACCCTTACCACCACTTATGCGACGACAGACGGCGAGGGAGATGGCCGGCGACGAGCTCCAAAGAGCGGCAACCTTGGGTTGACAATGGCGACGGCTTTCCGGCAACGGGCGGCGGCAACGGAGGGGTGGACGAGCTTCTCCTCATAGCTACGAATCCAATGGAAGCAACGGCGACCGAAGGCGACGATAGACGACGACGAACAGCGCGGCCGGAGATAGATTAGATCGGCTTCACGGTGACGACGACGCTCTGATGACTTGCGGCTCCGTGGAGGTGGCTGTCGGGCTTGCTGTTATCGCTGCGATGCCAACGGAGGAGACGGCGGGGTTCGGCGACCACGGAGTCGACGGCAAAGCTTCGCCGGAGATCAAAACATGGCGATGGTTCAGCCTTCACGGTGACAGCGAATTCCGGCGGGGTTTGGCACAAAGGAACGGGTGGCCGGGGTAGCTCTCACCCTTGCGAAGCCGAGGGAAGTGACGGTGCAGGTCGGGGATGACCGAAGAGGCGGCGCGACGTGGCTGGAGCGGCAGCCGACAAAGGAGAGAGAAGCCGAGCGTGGCGGCAGATCTAGGGCTAGGGAAAAATTCGGGAAAAAGGAGGAAACGGAAGAGGAGACCCAGGGCATGCTATTTATAGCCAAAGGAGGAGGAGATCGGCTGGGATACGAGGGGAAACGGCGGCGGATTAGTTAGGGTTCGCCGGAAAAATGGAGCTCGAAACCGCGTCGAATTCACGCAATATACCACGGGATTCAAGGGGGTTTCTTGGGGATAAGATAGAGGAGATCGAGGGGAATCCGTTCCCACAACTAATTTGAGAAGAGGAGCAACGGAGAGGACGAATTTGGTGGGGAGGTGGCACTGCACACGGGCACGGCAGGGAGGAGATCGACCTGCTGGAGGTTAGGGGCGACACTGTAGCAGAGGGAGGACAAACAGACTTCTTAATTAATTCATATGAAGTCAGAATGAGGCCGTTCAAGTCTCATAATTCATCTAAAATTATGATCTACATGATTGTTTACTTTATATCTATTGTTTATTTGGTTTTTATTAGTCTTTTTCGTCGTTTTGCGTGTTAACTTATCGTTTCCATCGTTTCGAAGGTTCGCGAGTGCGCCAGAAGTGTTCAAGAAGATTAATTGAAGACCGAGTATTGAAAGGCAAGTCACACAGATCCCAAACACAATCCTTTGAGCATGTTGATCCTATATTTAAATTCTCTATTTATTTCAACTATGCATTTATTTTCGAATGTCACCGGGTGGTGTGAATTATTCCTTTGTATGGCCAATTTGCATTGATTACTCTATTCCTTGATACCCTGGGTTATTATAATTTGACTAGTTGAGCTTTATATATTTGTTCAGCTAGATGTTAGACATAATTGCTTAGCCATGCTTAGAAATATTAGCACACAATTGGGATAACTAATGTTTCACTATTACTTAATGATGGATATTTAATGATAGCTCACGATGGTCAATCATGATTGGTTAATTAATTAATGTGCCAACTAAAACTTGATAATGGTGGGTTGTGAGCACATGGTTTTGATGGTCGTGCTCATGACAATTAAGGACTGGTTCACAAGTTTCGATTGTGAAACATTAACCGTGCCAACCACAAGCCAGCGTGGGCAACGGCTTTACCTTTTGTATAGCATGGTTCATTGCGGGGCACCAGACTGAGAAGTGGCGGAGATAAGCCCACGGGGGTCGCTGGGGAGTCCATGCCTTGTTTATAAGGGGGTGATTATGATCCAGGAACGGTGCACTGCTTTGAGTTGTGTTGTGCGAGGGGTACTGTCACAGCTCCTTTCTGAGGTACCGTGGTGGTATTGAGGCGCATGGTGACATGTTGTGGGGCTGTGTCTTGTGGGTACAGTGGTACACCTCTGGCTAGAGTAAAACTATTCGAATAGCCGTGCCCGCGGTTATGGGCGGGTCGAACAATGTCTTTCGTGATTAGTCCCACACTACTCATTAATAATGATGTGGTAATTGATGGTAATTAATTAGCTCCTGGTTTGGAGATAGATCTGTGCAGCCGGGTATGGTTATTCAGGATGGTTGGGCCTGAGCAGCATGGGTGTGCTGTTCAGTATTGATTAATATTGATGATTAATTACTCTACTGTTTTACAATTCTCAATTGTTTGCTAAATGCTGCTGTTGCAAATGAGCCCTATATTGTGCTATCCTTTGGTATCCTTGTGCACTTGCATATTTGTTGTGTGGCTTGCTGAGTATGTCATATGCTCACCTTGCAATAATCAATCAAACCTCAGTTGAAGATAAGTTGCGAAGGAGAAGACGTTTGGCTTATACCCCAGTTGAGCTGCCTGTGGGAGTGGAGCCGGAGCTTCGCTAGACCATAATTCCGCTGCTGCTTTCTCTTTTCTTTTATAAGTATGTAACGTTGTATTATTGATGAATCTGTATATTAAATTGTCAGTTTATGTACCTCGGCTGATTCCTGGACGAGGATTTAATGCACAAATAAGTTCGGAAATTACTAGTGAATTTCTGGGCGTGACATTACATAAATGCAGCAGAAAATTAAAAGATAATTGGAGCTAAGCCTTGACTTGGACTGCAACGGGAACACCACTCCACAGGCATCCTCGACGGCTTGGACGAAGCCTAATCCTCGGAAAAGCCACCATCTGACGCATACTCAGACTCTGGGGTTTGGGGAAAATAGAGCAAGACTGAGTACTACCCACTGTACTCAGCAAGTCATGCCGGAATAGGGGTATGATGCAGGGAAATATCAAAGGAGAGCTAGAGAGGTTCATTTGCATAAAGCAAGCATTTATAAACAGTAGTTGAAAGTAGTAAAACAGTTGTGATAATTAATCAATATTAACCTTCCACTGTCCAACGCTACACCACGTTGCAACAGGCCCAACCATCCACCTAGACTATTCAATTCCATTAGACTAGACTAGGGTGAGACTAATCACAGTGAATCTGGTTGACCGCCCATAACCGCGGGCACGGCTATTCGAATAGTTTTACTCTGATCAGAGGTGTACAACTGTACCCACAAGACACAGCCCCACGACACGTTTCCGTGTGCCGACATGCCACCACGACATACCGGATAGAGGCCGTGACAGGACCCTTCGCATAACCCCCTCTAACCAAGCACACCACACCTCAGGTTTCACCCCCACGCCTCGCAAGGCAGCACGCAGTCCCCTCTCGTGCCTAGGTGAATCCGGAAGTTGCATAGGCCGTTGCAGGGCCCATCCAAACTCCATCACGCCCACCCTTACCTGGATGCGTCAGCTACAGGAAAGTGACACTACAAGCCCAGTCGTTGCCCACGCTGGCTTGTGGTAAGTATGAGGAATTCTTCCAGGGTTTCCCGCGAACCGGTCCTTAAGTGCCATGTGCGCGACCATCAAGACCATGCACCCACAGCCCACCATATGATTTATTTTAATTAAGCAACACCAGCACGGTGGCTCTAATCCAACATAAACACTAGAACCTAAAGTCTATACATTAATATGATTTCCCCCATTGTGTGCTAGTTGAACTAAGCATGGCTAAGCAATCCCTAGTCCAGTATCTAGTCACGTTATATCCCAAGCTAACAAAGGAACATGGTACAAAAATAACATGGCTATAGCAATAGGTAAACATCCCATGGTATTAATGTAAAACAATGCAATATTTGAAGGAAAACAATAGAACCTTTGCAATATAGGATCAACATGTTCAAGTGACAAGCATGACTTGCCTTGCTCTGCTGCTGGACGAACCTCGGCGACTATTTCAAAGTACACTGGAGCGTCGGGAGGGCCGGAATCTAAGCGACATAGAAAGCAAACAATACAAACAGGCTATAAGACTACTGAATCAGAGAACAAAACCATTTTTAATAGATTCTATGCATTTTTTTTGATTTATTGAGACTTGAATGGGCTTAAACGGAGCTCGGATGAATTAGATATGAATTTTATAAGATTCACTGTGTGTTTACTATAAATAGAAAAATCCTTAATTGAATTATTGGGCAATAAATAAATCACGGGAGAGAGAGGGGCAGCGCTGACATGCAGGCCCCACAAGGCAGCGACTCGGGGAGGGCGGTCCAGGGAGGAGCGGCGCACCACGTGGTGCACACGTGGCGCCGATGCGGTGCACACGCAGCGCCCATCTGGCAGCCACGCGGGCAGCCGGACCGACGGCCCCGATCTACCGCCAGGTAGATCGGACGGCGGATGCAGCTCGCGGCCGGCGCGCACGGGCACGGCTCAAGCCGGCCCGGCGGCCATGGCGCGCGGCGGTGCGACGCGCACGCAGCGGCGGTGCGAGGCGGCGACCGGCGGCGACCGGCCGGCGGCGGAGGGCGGCGGCGTTGTAGTGACGCGGGCGGCGATAGCGGCGGCTAAGCGGTTAGGCGGCGGCGCGGCGGCTAAGTGGCGCGGGAGTGAGGGAGAAAGGGGAGGAGGGGCCTCACCGACGACAATCGATGACGGAGAGCGACGGAGGGTGATGGCGACGGCGGGACGAGCACCGGGACCACCTAAGGGATCAAAAGGGTTGAGTTAGAGAGGGAGAGTGAAACCATGGATGGCTAGGGCGGCGACTGAAGGCGCCGGCCATGGCGAAGCTCACCGGCGCGCGGCACGGATGGGGTTCCGGTGGCGAATCCAGACGGAGAAGGGGTGGACGGGACGGCCCGCACGACGGCGCACATGATGATGTCGACGGCGCGGCTCGGCACGGCAGCTAGCTGCGGCGGCGGCGGCGGAGAGGAGGGCGACGGCGCTAGGGAGATAGAGGGCACGGGAGCGGGCGATTGCAAAACGAAAAAACGAGAGGAGGGAACGGGGGTGCTTTATATTGACCCACGAGGGTCGATCGTGGCCGGGGAGACCACGATTTCGCCGGCGGAGTGGGGAGAGGTGGGGAGGAGAGAGAGGCGGGATTCAAAAATTGAATCCCTGCCGTCTCGAACGCGGGCGCAGGCGGGAGAGAGGGGTAAGTGGGCGCGGGGGACAGGGACGCGAGCGCGACGTGGGCGACGTGGCCCGGAATACGCGGGAGCGGGGTGCGGCGGCAGTTGCGGGGCGACGGCGGCGCCAGCTGGATGTGGGAGACGGGCCCGACAGGTGGGCCCCACCTGTCGGCGACCCGGGGAGAGAGGAGGGGGCTTGGGTGGCTGGCTGGGCCGTGGCCGTCGGCCGGCTCAGCGGGGAGGGGAGAGAAGAGAGAATGGGCCGGCGGCCCATTCGAAAGAGAAAAAAGGGAAAAAGAAAAAGAAAACGAAGGAAATGAGTTTTCCTGGGATTAAATAATGCTTGTGCTCAATTTTAATTGGTTAAAATTATTTCTAGAGCTCTGAAAATTCCACTAAAAATCTTGTTAGCGTATTTTGACATGTAGAACTCAAGAAAAATTCCACATGCCAATTCCAATTATTATTTACATTATTTCCTTTAGGGTTTCTCTCTTGCTTTTACACCGATATTTTCTTGAGACCATTTATAAAATCAATTTAGGCTTGGGAGAAGAACTTCATGGTGTGACAAACCTACCCTTAAACGGAATATCGACCCCGAGATTCGGAAGAGCTGTTGAAGAGGTGTGGATGGGCGGTCTTTAACTCATCTTCCCTTTCCCAGGTTGCTTCTTCTTCTGAGTGGTGGCTCCACTGAACCCTGCAGAACCTGGTAACCTTATTTCTGGTTCTTCTTTCACTGGTCTCAAGAATACGAACCGGCTTTTCCATATAAGTCAGATCTTCGTGTATGTCAATGTGCTCCGAATCGGCTTGTTCTTCGGGTACCCTCAAGCACTTCTTTAACTGGGACACATGGAACACGTCATGGAAGCCGATCAGGTTGGATGGAAGTTCTTGCTGATTGGCGACTTCTCCTCTTCGTTCCAAGATTTTGTATGGTCCCACGAAGCGTGGTACCAACTTGCCTTTCGTCTGGAAACGGTGCACTCCCCAGAGCGGAGTAACACGGAGGTACACATAATCCCCGGCTTCAAAAGTGAGCTCCCTTCGGCGGTTGTCCGCGTAGCTTTTCTGTTGAGAGTGGGCAATTCTAAGTCTCTCTCTGACGGTTCTGACTTTCTCTTCTGCTTCCGTTAACACTTTCGTTCCGAACAGTTGACGTTCACCTGTTTGATCCCAGAAGAGAGGTGTGCGGCACTTCCGGCCATACAACGCTTCGAACGGTGCCATTTGTAGACTGGCCTGATAGCTGTTGTTGTACGAGAATTCAGCATAAGGTAGACTTTTATCCCATGCCCCACCAAAATCGAGCGCACATGCTCGCAGCATATCTTCCAAGATCTGATTGACCCTCTCGGTCTGGCCATCTGTCTACGGATGGTAGGTTGTGCTGAAATTCAACCGGGTCCCCTTCTTCCTGCAGCTTCTGCCAAAATTTTGAGGTGAACTGACTCCCTCGATCCTATACAATCTTCTTGGGTACTCCATGCAGACTCATGATCCTTGCTAAGTACAGCTCTGCCAATTTGTTCCCCGTATACGTGGGATGCACTGGAATGAAATGAGCAACTTTAGTGAGTCAATCCACGACTACCCAGATTGAATCGTGGCCAGATGATGTCCGGGGCAGTCCTGTTATGAAATCCATTCCAATCTCCTCCCATTTCCATTCCGGGATCTAAAGAGGTTGTAGCAAACCTGCTGGCCTTTGGTGCTCTGCCTTTACTCGTTGGCAAACGTCGCAGAGTGCGACAAATTCAGCTATTTCCCTTCTCATGTTGACCCACCAGAACTTTTCTTTGAGGTCTTGGTACATTTTGGTGCTACCTGCATGAATGGAGTACTGAGTCTGATGAGCCTCGGTGAGTATCAGATCCTTTAGTTCCTTGTCATCAGGTACGCACAATCTTTCTCCCAACCAGATTATGCCGTGCTCATCTTCGTGGAAATCCCGGGCTTTTCCGACCCTCGTATTCTTTTTCAGTTCCGCTATTTCAGGGTCATTTACCTGAGCTGCTCTGACTTGATCCACGAGCGTAGGTCATGCCTCTAGGGCAACCACGTACCCGTATTCTACAAGCCCCAAGTTGAGGTGTTCAAGCTCCTGCTGCAATTCCTTACACATGTCTTCGGTGCATAAAGCATTGCAGTAGCTCTTCCTGCTTAATGCATCTGCCACCACATTGGCTTTGCCCAGATGGTAGTGAATGCTCATGTCGTAATCCTTGATTAACTCCAACCATCTTCGCTGTCGGAGATTCAGATCAGGTTGGGTGAAGATATATTTCAGACTCTTGTGGTCCATATATACTTCGCAGCGGTTGCCAATCAGATAATGCCTCCAGATTTTCAAAGCATGAACCACCGTTGCCAATTCCATGTCATGTGTCGGATAGTTCCCTTCATGCGGACGCAACTGCCGTGAGGCATAAGCGACCACTCTGCCCTCTTGCATTAGAACACATCCAAGCCCGTGGCGAGACGCGTCGCAATAGACTTGGAAGTCTTTCGTCTGGTCGGGCAGAATCAGAACTGGAGCAGGCACTAATTTCTTCTTGAGCTCCTCAAAACTCTTGTCACACTCGGCTGTCCACTTGAATTTCTCGTCTTTCTTAAGCAACTGAGTCATAGGTCTGGCAATCCTGGAGAAATTTTCAATGAACCGACGATAATAACCCGCAAGTCCAAGAAAACTCCGAATCTGTGACACGGTCTTAGGTGGGGTCCACATGGTAACTGACTCCACATTCGACAGATCAACTGCCACGCCTAGAGCTGTAATGACGTGACCCAAGAATTTGACCTCCGATAACCAAAAGTAGCATTTACTGAACTTGGCATATAACTGGTGCTCCTGCAACTTCTCGAGTACCAGACGGAGATGTTGCTCATGTTCTTCTTCAGACTTTGAATAGATGAGTATGTCGTCAATGAATACCACAAAAAGCTTATCCAGAAATTCCATGAACACCTTTTTCATCAGGTTCATGAAGAATGCAGGTGTGTTGATAAGTCCAAAAGATATAACCGTGCACTCATAAAACCCATACCGAGTGTTTAAGGCTGTCTTGGGAATATCCTCTTCCCGAATTCTCAACTGGTGATAGCCTGATCGCAGGTCTATCTTTAGCTCCTTTCAGCTAATCAAACAAATCATCAATCCACGGTAAAGGATATTTGTTCTTGATTGTGACCTCATTGAGCCTCGCGATAATCAACACACATTCTCTTCGTCTTGTCCTTCTTCTCCACAAAAATGACCGGAGCACCCCAAGGTGAAGTACTTGGTCGAATGTACCCTTTCTGCAGTTGCTCATCAACCTGCTTCTTGACCTCTGCTAGCTCATTGGCTGCCATCCTGTACGGTCTCTTGTAAATTGGAGCTGTCCCCGGTGCCAAATCAATCCGGAATTCAATCTCTCTCTTGGGTGGCATGGTAGTGAGGTCTTCGGGGAACACTTCTGGATACTCGCAGACTACGGGGATGTCTTCCAATTTCCGCGAACTCTTCTCCTCGGTGGCCACAGGGTTTTCCACCTCAATCTGATTTAAGGATATTCCATGCCTCGGTGAGACTGGTGACTTGTACACCACGGTTTCTCCCTTCTCATTGGTCAAGGTGACTGTGCGATTCGCACAATCAATGACTCCCTTGAACTTGGTCAGCCAATCCATCCCAAGAATGACATCTAGGTCTTTGGATTCAAGAAGGATGAGGTTGGCTAGAAATTGTGATCGGTGTATTCCTATTAGCACTGAAGGGCTATAACTGACCAAGGTTGAACTATTTCCCGGGGTATGAACCCTCATTGGTCTACTAAGCTCTTCTTTTCTTAACCCATGCACCCCAACAAACTTCTTTGAAATGAACGAATGCGGTGCACCAGAATCGAAAAGTACGGTTGCAGGGATTGAGTTAACAGGAAACGTACCCAGTACGACCTCTGGTGCTGCTTGCGCCTCTTCAGCGGACGCATGGTTGACATGAGCTTGGGCAAATCTTGGCCCGGCACGCCTTGGCTTTAGGCACTTGTCAGCAAAGTGGCCATGCTCGCCACATTTGAAACAGGACCCTGGCTTTGCTCCAATCTCCTTCTTGGCTTGGGCTGATGGAGCTGACTGTGCTAGTGCCATTGGTGGGCGCGGAGCTGCATTACAGTTGGGCTGACCTCCCTGGTGGTTCTGGCTGCCACTAGCGCCCTGGTGGAAGCTGCTTGAGTTGAAAGGGCGATGCTGGCGGACAATCATGGTGGTAGGCCCACCCTGCTGTCCGGGAGTGAAGCGTGGTCGCTAGTGACTTCCTTGGTTGGACCAGAACTGTGCTGCCTTTCTCTTCCTGTCCATTTTGTTGCGCTGATCCTCCTGACAGATTTCCTTTTCAACTAGCTTCTCAAAGTCAGCGTAGTCTCTAGAGATCAACTGGATGGTCAGCTCGTCATCCAGACCTGCTAGGAACTTCTCCTGCTTCTCTGCGTCAGTGCGGACATCCTCCGGTGCATATCGCGCTAGGCGATTGAACTCATGGAGGTACTCAGTCACCGTCCGGTTGCCCTGGTGAAGTGCTCGGAATTCTCTCTTCTTTTGTGCCACGACCCCGTCGGGCACCTGCGCCTTCCTAAAGCTGCGACAGAACTCCGCCCAAGTGACCTCCGTACCTGGCGGACGGGTAGCCATGTGATTGTCCCACCAAGCTGACGCGGGACCCTGTAGCTGGTGTGTGGCGAAGGCAACCTTCTCCTGATCATTGCACTGCAGGAGATTGAGCTTCTTCTCTATGGCATGGAGCCAGTCATTTGCCTCCATAGGGTTGGTGGTGCTAGAGAAGGTGGGTGGCCTGACGCGTAGATACTCCGGCAGCTTGGACTGAGGGGGAGGGGGGCCAAACTGCTGCTGCTGCTTCACGGCTTGCTACTGCACCATCCTCTAGTGCATCTGCTGGTGCTGCTGCTGCATCTGCTGCATCATGGCTTCCATCATCTGCATCTGATGAGCCATTACTTGGGCAAGAGTCGGATTCTTGGGGAGCGGTGGCGGACCATTGCCGGAGTCGCTGGTGGGATGCCCACTGTCGGTGCGTTCTTCGCCGTTGCTGCCCTCGCCTACTGCACGGCTACTATTCTTGGTGTAGACCATCTAAAGGAAGAGCAGATGGAGGCGGTGGAAAAGAAGAAAAACAGATGCTCAGGAACTAAGCTTTATATAGGAATTTAAACTGCAATTGTTCTGGTCTGAATTAAAACACTTAAAACAGCAAGCAAATCCTTATTAGGACAACCATATCATAGGCACATGATATCGACCGTCGACTGACCCACAAGCGAACAAACCTAAACACTCAAACTAACAGACAAATACTAAGCAATTGGTAAACTAAGGGAAAGCGGGCCTAATGCTCAGAACGGCTCCTACGGTCGGTGGAGTCGAATGCATCCTCTTGCTCGTCACCAGGTCCCTCTGAGCGGCTCCTGTAGTCTAGCAGATACGTCTCGCCGCTGCCACAAAATCGCCCATGCCTTCTCCGCGGTGGTTGGGTGGGTGCTCAGCCATCTAAAGAAGACAAAGGGGTAGGATCAATGCATGCTCAAATCCACTTTAAATAAAGCAGTAAAGGACTCAAATAAAATAAGTGAATAAGAGCGGAATTTTATGCATAGATCATTTTGCATGAGAGCGAATAAATAAGACAGACTTACATAGCGATAAAATAATGAGAAATTAGATACTTAGTAATAATAACAATAAGAACATAAATACCTTGCAACCCATATTCCTAAGCTAGGACCTAATGCGTTCCTTCCATCAAATCCCGACTGACTGTCGAATAAATCTCAAATAATTTTACTAAAACCCTAGGTTGACCTACTTTGACAAATCTTACTTAAACAAGCGACCAAGATTTTTCCCTTGAACCATAGGAACAAATCCCAAATTTTTCCCGGAACAAATCCAATTGCACAGAACACATGCAATGAAAAGGATTCAGAGGGCTCTTAAGTTTTCCATTTGGCTTGTCCTACAGTCAACCTAGCTCTGATACCAATTTTTCATGCCCAGAAATTCCCGAATAGGATTCCAAGCAGAATGTGCATTAAAACCCCCGTCCAGGACCGGCCGGGGTACACAAACGACAAACTTGACATACAGATTCACGTCTTATAAACATCATAAAGGTTTTACATAAATGCAGCGGAAAATTAAAAGATAACTGGAGCTAAGCCTTGACTTGGACTACAGCGGGAACACCACTCCACAAGCATCCTCGATGGCTCGGACGAAGCCTAATCCTCGGAAAAGCCATCATCTGACGCATACTCAAACTCTGGGGTTTGGGGAAAATAGAGCAAGACTGAGTACTACCCACTGTACTCAGCAAGTCATACCGGAATAGGGGTATGATGCAGGAAAATATCAAAGGAGAGCTAGAGAGGTTCATTTGCATAAAGCAAGCATTTATAAACAGTAGTTGAAAGCAACAAAACAGTTGTGATAATTAATCAATATTAACCTTCCACTGTCCAACGCTACACCACGTTGCAACAGGCCCAACCATCCACCTAGACTATTCAATTCCATTAGACTAGGCTAGGGTGAGACTAATCACGGTGAATCTGGTTGACCGCCCATAACCGCGGGCACGGCTATTCGAATAGTTTTACTCTGATCAGAGGTGTACAACTGTACCCACAAGACACAGCCCCACAACACATTTCCGTGTGCCGACATGCTACCACGACATACCGGATAGAGGCCGTGACAGGACCCTTCGTATAACCCCCTCTAACCAAGCACACCACACCTCAGGTTTCACCCCCACGCCTCGCAAGGCAGCGCGCAGTCCCCTCTCGTGCGTAGGTGAATCCGGAAGCCGCATAGGCCGTCGCAGGGCCCATCCAAACTCCATCACGTCCACCCTTGCCTGGATGCGTCAGCTAGAGGAAAGCGACACTACAAGCCCAGCCGTTGCCCACGCTGGCTTGTGGTAAGTACGAGGAATTCTTCCAGGGTTTGTCGCGAACCGGTCCTTAAGTGCCATGGGCGCGACCAACAAAACCATGTACCCACAGCCCACCATATGATTTATTTTAATTAAGCAACACCAGGACGGTGGCTCTAATCCAACATCAGCACTAGAACCTGTAGTCTATACATTAATATGATTTCCTCCATTGTGTGCTAGTTGAACTAAGCATGGCTAAGCAATCCCTAGTCCAGTATCTAGTCATGTTATATCCCAAGCTAACAAAGGAACATGGTACAAAAATAACATGGCTATAGCAGTAGGTAAACATCCCATGCTATTAATGTAAAACAATGCAATATTTGAAGGAAAACAGTAGAACCTTTGCAATATAGGATCAACATGTTCAAGTGACAAGCATGACTTGCCTTGCTCTGCTGCTGGAGGAACCTCGGCGACTATTTCAAAGTACACCGGAGCGTCGGGAGGGCCGGAATCTAAGCGACATACAAAGCAAACAATACAAACAAGCTATAAGACTACCGAAACAGAGAACAAAACCATTTTTAGTGGATTCTATGCATTTTTGTTGATTTATTGAGACTTGAATGGGCTTAAACGGAGCTCGGATGAATTAGATATGAATTTTATAAGATTCACTGTGTTTTTACTATAAATAGAAAATCCTTAATTGAATTATTGCGTAATAAATAAATCACGGGAGAGAGAGGAGCTGACATGCGGTCCCCACAAGGCAGCGACTCGGGGAGGGCGGTCCGGGGAGGAGCAGCGCACCACGTGGTGCAAACGTGGCACCGACGCAGCGCACACGCAGCGGCCACGTGGCAGCCACACGGGCAGCCGGATCGACGGCTCCGATCTACCGCCAGGTAGATCGGACGGCGGATGCGGCTCGCGGCCGGCGCGCACGGGCACGGCTCAAGCCGGTCCGGCGGCCATGGCACGAGGCGTCGACCGGCGGCGACCGGCCGGCGGCGGAGGGCGGCGGCGTCACGGCGACGCGGGTGGCGATAGCGGCGGCTAAGCGGTTAGGTGGCGGCGCGGCGGCTAAGCGGCGCGGGAGTGAGGGAGAAAGGGGAGGTGGGGCCTCACCGACGACAATCGACGACGGCGAGTGACGGAGGGCGATGGCGACGGCGGGACGAGCACCGGGACCACCTAAGGCATCAAAAGGGATGAGTTAGAGAGGGAGAGTGAAACCATGGATGGCTAGGGCAGCGACTGAAGGCGCCGGCCATGGCGAAGCTCACCGGCACGCGGCGCGGAAGTGGTTCCGACGGCGAATCCCGACGGAGGAGGGGTGGACGGGACGGCCCGCACGACGGCGCACACGACCACGTCGACGGCGCGGCTGGGCACGGCGGCTAGCAGCGGCGGCGGCGGCGGAGAGGAGGGCGACGGCACGGGAGCTGGCGATTGCAAAACGAAAAAGCGAGAGGAGGGAACGGGGGTGCTTTATATAGACCCACGAGGGTCGATCGTGGCCTGGGAGACCACGATTTCGCCGGCGGAGTGGGGAGAGGTAGGGAGGAGAGAGAGGCGGGTTTCAAAAATTGAATCCCCGCCGTCTCGAGCGTGGGTGCGGGCGGGGGAGAGGGGGAAGGGGGCGTGGGGGACGCGGGCGCGAGCGCGACGTGGGCGACGTGGCCCGGAAGACGCGGGAGCGGGGTGCGGCGGTGGTTGCGGGGCGACGGCGGCGCCGGCTGGAGGTGTGTCACGACCGGAAATAACCCAATGGGCGTTCCATACGTGCATGTATTATTCCTTGTCCCAGGAGGCAAGGTACACGAAAAGTTGATAGTTACTTTATTACATGGGCGGCGAAGGCCCAGCACACAAGAAGACAAATGAAAAACAGCGGAAGACTAGGGCGACGACCACAGGCAATTGACGGCAAGCACGAGCTAAACACCAAAGCCTTCATCATCCAGGGGCTCCTCTTCTGGGTTTGGGAAAAATTGAGCAAGACTGAGTACAACCACCGTACTCAAGAAGACACACCCATAAGTGCAGAACAAATGCAAGGGGGTACAAGGGGGTTATAATATAAGGGGTTAGGGTTTGCAGTAAATAGCATTAAAAGACACTTAGTTGCTCAAAGCGATTTTGTAAGCACGATCCTAGAGCTATACAAGGTTATTAATCAAGGCCGTGAACCCACACGAACCTGCCTTAACCCAAGGCCTACGATGATTCAGACCGAACTGGCAACCCGACCCTGGGTCCCAGCTCGTCCCAAGCCAACCCAGGCTATCCATTCCACATTTTAGTTGTTAAGCAGATTTTAGGAATTAAAACACTAACTTGGGTACATTGCTCGACTTGCCCATAACCGAGGGCGCGGCTATTCGAATAGATTATGTTCTGATCAGAGGTGTACATCTTTACCCACAAGACACATCTTCCTCACGTGTAACCACGTGCCACATACCACCACGATATACGGACGGAAGACGTGACATAGTTTCCAACCCATCCTAGCCATAGACAAGAGTACCGACCCAACCCCACCTACGGCCGGAACCCCCGGGACAGGTAGGCAGGACTGAGCCCCTAGCAGCAGGATACCGGCCCTGTGCCATGACATCTTGACTACCGGGCCGCAGCTCGTGTAGTCTTCATTTGCCCTAGAGATGTCCATCGACCCCCGACTTCGTCCATCTCCATCCGTGTACTTTTGTTTATAACCAGACTGAGCCAGAAACTAAGCCTTACCCACTAGACATGTGGAAGTACGGTAGTGCTTTGCAACAGAGGCCCGAAGACTGGTCCTTATATGGCCGAGGTGCTACTATCAAAACCACGCACCCCAAGCCCAGCCTAAACCATTTTGAGGATTTTGAATAGAGGGGGAGGTGTGAATCCAATTCCACAATAATCCAACCATTCCATGGTGTCCAGGTGATATGAATATTCCCAAAGTCTAGAGTTGTAAAACCACCTAATGTTACCTAATTAAGTGGCGAAGCATCTACCTAAACTCATACTAGTGGTACCATGAGTAGAGTGTCCACTAGTTGGGGTTTTGTTTATTCTAGGGTGAACAAGGTAATAATAACAATAACAATAATAAGGTCATAACAAAGGTAAATAGGCTTGGCTAAATAAAACAGTGATAACGCGGGAATTTAAATAAAGCGATAATGCAATAATTTAAATCAAAATAATTTCATAAACTGGGATTCAATATGTTCAAGGATGATGTGACTTACCTTGCTCGCTTTCCCAAACGTCGGCTTCAACCTCCACGAAGAGCGGATCTTCCGAAGCTGCAGCGTCTACACGACCAACGGAAAATAAAAGGGCTTTTACTCTAATAAACTCCATATAAAAAGCAGGAACAAAGCACAAAAATGGGTTCTTGACTTCTTAAGGAAAAATTAGAGACTTGAACGGTCCAATTCCGAGTTCAAATGGCAAAGTTATGGCCGTTTGAAGTTTATATGCTCTTAAAATGAATATTTGCGAATTACTTCATTTAAATTTTAATTTAAAAAAAAGGTTTATTGCGTCAGCCGAGGGGGAGGGGGCGTGCGGACCGGGTCCACGGGAGTGGGGCCCACGTGGTAGCCTCACGGTCCACGGTGGACCGGGTGCACCCGGGCTCACACCGGCCGGCGCCGTGGGCCCCACGCGTCAGCCGCACCCAAGGGCGCGGGCGGCTGACGGCCGAGCCCCACGCGGCAGCCACTCGGCGCGCCCGAGGGCGGCCAAGCCGGCGCGGTCGGCGGGAGGCGGCGCCCCCGCGCCCCGATGGTCGCCGCCGGCGACCACCGGCACGGCGGAGCGGCGGCCGAGAGAGGGGAGGGAAGAGGGAAAGGAGGCGACGGTCCACGGCTCACCCCGGGGCGACGGCGGCGACGGAGGAGGCGGCCGAAGCGGAGGGAGGCGGCGGCGCGGCTCGGGTCGACGGGGTCGGCGGAGCTCCGGTGGTCGGCGACCGAAATGGAGAGGTGGACGAGGTCGGCGAGGATGAGGCGAAGCCGAAGGAGACGGCACCGAGGTGGGAGGCGGTCCGGGGCGACGACGGCGGCGGACCGGAGCTCGGCGGCGACGGCGGAGAGAGAGAGCGACGGCGCGAGCTCGATTCCGGCGGGGAGACGGTGAGGCAAGGGGCGGAAACGGGCGAGGGAGGCGCGGGGAGGGTTTAAATAGGGTTGGAAGGGGGAGAGAGCGGCCGGAGGGGAAGGAAACCGGCGCTGGAGGTCCGGCCGCCATCAATGGCGCCGGCGAGATTTGCGGGGGCAAATCCGCCCGTTGGAACGCAAGAGAGAGAGGGGAAAATGGGGGGAAAGGGAGAGGGGATCACAGGGAGTGATTTCCCCCACTTTATTGCACGCGGGGACGGTGGGATGCGGCGGATTTGGCGGCGGCGGCGGCGCTTGGCGCGGGCGGAGCGGCGAGAGCGGCGGGAGCGGCGAGAGGACGGGGATGACGGGTGGGTCCCACCCATCAGCGAGGGTGGCGGGCGGGCCCGCCCGTTAGCGGCGCGCGCGCGGGGACGGGCCGAGTGTGCCGCGGGGGAGAGGAGAGAGAGAAAGAGGGGGGAAAGATGGGCCGGGCCGGCCCAAGGGAGGGAAGGGGGACTTTTAGGGTTTTTCTTTTTATAAAACCTTTTTAACTTTGTTTATTTCTTAATAATTATTATTTGTGCTCTGAAAATTCCACTAAAATTTATTTACACATTTTAGGCTTTTAGGAAATATACAAAAATCCTCTAAGCCTTGTTTGACTTTTACTTTGCAGATTTTAATTTTTGGAGGCTTTCACAAGGATTTTTAATTATTCTAGGCATAATTTAGAGGATGTATTTTTGAGTCGTTTTGGGACGTGACAAGGTGGGAGACGGGCCTGACAGGTGGGCCCCACCTGTCGGCGACCCGGGGAGAGAGGAGGGGGCTCGGGCGGCTGGCTGGGCCGTGGCCTTCGGCCGGCCCAGCGGGGAGGGAAGAGAAGAGAGAATGGGCCGGCGGCCCATTCGAAAGAGAAAAAAGGGAAAAAGGAAAAGAAAACGAAGGAAATGAATTTTCCTGGGATTAAATAATGCTTGTGCTCAATTTCAATTGGTTAAAATTATTTCTAGAGCTCTGAAAATTCCACTAAAAATCTTGTTAGCGTATTTCGACATGTAGAACTCATGAAAAATTCCACATGCCAATTCCGATTATTATTTACGTTAATTCCTTTTTGTTTCTCTCTTACTTTTACACCGATATTTTCTTGAGACCATTTATAAAATCAATTTAGGCTTGGGAGAAGAACTTCAGGGTGTGACAACATGTTATTGCACCGTCCTGGGATGAGAGCTGGGATGTATATATATGTATATATTATAGATATGTATATATATATATGTATATATACATGTATATATATATATATATATACATATACATATATATATATGTATATACATATATATATATATACATATACATGTATATATATACATATATATATATATACATGTATATATATATATATATACATATACATATATATATGTATATACATATATATACCAGTTAATTTACCTATATAGGATACCCATATGGGACTCTATAGTGCCCGGGCTCCAAGGTATAAAACACACAAATTCTCTCAAATTTTTAAAAATTTTCAAATTGTGAGTATATACCTAGGTATATGAATTTGATTCATACATATACCTAACAACAAAACAACTCAAACTCAACTTTATTTCACAATTCATTATTACATACCTAACGAATTATATGTTTGAATGTTATATACCTAGAACCAAAATCTAACAAAAAAAAGTTCAAACTCAGTTCAAACTTGTTTGAACTTGTTAGTAAAGAAGTTAATGTTCATATCTAAACATTTAAAAAAATTTCATACTCATTCAAATTGGGTATATACTCAATTTGAATCTTGGAGCCCATACTCCATGTAGCACCAGTTAATTTAACTAACATCCTGAAAATGTGTCATTTTCTAATCCTGCGTCATGCCGCTTCTCATGTTCTTAATAACTTCCTAAACTTAGGATAATATAATTAGATAGACCTCCTAGTACTAACTCACACAAAACCTTTCTGGTATTTAAGTTCTTTTGTGTTTTTCATTTAAAATACATGTGGTTGAATCGAGATATTTCTTGATTTGGTCTAAAACCTTGTTTTGACTAAAATCCTTTATTCAAATTTAGTTTGAAAGCTCCTTTTATTTTCATGAATTATGGTCCAAGAAACCCTCCAACTTTACCCTTGAACCTAAACCAAATCCTTGCAATTCCAATTTTATTGGAATTAATTGTCGACCCATCCCTTACCTATCCTTCGATTCCAAACCTATCCTTAGTCCCCTTTCCAAATTCTTCCTTTTGATCTAGCCGCTGATTTAATTCATGTGGCTTGATTTCCTTCTCGGTACAAGAATAATATTACAAATATTGTGAATAATTGCTCTTGTGCTAAGAGAATAGACTTTGTCCCTCCACCCTAAATTCAAAACCTCATTTAGCCTAAATCTAAATCTCTAAATTTCATACCAAATATTTTGGGCTAAAATTCTATTTACTCTACTCCCTCCATATTCCTTCCACATACTCAAAAATATTCAAATCTAGAGCCATATTATTTATGGTGTTGAATATTTTGAATTTCTATTTGAGTGCATTAAATAAACTCCATCTTTAAAATATTGCACTCAAACCAACTAGAGGAATATTTCTTTTGGAAATTATATCCAAATATAATTTCCTTCTAAAACTCTCTCATTCAATTTTCCTTCAAATTCAAACTATGCAAATCCTATTCCAAAATTTAGAAATCAGTTGTTTTAGTTTGGGCCGAAAATTCCTCTTTTCTCCCTTCGGCCCATCTCCCTCCTTGGCCCATGTCGGCCCAGCTGAGCAGAGGCAGCCGCCCCTTCCTCCTTTGTGGGTGCGCACTCGACGTCGCCGCAACTGCCGTAAGCAGCTTTGTCACCGCCGCCCACAATCTTGCCACCGCCGTTGCCGCCTTGCCGACCACGCCAAGCCGACGCCGTGCCGTGCACCTCTTTTGTCACGCCCAGAAATTCACGAACCAGAATTTCTAAGCTGAATGTGCATTAAATCCCTGTCCAGGACCAGCTAGGGTACACAAACGACAATTGTTGACATACAGATCCACGTCTTACAAAAATAGAAAACATTACAAATGCAGCAGAAAAGATAAAAGTGAGCTAAACCGGGAAGCTTGACTTCAGCAGCGGGGCGACTCCACTCCACAGGCAATCCTTGACGGCAGCGACAAAACCAACTTCAACAAGACAGCTCCAACTAGAAAGATCTTCAGCTCTGGTGTGGGGGAAAAGAGAGCAAGACTGAGTACTACCCACTGTACTCAGCAAGTCATACCGGAAGAGGAGGTATGATGCAGGATATAACCGAAGGAGGCTAGGGGTTCTTTTGCATAAAGCTAGCATTTAAAAGCAGTAGTTGAAAGTAGTAAAACAGCTGTAGTAATTAATCAATATTAACCAATCACTGTCCAACGCTACACCACGTTGCAACATGCCCAACCAACCACCTGAACTACACTAGTTCATTATGCTAAACTAGGGGTGAGACTAATCACGGTGAATCTGGTTGATCGCCCATAACCGGGGGCACGGCTATTCGAATAGTTTTACTCTGGCCAGAGGTGTACAACTGTATCCACAAGACACGATTCCACACATGTTGCCATGCCCCGAAGTATCACCATGATACTGCAAAGGGGGAAATCGTGACAAGACCCTCCACATAACCCTCCCCTAACCATCCACACCACGCTAAGGTTTCACCCCCACCCCTCAAAAGGCAGTGGGCGGTCCCCTCTTGCACCGCGATGAATCCGGCAGCTGGACAACCGGACACCCCGGCCGACCCAACTCCATCACGCCCACCCTCGCCACCGGTGCCTAGGAAAGGGTCGAGCTATACTTCAGATCAAGCAGTTACCTACTCCCGCTTGTGGTAAGCACGGTAAGTCTCCCAGGGTTTCCCGTGAACCGGTCCTTAATTGCCATAGGTGCGACCAGCAAAACCATGCACCCACAGCCCACCATTCAGTGTATTTTAATTAACTAACACCATTGCGGTGACACCAATCCAAAACTATGCTCATAGTCAAAGTCTGTGTAATAATGTGATCCCCATTTGTGTACTAGTTGAGCTAAGCATGGCTAAGCATTTCCTAAACCAACATCTAATCATTTTGATACCCAAGTTATCAATGGCATATGGTAAACAATATGTGGCTGAGTAATAGGACCCATCCCACATGACATTGTAAAAGAATGCAACCTTTAGTAAAAATGCGGGATATTTGTAAATTGGGTACAATATGATCAATTGTAATGCATGACTTGCCTTGCTCTCGCACTGATGAGACCACAACAACGTCTTCGAGAAACCGCGGATCGACGAAACGGCCGAAATCTACGCGACAAACAAAGCACACAAGCAAAACATGCTATAAGACTACTGAAACATGAAACAAAAACATTTTTAATGGATTCTTTGCATTTTTATGAATTTACTGAGACTTGAATGGACTTAAACGGAGCTCGGATGAATTACTTATGAATTTTAGAAGATAAACTGTGTTTTTACTAATAAAGAAAAGTCCTTAATCAATTTATTGTGCAATAATACCCAGGGCTGACGTCAGCGAAGGGGGGGGGGCGGCGCCGGTAAGCGGGCCCCGCTTGTCAGCGGCTCAAGAGAGGGGAGGGGGCGCTGGCATGTGGGCCCCATGGCAGTGGCTCAAGGGGGAAGAGGAGGTGGCGCCCGGTTGGCTTGGCTCGGCTTCAAAGCCGACCGGCGACCATGGCGACTGGCGGCGGCGCGCGAGCGCCGGCAACAGCAAGCGACGGCGCGGGAGGCGGCGGCGGCCGAAGGCGATGGCGAGCGCAGGGAGCAGCAGCGCGTGCGGGATAGAGGGAAGGAGGGAGGAGAGGAGCTCCTCACCGTTAGCACGGCGACCGGCGCGAAGGATGAAGACGGTGGCGATGACCGGCGATGCGGAGGCACGGATGGGCGGCGGCGACACCCTAGGAGAAGATGGAGAGGCGTTAGGAGAGGAGATGACGACCACAGCAGCTTGAATTGCCGGCCGGAGATGGAGGGGAGGGAAAAACTCACCGGCTCGCGAGGGGAGAGGCGCTCCGGTGGGATTCCGGCAACGAGAGGCGGTGGCCGGGAAAGCTCTTGCAGCGGTGAAGCTAACGGCGGTGGCGGGTTGGCGCGGCGGCGACTCTAGCAACGGCGGCGCACGGCCGAAGGCGACGGCAAACGGCGGCGCTAGTAGTGAGCGGCACGAGCGCGATAGGAGGCACGGGAGAGCGCGGCGAATGAGGGAAATGGGAGAGGAGGTTTGGGGGAGCGTTTTTATGGGCGAGAGAGGGGCGGAAACGGCCGGGGATGCCCATATTTGGCCGGTGATGTGGGGAGTGGAGGGAGAGAGAGAGAGGTGGATTCGAATGCGAATCCCGCCCATTTTTGGGCGGGCGCGAGAGCGGGAAGAGGTGGTGGAGGGGCGGCGACGTGGGCGCAGGGCGCGGAAGAGGCGCAGGAGGCGGGGAAGGTGGGCAGCGTGAGGAGCGGCGGTTTCGGCGGTGGTTGGCGCCGGGGCCTGGGCGGCTAGAGGTAGGGGACGACTGACAGGTGGGCCCCACCTATCGGCACCCGAAAGAGAAAGGGAGGGAGGGAGGACTTCAGGGAGGGGAAAGTAGGAGCGGACCGGCCCAGGAAGGGGCGCCGAGCGCGGGGAGAGAGATGGGCCGATGGCCCATCTAGAGAAAAAGGAAGGAAAAGAAAAGAAAAAGAGAAAAAGGATTTTCCTGGGATTTAAAATTGCACTTTGGTGATTTTTAATTGGTTAAAATTATTTATAGGGCTCTGAAAATTCCACTAAAAATCTTGTTAATCGATTGCGACATGTGGAACCCAAGAAAAATCCCACAATGCCATTTCCAATTATTAATTGCATTTATTAATTAGGGATTCAACTCTAGGTTAATTAGAACAATTTCTCCGGACGATTTACTTAACAAATTTTTAAAGCAAGGAAAAGGGGGAAACTTTAGGGCGTGACATCTTTCCTCGCCGCCTAACTCCTCTGCGGCCACCACGTGCATGCGCCGCCGTCGCCGACCAATGGGAGAACGAAGCCGGCGCCGTCGTTCTCTTTCTCACGTCGCCATCGCGATAGCCATGTCTCCCTTCTCTCCTCCAAACCGACTTTAGAAACCGACCTCCGCGGCCTATAAATAGACGATAAGGTCGCCCCTTTCCTCCGTACACATCCGAGCCTCGAGCTCTATCCTTCTCTCTCTTCCCCAATGCCGGCCGCTAGTCGATCTCCTACACTCAAGTCCTGCCGGCCAAGCCCTCGCGCCACTACCTTCACCTCGATGAGGCAAATCCATTTCCCTACTTTCTCCTTCCTTTTCCCCTCCGAAATAAGCCACCACCGCTGCCTCATTTACTGGCCGAAACTGAGCTCATATTTGTTTACACCCAAATTTGGCACCTAGGATTAAAATAGGAAAGATTGCCAAAATTTGGAAGTCTACCGGTTTCCTCCGAGTGGGCCGGTCTGACCGCCGTGTGTGGGGCGGTCAGACCGCCGGTTGAGGGCCGGTCAGACCGGCGGTGTGTGGCCGGTCTGACCGGCAGGTCCGAGTCCGACTGTATTTCGTCGGGTTTCGAGGTTTCCTTGCTCGGGAAGGCATGTTTCGGGTTTCCTTTAGTTTCTACCCCGAGTTGGACGTGGAAGAGGGTCTGTAGAGGGCAAGACCAACCCCTATATAAGGGACATGACCGGTTCATTATAAAAAACCAATCTACAATCAATCAATCGAATCGTTCTTTTTCATATTGCTTTTAGTTTTCTCTTAGTTTGTCCATCTTTGTCGGTTTGCGCCATAAACCGTCCGCCGCCGCTGCGAGAGTGCGACATCTCTTTGTAGGTTTGTCCTGAAAACCTTCCGTTTTGCCCATGAGACGGGTAGTTATCTAGAAATCGGGTCCGCTAGCCGGTTTAGTTATCAAAACCCATCTAGGTTTAGCTCTTTGCTAGATCGAGGTGGTTGGCAACTCTAGGATCACCGCAAGGCTTAAGGTGCTGCGATCGTGCTTGTCAACTTGTCAAAAAAGTTGCCAACACGATATTTTGCGACTCCACTAGGGAAGAGATCCGTTCATCGTCAACTCGACTTCGACTTTGCCATGACGAAGCCGCCATCCAAGACGGAGGTGGAGCCATCCAATGTGATACTGGTCACATTGGATGACTTCGAAGGAGAAGATCGTCAAGCTATGGAGGAGTACATCAACGAGCTCACACGTGAGGCGTTGATGAGAGCAAGTACTAGGACTCGTCAAGGCGTGATCATCAAGCCCGGACCACGTCCCAAGCTTGCTCTTGACGTGGTAAGCAATGATGAGGTATCACAATCTATCCAACAACAAGTTCCATCTACAATAGATTCATCTATGGTTGCTTTTAAAGATCGGTTAGATGTAATGTTTAAGGGTAAATTTGATGAGTTTTTAAGGATGAAGTTCGATTCTCTTATGGACGATTACACATTAAAGGATAAAGCCTCTACCACTGCTAACCAACCTCCTATAGATCAAACGGGTAGTAAAACCGACGGAACGGCGTTCACGGCCGGTCTGACCGGGCCTGACGGCCGGTCAGACCACGACATAGCCGTCGGTCCGACCGGCCAGACGGCCGGTCAGAACGGGTATTACCCCAGTGGTCAGACCGGGTCTCAAGCCGGTCCGACCGCACATCTTGACACTGGTCAGACCGGCGCAGTTGTTCTAATATAGGGAATAGATCCGATGACTAATGCTAGTTATTTATATCACTTTAGAACATTTAATCCTCCTGTATCTACTGCTACAAGTAGTCCCCAAGTTCCCCCACATGTTCCTAATGCTTATAATGATGTTTCTAGGGGTATCCTCCCGATACTAGACAAGGCCAATATAATCATATTGCGCCACAAACACAACCTATTAGGCCACCAAATCCACCACCAAATAAACATGGGCCTAATAATATGGAGGATATAATTAGTGATATTATTAAGAATAGATTCGGGATTGAAACTAGGAATCGTGCTAGAACTTACAAAAAGCCATATCCTGATTATTATGATAATGTGCCGTTTCCTCGCAATTATAGAGTTCCCGAATTTGCCAAGTTTAGTGGTGAGGATGGTAAGACCACATGGGAGCATGTAGGTCAATTTTTGGCGCAATGTGGTGAGGCTAACAGTGATACTTTTAAATTGCGCTTGTTTTCTCTATCTTTATCCGGTAATGCTTTCACATGGTTTACTTCTTTACCGGCAAATTCTATTCATACTTGGGTTCAATTAGAAGAACAATTTCATGATTATTTCTATACTGGAGAAACTGAGCTTAGGTTATGTGATTTGACATTGGTTAAGCAAAAGTATAATGAATCTATCATTGATTATATTAAGAGATTTAGAGATGTTGGAAACCGATGTTATACTTTGAATATAACTGATAGAGATTTGGCTGGTCTTGCTTTTAATGGTTTAGTTGCTCCTCTTAGAGAAAGACTAGATGGCCAACAATTTCTTGATGTTAGTCAACTCATGCAAAGGGCTCTAGCTCAAGAAAGCTGGGTTAAGGATAATAGAAAACTTGCTAGACCATCTGACAAAAAGCCTAATGTTAATGTGGTTGATTACCCTGAGGCTAGTGACAGTGAGGAGGAGGGTGATCATGATATTTATGTTGCCGAATGGTCATGGACTAATAAAAATAAGCCTTTTGTTTGCTCTAACCTAATGCCGACTCCTCACAAAGATCTGCAAAGTGAGGTTAAATATAGTTTTGATGTGGCCAAGTGTGATAAGATTTTTTATTATCTTTTGCAAGAGAAACAAATTAAATTACCTAAAGGCCATGTCATACCTTCTCAAGAAGAGTTAAAACATCGAGCATATTGTAAGTGGCATGATTCTCATTCTCATTCTACTAATGATTGCAATGTGTTTCGACGACAGGTTCAATCGGCCATAGATGAAGGACGATTGAAGTTCACTGTTGGCTCCAAGATGAAGCTTGATCATGATCCTTTTCCGATGAATGCAATTAATTTCAATGATAAGAAGGTGTTGATTCGGCCAGAGCAAGCCGAATCTACTAAGGAAAAGGAAGTGGTCATTGGTGAACCAAGGTCCAAGATGATAGTGCCAAAGAAGCCGGAGGTTGGTGTTTGGAAGGAGAATAGGAGTGGAGCTTCAACTTCTAAAGCCCCTAGGAAGACCAAGGTGACTTTTGATATGCTTTTGGAGAAATATGAGAAGCAAGGTGGTGAGAAAATTCGCAACAAAGGGAAAAGACCAAGATCACCTCCTAGGGAGCGATTTGGTCATTCACCAAGATGGTCGCATTCACCTTCATATCATTATCCACAAGACATGTCATGCAGTTCCTATCCAATGCCGCCGCCGGGTTATCCTTATCCTTACTTCATGCCATGGGGAGCAACGCCGTCAATGTTCAATCATATGCCTCTAATGCAATTCAACCAAGGGTGGGGAGGACAACAAAGGCCAATTCTTGAGCGTTTGTCTTCACCAAACGGTAGCCGATTTTATGGTAAGAATCGGGCTAATGAAGAAAAAAGGGAAGGGAAGCGCGTCAAGGTGGAGGAGAGGACTTCGGAAGTGATTACTATCAAAGTAGGGTCTCATGATGTGCCAATACCTACTGGAGATGGAGTTGAAGTGTCCCCGAACAAAAAATCTGAAGCCGGTACCAGCTCCTCGCAAAAAGCCGGTCTGACCAGGCCTTCTGGCCGGTCTGACCGCAGTCATGTGACCGGTCTGACCGTGCCATCAGGCCGTTCTGACCGCCAGCCCTATAGCGGTTTGACCGACGCCTCAGGCCGGTCTGACCGTGCTCCGGATGTCGGTCTGACCGGCGCATCTGGCTGGTCTGACTGGTGGTCTACGGCCGGTCTGACTGGGCTCCAGCGCCGGTTTGACAGGAGGATTGCAAAGGGCAATGTGGAAGCTTCATCGTCTTCAAACAAAGTTAATAGAGGGCATTATTTACCTCCTGGAACAGAGCCGAATCCTAGGTGGATGCCTAAGGATTTGACGGCTACTCAAAAGAGAAGGTTGCAACGTCTTCGGGCCCAAGAGCTAAGAGAGAAAAGGGCAAAAGAGCAAAGGGATAAAAGGTTTGATGAGTTGCGACCACCACCGGTATGGACGCCTAAATCCATAGAGACGGCATAACCGATAGATATAGAGGAGAAGGAAGAACAATCGGTTGATAAAGGTGAATCGTCTCCAAAAGAAGACATGGATATCAACATGGAATGTATGTTGCCTATGGAGTTTTGTGCTATGGATGAAGCCGAGGTTGCTCAATTCTCATTAGGTCCTAAAGACGCGGTTTTTGAGAAGCCCGATGAGTCGAATCGTCACATGAAGCCTCTCTATCTCAAAGGCCATGTTGATGGGAAACCGGTCTCTAGGATGCTAGTGGATGGAGGTGCCGCCGTGAACTTGATGCCGTATTCATTATTCAAGAAGTTGGGGCGTGAGGATGATGAGTTGAAGAAGACCAACATGATTCTCAATGGCTTCAATGGTGAACCAACGGAGGCGAAGGGTATCTTTTCGGCGTAGCTCACCGTGGGAAACAAGATGCTACCAACCGCTTTCTTCATCGTCAATGTGCAAGGTAACTACAATGTTATTTTGGGTCGTTGTTGGATCCATGCCAATTGTTGTGTGCCTTCTACCTTGCATCAATGTTTAATTCAATGGGACGGTGATGATGTTGAGATTGTTCAAGCGGATACATCGGCCGAGGTTGCAATGGCCGATGCTACTTTTGAGTGGCGTCATGGGAATATCCAATGCTTATCGGGGAGGGATCTTTCTAGTTATGATTTTATTAGTATCTCCGATGGCAAATTTGTACTTATCTCTGTAAAGCCGGCTAGTGTAGCACGGCTAAGCCATGTAAATTTGTATAATGAGTAAAGAGGCTAATTTAGAGTGGTTACAAAAGAGGGTGCAAGAATATCGGTCTACAAAGGACGATATTGGTGAAACCGTTGAAGATTTTGATGAAGTAAAAAAGCTTGGGAAAGGGTTTACATCGGCCGATCCTTTGGAAGAAGTAGATATAGGTGATGGAACTAAACCAAGCCGACTTTTGTAAACAAAAATATGAAAGCCGATTATAAGGTTAAGATAATCGAGCTACTTAAAGAGTATGTTGATTTTTTTGCATGGGAGTATCATGAGATGCCGGGTCTTAGCCGTGAGCTTGTTGAGCATCGGCTTCCAATTAAACCAGGTTTTAGGCCTTATAAGCAACCATCTCGTCGTTTTAATCCTTTGCTATATGACCGAGTCAAAGAGAAGATTGATCGGTTGTTGAAGGCGGGGTTTATTAGGCCATGTCGTTATGCAGAGTAGGTATCTAGCATAGTCCTGGTGGAGAAGAAGGGGAATGGTAAGATTAGAGTTTGCATAGATTTTACTGATTTAAATAAAACTACTCCCAAAGATGAATATCCTATGCCTATAGCCGACATGATGATTAATGATGCCTCGGGTCATAAAGTGATTAGTTTTCTAGATGGTAATGCCGGCTACAATCAAATTTTTATGGTGGAAGAGGATATGTATAAGACGGCTTTTAGGTGCCCGGGATTTATTGGTTTATTTGAGTGGGTTGTCATGACTATTTGATTGAAGAATGCCGGTGCAACGTATCAAAGGGCAATGAATTTGATCTTTCATGATTTGTTAGGTATTATCCTAGAGATCTGTATTGATGATATTGTTGTCAAATCGGATGGTATGGAAGGATACATAGCCGATTTGAGGTTAGCTTTTGAGAGGATGCGCCGGTATGGTTTGAAGATGAACCCACTTAAATGTGCTTTTGGTGTGTCGAAGGGGAAGTTCTTAGGATTCATGGTGCATGAGAGAGGAGTTGAGATTGATCCTAAGAAGATAGAGAAGAGTCATGATTTCAAAGCGCCGACATGCAAGAAGGAGGTTCAAAAGTTGCTAGGTAAAGTGAATTATTTGAGAAGGTTTATTTCTAACCTAGCGGGTAAAATCGATGCTTTTGTTCCTATACTTCGCTTAAAAAAAGAAGCCGATTTTATTTGGGGGGCAAAACAACAAGAGGCGTTTGAAGAGTTGAAGAGATATTTGTCTACTCCACCCGTTGTGCGAGCGCCTAAAGCCGGAAAGCCTTTTCGGTTATATATTGCCTCCGAAGACAAAGTCATTGGTGCCGTTTTGATGCAAGAGGAGGATGGCAAGGAATATATCATTACATATTTGAGCCGCCGTCTTTTGGATGCCGAAACGAGGTATGTCTTTATAGAGAGACTTTGTCTATTCTTATACTATGCTTGTACCAAATTGAGGCATTATTTGTTATCTAGCACATGCGTTCAAATACACATTGCTTGATGAGGATTTATATCACCGAAATATAGATGGTGTCTTGTTGAAGTGCTTAGATAAAGACCAATCTAAAGTGGCTATGGGAGAGGTACATGAAGGAATTTGTGGAACTCATCAATCGGCCCACAAGATGAATTGGTTGCTTAGAAGAGCGGGGTTCTATTGGTCGAAGATGATTGATGATTGCTTCAAATATTATAGAGGATGCGAGGCTTGTCAATGGTTCGGCAATGTTCAATTGGCGCCTGCCGCCGTGTTGAACCCCATAATTAAACCATGGCCGTTCCGAGGGTGGGCTTTGGATTTCATTGGTCAAATATATCCTTCGTCATCAAAGGGGTATAGGTTCGTGCTAGTTGCTACGGATTACTTCACCAAGTGGGCCAAAGCAGTGCCTTTGAAGAATATGACTCATATGGAGGTAATTGACTTTATTTTGAAGCATATTATCCATAGATTCGGTATTCCACAAACATTAACTACGGATCAAGGTGCTTCTTTTATGTCAAAAGAAGTGAAGAATTTTGCCGAATTTTATGGTATTAAATTGTTGAGTTCTTGTCCTTACTACGCTCAGGCTAATGGACAAGCCGAGTCGAGTAATAAAACATTGTTGAAGTTGGTGAAGAAGAAGATTGAGGAATACCCAAAGAGGTGGCATGAGGTGCTTTCTGAAGCATTGTGGGTGCATAGGATATCTAAACATGGTGCCACTAAAGTCACCCCTTTTGAGTTGGTTTATGGTCAAGAAGCCGTTTTACCGGTGGAGGTAAATCTTGGTTCTCTTTGTTATGTCAAGCAAGATGATTTGTCAAGTGAAGATTACAAGACGTTGATGGGAGACAATCTTGATGAAGTCATCGACAAGCGCTTGAAGGCATTGGAAGAGATAGAGAAAGAGAAGAAGAGGGTGGCCAAGGCATACAACAAGAGGGTGAAAGCAAAGTTGTTTCAAGTTGGAGACTTGGTTTGGAAGACAATTTTCCCTTTGGGTACTCGATCCAAGGAGTACGGTAAGTGGTCTCCTAGTTGGGAAGGTCCTTATCGAGTGTGCGGCATTGTTCGAGGGAACGCATACTTTTTGGAGACACTTCAAGGGGAGCGTTTTCAGCGAGCGAGCAACGAGAAATACTTGAAGAAATACTTCCTGAGTGTTTGGCAAGACGCTTAGGAGGTACTATGGCCGGTAATTGAGTTATCGTCCTAAGACCAAAAACATGTTCTATGCTTTTAGATTCACGTTGTTCATCAAAAAGGCAGGGGGGCATGTGTTTACACCCAAATTTGGCACTTAGGATTAAAATAGGAAAGATTGCCAAAATTTAGAAGTCTACCTATTTCCTCCGAGTGGGCCGGTCTGACCGCCGTGTGTTGGGCGGCCAGACCGGCGGTGTGTGGCCGGTTTGACCGGCAGGTCTGAGTCCGACTGTGTTTCGTCGGGTTTCGTGGTTTCCTTGCTCGGGAAGGCATGTTTCGGGTTTCCTTTAGTTTCTACCCCGAGTTGGCCGTGGAGGAAGGCCTGTAGAGGGCAAGACCAACCCCTATATAATGGACATGGCCGGTTCGTTGTAAAAAACCAATCTACAATCAATCAATCGAATCGTTCTTTTTCATATTGCTTTTAGTTTTCTCTTAGTTTGTCCATCTTTGTCGGTTTGCACCGTAAACCGTCCGCCGCCGCTCCGAGAGTGCGACATCTCTTTGTAGGTTTGTCCTGAAAACCTTCCGTTTTGCCCATGAGACGCGTAGTTATCTAGAAATCGGCTCCACTAGCCAGTTTAGTTATCAAAACCTATCTAGGTTTAGCTCTTTGCTAGATCGAGGTGGTTGGCGACTCTAGGATCACCGCAAGGCTTAAGGTGCTGCGATCGTGCTTGTCAACTTGTCAAAAAAGTTGCCAACAGTATTGTCGCCGTTCCGGGAGTTTCAACCTTCCTCTCTACCAGCCACCAACTTCCCCGAGTGCGCGTCGACCGGGAACACAATATGCCTCCGACATCGCCGCACTTTGGCCACTGGAATCCCGACGCCCCGCTCGCCCTTTTCTCTCCCTCTCTCTCGGCTCCTAACTGAAGAGAAGGAGGAGGTGATGGGAGGAAGAAGAAGAGGAGAGAGAAAGAAAAGAAAAAGAAAAGAAAGGCTGACAAGTGGGCCCCACTACAGTACTATTTCACATTTTCTAGATTTAATTCAAATTCCAATTTTTAGAAGCCCATATCTCCTAAACCGTAGATCCGATTCTAATGAAACTTGGACCTAAATTTATATAAATTCAAATCCTACCTTTTGGTACTAAATTTGCTATTGCAATATTTTATTTGAATTTTCTTAATTTATTCAAATGCCGTTTGAATTTATGTTTGCCTTTTCAAATATTTCTTTTTAACCCAAAATACCCTTTAGCCACTAAAAAGCCGCCGGTTGGAACTTTACGCCTTCCATGGGGACGTTCGTGCGGTCTACCGACCCCGACGTCGGACCGTTGGTTGTAAAGCCCGGCAAAACCAAACCTAAGGTCGAAGTGCTGCTCCTGGCACCCCACGCCTCGATGCGTATAGTGGTCGGAGCTTCACTATTCCCTCGACCTCCATAGCACACCGCACAGTTAGCTCTCGGGCTCTCTATGATCCTAGCCGTTCCGCTGCCACTCACGGTTATCGGAGTAACACTTCCACCCCGCTAAACCTTCACAATCTTCTTATCCCTCTAGCCATTGTATTGTCTGTCGACATCGGCTAGACACCAAACCTAGTCGTCATACTATCCAATTCTAATGACGACTAGCAAACACCCAAATCCCAGCCGATATTCATCCTACCTCGATATCGGCTTAATCAAATGAAACCCCAGCCAGCCTGCTATCCAAACTCTATACCAGCCATTTACTCTCCAACTACCTAGAACCTACACATAAAATATAGAACCTGGCCGATATATTGCCCTACTCCTCAATCAGCCTAAATATAACCAAACCCTAGGTATAATCCTACCTAAATCCTAGCCATTCTTCTACCAAAGCCCAACCTCGACGAATGTTAGCCCATAATCCCTCTACCCTATAAAGGAGATATTATACCCTGAACCCTAGCTCTCCTAGCCGCTTATCAATCTTTTGCTATCTTATGGATTTTATTGAATTTGGCTCTCCTCTTCTGTAGTAGAGCCTATTATATTTTGGAGGCAACCTGTGGTATTTCGAGGATCGGATAATCAGGTTGCCTATCTCGGATTTATTTGCGTTGGAGCAAGGCAAGTTATTATTCCTCCCCTTTGATCATAATAATCCTATATTCTATATCTCCAGTATCTTTTGCATTAGCCATGAATGATTTTGAATGCATAACCTGAATATATAGCAAACCAGATATATGCTAGATTTTGCTTAGCCATTCCTAGTTAGACGACATAAAATATAATGAACTTAGATTGGAACGGTACGGTAGAAATGGTTGATTTCCGGGTGGCTAGTACTGTTCCAACCGACATAAGATTGTCAAGTACATGTGAAGAACATACGAGTACGACCGCAATTCTCGTATGGGCATAGACCTAGCTGACTACGTTATCTAGCAAAGGTGGTACCTCTGTATAGTGGTTCTTGTTAAGTCCTCGCGTAGGAGGCAAATTTATGCCGCGAAGGGCAATTATGATATTTACCGAGGCACAGGTAAATATACTTATATTGATAGTCCAGGGGACTATATTATGGCCATGTGATTTTATTAACCCTGATTGCGATGACATGGTGTCATACAATCAGTTCTCTCTAAATACCTCGGGAACGCCAGAACTCCTCTCGTTGCTGATAACGTTATGTTCAGAGCGCATGGGGACTAGAGTTCATGGAACAGGTACCACTGATGTTAGTAACCGAAAAGCTTTGCCATGACAAGGCTAATGTGTTTGGCACGTCATGGATTGCGGGTAAAGCGTACATTACTACAGTATGAATATTCTCAAAACTATTCGAATAGCCGTGCTCGTGGTTATCGGGCATTGGGACTCACAATGGCATCTTCGTTAGAAACTTAATTCCAAACATTATTAAATACTGTTGCATTTAAAACATTATAGGCTTTCTTCCTTTATATTCTTTGCTTTCTGCAAGTAAACCTAGCTCTACAAAAATATTACCATTTCATGTATTTGTTGTTGATCAATATAATAGCTTGCTGAGTACGTTGTACTCACCCTTGCTTCAACCCCCTTTTTCAGAGTCAATTTGGAGTTCTTATCGAAGCCGGGAGTTTAATCATATAAGTTAGTCTCATTCTAACTTAATTCTCAAGTATAAATTAGATAAATGGTTTAAGTCTATAACAAAACACTAGAATTTAGTCATTCTATAGCTTCTGCTGTAATAGTTAGCCACAATCTTGTAAATACCCTATTATTTTTTGTAAGAGAATCCCTTTGGAAGCCTTGCTCAAATGTATGCAATGAAGATCCAGATTGTTAAACCTGTATCAATCTACTGATTCAGGGCTTGATACAGTTAAACATGTCGGTTTCCGAATCATTAGTTTTGGGACCCGACAATATGTATGTATATATATATATATGTATATATATATATATATGTATATATATATATATATGTATATATATATATATATATATATGTATATATATATGTATATATATATAGAAAAACTATTCTATACCCCTCTCTCTCCAACCCACCTCCTCTCCTTCTAAGGGCCCAAAACCCACCTCCCACCTTAGTCAAAGGTACCCCACGTCAGTCAAACCCGCAGTGACTTCCCCCACCACCCCCTCTCTTCTTAGCTCTCGTCCCGGAACGACGTTGTAACGTCTTGTTCATCGTGTAGTAACACCATGTTTTACTTGTAGTAACAGAATTGAAATTCAGTCATAGTATAGTCATGATGGATCTACTTTTGATAAACACTTTTTTTCGAACATCATAGTGCAAACGGTTTTTAAAAGTAGTACGTGATATGAGAGATATTGCCCTTGAAAGATTTGTTTTTAAAAGTTTAACTCTCCACAAGCAGTAATAGTATATCAAAAGTGTTAGTGCATGTTTTGCGTTAATGCAATCACATCATGTCGTTACTACAAGATGTAGTAACGATTATAAGTTTCATATTAACATAGTGTGTTACTGCAATTACTTGATAACATTACTACAAGAATATGTGGAATTGGCTCGGTTTACTCGTGTGTTTTAATCCATGTTTTTTGTATTTCAGGTTTACTACAATTTCACCACGATGTTACTGCCAAATATGCAGTAACGTTCTGTACGTTCTACAGTAACAAAGTGTTTTACTGCAGTTCTTGGATAGTGTTACTGCATAAACATGCGGTAATGTGTAACTGGCAGGTGGTAACGTGTATATGCCATGCAGTAACACTTTTACTTTTGTGCAGTAACAAGTATATAGTTAGCATATGAGACTTTGAACCCATATATTTTTTGTTTCAATTCCTGATTTATTGTCAAAAGTGCAGTAACGTCATATACATGCATGCAGTAACACTATATTAGAGGTAGAAGACCGGTTTTCTTAAGAAGAGGGAGGAAGAACGATTTCTTGAGGAGGGAAGTATGTAGATGCATTTTGAAGTTCTATCCTCCACATGCAGTAACCCTATAGCATCATTGTGAAAACAGTTTTAAAAAATAATACATATCTTATGAGATATTGCTTTTCAAATATTGGCATTTTGAACTTTAACACTCTATATGCAGTAACAGAATATGTAATTTGCAGTAACATGGGTATATATATGCAGTAACATAGTTTTACCAAATGTATAAAATTGTTGAAAACACTCCTACATCAATCAGACCTTACTCAAAACCACCTACAGACTTTACTTATAGCCCACCTATTCGATCTTCATCTCGTAAAACAGACATAGTAAAACTACGATTATCGTGCAGTAACATAACTACTTAGAAGTGGTAACATGCACATATTATGTAGTAACACTTCTACTTTTGTGCTGTAACAAGTATATGGTTAGCATGTTAGGTTTTAACCCATATATTTTTGTTTTGATTCCTGGTCTACTAAAATTTTACTACGACATTACTGCCAAAAGTGCAGTAATGCCCTATGTGTTCTACAGTAACGTCATGTGTTAATGTACTTTTACCACAATATTACTACTGGAGCATAATAACATGTTATGAGTTTCGGTAGTGAAAGATATTAGAATTGATAGTCATATTACTTTCTCACAAAATTCTTGAAACAAATAAAATCATTAGATAAATTGGTTAGAAGAATGTGCTTTGAACTATGAGGTCATGGGTTCAAGTCTTGAATTTAGCAATTTATTTTTTATTTTTCTAGAAAAGAGAAAAAATGTTTCAGGAAGAAAAAACAGAAAAAAAGGAAAAAGGAAAGAGAGAGATCAGGAGGAGGGAGGGGGAGCGAGAGAGAAGGCGGGAGGGGGAAGCGACGGGAAGGGGGAATCGGGAGGGCGGGAGGGATACGGGATAAAAAGGGTAAGAGAGATCAGGAGGAGGGAGGGGGAGCGAGAGAGAAGGCGGGAGGGGGAAGCGACGGGAAGGGGGAATCGGGAGGGCGGGAGGGATACGGGATAAAAAGGGTAAGGGGGTGTAGAATAGTTATTCTATACGCTGGGTGTAGAATAGTCTCACCCTATATATATATATATACACACACAATCTACACCGTTGATGTGTTCCAAGATTCGTGCTGCAAAATATACCTAACCTTAACCAAATGAATGCTTACTATAGGGAGAAAAGATTAGGATTAGGTTGGTTCACAATATATATAACATGTATGTTGCATTTTTTACCAAATAAATTTTTTCAATAACAATCATATATGACATTTATAAATCTAGTGCATTGTATTTCTCTAACCCTTATTTTGTTTATAACATGATATTTAGTCAAAATGAGAAAACAATATATCTACTATATCACCAAATTGTCATCTTGCAAAAATGGTACTTCCAAAATGATATATATCCTACCATCAAAAACTACATAAACAAGGTAATTTATATAAACAAGGTAAACTAAATAAACAAGTTTTGCATACAAGAAATACAAAAATTACAATAAACAAGGTATTTTACACTTGTAAAAAATATAGTATAACGTAAACATCATGCATGGTACATTTTATTAGCACCTAATATACTCGCCCTAAGATTCGTGCAAGCTATATATAGGGTGTAGATTGTGAGTACATGTGAACTCGCGTGCAAAAAAATCCAACTCATATATATATATCCATAAGAGACACCATAGTGCCCGGGCACCATGGTATCAAATACACAAATTCACTCAAAATTTTCAAATTGTGAGTATATACCTAGTTATAAGAATTCGATTCATACCTATACCTATCAACAAAACAACTCAAATTTAACTTTATTTAACAATCCATGATTACATACCTAACTAATTATATGTTTGGATGCTATATACCTAGAACCAAAATCTAACAAAAACAAGTTCAAATTCAGTTCAAACAAGTTCAAAATCTAATAAAGTAGTTAATGTTAATACCTAAATATTTGAAAAAGTTTCATACTCATTTGAATTGGATATATACTCAATTTCAATCATGGTGCCGGGCACCATGGAGCACCAAACAAATTTACCATATATATTATATATATATATATATATATATATATGTATATATATATATACCTTGTTTATTGTAATTTTTGTATGTCTTGTGTGTTTTATACCTTGGAGCCCGGGCACCATGGAGTCCCATATGGGTATCCTATATATATAAATATATATGGATTGCGGTTCATATGCACCTCAATCCGCTTGTTGACACGTGTACACATGGCTCCGGTGCAACCGTGTGTTGGCAACTTTTTGTGACAAGTTGACAAGCACAATCGCAGCACATAAACACCTTGCGGTGATCCTAGAGTCGCCAACCACCTCGATCTAGCAAAAGCTAAACTAAGATGGGTTTTTATAACTAAACCGGCTAGCGGAGCCTATTCTAGATAACTATCCGTCTCGTGGGCAAAACGGAAGGTTTTCAGGACAAACCTAAAAAGAGGTGTCACACTCTCGCAGTGGCGGCGGACGATTTACGGCGTAAATCGACAAAGATGGACAAACTAAGAGAAAACTAAAAGCAATATGAAAAACGATTCGATTGATTGATTGTAGATTGGTTGTTACAATGAACCGGCCTTACCCCCTTATATAGGGGTTGGTCTTGCCCTCTACAGACCCTCCTCCACGTCCAACTCGGGATAGAATCCAAAAAAAACCCAAAACATGCCTTCCCGAGCAAGTAAACTTTGAGACCCGGCGAAACTGACCCGGACTCGGACTCTGCCGGTCAGACCGGCCACACACCGCCGGTCTGACAGGCCCTCACCCGGCGGTTTGACCGGCCAACACACGGCGGTCAGACCGGCCTAATCAGAGGAAACTGGCAGACTTCCAAACTTTGGCGTTATAAATCTTCATGCACTTCTCCCATAGCCACTTTAGATTGATCATTATCTAAACACTTCAATAGAACTCCATCTATATTTTGGCGATATAAATCTTCATCAAGTAATGTATATTTGAATGCTTGCCGCCGAATTTTCCGATCAACCTTAAGTTTAGGATCTTTCAAATATCTAATCAAAGGAATTCTCCAATCCGCTTCTGTTTCTTGGGCACAAATGTCCGAATTTACAATTAATTCGGTCTTTGAATCAATTGCGGCGTGCCACCAGCGCTCTGTCCAGATCCGGTCAGACCCGCCGTGCAAGGCCGGTCAGACCGCCCGGGGTGGCCGGTCAGACCAGCGGTATGTGGCCGGTCAGACCGCCCCTGGTCACCGATCAGACTGGCCGCGCAACGCCGGTCATGCCGCCCCTGGTCTGCAACTTCGCCAATTTCGCACAAAGATTTAAAATCAAGCACCGACTCCTCTAATATCATAAATAATCCCTTCTTCACATTATAGCCAGATGCTTGGTGTGCCAAATCATTTCGTCTTGAATTATCATGTCTAGCAATATGTCTAATAGCAAAATTATCGAAATTGGAAATAGTATTCAAGCATGAATCAAGATACCTATTTAGTGATCCGTCCAAGCATTTATAAACTCTGGTAACTTGTTGCACCACCAATTCCGAATCACCAAACGCTTTCACGTGCTTAGCCCCAACCATCTCCATCACTTGTAAGCCGAATAATAAAGCATTGTATTCGGCTTGATTATTTGTGCAATAATATTCCAAACGAACCAATGCCTCATAACACATGCCATTAGGTGAAAACAAAACTACCCCTATACCCTGACCTTCTTTGCAAGAAGAACCATCAATATAAATCTTCCAAGGTATAACTTCAACTAAGCAAACCCCTTCCTGATAAGCAATGTCTACATGATGGTCTACTATAAAATCAACCACAATTTGGCCTCTGATAGATTTCAACGGTTCATAAGCCAAATCATATTCAATCAAAGCATATGCCCACTTGCCAATTCTCCCACTTAGAATTGGCCTTTGCAACATGTGTTTAATAACATCGGCTTCACAAGCAACTATGCATGTACTAGATAACAAATAATGGCGCAATTTAGTAGAAGCATAGTATAGGCATAAACAAAGCCTCTCTATAAAGACATACCTCATTTCGGCATCCAAAAGATGGTGGCTCAAATACGTAATGATATATTCCTTGCCATCTTCCTGTTGTGTCAAAACAGCACCAATGACTTTGTCTTCGGAGGCAATATATAACCGAAACGGCTTTCCGGCTTTAGGCGCCCGCACCATGGGTGGATGTGGACCCCCGTTTTTATAACAGGAATCAATCGTGTAAACAGTACCATTTCCCTGGATCAAGTAGTCTGGTACACACGAATTCATAGCTGAAATACCAAGTGCACATACACGAGAGTCTAGTACGAATTATTACATCATAAGCCCGCAGGCGCAGTCTTAAATCATCGGACCGAGCGGTCCGGGATACATTCCAAAAACAGAAGTAGGTAAGGCAGCGGCACGCCATTGCCACAGGCAACGACCGTAACTAAGACCTACTGGGCGCCATCGTCTTCATCACCCTCCTGGTAATAGGCATAGGGATCCTCCGAAGCTTCATCTCCGGCCTCTGATTAAGTTTATATTTGCAAGGGTGAGTACGAACCGTACTCAGCAAGCCACCACAACAACAATGCATATGACAGGGATATTCAAAAGATGGCTATGGTTCTTTTGCGTAAAGCAAGTTTTGTAATTCTTTTCACAAACCTAAGACCTAGCATAGACTGATCAAATTTTAGTACTAGAGTTCATATTAAACAACGACGATTCTGTCCACCATCCATTGTAATCCCAAGGATAGCTTCCTGCCATTGAGTCGTCATGGTTTTCTGAGGATGTCCACCTTCCCGCCTCTCAGGAAGTGGCTCCATCAGCATAGAAATCATCATGCATCATCCCATCACACACAAGTTAAGAATTTATAGTCTAGCCAAGTGTAACACATGTCCTGGTGCTCAATAACCGCGAGCACGGCTATTCGAATAGATTTGGTTTACTCACACTGCAGTGGATGTACACTTTACCCGCACTCCACGACTGCCCAACACATGAGCCTCGTCCTAACACATGAGACGCGTCACGGCAAAGCTTTTCGATAACCTCGCATTGGCAATACCCGCTCCATGAACTTAAATCCTCATGCACTCTAGGCGTCCATGTTTCTAGCAGTGAGAGGAGTTCTGGCGCTCCCGGGAAAGAGAAGTCTCACACACATATTAAATTATGGTTCAAGTTAAGTTTTCTCTCTCACACACTCATGGCAGTCCTACCGATGATGACACCGATGTAGGGCACGCCTCTCGGCCCTACCTCAACGGCTGTCCCACCGTAGCGCACCTGCCTCACTCAGGGGTGAACCATCTATGCAGGGATACTGCCTCCACTCGGCTATCTAATCCGCTAGGTCTATACCCATACGAGAAGTACGGTTGTACGGGGGTCGTTTCATGCTTAACTTCATGGCTCGGTCCTTAATTGACCGGGGACGGTACTAGCCTTTTCCAGATACCACCCAAATCCTCCGTCCGCCCCAGTCGAAAACAGTTGTTTAATTTTATTTCTCCTTTCACAAATCATATCATCAACATCATGGCAATGTGGCGCTCATGTCTCCACATGCCACATCTCAATTACCTTCCCAAATGTAATTGCCCAAGCGTATAGCATTTGATAAATATGAGTATGCATAAATCTAGAGTAGTATTTCTAAGCATTTGTCATAGTTGACTAGGGACTTATACGTAAATCATGGTTACAAGGATTTAAGGGTAAACAATAATCAAGGCATGGCATAATCACAAGTAAGATGTTCATCATTGCATGCAATTTTTATTTGTAAATAAAAATAATTTCGCAATTGGGATCAACATGTTCAAAGAATAGTGATGACTTGCCTTTCTCAAAGTCTTGCGGGTCTTGGCCTTCACTTGGATCCGCCACTCCCTCGGGCTCTATAGTTACGTGCGAAAATTGATTTGAATTCGGTTAGAATTCAAATAAAAGTCCAAATAAATCCTAATGAAAGTCAAATGCGAAAGTCGATTTCTTTATATTAACTTTACTATTCGCGAACTAAGGCAAACCCAATTTCGATTCAAACTATTTTGCGGGTATAAATATTTTGTTGTCATAAGTTTTTTTTTAATTTAATCTACCCGAGCATTATATCCATACAATAGGTTAGAAATTTCTATCGCGAGCTAAATATCGGACGAAATCCTAGAAATATTATACGATTTAATTTAGTCTATGACTAAATGATTAAATATAATACACGGGTAAAATCCCTAGTAATTAAATCCGAATTTCTACCGTGAATCGATTACTTATAGGGATTACCCAAAAATAATCTATAATAATCTATAATAATTCATCTAATTGTTTAGTTATTAATTACATCTAAATTACTACTGCGAATTGATTTCTTATAGAAATTACCAAGAATAATCCATAATTTATATTAAATTTTGCAATTCTACGACTATAATTAATCTATAATTAAATTCTAATTATTTTAAATTTTCTAAACTTCCCTAATCTCCCTCTAATTTCCTATTTATTTCCCTTTTCTTTTTCTCCCTTTCTTTTTCTTTTTCCTTCCTTTCTTTTTCTTTTCTTTTTCCCCCTTTTTTTTCTCTCCCAGCTCCTTTCTTCCTTCCTCTCTTCTTTTCTCTCTCTCCCTCTCGGCTTCTTCCTCCCTCCCTCTCTCTCGGCTTTTCGCCCTCCCGGCGGCGACGGCGGTGGACGTGAGGGGGAAAAGGCGGCGGCTTACCGACAGCGACGGTCGGCGGCGACGACGGCGACAGCGGCGCAAGGCGGCGACGCACGGCGCGGCGGCTCCGGGGCGACGGCGCGGCGGCTTCGAAGGTGGCGGCACGGCGGCACGACGACGGCGGCGCGTGGAGAAGGGGAAGAGGGAGAGGAGGAGGGAATGGAGTGGGTGGAGAAGGGGGAATGGGCCGGGGTTTTTATAGGGGAGAGGGGAAGAAAGAGAGGGGAAGGAGGGGGAAGGGTGAAACGACGGCGGCGCGGCGGCGCAGGGCGCGAGGCGGCGGGCGCGCGGCGCAAGGCGACGAGACGGCGCGCGGCACGGCAGCGGCGATGGGACGCGCGCGGCGACGGGACGTCGATGGCGACGGCGACAGCGGCGGCGCGCGGCTCGGGGCGGGACGCGATGGGCGGCGACAAGACAGCACGGCGCGACAGCGACGATGGGACGGTGCGGCGCGGCGCGGCGCGGGCTTGACAGCGACGGGCGGCGACGCGGCGACGGGACGGCAGCACGCGCGGCACGGGGGTGGCGACGTCGGCGCGGGCTCGGGGCGGCTCGGCGACGTCGGCGCGGCGGCAGGCGGCGATGGTGACGGGCGGGCGGCGCGGCGCGGGCGCGTGGGGCGTGAGGCGGCCAGGCGCGACGGGCGGCGGCGCGTGGTGACGGTGGCGACAGAGAGAGGGGAAAGAGGAGGGGGATGGGTTAGGGGACCACGTCGAACACCTACGCCATAATGAACAGTGTGTATTTTCCTATTTATCCCGATTTTAGTTTATTTCCCATATAAATTTGATTCTATAATTTCAAAATCTTGCATAAATGAAGTTTACTCAATATTTGTGTTATCTCAACTAATGAATTCACCCTAGATTAATATTACTCATATTTTATTTGTATAATTTATTTGAATTTTTAATTAGGATTAATTCTTATCCCATCACATTTAAATTCAATTGATCCAAATATGGTCGCGATAATATTTTATTTATTTCTATCCACACCTAATCTTTATTTTAAATTATATTTATTTTACCAATTTGTTATTAGGGTTTATTCCTAATTAACTATTCTTTACTCACGATTAATGAACTTCGAAATCAAATCCAAATAAAATAGGCGAATAAGATCAGCATGATGCAATCAATTTAAAAATTTTTTGAAAATCCATATTTTTAGAGTTTAGCTTTTTGTCGGTCGAATTTTCAGGGTGTTACAGCGGAATAGAAAAATACTTCTTCAACCCTTCAAACCCCTTTAATAGTTCGATTATTTTAACCTTATAATCGGCTCTCATGTTTTTGTTTACAAAAGTCGGCCTTGGCTTAGTTCCATCACCTATGTTTACTTCTTCCAATGGATTGGCCGATGTAAATCCTTGACCAAGCTTTTTTACCTCATCAAAATCTTCAATAATTTCACCAATATCGTTCTTTGTAGACCGATATTCTTGCACCCTCTTTTGCAACCACTCTAAATTAGCTTCTCTACTCATTACATAAAGTGATATGACCTAGCCGTGCTAAACCTGCCGGCTTTACGGAGATGGGTACAAATTTGCCATTGGAGATACTAATAAAGTCATAGCTAGAAAGATCCATCCCTGATAAGCATTGAATATTCCCATGACGCCACTCAAATATTGTATCGGCCATTGCAACCTCGGTCGATGTATCCGCTTGAACAATTTCAACATCATCGCCGTCCCATTGAATTAAACATTGATGCAAGGTAGAAGGCACACAACAATTGGCATGGATCCAACAACGACCCAAAATAACATTGTAGGAACCTTGCACATCGACGATGAAGAAAGTGGTTGGTAGCGTCTTGTTTCCCACGGTAAGCTCCACCGAAAAGATACCCTTCACCTCCGTTGGTTCACCATTGAAGCCATTGAGAATCATGTTGGTCTTCTTCAACTCATCATCTCCACGCCCCAACCTCTTGAACAACGAGTATGGCATCAAATTCACGGCGGCACCTCCATCCACGAGCATCCTAGAGACCGGCTTCCCATCAATATGACCTTTGAGATAAAGAGGTTTCATATGACGGTTTGATTCATTGGGCTTCTCAAAAACTGCATCTTTAGGACCTAGTGAAAATTGAGCAACTTCGTCTTCATCCATAGCACAAAACTCCATAGGCAACATACATACCATGTTGACATCCATGTCCTCCTTTGAAGATGACTCATCTTTAGCAACCGATTATTCTTCTTTCTCCTCTACAGCAATCAATTCTTCAATGTCTATGGACTTACACCTCCACATCTTCGTAGGTGGTGGTCGCAACTCATTGAACCTTGTATCCCTTTGCTCTTCGGCCTCTCTTTCCCTCAATTCTTGGGCCCAAAGACGTTGCAACCTCCTCATTTGAGTAGCTGTTTGTTGATGTGAAAAACACGAGGCCTGGGGATCTGCTTAACTCCAGTGCAGGTCCAAGAGCTTGCCTTTATGTGTGTGAGCGTGCCAGTTGATTTGATCCTATAACCAACAAGAAATAAAGACAAAGAAAACGCGGTTAAATCCACAAATGATAGCCGATCAGCTAGCTGTCGATGACGTATCATTTATCTTTGGGCCGATGTCACATATAGATCGATCGGCAGTCATGAATAAGTAAGAAAGAACTAAATCTACTCGATCGGCTGTAGATATTAACAATATATAAACCTTATGTCGATATATACTTAAATCAAGTGATTGGGATAGATCGGTCGCCATGTCGAGACAGTATAAATCACTTAGATCGAAATATATATTAATAACAAAACTATATATGTTCATAGCATAGCCCATCAGATAGATCTAGCATGTATCGGCTAATACTCCGATACCACTCTATATTAAGATATTAAAGCAAGCAGAATATATCAAACAAAAGCCTAATATACTTAAATGCAACAAGATCTTAACATAAAGAGCGGATTTAACATGTCAATCAAGCATATAAGATATAAAGTAGTTAAATCAGGTAAGATTGGCTGAAACCCCGATACTACCCTAGTCGGCAACCAGAAAGTAGGCTAGAGATTGAGATTCTAATCACGACTTATAAGGTCAAACTCAATTGATGCAGCTATAAGTATGAAAAGAAGGACAATATCCAGACAATCAAGCCGCTGGTTGTTTCATAGAGTGGTGGATATCCTATATAATCTAAGCCAACATTGGTATTTAACCTAATCGGCTGCCTTCTAATGATAGATGTTAGCCGATTGGAGGCTATATAACAATATTGTCAAAGATTATATAGGATATATGATAACTTGACGAGTTACATAAACAAGATTAGAGTATCATAAAGATGGAAGCACTAATCCCAAGAACGCAAGCCGCCATAACAAGTTTTACCTCTAGTTGAAGATCGAAACCGATGCAGCTCAACTCGAAAGCAAGAAATCGTTAAAGCAAAATGAAAGTAAAAGGGTGGCGATGCGTCGAGATAGTACTGAACGTGTGTTGTTGTATTCCATGGGGCTCGGGGTCTATTTATACACGAGATTACAAAATATGTTCGTGTCAGAAACGACTCTTATCTCTAACAAACTCTAAGATACCATCAGTCTTTGCGACAGACTTTTGCCCAAATATATCTCTAAAGAAATTACATAAAATATCCTAATTAATAGATACAATTGCCTTCTTAGGACTCAATCCGTGCATAGCAATCCTCATGAAGCACATTAACTCAACCCGACAACGTGTATCGCACCACATTGTCGGTATCGGCTCAATCGACCAACCTTGTCCGACTCGAACTCTGCCGATCCTGCTCGTAGCTGATTCTTGCTCTGTTTCCGAAACGACTTCTTTCTTGGATTCCGCTTCGATTCATCTCCATCTCCGATTCTTCGATTACCAAATTTCGTTGTTAACACTGTTAAATCCTTAGGCATACACCTTGGTTTCGGCTCTGTTCCAGGAGGTAAATAATGGCCCCTGTTGAGTCTACTCGAAGATGACGAAACACCCGCACTACTCCTTGCAAATCTCTTGTCGAACCGGCGCTGGAGCCCGATCAGACCGGACTTAGACCACCGGTCAGACTGGCCAGAAGCGCCGGTCAGACCGACATTGGATCGGCGGTCAGACCGGCCTGATGGCCCGGTCGGACCGGCAGTAGAGCGGCGGTCAGACTGGCCAGAAGGCCTAGTCAGACCGACTGACTGCGATGAGCTGGTCCTGGCGTCGGATTTGTTGCTCGAGGACTCTCCAACTTCGTTTCCAGAAGATACTGGCACATCATGAGAACCCACTTTGGTGGTAATCACCTCCAAAGTCCTCGCCTCCACCTTAACACGCTTTCCTTCCCTCTTTTCTTTATTGACTCGATTTTTAGCATAAAACCGGCTATTGTTTGGTGAAGACTAATGTTCACGAGCTGGCCTCCTAGGTCCTCCCCATCCTTGGTTGAATTGCATTGGAGGCATATGATTGAACATGGCGGTGTTGCCCCCCATGGCATGTAGTAAGGAAAAGGATAACCCGGCGGCGGCATTGGATAAGGCCCCCATGACATGTCTTGAGAACGATGATATGTAGGTGATTGCGACCGTCTTGGTGTCGAAACAAGATTTTGGCAATACAAAAAGGGCGTGGCTATCAAGCAGGAAAAGTGGATGGGTTTGGAGGCAATGAATTTTATACAGGTTCAGGTCCTCTCAATGAGAAGTAATACCCTACTCCTATCCGGGTATTGATCCGCCGAGTGTGTTATTGATCGTATGATCTGGGAGAAAAGTTATGCCCCAAAAGGCACCCGGACCCTTCCTTATATTGTGGGAGGAATCCGTATTACAAGATACAGCCCATATTCCTAACGGAATAGGCAAATAAAGATAAAATACAATCGTAACCGACTAGGACCCCGGGTATTTCCTCGATACACAAGTTAGGAATTTAACCCAAGTCCCTTAAAGATATTTTATCCGCATATGGTATCCCTATTCCCAGTCAGATACACATGCCGTGTGGGTATGGGGTATCCATAATCTCCACAGTAGCCCCTGAGACCTTTACAGTCGACGAAATAATCTTCTCTTTGAGTCTTCAACATGATGATCCCGAGTGCTTCAATTATTCCTGCCTTGGTGTCCCGAGTGCTTGGATCAAAGACTGTGAAGGGCTAAAAAATAAAAAATTAGGTCGATGCACCTAATTAGATGTAGCTCCCGACTATGTGATTAGTTGAATAAAACATCCATCCGAGTGGTTTTATGAATAAATTACCGAAGTAATCATATAGCTAAGCATATGCGACCTTTAATTAAACATTCAGCCTACTGCTTTAGCTTGATTATTATACCCAAAAGGTATATAAAGGTCCGAGTAAAAACACTCTAAAGATCTGTCAATCAATATATGCGATAAAAAATCCGAGTAAAAACTCTTAAAGGATTTATAAAATGTCGCATAAATGATAAATGACAAGTCTAGATAGTCTAATCTATGACTTATGCCATTATCGAATTAAGCATATAACAAGCCAAGAGAATGACAATTTTAAATTGGTCATCTCAATATAACCCGAACAGCTTTGCAGCCTAAAAAGGACAGCAAAATTAGTATGACACTTTTCTGTTGGGCACCTTTTTATTTGCATTGTAGCAATTCCAAAGAATTATCTAAGAATTATCTAACTGCTTCAAAAAGTATTTTAACAGTATTTGGCTATTTTGTTGTCAGCAATATTTGCCAAAGCAAAAAATATGCCTAAGTCCCTAAGGATCACAAACAACCACACCGAAAGTGAAGTTGGGCACTGTTAAGGCCCAGGCCCATAAGTATTTCCCGATACCCTAGCGAAATAATCACAAAAATATAACACCGCTTCGTCTTCCTCACCGCGATCTCCTCTGTTTTCCCCATTTCTCACTACAGTGCCAAAGCTGCGCCAGCGAAAACTAGGGTTCGCAAACACACACCAATCCACCTCTTCCGAAGCTTCGTGCCTCTGCGAAAAATCCTCCGCACAACCACTTCATCAATCTCCCCTCCAATCTCCGCCACCCTTGCTCCCAATTTCATCATCCATCTCGCTTCCATGGCAGAGGAGAGAGAAAGCTTCGAGAGTCAATGGGCCCCCTCCGATGTCACAGAGGAAAACTTGAACGAAATGGTGGTGCACGGCGTTCTCCCGGCAAAGGAAATCATCGGATGCCGTCCAGCGTACGGCGAAGCCTTCCCGACCCCCGACACTCATGAGGTCGTCGTATGGTGGTTTTGTCCTTCCAACTTCGAAGTTCTTTAGGGGGATTCTGGAATTTTATGGAATTAGTTTGCATCATCTTAACCCCAATTCCATTGTACATATTGCAAACTTTGTTCACGCATGTGAAGCCTTCCTGGGGAATAAGGCGCATTTTGCCCTATTCCGTCGCATCTTCTTTTTGAAACCCCAGCCAAACAAAAACAAGCTATGTGTCGTTGGGGGAGCAGGTTTCCAACTGCGGGGCACTTTGAGCCAAAAATATTTCTCCATGCCTTTCAAAACATCCAACAAGGGTTTTATATCCAAAATCCTGAACTAGCGCTTCCTGAGTACTCTTGTCTTCCCCCAAAATATTAGGAAACATGGAACTCACTTCCAATGGGAGATGAAGCCGCTCAAGCCCTCACCTTGTTAAATCGTATGATGAAGCTCAAGGAGCAAGGTCTGCAAGGGGAACAGATCACTCGGCACTTTATCAAAAGCTGACTGGCACCCATCAAGGAGAGGTCTCGTACTGCCTTCGAGTTTGATGGAAAAAACGATCCCAATCGTGAAGATCCCGAATCCCTCAAATTCAAAATTATGATGGAGAGAATGTACAAGATTCTCATCTGCCATAGTGGTCAGTTATTCACATATACTACCAGTGGTGCCATATTACGCATTCAACCCTCCTCCTCCAGTGAGTATTGAAAACTCTTTAATCCCCTTGCGATATCTGCTCTTCTTTGTAATGTTCTTGACTAAGGGTTTGAAATGTCATCCTCAGGAATTTGCTTTGATGAAGTCTGATCCATCGACTACTCAACGTTGTTCTCCTCACCATCATTCTAGTCAAACCTCTGGAGGTCCAAAAATTCAACATGGCGCACAAACGAGTAGCCCAAAGCCGACTAATCAAACGGGCCCCAGAAAAAGGAAGCTGGTCTTGAGTGACAATGATGGTGATGATACCGAAAAAGCCAGCAGCAAAGAGATGACTGGAAAACAGCCTAAATAGGCTAATCCGCCAAAGAAGAAAACATCCAGCCGTCCAATACCCAAAATCAGAAAGTAAATCCATACAGCAAATGTAAGTATCATGTCTATAGTTTCACTTATCCAATCGGCTAATCCACTGAGATGCTCAAGTATGTAATGTAGAGAATCCATCTTCGAAATGAAGCGAAAACCGCAACCATCGAGAAGCTAGTTCCCCATCTTAGTACTCTGGATGAAACCAGAGAACTAGCTAGGAAAACATAACATGATCTCAGGGAACAGGTTGCTGAGCTTCAAAACTCCAATTTCGAATTGAGTGGGTCTTCAAAAGGTAACTTTACTCCTACTCGACCCATTCTGACTTGATGTTGTGTTTAAATAATCATTGAGTATATGATAGTCCAAGCTGCCAAGATTGCCGAATTGAAGAAGCGAATTGAAACCCTCGAGAAAGACAAAGGCAGTCTTATTAAAGAGAGGGAATCGGCCATCAAAGATGTTGAAGGTAATTGTAATAGAAATCCAAGATAAGCTTGCTGATGCCTCCTAGTACTGATCTGAATATAACTGCTCATGTAGATCGCAAGATCAAATCTCAAGCTCAATTCGACATCTTGGTGAATAAAATTAAGAATCTTGAAGGGGCTAGAGATGAAGTCGCCAATGCTGCTACGCCCTTAATCCAAGCCATGTTCTATAATAACAACAATCCGAGTACAATTGATTCAGTTGAGGTCTTCGACAAATTGCGAGCTGCTCCGGACACGTGCTTTAAAAATATCAAGGAGGCTGAAAGCATGGGAGCAAGCATGGCGTTGGCGATGATTAAATCCTTGTATCCGAAAATTGACATTGATGCCATTGATGGCTTTGCAGATGAAACAAGTGAAGAGGATGCCCTTTGATCTCATCAATGATGCCTAGAAGGCCGCCGACAAGATTGCCGCTGATATTGTTGAGAGATTTCAAGATAACAATCTTGGTCCGATTGGGTTTCATGATTCCGATGATGAAAAAACTGAGTCTGACCGAACTTTGTAATTCAAACGATGTAGTCTTTGATGATGGAGCCTCAATTTGTACAATACTGATATATTTATGCTGTGCTTGATAATTTAAATTCGGTCTCTGATTTCTTAAAAGTTTTTGTCAAACCTTATTGAGCCTAAAACCCGAAAAGTTATCAAAAAACTCTCAGTCCTTATTAACCAAGCTAAAAAATCAAACAAGGCAATGATAAATCAAGTAAACAAATTGAATTGATAAAAATCACACTCCATTATTATTATGATAGCCCCCGACTGATAACTCAAGAAGAAACTTGATGTTGGCAGTCAAAGAGGAAAATAGTGTACAAAGGTAATGCCTAAGCATAAAACGACGAAGATGCTCGATATTCCAAGAGTTTTCGACGACCGAACCATCTTCATGCTTGAGTCGATAAGAACCTGGCCGAGTAACTTCGGAGATGATAAATGGTCCTTCCCATAAGGGAGATAACTTATGCCTATCTCGCGTAGATTGAATCCTCCTCAAAACCATATTTCCGACTAAAAATGCGCGTGATCTGACATTGCTTGTAAATATCGAGCCGACTGAATTAATGCTGCTTCTTGGGCTTCTTCCAATCGGTTGAGGTCATCTACTCGGTCGTCTTCATAGCGCTCCTCTTTGAAATTGCGAAATCGTAAGGATTCAAACTCAACTTCACTTGACAGCATTGCTTTTGCTCCATAAACTAAGAAAAACGGCGATTGGCCCATAGCCCGACTGGGTGTAGTGCGAAGAGACCAAAGTACTGATGGTAGCTGATCAACCCATTTGCCGGCATAAGGGCGCAGTCGGTCAAAAACCCGTGCTTTGATGCCTTGAAGTACCATACAATTGGCGCATTCGACCTGTCTATTGCTCATGGAATGTGCTACAGATGCATAACAAATCTTGATACCAAAGTCTTCACAGAAGTCTTTAAACACACCACTAGTGAATTGGGTACCATTATCTATAATGATACGATTAGGTACCCCAAACCGGTGCACGATGTTGATGAAAAAATCTTGAGCTTTGTCGGTAGTGATTGTGACGACTGGTTTAGCTTCAATCCACTTGGAAAATTTGTCCACAGCTACAAAAAAGATGAGTGAAACCACCGGTAGCCCTTTTGAAAGGACCAACCATATCAAGCCCCCACACCGCGAATGGCCAGGAAAGAGGGATAGTTTACAACTCCTGAGTTGGTAAGTGAATCTGTATGGCAAAGAATTGACAACCTTCTCATGTTCGCAGAACTCTCTCGGCATCGGATACTGCAGTGGGCCAGAAAAAACCCTGTCGATAAGCCTTGCCAACCATTGTTTGTGCGGCAGCGTGACCGCAAATGCCAGAGTGAATGTCCTGTAGCAATTGTCTTCCTTCTTGCAAAGAAACACAACATTGCAGAATTCCTGAGGGACTTTTCTTGTACAACTCAGCCTCGATCATGACATAAAGCTTGCTGCGTTGAGAAATCCGCTCAGCCTCGTCTTTGTCTTGAGGAAGGTCTTGCTTAGTCAAAAATTTGATGAAGGGCTCTCTCCAATCGGTGTCAATGACACTGACTTCTTGAGTACATGCCGTCTCGATCACATCCTCTCTTGGTACTGTCGGCTCATAAAGGTGCTCAACAAAAACATATGAAGGGGCTACTTCTCGCTTTGAACCGAAATTAGCTAGTCTGTCGGCCGCTTCATTGTCGTGCCGAAGCACATGAGTTAACTCTAAGCCATCAAATTTGTCTTCCAATTTAAGTACTTCCTGTCGTTATGCAGCCATATTATCATCAAGGCAGGACCACTCTTTCATAACTTAATTGACAACCAATTGGGAATCACTGCGGACCACTAGACGCCGAATCCCTAGAGATACTGTAATCCTCAATCCATGAAGAAGTGCTTCATATTCCGCCACATTGTGTGACGCAGAAAAGTGTATCCACAGCACATAACTCAATCTTTCTCCAGTCGGGGAAATCAAAACGACCCCTGCTCCAGTACTTGTAAGCCTCTTCGACCCGTCAAAATGCATAGTCCAATACTCTAGCTTCTCCACAAGTGTGTCTTCTTGGCACTCGGTCCACTCGGCGACGAAATCTGCTAAAGCTTGGGACTTAATTGAAGTACGCGGCTTGAAGGATAAATCCAAAGACATCAATTCCAGGGCCCATTTCACAATTCTCTCATTTGCCTCGCGATTGTGAAGTATATCTCCGAGTGGAAATGATGTGACCACTATGACCAAGTGACTTTGAAAGTAATGGGATAATTTCCTGACGGTAATTAAAACACCATATAACAACTTCTATACCTAACGATATCTTGGTTTGGAGTTGGCCAATACCTCGCTAACAAAGTAAATTGGTCTTTGAACTTTTTGAACATGGCCATCCTCCTCTCGCTCAACAACCAGAACTGTACTCATGATTTGCGATGTCGCCAACACATTTAACAATAGCGGCTCTTATGGATTTGGTGAGGCCAGGACCGGAAGAGTTGTGAGAAGTTTCTTGAAATCATCAAAGGCTTGCTGGACTTCAGGTCCCCACTGGAAATTGTCAGTCTTCTTGAGTAACTTGACAAAGGGCATCCCTCGCTCACCGAGTCGTGAAATAAACCGGCTGAGCGCCGCCATACATCCAGTCAATTTCTGAACATCTTTCTGGGAACTAGGCGGTTTCATGTTAAGGATGGCATTTATTTTTTCTGGGTTGGCTTGTATGCCCCTACGAGACACCATAAAGCCAAGCAGCTTCCCTGACGGTACTCCGAAGGTGCATTTTTCAGGATTCAACTTCATCCTGAAAGCACGGATGCTAGCAAAGGTTTCTTCTAGATCAGCAATTAGGTCATCCTTCTGCTTGGTCTTGACGACTACATCATCAACATAGGCTTCAACATTGCGACCAATTTGAGTTGAAAAACATCTCTGGATCATGCGTTGATAGGTTGCTGCAGCATTCTTTAATCCGAAGGGCATGGTGATATAGAAATAAGCTCCAAACGGTGTGATAAATGAGGTCTTCAAGCAGTCCAATTCCTTCAAGTTGATCTGGTGATAACCCGAGTAACAATCCAAAAAACTGAGTAGCTCGCAGCCGGCTGTTGAATCAACCACCTGGTCAATGCGAGGTAACCCAAAAGGATCCTTAGGACATGATTTGTTGAGGTCGGTGTAATCAACACACATACGGCACTGTCCTGTCTTCTTCCGAACCAAAACTGGGTTTGCCAGCCAGTCGGGATGTAAAACTTCCTTGATGAAGCCTGCTGCTAACAGCTTGGTTAATTCCTCCTTGATTGCATATTTCCTATCTTGCGCGAAATGGCGGAGTCGTTGTTTGATGGGTTGCGTCTTCTTTAACATTTAAGGAGTGCTCAATTACCTCTCTTGGAATACCAGGCATATCAGATGGTTTCCACGCAAAAATATCTTTGTTACCTTGAAGAAAGGTGATGAGCGTGCTTTCCTATTTTCAATCTAACTCACCGCCTATTACAGTAGTTTTGGAGGGATCAGATAGATCAAAGGGAATCTTCTTGGTCTTGGCGTCGTCTTCTCCGGTGATGTGACCATGGCTACCATGGATGCAACCATTGCTCACATCATGGATGAACAAGAAGATACCGAGATCACGTCCTCCAAGTGCTGGAATCCGATTCGGCCACCTACTACACCGCTGACTTCAAACGGCGGCCGAATCTGCATACGACCTCCGTTTTCGGCCCGTGAGTACTTGATGGAAAGCTCTCGGAGCCCTCTTTCCAACGGATCCAGCATCTTCTCCGAATTCCATCTCGTGTGGCCAGAATCACAGGAACAAGGTGCTACGTCACCTATAATGGGCCTGTGGGCTTGTAACTTCATTTGGGACCCCGGCCCAGGTGGGGCCCATGTGGGGTGCGCCCCAAGCTGGTGCAGCACGACCCTAGGCACCCCTAGGTCGTCCTCCCACCCCTATATATAGCTAGGTACCCCTTCAGGGTTTCTCGGGGTTTTGTTTAGATGAAAGTTTAGCCATTGCTACTTCCTTGCAGCGCGTGTGTCGGCTAGACCGTCCGTCTGCTTGTATTCGGAACCCCAACTTATCATTTGTGCTCAATTCCTATTTGCAATTCAGATTGCTTTTATCTTGTTCTTGCTTGTTTCCTCGATTTGCTTGCAGGAATAGGGTTGATCTGCACCGGCCAAATCAACAACCCACGGAGAGGTGTAGCGATCGCTAAGGCGCAACACAACGTCTCGTACGGATGTAGTCGGATCGTCAACGTGTCTCCTAAATCGTAGTTATCATCAACTCACCGAAAGATCAGCCAACAATAGCCATGAGTGTCGAGAGGAGCTCAGGGTTCATCAGGTGGTATCAGAGCTTTCGTTGCTCGGTGAGTTTTTATCTACCTATAACCTGAAAATTGCCATACAAAAAAAAATGTATCCTGTACCTAGCCATATATTGTGCCATTGCATTGTTCTTTTCAGCTTTTGCTTTGTTGAGTTTGCGTTGCATCGTCGAGTCGTGTTGCTGGTCTTAGCGTTTAGTCTGTTTAGAGTTTCGAGTTCTGGTCACATTTAGTACCACTGTCGTCATCGTCATTGTGTCTTTGTTGTCGTCGGGACCTACGAAAACACTGCCACGGTTCAAATTTTGTAGTTTTCAGAAGTTTCGGTCGGTTAGTTTAGCAGTTGCATCTTGGTCTCTGTGGTCTGGTTTGCCTTGTGCCGTGGTCGATTGCGCTCTTGCGCGTGAGTTGGATGGAAGGAGGCTGTTGCGCGTGAGTTGGATGGAAAGAGATTAGATTGGTTTTTGTTGTGCTTGGAAAGAAAATAGTAGATTGGATCAGTTTCCTTTTTTCCTCTCAGCAAATCTGGACGCGTGCAGTATCCTTCCGCTGTCGCCCACCACCACGCCGAGTCGACTCCCTCCATCTACTCTCGGTTCCATCTATACCGTGAGTTGCTAGAGAGCTTGGTAAAAAATTTTTGAGTGTCGGATTCGACATCTGTTTGCAAAAACGGAACCTATGGGACGAGCGCATTCCATTTTTGTATAGTCCAAATTTTTGGGTTTGCACTTTTGCATTTGAGTCCCTGTAATTTGTATATTTACAGTTGAGTCCTTGTAATCTTGCATTAAGGTCCTTGAGTTGGCTTTTGCTGAAAAAAATTAAAAAAAAAGAAAAAAAAAAGGCAAAAAGGTGCTAAAAAGAAAGAAAACAAAAGCCGCACCAAAAAAAAGAAAAAGAAAAGAAAGAAAGAAAAAGATAGAAAAAAAAAGAAAGAAAAGAGAAAAATCAGTTGTATCTTTGAGTTTGCTTTCACATATCAGAGCGTGCTTGAGTTGTTTCTAGTACTATCTTGTGGTATCGTTTGTGTCTAGGCTCGCGTCTCTCGTACGTTCTAGCCTAGGACCAGCACGGTACTTAACTTTGAACAATGATCTTCGATAACTTCGTTGCAGGTACTTCTTCGGTTGCGGTTGATGCGGCCAATCGGATCTCGTCCCGAGCGAGTGTAATCTCACGTGTCTGAGCCATCTCACAGCTTTCTTTGTTGCAGGTGATAGCTTGCTTGATGTTGCTCCGCAAAGATATGACTCCTCGAGGTCCTGGCATCTTCATGATCATGTAGGTGTAGTGTAGGACTACCATGAATTTGGCTAACGCCAGGCGCCCGAGTATAGCGTGATACGCCGTCTCAAAATCAGCAACATCGAAGCAAATATTCTCTGTGCGAAAGTTCTCCTGAGTGCCGAAGGTGACGAGCAGAGTGATCTGGCCGAGTGGAGTAGAGGACAACCCTGGATGACTCCATGAAAGGGTGTGCTACTCGGCTTCAGCTCAGTACGAGGGATCTGCATATCGTCCAGAGTCTTGGCAAAAAGGATATTGAGTACACTGCCACCATCAATGAGGGATCGTCGGAGCTTGAAGTTGCGAACCACTGGGTCCAGTACCAGGGGGTACCACCCCGGGTGGACCACTCGATCAAGATGATCCGAGTGGTCGAATGTGATTGTTGTCTCTGACCACCGAAGATATTGAGGCGTGTCGGGCTGGACGGCATTGATCTCCCTATCAATCAGCTTTTGCTTCCGTTTTGACTCATAAGCTTGGGGCCCACCAAAGATATGGTTGAGCTCTTTATCATCTTTATCTTGAAAACCAGTCGGTCCATCATCTTTATCATCTTTCTTCTTTGAGGTGCTCTGATCTCCATCTATAGCCTTCTTCGCTTGCTTGGCGTATTTCTCCGCAAACTGCTTGTAGATGAATCAATCTTTGGGAGGCTTGCATCCAAATTTGCCGACTAAGAGTTCATGACAGACACCATTGGTGAAAGCGGCTATGATGACGTCATCGGTGATGTCAGAAATCTTGTTGCGTTGCTCAGAAAAACGTCGAATGTAGTCCCGAAGGGATTCACTGGGCTTCTGGATCACATTGTAGAGGTCGAAGTGGGTGCCGGGACGTTCAAAGGTGCCTTGAAAATTGGTGATGAAGTGCTCATGAAGCTCTGCCCAAGATCCAATCGTGCCACGGGGTAACCCATAGAGCCAGGACCGAGCAGAATCTACTAGATCTAACGGCAAGTAATTTGCCATAGCCTTGCTATCTCCTCCCGCTGCGCGGATTGCGAGGCCATAGACGGTTAGCCATGACTCGCCATTTGTTTTGCCGTCATACTTCTCAATACCAGTCAGCTTGAAATCAGCCGACCAATCCACTCGACGCAGGTCACTTGTAAAGGATGCGACTCCATCTTCATCGTCATCGTAGCGATCTGGTGAACGGTATGGTTGGTAGCCTCTTTCTGCGTGGTGTCGGCTGAGTGTTTCGCGAAGATCGACGGGTTGCCGATGACGTGGAGAGCGAGGCTGTTCAACGCAGCGTTCTCTGTATCTATCAGCAGGCGAGTGAACAGAACGTTCGGCTTGATCCCTGCTCCTGTGATTAGATCCTGAAGCAGTCATGCTAAGGCTTGGTTGGTGATAATCTTGAGATCGGAGAGGCGGAACCCGGCTGCCAGTCGGCGTGCGAACGCTTGCTGAGTTGACTGGGTCCGAGGCGGCGATCATGGTCTTCATCTGGTTGATAATGTTGAGGACGTGGTTGGGCGCATCTTCCTGGAACAGAGTATCCCAGAGAGTGATTGCTGCTACTGCATTCTGCTGTGGGGTGCGAAAAACCACTGTCCCTTTGACGTCCTGCTGTCCAATGAGTTCTCGTGCTCGTCGCCTGGCTTCTGATGTGCGTTGTCGTCGATCTTCAGCCTCTTTCGCGGCCCGCTCATGTTGCTGCTGCTCACACTGCAGCCGGTCTCGCTCTTGCGCTTGTCGCTCTTCTTCCAGTCAACGCCGCTCGGCTTCTTGTCGTGTACGTTGTTCTTCTGCTTCATGGAGTTGACGATGTTCTGCTGTCTCATTATCGGCCATGAAAACACTGAAAAAGAGAGGCGTGTAATTATCTTCATAGCCATCATCGAAATCGTCGAGGTTGCTGAAGTCGTCGTAGTCGAGGATCTCTGTTGGCTGTGAGTCAACGCCTGGAGAGCTGAGGTAGCTGTCCAACTCTTCTGTTGAAACCGTCCCGAGGGGCTGAAGTATGACGCCGACTTCCCTGAAGCTAGATTGCATCGAGGCCGAGGCCAGGTCCCATCTAGACCTATGAGAAGAAGATGCCCTTTTGGTGAAAACAACAGCCAAATCGTTAGGGAGCTTCATCAGGATCAGTGGATAGGCCGCATCGTCTTGATTTGGTCGTGTCGAAGTAGATGAGATCTTGTCCGAGTGGTTTGAGGCTAACTCAGATAAGATAGTCTTGCGGTAGATCTCGACCGAGTTCGGGAGACCGAACGGGGCAGATACTGCATCTCTTCCCAACTGTTTTGAATCCGAGTCGAGGAGAGAAATCTTGCCGAAGTCATCGGTGATGAAGTCGAGGCTGCCGAACCGGTATGCCTGACCGGGAGGGAAGGCGAAGTCGTTGATGCTAGAAACGAATCCCATCGCACTGATCGGCGAAAAGTTTGATGCAACCCCTGCCTGGCGCGCCAACTGTTGAAACAAGATTTCGGCAATACAAAAAGGGGTGGCTATCAAGCAGGAAAAGTGGATGGGTATGGAGGCAAGGAATTTTATACAGGTTCAGGCCCTCTCAATGAGAAGTAATAACCTACTCCTGTCAGGGGATTGATCCGCCGAGTATGTTATTGATCGTATGATCTGGGAGAAAAGTTATGCCCCAACAGGCACTCGAACCCCTCCTTATATAATGGGAGGAGTCCGTATTACAAGATATAGCCCATATTCCTAACGGAATAGGCAAATAAAGATAAAATACAATCGTAACCGACTAGGACCCTGGGTATTTCCTTGATACACAAGTTAAGAATTTAACCTGAGTCCCTTAAAGATATTCTATCCGAATATGGTACCCCTATTCCCAGTCGGATATACATGCCGTGTGGGTATGGGGTATCCATAATCTCCACACTTGGTGAATGACCAAATCGCTCCCCAGGAGGCGATCTTGGTCTTTTTCCTTTGTTGCGAGCCTTCTCACCACTTTGCTTCTCATACTTATCCAAAAGCATATCGAAGGTCACCTTAGTCTTACTAGGAGCTTTAGAACTTGAAGCTTCACTCCGATTCTCCTTCCACACACCAACCTCCGGATTCTTTGGCACCATCATCTTTGGCCTAGGCTCTCCAATGACCACTCCTTTCCCCTTAGTAGATTCGGCTTGCTCCAGCCGAATCAACACCTTCTTATCATCAAAATTAATTGTGTTCACCGGAAAAAGGATCATGATTAAGCTTCATCTTGGAACCATCGGTAAATTTCAATCGTCCTTCATCTATGGCCAATTGAACCTGTCGTCGAAACACATTACAATCATTAGTAGAATGAGAATGAGAATCATGCCATTTACAATAAGCTCGACGCTTCAATTCTTCTTGAGATGGTATGACATGGCCTTTAGGTAATCTAATTTGTTTTTCATGCAAAAGATAATCAAAGATCTTATCACACTTGGCCACATCAAAACTATACTTAAGCTCACTTTGCCGATCTTTACGAGGAGTTGGCATTAAATTAGAACAAACAATAGGCTTATTTTTGTTAGTCCATGAACACTCGGCAACATACATATCATGATCACCCTCACCATCACTATCACTAGCCTCAGGGTAATCAATCAAATTAACATTAGACTTCTTCTCATATGGTCTAACAAATTTCTTTTTTTTGAAAGAAAGCACTGTAGGGGAAGCCCCCACAGTTTAAATTTTATAAAATAAAACCAAGATATTTACAACAGATTAATCCAATTTACAAGTATATCTCTCTCAAACAAATTAAGCCTATGGACTAAAAGGGAGAGTTCATTCTTAAAGAAAGCTCTCCAGGAGGCAATGGAAGGTACAACATTATTAAAAATTAAACAATTCCTTTGCTTCCAAATACTCCAAGCGGCATAGAGCACCTTCTCCACAAAGTGTGAGGACCTGTAAGAGTTTTTGGCAGTATACAACATCTCCTCAAAATTCAGAGACAAATCCCAAACCAGCCCAAATTGCGCCCAACACTGAGAACTGAAAGGACACTGGAAAAACAGATGCAAAGTGGTTTCTCTTGCACTTGACGAGCATAAGACACAGGTTAAAGCAGCATTATGGGGTGTACAATGACGCCTGTCCAGCATGTCATAAGTATTCAAACGATCAATCAATAGGAGCCAGCCAAAAAGCTTAATTTTCATGGCACATTTGCTTTTCCAAATCCAGTTAATAGAGTTAGGGATCTGAATATGCATAAAGTTCATCGCATAAATTTTCTGCGAAGAGAAAATTCCATTTCCCCAAACATAGGTCCAAAGATCTCTGTCGCCATTGAGATGACTCAAAGGATCAGAAGATGACATTAACAAATATTCCTGAAAAGCTTGCTCAGATAGTGGGAGCACAAAGAGCTGTGAAAGATCTCTTTGGGAGAACATATGAACTGAAATCTTTCCATTCCTAGCAAAAGAGAAAATCCTGGGAAATGCAGCTGATCTAACCTTATTATTCCACAGGTCCTCCCAGAATAAACAAGATTTACCATCCCCTACAATGCAGTTCGAAATTCCCCGGAATATATCCATAAACTGCAAGACATCCCTCCACCAGAAAGACCCTTTGGGAGCAACAGCATGAGGGACCTTTGTAGTATAGTAAGAATTCCAAATCAACTTAACCTAGGGTATGGGGAACCTGTTATAGAACTTATGCAGATTCTTCAGCAGCAAGGCATTATTCTGAAGCCTAAGATCAATTACACCCAAACCTCCCCTTTATTTTGGTTGGCAAACCCTATCCCAAAGAACCAAAGATTTTTTGTTTGAATTTATGTCAGACCCTCTCCATAGGCAGTGCCTTCTTGCTCTGTCAATGCTCTCAATAACTGACTTTGGAAGAGTTAAAGAGCACATATAATAAGTTGGCAAAGATGATAAAACTGAATTAACAATTGTTAGTCTATCCCCATAAGAGAGAAGAGCAGTAGTGGCTGAAAGTCTCCTTTCAACTCTATCAACCAAGGGAGCAAAGTCAATTACCTTAGGCCTTGTAGTACCAAGAGGCAGGCCTAAATAAGTGAAAGGCAGATTTCCAACTGAACAACCAAACAACATAGAGAGATGTTCAACCTTTTCAGTATCTACATTTAAAGGTATCATAGAAGACTTATTGAAATTTATCTTTAGTCCTGTTGAGGCTAGAAAGGTATTCAGTATGGCTTTGAGGCAAAACAACTCCTTTGAAGATGAAGACAAAAATAGGAGGGTGTCATCAGCATATTGTATAATAGGGAAATCATTATTAGGAGTTGGAACTGGCATAGAGAGAACCCCTTTAGAATAGGCCTTACTAATGATAGATTGCAACAAATCAGCTCCAAGGACAAACAAAAGCAGGGACAGAGGATCCCCTTGTCTAACACCCCTTTTACAGTAAAAAGATTTACCAGGTACCCCATTCAGCAGAACTGAAGATGAGGCTGAAGAAAAAATCTGTGAAATCCAATCTATCCATTTAGAATCAAAACCCTTTTGTCTCATAATATCTAGGATGGCTGAGTGCTCAATAGTATCAAATGCTTTCTCAAAATCTAGCTTTAGGAGGATTATCTCCCTCTTTGACTGCTGACACTAATGTAAATATTCAAAAGACCATGCTAGATAGTCCTGAATGGTTCTTTCCTTAATAAAACCATATTGATTCTGATGGATCAACTCAGTTATAACCGACTGCAGTCTATCAGCCAGAACCTTTGTAAGAAGCTTAAGTGCCACACTTTGCAAGGAAATAGGTCTATAATCATTAACTTTCTCAGGGGTTGACTTCTTAGGAATCAAAGTGATAAAGGATCTATTGATACTCTCAAGCAATAAAGAACCTTCACAGAACTGGGCACAAAGATCATAGAAATCTTGTTTAATTATAGGCCAGCAAGACTTAACAAAACAACCATTAAAACCATCAGGCCCAGGAGATCTATCAACAGGCATTTTCCTAACAACTTCATCTATTTCCAAAGTTGTAAAGCCAAGAGATAAAGAATGCAGATCATTTACCGTGTCCATTAAATCTGGGAGATCAAAATGCATTGTTGGGAGTGTAGAGACACCCATCCTTTGCTGAAAAGTTTGGTAAATGATTTTTGCCTTTTCTGCATGATCCATTAAAAGTCTTCCATCATCTGTTTGGAGGTGAGTAATTAGATTTTGCCGATATCTCTCTGTTGCAGCAGCATGAAAGAATTTTGTGTTTTCTCCCCCAAAGTTAGCCCATCTAATAGTACACATCTTTTGCCAATAAATCTGCTTGTATTTCAGATATTCTAGAATCTTAGCTTTGATAATACATCTAAAATTCCATTCAGCCAGGATAAGATCTCTTAGCTCCTCCAATCTGTCAACAAAAGAAACTGCCATATTACAGTTTGTAATCAAAGAAGACAGCTTAGACAAACTCTTGCTCCACTTTTTTAAGCCCTTCCTCAAGCTTTTAAACTTTGCAGATAGATTCTTGGCTGCATCTGAATCATCACCATGATTACTCCAAAACGAAGAGACAAGCTCAAAGAAACCCTCATGTTCCACCCAGAAATTTTCAAACCTAAAGATGTCTGCTTTTGGAATTGTGGTACCAATCTGAACTACACAGGGCACATGATCAGAAATTAACCTAGCTAGGGGCTTAACCAAAGTTTTGGGATAGGTAGCAGACCAAGAAACAGAAGTAAAAAACCAGTCAAGTTGCTGCAGGAGAGGACAGTCTTACATATTACTCCAAGTGAAAGATCTTCCTTTCAAGGGCAACTCCAAGAGACCAAGGTTACTTATAATTACACTGTTAAAGATCATCATGTCATGCATGTTGCCACCTGCTCTATTCCTGTTATCAATGGATTGATAAAAGTTAAAATCCCCCATTAAAATCCAGTTCTCATTATCAGGGATATCCAAATCAAATAACCACTGAACGAAGAGAGATCTATCTGGTTCCTGACAAGGCCCGTAGACTAAAACAAGAGTCCAAACGTCACCACAATGATTAGAGGTAAACCGGACTACAATAGCAGATTTCGTGATGCACAGGACATTGGCCAAAAAATGAGCACCAACCCAACAAATAAAGATTCCTCCTGAAGCGCCCTCCGAAGGACTAAAACAAAAGGAATCAAACCTTTTTGGGGCCATTTTCTTGATATAGGCAGAATCAAAAGAATCCCTCTTAGTTTCCTGAAGGCAAAAAATTGAGCAAGCACTTTCATCTATCATTTGTCTAACAGCTCTCCACTTATCATCCGAATTCAAACCTCTAATATTCTAGCACAAGATATTCCAATTCCTTGTAAAATTATTCATTTAAAACATAAAAGAAGGGAGAGACAATCAGAACATAACTTAATTACATACTGTAGCACAACCGACAAAGACACAAACAGAGGGGATATTGACTGAAAGACAAGAAGGGTAACAAAAGAAAGAGCTAACAGACCCAGAACGAGGAGAACATGCAAAAGCCTAAATTTATTCCTAAGAGAACTAGAGAACACCCCAGACACTGACTTAATTCCCATCATTGGCAGGTTTAGAAGCAGAAGCCATAAGCTTGTCTTGTGTCACATCTTGAGGAGCAACACCACAGAGGTCAGAAGCAATCTTTTGAAGAAGGGGAATTGAACAATCGGCAGTTATTCCAGCTTCAGCAGAGGCAGTTGGAAAATCAGAGTCCTGCAAAGTGCTTCCAGGGAAGAGTAGGCCAACATCATGAGCAACCTGTTTGAGTTTTTTCACTGACTTTCCTCTAGGCTTTCCAACTCCTTGATTGGGATCAGGCTCCATCAAATCAACTCCTTTGTGACCATCATTAATGGCAAGAAGCCTAGAGCTCCTTCTTAGACCAGTAGTAACCAGAGGGGTATCATTCCCAGTTTTCTTCATCTTGGCAGAATTAGACTTTTCTAAAGGAAAAGCTGGTGGGCCCTGTAGATCAGAGGAAGGCAAAGCTTGATCACCTAGAGCAGTAATAGTCATAGGGGTTGGTGGAACAACAGCGAGGGGCACTGGCATGAGAATTTCCTCAAAAGAAGAATCATCAGAATTCAAACTCGAAACTGGCAAAACCTGGGAAGACAAACCAGAAGGACCTACACCTCCTGAAAAAGTAGACCAAAAAGAGGTATCCTTGAAGAACATATTATCAAACATAATCTGAGGGAATCTCTGATACATAATCCAGAGATGTTCAGCAGTCACATCATTACTTTGGGCTACTATAGCATTTTCTGCTGATGGCAAATCCTCATTCTCAGAACTAGAAACACTTATGAGGGAGACAACTGAACTATCTGAACTAGCAGCAGGATAAGAGCTCACTGAAGAGGAGATCGCATTGACTTCATCAGGAACTGGAACAGGAGGTTCAAAATCTTCATTGTGTTCAGCTGCATCTCAATTACCCCAACCATGGCCATCACCACCTGCTGCTGCAAGTTACCAAATTGCCAAGCAGGGGCATCTTCAAGATTAATATTAGGATCTACAGGCCCCTCTCCTGGAGGAATACCATCATCAGGTGGAATCACATCAGCAAATTTGCCGTTTAAAGTATAAACATAAATTGTCCAAGACTGACCATTGGGCACATTAGGCTGCTCCCAAACCACAAACTGGGGAACAGAATCCAAGTCCCTAAACCAAACCCTAGCAAGGACCCTACCCTTAAGAGGATCCTCATCAAACCACCAATCAAGATCACCAAAAGTAGAAACAACCTGATTCACATTATGAAGATTGATGTAATCAAGAGGGAAATCCAGCATCATAACCCAACCCCTATGATTGTAAGGAGCATTCCGCCAATTTGGGCCCTGATCATGCCTAACAAAACGAACCTGATGCACACCATCATAATCCAGAGGCAGACCAAGAACAAGAGCATCACGATGAACAGGCGATCTAACCTGAAACATGGCAACCGCATTTGGATGAGGGTACGATTTAAGGATCTGAACATGTCTAACCTGCTCAAGAAAGCCTCTAATCTCATTTCGATGCTCCTCCCACTGTTCCTCTGGCAGCTGGGGATGGACCAGGGCTAACACAAACTGCTCGTGTCTCATGATCGAAGGGGAAAAGTTTACCATATCAGCACGGCGACGACGATGAGGCCCTGGAACCCGGCTTTCCCGAGCCAGAGCCTTTTGCATGAGTTGACTAACATCAAGAAATTGTTGGCCATCTAATCTTTCTTTAATAGGAGCAATTAAACCATTAAAAGCAAGATCAACCAAATCTCTATCAGTTATATTCAAGCTATAACATCGGTTTCTAACATCCCTAAATCTCTTAAGATGATCAATGACAAATTCATTAAATGTTTGCTTAACCGATGTTAAATCAGATAACCTAAGCTCAGTTTCACCAGTATAGAAATAATCATGGAACCTCTGTTCTAATTGAGCCCAAGTATGAATAGAATTTGCTGTCGCGACCCAAAACGACCCTAAAATATATCCTTTAAATTATGCCTAGAATAATTAAAATCCGTGTGAAAGCCTCCAAAAATTAAAATGTGCAAAGTTAAAAGTCAAATAAGGCTTGGAGGATTTTTGTATATTTTCTAAAAGCCTAAAATGCGTAAATAAATTTTAGTGGAATTTTCAGAGCACAAATAATAATTAAGAAGAAATAAACAAAGTTGAAAAAGTTTTATAAAAAGAAAAAAAACATAAAAATCCCCCTCCCCCTCTTGGGCCAGCCCGGCCCATCTCCCTCCCTCTCTCTCTCTTCTCCCCGCGGCCCATTCGGCCTCCCTCCCCGCGCACACGCCGCTGACGGGCGGGCCCGCCCGCCACCCTCGCTGACGGGTGGGGCCCACCCGTCATCCCCTTCCTCCCGCCGCTCCCGCCGCCTCCCCCGAGCCCTAGCGCCGCCGCCGCCGCGAATTCCGCCGCATCCCGCTGTCCCCGCGAGCAATAAAGTGGGGGGAATCACTCCCCGTGATCCCCTCTCCCTTTCCCCCCCACTTTTCCCTCTCTCTCTCGCGTTCAAACGGGCGGATTTGCCCCCGCAAATCTCGCCGGCGCCATTGATGCTGGCCGGACCTCCCACCCCGGTTTCCTTCCTCCCCGGCCGCCCTCTGCCCCTTCCAACCCTATATAAACCCTCCCCGCACCTCCTCCGTCCGTTTCCGCCTCTCGCCGTGCTTCCTTCTCGCCGGATTCGAGCTCGCGCCGTCACTCTCTCTCTCCGCCGTCGCCGCCGAGCTCCGGTCCGCCGCCGTCGTCGCCCCGGACCGTCTCCCGCCCCGGCGTCGCCTCCTCCGGCTTCGCCACATCGCCGCCGTCCCCGTCCACCCCCTCGTCAAGCTCGCCGACCACCGGAGCGCCGCCGTCCCCATCCACCCGAGAAGCGCCGCCGCCTTCCTCCGCTCCGGTCGCCTTTTCTGTCGTCGCCGTCGACCTTGGGTGAGCCGTGGACCGCCACCTCGTTTCCCCCTTTCCCTCCCCTCTCTCGGCCGCCGCTCCGCCGTGCCTACGGCCGCCGCCGGCGACCATAGGGGCGCGGGCGCGCCGTCTCCCGCCGGCCGGGCCGGCTTGGCCACCCTCGGGCGCGCCGAGTGGCTGCCGCGTGGGGCCCGGCCGTCAGCCGCCCGCGCCCTTGGGTGCGGCTGACGCGTGGGGCCCACGGCGCCGGCCGGTGTGAGCCCGGGTGCACCCGGTCCACCGTGGACCATGAGGCTGCCGCGTGGGCCCCACTCCCGTGGACCCGGTCCGCGCGCCCCTCCCCTTCGGCTGACGCAATAAATCCCTTTTAAATTAAAATTTAAATGAAGAAATTCGCAAATATTCATTTAAAGAGCATATAAACTTCAAATGGCCATAACTTGGCCATTTGAACTCGGAATTGGACCGATCAAGTCTCTAATTTTTCCTTAAGAAGTTAAGAACTCATTTTTGTGCTTTGTTCCTGCTTGTTATATGGAATTTATTAGAGTAAAAGCCCTTTTCTTTTCTGTTGGTCGTGTAGACGCTGCAGCTTTGGAAGATCCGCTCTTCGTGGAGGTTGAAGCCGACGTTTGGGAAAGCGAGCAAGGCAAGTCACATCATCCTTGAATATATTGAATCCCAGTTTATAAAATTATTTTAATTTAAATTATTGCATTATCGCTTTGTTTAAATTCCCGCGTTATCACTGTTTTATCTAGCCATGCCTATTTACCTTTGTTATGACCTTATTATTGTTATTGTTATTATTACCTTGTTCACCCTAGGATAAACAAAACCCCAACTAGTGGACACTCTACTCATGGTGCCACTAGTATTTGTTTAAGTAGATGCTTCGCCGCTTAACTAGGTAACATTAGGTGGTTTTACAACTCTAGACCTTGGGAATATTCTCATCACCTGGACACTACAGAATGGTTGGATTATTGTGGAATTGGATTCACACCTCCCTCTCTATTCAAAATCCTCAAAATGGTTTTAGGCTGGGCTCGGGGTGCATGGTTTTGATAGTAGCACCTCGGCCATATAAGGACCGGTCTTCGGGCCTCTGTTGCAAAGCACTACCGTACTTCCACATGTCTAGTGGATAAGGCTTAGTTTGTGGCTCAGTCTGGTTATAAACAAAAGTACACGGATGGAGATGGACGAAGTCGGGGGTCGATGGACATCTCTAGGGCAAATGAAGGCTACACGAGCTGCAGCTCGGTAGTCGAGATGTCATGGCACAGGGCCGGTGTCCTGCTGCTATGGGCTCAGTCCTGCCTACCTGTCCCGGGGGTTCCGGCCGTAGGTGGGGTTGGGTCGGTACTCTTGTCTATGGCTAGGATGGGTTGGAAACTATGTCACGTCTTCCGTCCGTATACCGTGGTGGTATGTGGCACGTGGTTACACGTGAGGGAGATGTGTCTTGTGGGTAAAGATGCACACCTCTGATCAGAGTATAATCTATTCGAATAGCCGCGCCCTCGGTTATGGGCAAGCCGAGCAATGTACCCAAGTTAGTGTTTTAATTCTTAAAACCTGCTTAATAACTAAAATGTGGAATGGTTGGCCTGGGTTGGCTTGGGACGAGCTAGGACCCAGGGTCGGGTTGCCAGTTCGGTCTGAATCATCGTAGGCCTTGGGTTAAGGCAGGTTAGTGTGGGTTCACGCCCTTGATTAATAATATTGTATAACTCTAGGACCGTGTTTACAAAATAGCTTTGAGCAACTAAGTGTCTTTTGATGCCGTTTACTGCAAACCCTAACCCTTTATATTATAACCCCCTTTGTACTCCCTTGCATTTATTCTGCACTTATGGGTGTGTCTTGTTGAGTACGGTGGTTGTACTCAGTCTTGCTCAATTTTTCCCAAACCCAGAAGAGGAGTTCCTGGAAGATGAAGGCTTTGGTGTCTAGCTCGTGCCTGCCGTCAAGCGCCTGTGGTCATCGCCCTAGTCTTCCGTTGTTTCCCATTTGTCTTTGTGTGTGCTGGGCCTTCGCCGCCCATGTAATAAATTAATTATTTACGCTTCCGCTTGATAAACTCTGTATTGTATCAACTTTTTGGTGTACCTTGCCTCCTGGGACAAGGAATAATACACGCACGTAAGGAACGCCCGTTGGGTTATTTCCGGTCGTGACATTTGCCGACAAAGAAGTAAACCATGTAAAAGCAATACCAGACAAGGATAAAGAAAACAAGCTCAATTTAAAAAGTATCGGAACTACTAGCCTTTCCACATTGCGCTAAGAATTGACCTACATGCTCCCATGTGGTCCTACTATCCTCACCATTAAATTTGGTAAATTCGGGAACCCTATAGCCACGAGGATATGGTATGTTGTCGTAATAGTCAAGATATGGCTTTTGGTAAACCTTAGCACGATTCCTAGCATCAATCCCAAATTTATCCCTAATGATCCCACTAATCGATTCCTCCATATTATCAGGCCTATGCTGATTTGGTGGTGGGTTTGGTGGCCTAATAGGTTGTGGTTGCGGTGCAATATAACTATATTGGCCATGCCTAATATCGGGAGGATATCCCCTAGTAGGATCATTGTAGGTATTAGAAATATGTGGTTGAACATGGGGACCAACAGTAGATACAGGTGGGTGCTGGAATATGGTATAAATACCTGTTATTCGTTATTGGATCTACCCCTTGTATTGGGATTATTGCACCGGTCCCAAGACCCGGTCTGATCGGCGTCCAGAGGCACGGTCAGACTGATCTGAGGTCCGGTCTGACCACCGGTGATGTGACCATGGCTACTACAGATACAACCATTGCTCACATCATGGATGAACAAAATGATATCAAGATCAAGTCCTCCAAGATCAAGTCCTCCAAGTGCTGGAATCCGATTCGGCCACCTGCTACACTACTGACTTCAAATGGCCGCCAAATTTGCATACGAGCTCCGTTTATATAGGGGTTGGTCTTGCCCTCTACAGGCCCTCCTCCACGTCCAACTCGGGATAGAATCCAAAGGAAATCCGAAACATGCCTTCCCGAGTAAGGAAACTTCGACACCCCGCGAAACAGACCCAGACTTGGACTCTACCGGTCAGACCGACCACACACCGCCGGTCTGACCGGCCCTCACCCAGCGGTCTGACTGGCCCTCACCCAGCGGTCTGACCGGCCAACACACGGCGGTCAGACCGGCCCAATCAGAGGAAACCGGCAGACTTCCAAACTTTAGCAATTTTTCCTACTTTATCCCTAGGTGCCAAATTTGGGTGTAAACACCGTGTTCCATAATGTCACTAATCACCATCAAAGATGTACCTACCCGGTGAAGTTGCTATATAGGCACAGCATATAGTAGGTACTGCTTATATGAGTAGTACTGCTACATTCAACACTCTAATTAATGCCACTGCATATTCATTGTTGGTATTTCTTAACGACATTACCAGAAATATAATTCTCAGCAATGGCGTAGAAATACTTCTGGTGTATTATGGTTACAGAGTTCATCCGCAAGCGCACGGATATACCATTGTAGTATTTCACCCGAGAGTATTCTAAGGGTATCGTATTTATTTTATCCCGTGGGAAGATCATGTAGAGAGAACTTGACTAATAATTTATATATTACTTGTGATAATCATATTCTAAGCAGGGGTTAAGATAATACAAGGGTAGAGTGACACACAAGCATTAACTAATTCTCATAATATATCATCAAAGCTAAGTGGATAGAAAAGAGAAAGATAATCCATTCCTATAATTCTCATATACATAATATACATACATTCTAGTTAACTGATATACTAGCTAATACCCTCTATCCGATGCCCTCCTGGTACTTCGAGAAGCCACCCCTGACTGCCGAGTTCCTTACGACAACCCGTCATGACCATACAACCGGGGCTAAATACGGAGGAATACCCTCCCCATGAAATTAACTTAGGATCATATACCGGCGCGGAGGAATACCCGTACTGAGCTATCACCATCAGCAGCCCACCTCTCATCCGCAATATATAACCCCAAATAATGATATCCCGTAATCTAGACACCACGCCTAAATTACCAGATACTACTCTAATATCATCGTCATGACATAGAGTAATTGCATAAGCAAACATTATACCCGCACCAAAGCATCTCCCAGATAAACAAGCCGTATATTCAGTATAACAAGAACATAATGTAAAGTAGGCACTCATATACTCGGAAAGTGTTTCAATACCATAAATGTATTTAGAAGAGTATTCTAGTAAAAGTACAAAGCTTACAAAAGAGAAGAGAAAAGCTACTAAAGCCATACCCGAACTCTTCCGAGGGCTTCCGAACTCCTAATTTCTACTCTATTTCTATTCCACCAGCTAGATACTACTAAACTAAGCTTGAGAGAAATGAGAGAGCTATTGCTTGAGGTATGTGAGTGAAGTGAGAAGAAGAGCTCCTTTTATATCTGAACTATGACGGTTGTGACGGTTGGAATGGTCGGTAATACCCTCCAACTGTCATTGGGGCTTCATCTCAACCATCCAACCAAAACCTGGATCCAATGGAGGCGAGGGAGGTTCGGCCGAACCAAGGCCTGGCCCAACCAGCCCACCTTTCGGCTAGCGGCCTCCTCTATTGCTCCTTTTTGTAGACTTGTGAATTTTGGCCCTGTTTGACATGTTAATTCTGAGTTCTTGGCCCATTCATGCATAAGTTTGATTCTTGACATCGTCCGACTGATTTATCTTCTATGTTGATGTCGATTCTCCTCCACTTTAGTGTTATTCTCTGCAAAAGGTTAGTATACCTAATACAAGTGGAATATTATTATTCTTTATGCATTGCAAGCATCACTAGTTCTCTTCTATTTTGGTAATATTGACGGTCAAAACTGATCGATAACGACTGTCAACAAAACCCCCCAAGCTTGAACCTTTGCTCGTCCTGAGTGAAGGACGAAAGGAAACAAAGTCTTGGTTGTTGATCAGGAGTTGCTATTATGCTGCATATCTCAAAGATACAGGTGCAAGGTATATGTACTCTCTCTCAGATTAAATAATCTTTGGAACGGTGACTTACCCTTACCCCTGATTCCCACGAAATACTGCTTCTCCTTGCCTTGGACGGTTGAAAGACAGAACAGCAATTAGAGCACCAATCACCCAGTCTTTATTCAACTCTTATTCCGGAAGTTTTTAAATGATTTTGAATAAGAAAACCAAGTTCCTCAATTCATTTACTCAGTCTCTCCAAGTGTATCAATTTGAATTCCTCACCAAATGTTGCCTTTTTGATTCCTACTCTAAGGGTTGATATGTGGAGTTTGGTAGGGATCAATCATGGTATACTTGTATTAACATTTATTACTAAGTCAAAAACTTAGACTAAAGCAGATGACTAAACGTACTCAAGATCAAGATCGTGCAAAGTGTGTGATATATGGTGGAAATGGTATATGAAGGAAAATAAAAAAAAGCTTCTCCTTACTTTCTTCTCCCAAAAATCCTTCTTTTATTGATTAGGAGAGGGCATGGCTACATTTTTTTTTCAACATCATGCTCATGCTTGATGGAGCATAACTTTATTTTTTTTTTCATAACCATGCTTTTCCCTCCCTTTCCCCTTTTTTTTTCAAAAGGATTTTCTTTTTTTTAAGGAGAAGAAAGCACATGTAAGCATGGAGAATTTATTCTGGTGGTAATATGGAAATGGAATGGAATATTGCTTAGCTCCTAGTGTAGGAGTTTGGCATGGGCATATATGTGGGTGTATGATCTTGATCATAGAGCATGAGAAGTATCTACACAAATCACAGGAGTTTGACAAAGCTCAATGAAATGAAAACTAACCAAAATGTATATAGTTTAATCATGATGGCACATTTTTGGCTCTGGTAGGAATTTATATCAAATGAGGAACTCTCAATTTATCATTTTGAAAAACAAAACATCCGGAATTCAAGTCAAACTAGTATCAGGATCATAGCAACTCATATTTACTATCTCATATCTCGCAACAACTTAGACTTAGATCAGCAAGTGCAGCTTATTTACCTCAGGTTCCCGGATAATTGTTGGCTACTTATATTTAACCTTTGAGAGAGTATTTACCAAGAACCCATATATCAAAGATATAAAACAGAGCAACTATTCATCATTTCAACAAAGAGAACTAGCTTGTCTTACATAGCATGACTCAAACCTATCCTATCTTTTTGATATTTTTTATTTTGCACATTGTTATGCTGTTTTCATTTTTATAAAATGCAATTGGAAAGTAAATATGCAATTGGAAAGGGAAATATGCAATGTGATACAAGTTACCTCAGTGGGGGGAGCGATGTCTCCCCCCAAGCTTGGCTTTCGCTCAGGGTCCTTGATAAGGATTGAACCCCTAAAAGCGAAAGTATGCTTGAAGGGCATCATGCTGTTGCTGCATCATGTTGTTGAAGTTGGTGAACTGCGCATCAGCAGATTGTTGCCATTCTTGTGTTTGAGCTATGTGTTCCGTGAGGTTGTACTGGATGTCATGAGGCGCACGCCACCAGTCCTCAGTGGCACTTGCCCAGGTTGAGACTCCGATACTGTGACGTGGAGCTTGAGTTCATCCGGGTGCATCCCCAGTTGGCTCCCAACTTGCCTCATACATCTGTACGGGTGTTGAGGATGATGAACTTTCTCGTTCGTTCCATGTCATGTTACGCATGTCCCTGTATGTTTCACCCTATGGTCTGCAAGGGAATGGTTAGTTCACGGCAGTTGTACAAATCATACCCCGCATTTGGCAACGGAATTTCATTTGTACAACCGGGGAAAAAGTATATCAAAGATCCATCTACTCCATGTTTCAGAATATGCCCTCGCACTAGATAAGCCTAATCAATAAACGGACGAGCAGCTGAGATAAAAGCAATTTGGTCGTTAACGACCCCTAGCCCTTTTGCTATCCGAGTAATCAGAGAAGTGCACTCAACAGGCGCAGAGAACTTTATACTTTCTAACCATTGCCTTATCATACATTTCACAGGAGCAATTTTGATAATCAATTCATCCCCCCTAATGGGTCTCAGATCACTTCTAGGAAACAAAGTCATAGCAATCCATTTGTGCATGAGCCTAAGTGTAGGATTATGGATATCATTCCTTCTAGGTTTCTTGCAAATTGGAGCACCAGAAATGTCTTCCCAAAACCTATTTTTCTCGAACCCAGAAATTCCTTTCTGGAGATCGATTTTACAGGAATCGTGAAAACCAAGAAGTGTACTTAAGCCTTTCCATGTAAGTGTGTACTCCTTATGGAAAAAGTGAAAGGAAATACAATCTTCTATTTCTTTCAAAGTGCACAGAAATTGCAAAGTAAGCAAACGAGAACCAGGCTCATCTACCACAGCAAATCTCTGCCAACCAACAGCTTTCCAAATAGAACGAAATTCAGCATTCATACCTATCTTTTTCAGCAGCTCCGGTGAGTATTCTCGCATGTGAGCATACTCCCGGTCGCTCAGCATGTAGTAGGCTTGCCTCTCCCGATCACTGACAAGGTCGAGGTCGGTGTCCTTCAAGAGTTGTCACGGAGCTTCGGCGTCTTCCATCGAGACATCAGCTAATGAACGAGTACTAGTCTCGTCATGATGGCTTGGTGAAGAGCCGGACCCCTTGAATAGACGAGACAATCGCCTTCTCATTCTGTACAATGGAGCAAGGACGGACTAACTCGGCGGGGGTTAGGAATGACAAGAATTTTACCCGCCGGTTAGTTTCACCAAAGCAACTTGTATATATGCAACTAAGTGTTTGAATTTGAAGGAAACTATCAAAGCTTGAATGAACTTGAGAGCAAACTTTGGATAGGGAATGAAAATGTGTTGAAATGGGGTGGAATTCCCTCTCTCGGCCGGCTGGCTTTTATAGGGTACCCACAACGGTCATAAATGACATGTGGGACCCACTAGCCGTTGCCCTGCCAAAAGTGGCAGGTAGTCGTTGCCAGGCCGGTTCGGCCGAACCCTTGGTGGGCCCAACCGGCCGCACTTTCAGCCGTTGGATTCCAACGGTCAGTGTGGTTGTGGCATAGTGAATTTTCGTTGAAAAATTTATTTTGGTTTGCTCTAAAAAATTCATTTGAAGAATTTTCTCAAAATTCAAAAATCCTAAATGCAATTTTGAAATCCAAACATGTGGTGATGCAAAAATTCAAAATGTTGAAAGCAAATATGCGGATACATACCAATTTACCTGTTGGCGAAGGTCGCGTCATTTAAAGTCCGACGTGCAAGACCGTACCTCCTTCCTTGCTAGTTCGCGGATTTTCCACCCGTCTCCGGAGGTGATGGAGTGGGGCGTCTTTGGCTTCTTCCTCCACACCTTCCTTGATTTTGGTGCAGACGGCGGCTTCTTCTGAGCCAACTGCTCTAGCTTCTTGGCCGGTATTGAGGATTTTATCGGCGTCTTCCAATAACGGTTCCTGGGCATCGTTGTTTTCTTCTCCAGGAAATTCTGCATGAATTTCACCAAGCTATCCGTTTTGGGTGGCTCCACTTCGACCACTTGAATATTCTGCAGGTTTGGCCCGTACTTGATTCTAACCATGGAGCACTGTTCCGTCCTTGGTTGAAACTCAAACTTTTCCTCCTTCCTGTTGATATGGAAACGGATACTTCCTGTTCCCACGTCAATGTTGGCTCCCGCGGTGCTAAGGAACGGACGCCCTAGGATGAGCGGCGTCTCCTTCTCCATGTCCATGTCTAGCACTACGAAGTCAACAAGGATGAAGAAATCCCGTATCTTGACTGGCACATCCTCCGCTATCCCTGCCGGGTAACGGACTGACGAATCAGCCAGTTGAAGGCGCATCGGTGTCGGTGACAACACCGTGAAGTTGAGCTTGTCGAAGACGTCCTTGGGCATGACGCTGACACTGTCTCCAAGGTCGCACAAGGCCTGCTCGAACTGTTGTGCCCCGATCGAGCAGTTGATCATAGGGCACCCCAGATCTTCTTCTCCGGGAGCTTGTAGAGTATTACGTTGCTGCATTGCTCCGTCAGCTTGACCACCTCTGTTGTTGGGAGTGGTCTCTCGTTGTTGAGTATGTCTTTGAGATAACGGGCATATGTTGGCACTTGCATAGCGTCCAACAATGGCACGTTGATGTGGATCTTCTGGATTACTTCAACAAAACGAGCGAATTGCTCGTCCACTGACGGTTTTCTACTCCATTGAGGGAACGGCAGCAACCGTGTGTCGCAGTACTCTTGAGGCACTGTCTTTTCTCGCTGAACCTCTTTGTCAGTCAAGTCATTAGATGGCGCTTCTTTTGATATCCCATTAGTTCCTGCAGGGTTAGGATACGGCGGATCACGAGTGGATTTACCTCCCCTCGTCGTGATCGCCTTAACATTTTCAACGGAGGAGTCGGGCTGCCTTGGAATCCTCCCAGTTTCATTTGCAGGGACTAAAGATGCTAACTGAGCTAGCTGGGTTTCTATCATTTTATTGAAGCTTAGCTGGTTTTGAAAAGTGGAAGCAAAGCCATCTAACTTAACACTTATGTTCTATAGGATCTTGTCATTGGCAGCAAGCTTTTTGCTTAGCGCATCAATGGTTTTAGCTTGTGCAAAAACAAGATCCTTCAAGGAGGGCTGGTTAGAAAAATTACCGTTGTTGTTGCCTCCTTGATAATATGGGCATGGTTGGTTCCACCCTTGACCTCCTTATGGACGATACCCATTGTTGTTGCCCATGTACATCGCCTCCTCACGGGTTTCCGGGCAATCATTCCCAGAATGACCCGTGTTGCCGCAGACCTCACACGTGACGTGTGAGTCCAAGGCCTTGACAGTGCCTTGTGGCCATTTCTCGTGGTCGTCCAAACGCTTCATGAGGAGGTCCAGCTTGGCAGCATGTAACTCCGTCTCCTTGACGGTGTGCATGCCTCGCTAACAGGTCTGGAGTCGTTCCTCGCTCCAACCCATATTGGAGACCATCTTCTCTATTAGATCAACGGCTCCTTGAACCGTTTTAGAAAAGAAAGCTCCTCCAGCTACCGCGTCTAGGTGATCGCGGGACATCGGGGTGAGACCATTGTAGAAGTTCTACAGGATTAGCCAGTTGTCCATCCCATGATGAGGACAGGCGGCTACGTACTCCTGCAGTCATTGTCATGCTTCAGGAATGGACTCGTCCCTCGTCTGCTAGAAACTGGAAATCCTTCCACGAAGGGCATTGGTTTTGCCCATCGGGAAGAATTTCGAGAGGAATGCCGTAGAGCATTTGTCCCGGGTATTGACAGCAGCACGGTTGGCATAAAACCACTGCTTCGCTCTCCTGAGAAGGGAGAACGGAAACAGTCGTAGCCTGACGGCGTCGGGACTGACGCCCTTGATGGTGTACGTGCTACAGATCTCCAGGAACTGTTGCAGATGAGCATTGGCATCCTCATTAGGCTTGCCACAGAACGGGCTAGCCTGCGCCATCGTGATGAGGCTTGACTTCAAGTCGAAATCCATGTCCCCTATGTTGACCTGCGGCCCAATGGCCACATTGTCAGCCGAAGGAGCAGCGAACTCGCGGAGAGTCTTGTTAGCCATAGTCTTGAAGGTCAGTGGCGCTGGTACGACTAGTTTCAATGTCGGTAGAGTTTTCTGTGGAGCAACGACTCGCGGCCTGACACTCTGGAAGAAAGCTTCTGGATTTTCTTTGAAGTTTTCTGGCAAGTTGAAACCAGTTATGCACTACCCTGTTTTCACAACAAAAAGTGAAAACAACCAAGGTTAGCCTGCAAAGGAAAATGTTTATACATAGGTAAATATAAAGTATTAGTTCAAGTAATCTCTATTATGAATCTTCACCGGCAACGGCGCCAGAAATGCTTATTGGTATTTCTTAACGACATTAATAGAAATATAATTCCCAGCAATGGCATAGAAATACTTCTGGTATATTATGGTTACAGAGTTCATCCGCAAGCGCACGGATATACCTTGTAGCATTTCACTCGAGAGTATTCCAAGGGTATCCTATTTATTTTATCCCGTAGGAAGATCATGTAGAGAGAACTCGACTAATAATTTATATATTACTTGTGATAATCATATTCTAAGCAGGGGTTAAGATAATCCAAGGGTAGAGTGACACACAAGCATTAACTAATTCTCATAATATATCATCTAAGCTAAGTGGATAGAAAAGAGAAAGATAATCTATTCCTATACTTCTAATATGCATAATATACATACATTCTAGTTAACTGATATACTAGCTAATACCCTCTATCCGATGCCCTCCTGGTACTTCGAGAAGCCACCCCTGACTGCCGAGTTCCTTACAACAGCTCGTCATGACCATACAACCGGGGCTAAATACAGAGGAATACGCTCCCCAGGAAATTAACTTAGGATTATATACCGGCGCGGAGGAATACCTGTACTGAGCTATCACCATCAGCGACCCACCTCTCATCCGCAATATATAACCCCAAATAATGATATCTCGTAATCTAGACACCACGCCTAAACTACCAGATACTACACTAATATCATCGTCATGACATAGAGTAATTGCATAAGCAAACATTATACCCGCACCAAAGCATCTCCAAGATAAGCTAGCCGTATATTCAGTATAACATGAACATAATGTAAAGTAGGTACTCATATACTCGGAAAGTATTCCAATACTATAAATGTATAAAGAAGAGTATTCTAATAAAAGTACAATGCTTACAAAAGAGGAAAGGAAAACTGCTAGAGCCATACCCGATCTCTTCCGACGGCTTCCGGACTCCTGATTTCTACTCTATTTCTATTCCACCAGCTAGATACTACTAAACTAAGCTTGAGAGAGCTATTGCTTGAGGTGTGTGAGTGAAGTGAGAAGAGGAGCTCCTTTTATAGCTGAACTATGACGGTTGTGACGGTTGGAATGGTCGATAATACCCTCCAACCGTCATTGGGGCTTCATCTCAACCATCCAACCAAAACCTGGATCCAATGGAGGCGAGGGAGGTTCGGCCGAACCAGGGGCCGGCCCAACCAGCCCACCTTTCGGCTGGCGGCCTCCTCTGTTGCTCCTTTTTGTAGACTTGTGAGTTTTGGCCCAGTTTAACGTTTTAATTTTGAGTTCTTGGCCCATTCATGCATAAGTCTGATTCTCAACATTGTCCGACTGATTTATCTTCTATGTTGATATCGATTCTCCTCAACTTTAGTGTTATTCTCTGCAAAAGGTTAGTATACCTAATACTAGTGGAATATTATTATTCTAACATATTTATGCATTGCAAGCATCACTAGTTCTCTTCTACTCCCTCCGTTTCACAATGTAAGTCATTCTAGCATTTCCCACATTCATATTGATATCAATGAATCTAGACATATATATCTATCTAGATTCATTGACATCAATATGAATGTGGAAAATGCTAGAATGACTTACATTGTAAAACGGAGGAAGTATTTTAGTAATATTGACGGTCGAAACTGATCAATAATGACCGTCAACATTCATGATGTTGGAGGAGACAGCTTTTGCCTGTGAGTTTTTTTTTTTTTGACTGAAAGTAAATTCCAGCTCTATTTGACCATTCAGTTGTGTTGATTTTCTTCATCAAACTAACCTACCACTACAGTCGATACTCTAATTTGTGCTGATTTTCTATTCTTTTACACTAACTTTGCCCTTATTTAATTATATGTATTTTTTTATTTTTTATATATATAGACGTATCCATGTATCCCTTTTTGTTCAAAAATAATGTATCCACGTATCGCGTATTCGTATCCCCGTATCTAGATAACTTATGGAGAGAGTGGTGAACTGACTCTTTTTTTTATTTAGATTCATTGGCAACATTCAGATTACTCCACGTGATTAGATATTAGTTAAGTTAATCTAAACAGCTTGTTTTGTATTTCCGAAATTTAATCTAAGTTTGGTTTTATTGGGATATAATATATCAAGATGATTCTCCACTCACCATGCGAATACAATATTTGCAAAAATAATGGTATTTCAAAAATGCCATTTCGCAAAACTGATGTCCAAAAATGACATTGTAAAAATGATATATGACTTGGCATATATTGAAATAAAAAACACATAACTGTTATTTTTACATATATATGCTACATTCCAAAATATAATCTTGTTATAATCTACAGAGAAAATAATGTAGACTACAGTTTGTTGACAATTCAGAAGTATCAGTTTGCAAAATTGGTGTCCAAAAATGACATGTAAAAAATGATATATCACTAGGCATATATTAAATAAAAACACATGATTGTTATTTTACATATTTATGATACATTCCAAAAAATAATTTTATTATAATCTACAGAGAAAATAATGTTCACTATTGTTTGTTGATGCCAAAAATGTAACACAATGAACATATCATTTTGCAAAGAGATGTAAAAAAATGACGTTGCAAAATGATAGTATTTTCCGAAATGGTCATGCATGCTACATTCCATGAATACCAAGAAAAGAGAAAAGAAAGAATATTTAAATGGTGGGATAAATACACACAATGTGGTCAGTTTCTTCTCACCTACCATCTCTCTCTCTCTCATTAGTCAGGAAGTACCTCCTTAATGCTTGGTAAGTATAGCATCCATTAATTGCTAAATCACCTTGTGCGGTAAGTATATGTCTTTCCAGCTAGGCTAATTAATGCTAATTATAATTACCAGAGCATAATAATCCGACCAAATTAACCCCAATCACTTCCACTAAGCATGTCGTGTCCTTATTTATGGAGGTAGCAGTGCAATGCCCTGTTCTAGTTGATCAAAAATATCAGTGACAAGACAAGACACAGCCATATATGCTTGTCACCCCCTGTACACACCATAACGTGTTGCTGGAGTAATTAACTAATGAAATCTTTCTCAAGTACTATACTCAATTGTGCTAAACCTTTAGCTGTTGTGGCGTGCATCTTGGAACCTTTGAATGGCTGAGAATTATGGTGCATATGAACTTGGTTCTTTAGCCAGCTCGATGAAGTTTGTTACCGCATCCACTAGGCGGGCCCGTTTTGATTTTTGACAGAAAAATTTTAGCGTATAATCATAAAACAGGAATACTCTGACTTTGCGTATAAATACCTCTCGTTAACCCACAGATCGATAGGCGCAGCATAGGGAGTAGTGTGCAGCCCGGCGATAAAACAATTGCTGGCCATTATCTCTCCTGCATCTCTCTCTTCTAACTAATACTTTATCCGTCCTAAAATATAAACGTTTTTAACTCCGGCACATTCTTCAAGATGCTATTTTAACCAACAATATCTATAAAATAAAAATTTTTAAATAAAAAAAGTCGCATATTATGATAGTTTGATTAATGATAAATATAGTTACATCAATTTTATATGATTGATCTTTTTTATTTTTTACTATTAATACTTAAAGTTAAAAATAGTTGACTTGACACTATGCTAAAAGTGCTTGTATTTTGAGACGGAGGAGTAGAACACTATAACCTGCTGCTATGGATTTAGTGTAACTGCTCTAATTAATGGTAGAACTGAAGTTGCAACATTAATATATGCTCTAATAACAGCCCAAGTAACGAGATTATTACTGACAGAAAAGCATGACATAACTTCGGTCAACATGGGGTTGTTCAAGGAAACTCTATTCGAAACATTTTAAAAAAAAAATTAAGTAGGTTGTATTGTATATTAGTACATATACTGTTCACTTAACTGCAGTTAGCTCAAAGTGTTGTGGTATGTTAATTTAACACTAGACATTACTTAAAGTAGCTTATTATCGAATTCGAGACTTAATTATTTGATCAATCTCTGTTCCGCTCCTAACTTTTAAGTCCTAGTGTCGTTATTGATAAGTCACAGTCACATCGATATAATATATATGACACCCATACGGGGGCACCGTGGTACCCGGACACCAAGCTATGAAATATACTAATTTACTCAAAATTTCAATTTTTTTTTAAATTGTGAGTATATATATATACCTAACAACAAAACAACTAAAATTCAACTTTATTTCACAATCCATTATTACATACTACCTCTGTTCTATAATATAACGGATTTTCGCTGTACAATTCTATAGCCAAAATCCCTTATATTATGGGACGAAGGGAGTACCTAACTAATTATATGTTTGGATGCTATATGTTTAGAATCAAAATCTAACCAAAATATATTCAAATTCAATTCAAACTTGTTTGAACTAGTTAGTAAAAATGTTAATGTTCATATCTAGCTAAACATTTTTAGAACATTTTATACTCATTTAAATTAGATATATACTGAATTTGAATATTGGTGCCTGGGCATCATGAAGCCCTAATTAATTTTAATGTGTGTGTGTGTGCACGCGTGCGTGTGTGGGTGTGGGTTTACATACGTATCCGTATCGCCACATCCATAGTACCTTAATTAGTTGGTGCCATAATTCGGCATGGCAAGCAACACATCAAATCATCATTTTTATTAAAGTTAAGTGACCCCATGTTGACTGACGATAGCAACAGTTATTGGATTGAGACTAATGGGTGAAATGAGGGTGCTTTAAACTATTTCACCATCTCAACTCAACATCACTCCATACAAACATCAAGGAACATGATTTATTCAACAAATCAACAGCGATAACTAATCTCAGAAAAAAGGTCGTTGGGACTAAAAAAAAAGAAAAACAAGGAAGAATTAATTCATATATACTCCAAACCTACAGAGTTCATCACAATGTTTCTGAATAAGCATTTCGTAGAGTTCATCACAGTGTTTCTGAACAAGCATATTAATGGTTTGATTGATCGCTGTTTTCTTGTCTTTTGGCCAGCTGCTTGGACTAGCTTGGTAGAAATAATACATTATCTACTTTCACCACAAGTAGTTAAAAGCAGCTGGCCACTAGCTAGTAGAATGGGAATACAATTGTCGCATTAACATTTTACGTGGATGAGAGATGCACCCTAAAGTGCTTGCGTATCAGAGCATCTACAGGATAAAAAAGCAGCTGCTGCCGCCCTAGTGCATGCTTTGCAAATTTCAAACTTGGGTCTGCGTCGTTGATCGAGTGCGTTATGAAACGAAAGGTAGGGCGTGTCGTGCCGGGCTCACTTGCTTGCTTGCTGTAGCGGCGTACGTCTGCGTGCTTTAGGGGTCATACATGGATGGATATGGCCATCTATATTTTGTTGGATATGGCCATCCAACTTTTTGTTTGGTTTCTATGGATATGGCGATCCAATTTCTTGTTTGATTGGAGGGATATCCTATGGATGGGAAAAGCTAAAAGTTAGTGGGACCCATTTGTCATATATTTTTTATTAAAATATAATCATCCGAGATTTTGTTTTAAAGATTTAATTGTAACAAATATAATGGTGTAATCAAATCATAAATTAGATAAACGGTTTAGGAGAAAAATCATTTGGAGCTTGCTTAACAGAAAATCAAACCAACCGCAGCTAATCAGAATAGGACATATCACCCAGACCAAAACTGGATGGCTTCATCTAGCCAAATCGGTCGAATGCACTCATCTAGCATATTGAGGGAATATTCCCTATTTCGGGCCGCCCCATCCACCCTGCCCTACAACCAAACACCTAAAAAAATCGGACGGTCATCTCCCATCCAGGCTCATCCACCCAACCAAACACACCCTTATTAATTCGCAAGGATCATGCAGAAAAATCATGGAGAAGCTGTACATGACAGGACGTGGGATCGAAATAGTCTAATTGTTGGTCCACTATTAATTATATAGAGAATATATACTGAGTTTGTTCAGATTCAACAATTTACCATCCATATTATCGTTTTTTATAATATACCGATGACTTTATCAATACGTTATTGGGCTGGGCCTTTTTTTCAAAAATACCCAAAATACCCTTATGGACATAAAAGATTAACAATTGATTTATCTCATTGGAAGTTTCAAGAAAATATAAAAACTTTTATGTGGTCTCCTTACATAACATAGAAATTTGTATAGAAGGTTCAAGTTTTTTACATTTCTACATTTTTTAAAAAAATATAACTTATTTATTATATGTTATATAAAATACTTTTTATTGTTGTTTTTAATATAAATCATCTTTCATACACTACATAAAATATTTTTGTGCTATTATTTCTTATATAAGCAAATTCTCTCTCATATACCACATAAATATTTTTTCTCAAAACTAAATATACTATAAAATACTTGAAACTTGTATACAAACTTCCATGTTGTTATAAGGAGGCCACATAAAATTTTCATATTTTTTTAAACTATAAATGAGATAGATCAATTGTTAATATTGTATGTCTCTAAGGGTATTTTTGGTATTTCTGAAAAGAAGGCCCAATCTAATAGCGTATCGTAGAACAATTGATAAAGTTCCCGGTATATTGTGGAAAGTGACAATATCGATGGCAAATCGCTGAATTTGAACAAATTCAGTGGTATAGAATAGATTCTCTCTTAATTATAAGGGTCAAATCTTATAAAACACATGAGCACCTTATAATTTTGGAGGGAGAGAGTATATATATATTTGTTTTCAATTAGGATAGTTTGAATTAGGGCAACAACAACTAAAATTACTTATAATTTTAGACGAAGGGATTATATATGTTCCTCTCTACCAGTAATTCCTCTGCATCTACAAATATATCAATCTATAGGTTCATTTGGAGAAACTAAGGATGAATAGAAACAACCATGAGGCCTTAAGGAGTAGAAGAGTGGTCGCTAATAAGACTGCGCGGAAATTAGATGGGAGGTGGTCATTGGGAAAAATAATTCCCATACTTAACTTTAAAATTGCTTATATTTATACATGCAGGCCAATATTATCGTCTCTACCAACGGTTCGCTAGTAAGGGCATATACAAAGGTAGAGACAGGTATGAGCTATACGTTTCTAGAGACTAATGTCATACAACAGTTGAAGACAATATGGTCTCTACCATTAATATAATGCATCAAAATATTTTTTTTCTTACTCTTGCTTTCTTTCTTTCACCACCATAGAACAAAATTTGCTCTAATAAATACTAATAGTCGACTCTTAACCGTTGTCATGTATAACAACCATATTTCTCTTTCCTCCTTTATCTTTCTTTCATGTCATCAAATTTACTTACATAATAATTTACTTACATAATAATAGAGATAGACCACTAATAAAGACCCGTTGTACGTACCCTAAGGACGATCGTCACAATCGTTTATATTATTGATTAGTAGTACTCTTTTTTACAGATTATATATTAATTAGTACTTGGAGAGAGTAAGTACACGTATGGTTCGCTTTGCATCAGGATCATGTGGAGTTAATTATGAACGGCTTCCCTGACCAAAACGGAGGGGACTTCTGAACTCTTAATTAATCAATCGATGGACGATGGGTACGAGATAATCGGTTTGAGCTTTAGTAAGTTAAGATTGCCCAGAAAAAAAATGAGCTACCACTGCGCCAGCGCTCGTCGCAATATCGTATCGGATCTGTGTAGTCAAATAATTTCTTAATTTGTTGCTCTTACCCTGATCGGATAGGTAGGCCGGTTTTGGATGAATTGAAAAAACAAATTTATTAAATCGGTATGTCTGCTGTCCATGGATCGATACTGAAGCAAGCATGCATCATCATCCATCACCGGATAAGTTTGCGACCGCTCAACTTTGCGAGTCTAACATGAACGCACCACCAGCCAAAGCAAGCAGGCAGGCAGATCTTGTACGCCTTGTTTGCCACCATGCATCGTCCGAGCTGCCTGCTGCCTGCCTATAGCTAGATAGGCCAAGAACCAACTTCGCTCTCACTCTTGGCTCCCACTTAGCTTATCCCCACTTCCTTTAAAGTGACCGACGCACCATGCATTTGGAAATTAATTCCAGGCAAAAAAAGGGGCATGGATGCATCTCATTGTCTCTCACTCTGTCGAAAGAAAAGAAAGGAAAAAGAGAAAACACCATTGGCTATTGTATGTCAAAACGGTATATTTACTCCCTTTTGCCTATGTACCCGCTATCAGATGCTGAAGATATAAATCATTTCTATTATTAAAAAACTAAATACTTCCTCCATTGTTTTTAAGAGATGATATGGGTATTAAGAAGATGGTAGAAAGACTTTTGTTTCTCGGCATAGGTAGAGGCACTACTGGAGAACCCCACATCTCTCCCGGTTCGCAACCACCTTTACTCCCGGGTAGCGAACCAGGAGAAGGAATCCTGAACTAAAGATCGCAGTCTTTAGTCCCGGTTCAGATACCCGGGAGAAAAGATTCATGTTTAGTCCCGGTTGATAGCTGAGCCACGTCCCGGTTGATCCCTTATTTTTTCATTGTTAATTTGCTACCGACTGAGTTAATCCCTATATTTTCTACCAAATCGGGTGAGATGCATATCCCCAAATCAAACCCCGAATCAAATAACATCCCAAATCAAACCCCGAATCAAGTAACATCCCAAATCATTCATCTCACAAATCCTAAGTTACATATACACACAAATCAAATACATCACAAATCCTTAAATAAATTACACACCGAATAAAAACATCACAGATCTATGCAATGAATCACAAATTTATACATCCAGTGAATCACAAATCACAAAACAAAAAGAAAAAAGAAAGGGTTTGTTGGAACCATGCCACCCTAATTTTGCAAAATTTGAGATATGCCACCCATATCTCAATGACATATAGGACCCACATCAGTCAATGACATGTGGGTCAGGGTGGCATATCACAAATTTTGTAATTTGTGTGCCATGGTTCAAATTTTCCCAAAAAGGAAACGGGAAGACGCCGGCCGCAGGCCGCCTGCCCGCCGCCGCCGCAGCTGGCGCCTACCCGCGCTCGCCCGCGCCGGCCGCCGCCCGGCCCGCCGCTCGCCGCTCGCCCGCGCCGGCCGCCGCCCGGCCCGCCGCTCGCCGCTCGCCCGCGCCAGCCGTCGCCTGGCTCGCCGCGCGCCCGCCGCCGCCGGCCAGCCCGCCGCTCGCCGCTCGCCCGCGCCGGCCGCCACCAGCTGCCGCGTGGCCCCTCTTCCGCGCCGGCGGCCGCTCGGCCCACCGCTCACCCGCGCAGAGAGAGGAGGGGGAGTAGAGAGGAGGAGGAGGAAGGGGGAGAAGGGGAGGAGGAGAGGGGAGGGGAGGATAGGAGGATGAGATTGGATCTGAGGGGAGGAGAGATCGAGGGGAATCTTATCTAGGACTTAACCGATCAGAGATGGAAGATAAATATTTACTCCGGTTGATAACACCAACCGGGACTAAAGATAAATCTTTGCTCGCGGTTGGTAGTACCAACCGGGACTAAACATCTAAATGATCTTTACTCCCGGTTGATAATACCAACCGGGACTAAAGTGGTAATCTTTAGTCCCGGTTGGTATTATCAACCAGGACTAAAGATCCTTGGCTCCCTGCCAAGCTTCTGACAGAGGATGAACCGGGACTAAAGATGATCTTTAGTCCCGGTTGGTATTAAGATCAATTTTTTTTAACCGGGACTAAAAACAATCTTTGAACCGGGACTATTGTGGAAATCGCTCGACCCTCCAAAGATCATTTCTCTAGTAGTGAGGTGTCGAGAGATAATAGGAGTAATATATATGTGAATGTACATATGAATTTGTGAATATAGATGTGATCTTAATATATATTTGATTTATGAATTGCTGTGAATGGCATATGTGAAGGATATGTACAATGTGGATGTGAATGTGAATATCAATGGGGTTGCAGGGTTGCTGGGAAATAAATTATATATATATATATGCTTCTGTCATTTGCAGCGGGCATGGCTAGCGAAGGCTTGAGGCTAGCAAAAAAAACAAATTTTATTATTTTGGTAATATACTCATCCGTGATGGGCACCTAACCTAACATAGTTTGGCTCATCTGTTGGTCAAACCTATCGGTAACGGGACTGGTTTTAATTCCGATTAAGATATTAGTCATCCGTGACGGGCTCACTTTAAGGCCTGATTGAGACAACTATCATTCGTAATGAGCTTAACGGAAAGCCCGATTGAGATAAGTCATTCGTGACGGACGCCTAACCTAATCTAGTTTGACTCATCTGCTGGGTCAAACCTATATGTGACGGATGTTATTCTTGGCCCGATAGAGATAACTTTCATCCGTGACGGCCAAATGCCCGATTGAGATAACTTCTAACATCAGTGACCTTTGCTTAGTAACGGGAGCCTTTCCCGACACTGATGAGGCTTGCCGCCCGTTTGAGACCTATCCCGTGCTAGTGATAGTAGCTTTGCCATAAAAGATATATTTTATATCTTGTAGATTATTGCATTTGGAATAAAATTGGCGTTCTCCATTTTGGTAAGGAGGGACTAATGGAAGGAAATTAGTGCGTGCAAATGCGGATTCCGATATGCATGATTTTTTTGGCAGTGATGTACAATCACAGAGTCGCGCGATCAATATTTGACGGCGTAGATAGACCACGCCATCCACCATCGAGCTATCTAACATGGATCCTGTCATCTTTTGTAAAGAAAATTAAAGAATATATATAATTGATGATCAAGAATGTAACAGTCGTCCTCTCTAGTGTCCGTGTCTCGGTGAGGTATAGCTGCATGCCAGACAGTAGCGTATGGGGCAAATCTGGTTGGCCGGGGCCATGCAGGCTGGGTTGAGTGTGTATATAAAGGATGTGTGTGCTGCGCTCTGATGACAAGCAGAAGGCAGGCAGACAGGCAGGCCAGAGCGGCGTGAGTGAGCTATACAGGAAGGCAGTTAGCCCGTGGCCAGCCTAAGAAGGTGATAGCATGGGACTTAATGGGAAATGGAGGAAGGCCATGCCATACATGGCGATGGTCTTCCTACAGTTCGGCTTCGCCGGGCTGTTCCTCATCTCCGTCGCGTCGCTACGGCAAGGCATGAGCCACTACGTGCTCGTCGTATACCGGAATGCCGTCGCCGCCGTCGTCATGGCACCATTCGCGCTCTGGTTCGAGAGGTTAACCCATGCATCTCTTCTTGATCGGTCGATACAGTTTTACATATGCTCTATTGATAACTATATGTGTGTCTACAGTACTTAGTCTCTATTGATAATTATATGTATGCTACGTCCAACTCTTCACTAAAGACTGAACTTTTCTAAAAAGAATTTTAAAACAGGTTTCAAGTAATTAATTACCATCTGTTTAATAAATGGAGTTCTGTTTACACCTTTTTTTTTTCACTAGGTATAGCTTTCCATCGGTTTCGTCATTTTTTTTTGTACCTAGCTAGAAAACTGCTGTCTCAACTACTAGACGAACACAAATATCTCACATAGTACTGTTTTATACCATAAAATATATGAACAAACGTTCACCATATATATGATTCGTGGACGAACATTGAGCTACGTGCTGGGAAATGAAATAAATTCCGACCTTTTGTTTCAAGGAAGCTATAACTACTTATTAAAAAATCCACTCAACAATAAGCACGAAGCATATTCTCCACAAATTAAGAGCACAAAATATACAGAAAGTGAAACACAAACTAATGACCACCAACACTAAACAAAGACGCAACACTTGTTTAAACCAGTTTGTAAATATACAAAGTTGGCGAATATATGTATAACTGGTTGCCTCTAGATTACCGCATGTAGTATGTGTGAGTTTACTATCCTCATTACATCTTTGTAGTTGTGTCCAAGAACCAAAGTCAGTACGTTGTCCTGAAAAGTACATGCATATAAGATTTAGATGGAGATTTATCAGAAACCATATCATTTCTATTAAGCCAAAGATTCCAGCAGATAAAGATTAGTTTCTTTGTTTTCGCATTAATACCCAGAGGCCAATTCTGTAATATATGAGATATAGTATGAGGAGGATATAGACTAGAAGAAAAATATTCTGATCTCCACAGAAAACTAGCAAAATGACAGTAACAAAATAAGTCGTCTCATTTTTCATTAAGACATAACATCTCAAACTGTCATTGGAATTTGACTACACTACTCCTTTAAGCTTTGGTGCATTCCAGGATTGGTTAGAAGTAGGGAGATTTTACCTTAGTATCTCATGTGGCATTCCAGGATATGGGGACTTCTTATTCGTAGGCATGTTTTTATGTTACTATCTATTTCTTTCAAGTACAAGTTTGTAATTACTCCTATTTTTTTAATATAGTCTGCTTAGTTTCAAAAAATAAAGAAGTTAATTAGTGATCTTTGAAAAATAATTTAAGTTATATATACTAGATCTTTCATTGTTTTCAACAGAGAGAAATTAAAGATGGAAGGAAGCAGGTTCATTTTTCTTAACTGTTTCTCCCTTTTCCATGATAGGAAAACAAGGCCCAAAATGACGCTTTCTGTGTTTTTCAAGATTATGGCTCTGGGACTACTCGAGTAATGATCGAATACAATTACATTCTAATGACATTTTAATATTTTAAAATCACACTTATAATTTTATAAAATTGTGCAAGGCCTGTGCTTGACCAAAACTTCTTCTATATGGGAGCCAAGAACACGTCGGCGAGCTTCTCATCAGCACTCACCAACATATTACCTGCTGTAACGTTTGTAAATGCCATCATACTGAGGTGAATCGTCAGATTTGTATTATCACACTAGTATTTGTGGCCCATACACCACACTAGTCACCATGCATGTCTAGTTAGCCCTGATACATAATGCTTCAATAAATTCATCTACATGTCTTTTGCATGAAGTCCAGGCAAAATTGTAAGCAGGGTGGTGTTTATGCATCTGGGACTACCGTGTGGAAGGGCTAGGCAACAGTGTGCTTTAAAATCTAATCCTCTCCTAACGATTTTTCTGGTGACCTCATTGATTTTAGCACATGTAGCTAGCCCTAGTAAAACACAATTACGACTATGCAAACAGTCCAGATCATGGAAGTAGAGAGATAGGCTAGCATATATGTACTTGTGACACCACGGGTTAAGATCACAGGCAAAATAACCTGGAGAGATGAGTTATACCCCGTTTTGAGAATTGAGATAGGTGTTTCATCCAATTTTAGCATCGACGAACGAAATTTGAGGAGTAGATTGTTTTTCTTGAAAGCATATATAGTAACCATGGGCCAACTTTTTATATAGAACGACAAAAGTTTTATAGGTTTGATATGCACAAGTGAACCCGACCTAAATAGTGATTATGGATAGAGTTATGAAGGTGGGATATAGGGTATTATAATACTATTCTGAACAAAAATATAATCAATAGCTCTATAAGTTTTATATTATCTTACCTCAAAATAATAAAATGCTTTATAAAAATTTGTTGAACATAACTAGGATGGAGAGAATAAGCATCAAGGAACGACGAAGTCAGGCAAAAATAGCTGGCACACTGATAACAGTGGGGGGAGCTATGCTTATGATACTCTTCAAGGGCCCTGTCATCAATTTTCCATGGACCAAGAATGCCAATCACAACATCTCTGATAGTAGTGACCACAATAATGGCCACTGGCTTATGGGTATCTTTATGATTTTGCTAAGCTGCTTTTGCTGGTCTGCCTTCTTCATTCTACAAGTAATTAACAAACCTTTTAGTTTATTCATCAGATCTGATTACTTTATTTTATGTCTTTTCTAACAGAACTACTTGTTTTCAGTCATACACACTGAGGAGTTACCCAGCAGAGCTTTCTCTAACCACACTGATATGCGCCATGGGTGTAGCACAGAGTGGGGCGGTCGCCCTAGTCATGGAGCGTGATATCAAGGCCTGGTTAATTGGCTTTGATATGAGGCTTTTTACAGCTGTCTACTCTGTAAGTTCTGTGGTTTACTAGGCATGTAATTTAATCAGATCGTGGTTGGAATTTAATGAATGTTCTCTTAAGATTGAATTGAAATGGTGCATATATCTGTTCATGTAATTAAGTCTCTGAATTTCCTGCAGGGCATAATGTGTTCTGGAGTGGCTTATTATGTGCAAGGTATGGTTATAAAGGAGAGGGGTCCCGTATTTGTCACTGCCTTTAGCCCTCTTTGCATGATTATAGTGACTATTTTGGGATCTTTCATTCTTTGTGAGGTTGTTACCTTGGGAAGGTATGTATGATTACTCCAAAATTAATTCCACTGGTTTCTGTTTAATGTGAAAGCCCACAAGTAGTAACATACTATCTCATTCATTTATTTTCCATATAGGGTGATTGGTGCAATAATTATTGTTGTGGGCCTGTATGCTCTCATTTGGGGCAAGAACAAGGACCATGGCAATCAAGTTGATCAAGATGACAATTTTGAGAAGCAGAAAACTTTTGAGCTACCATTGTCCACGACTAATGTTAACGAAGCACGTAGTCCTAATCATATTTAACTGTCAAGTTGACAGCATCGACAACGAAAGCTTCAGGCAATTAATTTACTACATGGTGACTTCAATGTATCTCTTGATATTCTCGGTTTCATTTCCTTGGTAATGGATGTATCTGGTCAATTCAACAAAGTCTACCAAAATGTTCTTGTCTAATTTATGTTCAACTTATAACTTATTGATTATCACACGTCCTACATATGTAGTGGAAGGGTTTTCAGGTGCGAGTTCTATGCGTGTACCATGCTAATTAGTCCCCTAATCAGTTGTTAACACTCCACAGAATAAGGCCCCCAACCATCTCGATATGTCTCTTGAGAACAGAATGGGCTAACACTGCCGGTTCGTGAGGGTGGTTTCCTTGTTGACAGGAAACACTATCGACTTTTTAGGTGTTCGGTTCCACGTAAAAACTTTTCACCCTGTCGTATCGAATGTTTAGACACATGCATGGTATATTAAATATAGAAAAAAACAAGTTACACAGATTGCGTGTAAATTACGAGATGAATTTTTTAAGCCTAATTGCTTCATGATTTGACAATGTGGCGCTACAGTAAATATTTGCTAATGACTGATTAATTAGACTTAATAAATTCGTCTCGCAGTTTACAGGCGGAATCTGTAATTTGTTTTGTTATTAGTCTACGTTTAATACTTCAAATATGTATCTGTATATCCGATGTGACGCGCTAAAACTTTTCAACGCTAAAACTTTCCACCCCTAAAACTAGGAGCGTTTTACAGTGCCCCCACTTATACGAGCAGTAGTGTAGTAGGATCATATCTGACCGTTGATTGTCGTGGGCATTTTAGCCCTTTTCTTAATTTTGGCGGAAGGGTATTTCGGTAAATCGCGTTCCCGGTGTTTTCTCTGTTCGTTACTCCCGAGTCCCGACCCGCATTCCTCTGTTCGCCGCCGCCATCTCCCTCCTCGTATTGTTCACGCGAGGACGCCGCCGCGCTGCTCCTCCACCAGAGCGGTGAAAAGCCGCCGTTGTCCCCCTCCACTGTTGTCCACCTTAGGCATCAAGGTCCCGGCGCCGACGAACTGTGCGGCACCTGGCGCTTTGCTGCCCCTCGCCGGCCTCTTCGCTTCCCCCGCCCCCGCCGGACACCTCGCTGCCCCAGGCCAAGATTCTCGGTGATCTCCCCGCCGGCCGCCTGCCCTCCTCGTGCATGGAGTCACCGACCCTCGTCTGATTTGGATTCGGATTCGTCGGCACCTCTCCATTTGATTCAGGTAATGTACCAGCTGGTCAGGGAAAACTTTAGGAAGGCTTCTTCTTGAGCAAGAATATCTATTCCCGTAATTGATTAATTACCGTGCAATCTTAAGGCCTTAAGGATTTGCTAGTTGCTATCTATTATAGAAAGACAGGTCTGAAGTATTTGCTATTTGCCATCGATTAGAGAAATACAGGAATATTTGCCATGGATTACATAAAGACAGGAATGTTTGAATGGTGTGAACTGTGCTAGATTAAATTTGTTGCTATGTATGTTGTTAGATTGGTACCGTAAGCAGTAAGCTTATAACTTGATTTTATACCGTAAGTTTCATATTGACAATAGAGTATATGAGATTGAAGTCATGCCGTGAGTCGTACGCAAATAAGAGGGCTACACGCTAAACCTTTTTCGCCCAACATTAAGGGAACCTTGTTCTTAAATTTACATCTTTAGTTCTGAAATCTGAAGTTGTAGTGATGTTTGTTCTGAATGTAAGATCAAGTTCGCATTTTCTTGCAAAAAAAATTATAACCTAAAGATAAGCTCTGAATTCAGTATATAACCCAGTTAATGAACAACATCCCGAATTTAGGCTTGACCTACTGGAATTGAAGTGCCTGAAGTTAAGTTGTCTAGTTTTGAATTATGCTCTAGTACTGAAACTACAGTTACTGAAGTTGTAGTGAATGAAAGAATACTCTAGTTAAAGTTCTTAAGTTGTCAAGTGTCTGAGGGTAAGTTGTAAAGATGTGATGTTGCTGTCCATCTGAATTTTGTCAGTGTCCTGAATTATAGCATATCATCACACTGGAGTCCAACTACACGTGCAGAGACCAGCGAAAAGACATGGGTCTCCTTGGATTTGTGTGTAGGATCTATGCATTTTTTAGATTTAAATTATTTTGTGTTTTAATTTTAGATCTTATAGTATTTTTTTCCATCCGTTTCAAGTTGCAACGTATGGGAAAATAGCTAGTCTGTTAAAAAGCATTGACATCTTAAATGAGATATGTACATTCCAACTTCTATCTTCTGTCCTCAAACTTTTAGTGCCTTTGGATGTTCATGTAAATTTTGACCTAACATTGATGGCAGCTTTCATGATACATAAATGTCTTTTGGAATTTTTTGTAGAGGAGTGGAGGCGACAGTAGAAGTTTTCATACTGGAATTCGTCAGTGGTTTTGATATATCTGTCATCTGTGATCTTCCTATGCTCGAGGACCATGGAGAACTTCAGCTTTTCAATGGCATTATTGGTGAGCCATGCAGCTAGAGGGTTTGTGATGGCTGTTTGCTTTGATTCAGTGATGCATTAGAAATTGAAGTTGTCCATGCACTGACTGAAGAACATCAATTCAGATACTTGAAGCTACTGAACTCAATAATGCCTCTTGCTTTGTTTCATTGTGGATAATTGTTCTCCTATTAGAACAGTAGAGTTTGAGATATTATATCATTTATATGCAATGCAATGTGTTTCATGTCATCTCAAGTTCCCATCTGCAAATTTCCTAAAATCTTGGGAGCAGTTGACATATAGCTGAAATTTTGAGTCTTGTATGAAAAACTGGAAATTTCGGATCTTGCAACGTATTTAACTATGCAGTCAGTCTGTCAGTCCACGTGATTCTGCAAATGTGACTATCCTTCTGGGATGTGGGTATGATCATCAGTTAACAGCATCATCAGCACCATTCGATGTCTGCATTTTTAAGGATCAAAGGAGGCCATTAGAATTGGTGTATGGTAGGGCCAATTGATTTTATGCATCCAAAAATATGTGCAGTTTTAAATTGAGTACTGCCACTGCATTAAAAGTTGAAAACTTGCTTGCAAGAGGTAATCTGATTATCAGATTGTGTCAACAAGGAGTACTGTATTTCCATTTCCTATCTCTTCAGATTTCAAACATCTTCTCTTACTAGTAAGAATCTGAATCTCCAATAGTAGTTTAGAAGACAGAGGAATGCATGAACATTGCACAAAATAGCCACAAGACAAACACTCTCATCGATCCATTTATCTCATATTAATTAGGAAATAAATGAAACGCCAACAAAACCTAACTGAACATGCGTATCACTATGATTCAGATAGATACATATAGTTCAATTCAATCCATCATATACATACATGAATTAGCAGGCGGGTCCGGGCTGCGCCGGCCGGCCACCTCTGACCTCCAGATCGGGGTGCCGCCCCTAGGCTCCGATCCATCCAGAATAAACAGGTCGGCCTTTTTGCAAACCCCGAGCAATTACATATTTCACTATCTCTTAATGATGAATTTACAAGAATGCCAAAATATTTTTTTTCCAGAATTACCCTTATAGTATACTACTACATAATATTAGGTGTAGTAGTAACAAATCCTCACCCTTAGATCTCATCTCTTCAACGGTCTACATTCATCCAGAGGTACACTGAAAAAATTAACAGGACCTTACTAGCAATGAGAAGGTATATCACTGTATGTTCACACCTAGAACTGACAGTGATAGCACAGCTAGACAACCGTGGGGCATCGCGTTATCATTGCCAGTGGGTGTCAAGAACCAGCAGTGATATCCGCCTAGAATTTCTTCTTTTTTAAGAAAAAATTAAAAAAAAACACTCACAATCCGGGCATGGACTGGACGGTCATGGTAAAAATTCAGGTTGATATTCGATCTGGTAAGACAGTCAGGAGATTGACAAGCACGGGACAGAGTCCGTGCATTCTTACCGGACAAATTTGGATGTCGAACCACACGGACAGTCAGGGCTAGCCTACAGGACAGTCCGAAGCCAGGACTACCTAGGGTCTCGACCGGACGGTCTGTGCGTCCACTGGATGGACAGTCCGGCTGTGCTGCCCTGGAATATTATGCTATCATCAAAAGTCGATTTGAAAGAGTATGTAAGCTAATAGTGACCTAAATAGCATTCTAAGGTCCTGAGTTCAAATCTTCATGGAGCGAATTTTAGATTAGTTGAGGGCTAAGTTTCCTGCCTGATAGGCTAAGTTCCTAGTTTAAAAAGGTTGTATATATCTTTAAAAAAAAAATCAAAAGTGGGTTTCGTCCAAATGTCATCCTCCAGGGTAGATTCGTTAAATTGCCACTCTCAACCGGAGTCTACAAACTATAATATCATCCCGGACAAAAATGCCCTTTGTCCTCTACTTCTCCAACTTGGCTGTAGCGGTGGGAACGATGCCGGTCGGTCCGCCTTTCCCTCCCAGCGGTGTCCTCCTCGTCGTCCACCGAACTCTCTGACCGAGCCCCTCCGAACAAGCAACAGCGACTCGCCCCACGTAGACGAGGCCCGTCAGCAGATCGATCGAGCCCCAAACCAACCAAGAAACCACAGTTACACTCACAAAACAAATCCCTGCACGAAATTACGCAAAAAAAAAACGAGCAGAAATCAACTAAAATCCATGATGACGTACCATCACCAATATGCATCCTCTCAACGCAAGCCAGTAGCCAACTAGCAAGGCTGCTCCAATCAGTGAGAGAAAGGGGAAACAGAAAGAGAGTGTGGGGAACACATGGGGAAGAAGACGAGGACCCGGCCCACTGCAGCACAGCAAGAAGCTGGGGAGCTTCCTCACTCGGGCAACTGGATGCAGCTGCGCGCGCGCCGAAGGGGATGCCTGAGTTGGAGATGCCGGAGGGGATGCCGGAATTGGAGAAGTAGAGGACTAAGGGTATTTTCGTCTGGGATTGCATTATAGCATGTAGCCTCTGGCTAAAAGTGCCAATTTAGCGAATCCTCTTTTCATAATGGCATTTGGACGAAACCCATTTTCTCGCCATGGCCAGACCGTCCTCTTCTCCATGCCGGACTATATGCTGTATATGTATGTTTAGTACCACCTTGCTAGTTTAGTAAGAGTGGAACCAACTTATAAGGGCTTGTCAAGCCCTCCAACCATACCACTCCCGGGTTAACTCTTTTGCACGAAGCGAGGATGAAAGTGTAAGTGGGGTGGTGTGTGTAAGTCGGCCCGCCTGTTAGATAGGTTGGCTATGCTGTTCTGGAGGGAGGGATGTAATAAATGATATCAGAGCTGACCCTCGCGATTGCGCATATGGGTTAGTGTGTGGGCATATGGCGCATGTGGGCTCTATGTGAGGCACATGGCGCCGACACTGGACGTACGGATGTGCGCTAAGAGGGGTGTTCCTAGACATTTGCCTATACGTCTACGTGGCTATGTGGGTGGGTTAGACAGACGGGACATCGGGTCCTTTGAGGGGAGGGGGTGTGTGACATCCTGGCCTAATTAGGATGAAGCCTGTGTAGCCCATGTGAGCTATGTGCGCATGTTTAGTACCACCTTGCTAGTTTAGCAAGAGTGGAATTAACTTATAAGGGCTTGTCCATCCAACCATACCACTCCAGGGCTAACCCTTTTATATGGAGCGAGGACGAAAGTGTAGGTGAAGTGGTGTGTGTAAATAGGCCCTGCTACAGATGGTATGTGTGCAGTCAGACCGGCTGACACTGTGTTGGTTTCAGTTTCGGGTTGTTTCTTTAGATATCCGTGGATAATTCATGTTTATAACTTCTAGATGGATACTATACGTATGTAATAATGCTGTGTGCTAACAATGAAACAAGTTGGTGAGAACTTGAGCTTGGATATGGTATCTTGGTTGATGCATGTGTAGGTGAGTCTTGATGCCTCGGGAGATCATAGCCGGTGATGGATCAAGAGTCAACTTGGGAGAGGTTTTGGGTTGTTTCTTTGGATATCCATGGATAATTCATGTTTATAACTTCTAGACGGATACTATACGTGTGTAGGTGAGTCTTGATGCCTTGGGAGAGCATAGCCGGTGATTGATCAAGAGTCAACTTAGGAGAAGATGACATCTGGACGATCAAGATATCATGCTAGATGCTTAGGCTAAAGGTCAATGCATGTGGTTGGTGAAGATTCCATATGGCATATGGTGGAGATATTGTGTGGGTATGTGATGCGGAATTGAATTTGGAGGGAGTCCAAATTTGATACACTGGAGTTTGTAAAGTTCGTTTATTGTACAGCAAGGTTTCGTAGGGGATTAAGACTTCTTAATCCCCTACGAAACCTTGCCGTGGAATTGTCACGCCCTAAAGCACCCTAAAATTCTCCTACCTTTTAAAATGGTTCATGAGAAATGGTAAAAGTCGAATTAGCCTTCACTAAATAAAAGACTTTAAGTTTCAACTTGAATGAGTGTATGGGAATTTTTGTAGAATTCCTCCCACCTCCAAATATCTAACCAATTTTTACTTGAATTTTCATACCATTATAAACATTTTTTATGTCACAATAACCATTTTCAGCTTTAATTAAAAAAGAATAAAGTTAAATCCTCCCTCTCCCCCTTGCGACCTGGCCCGGCCGGTGCCTTCCCCCTTCCCCGATCCACATCCGTGCGCGCCCGACCAAGGTCGGCCCAAGCCGAGCTGGTTCCCCGGCCTGCTCCCTCCGACATGTGGGGCCCACCTATTGGGGCCTGATCCCACCTTCTCTCTCTCCGCACCTCTGAGCCGCCTCTCCGCCACTCTACCTCCTCAATAGAAGGAGGGGAAATGCTCCCCAATCCATCCTCTTCTCTCCCCCTCATTTACTCCCCGCGAAATCACAGCTGGTGGGGAGTAAATGGCTGCCGGTGAATGGGCGCCATTGATGGCCATCGGCCGAGCTCCCCTTCGGCCGTTCCTCTCCCCGGCACCCTATAAGAGGTGGCATGAGACCTCCTTTCCCCCGTCCGCGCTCCCCTACCATCGTGCCACTCCGCTTGAGCTACGCCACCTCCAGCCGCCGCACCGGCGAGGCCACCAGCGCGCTCGTCGTCTCCGTCCGCACCCCATCCACCCCTCCACCTTCTTCGGTGAGCACGGGAACTCCCTCTCCACCCCCTTACCCCAACCGGCTCCCTCTCTCCTCCGCCGCGCTGCCGTGCCGTGCGCTTGCGACACCGCCTTGCACGTTCACGTGTTTGCACCGCCTCGTCGCTGCTCGCCGCGTCGCTGTGTCGCTACTCGCCGCTTCCACCTTGCATGCTCGCGTGCTTGCGCCGCCGCCGCCGCCTTGCGCCCTCGTGCGCTTGCGCCACCGCTCACAGATTGCCGCTCGCCACCCGTGCCACCACGCTGTGGCTGCCGCTGGTGGTTGCCAGTGGATGCTGCCGTGCGCCCAGCCGCCCACCGACAAGCAACTGCCTCTCCGGCCCCGTGAGCCGCCCGTGCGCCCGACGCATGGTGGGCTAAGGGGCTGACCTGTGGGGCCCACGTGGTGCACCCAGTCGACCCCTTGTTCTGTCATGAGCAAAATATTTAATAAAAAACACTGTTTTTGGCTGGGCTCGAGGTGCATGGTTTCTCTAGTCGTACCTTGGCCGTCATAAGGACCGGTCTTCAGGGCACATTGGCAAAGCATTTTCCGTCCGATCACCTGTCTAGTGGATAAGGCTTAACGTATCGGTTAGTGCAGTCATAAACAAGGAAGACATGGATAGGGACGGACATTCCTGGTAGCCATACCCGGGGCATAGACTGTCCACCTGTCCAAGGGACTACTGGCCATGGAAGTCTATGTAGGTCCTCCTTGTTTAGGACAGTACTAGATGGTAGGTTATGTCACGGCTTCCGCCCGTATGCCGTGGTGGCATGTGGCACGTGGTGACACATGAGGAAGGCACGTTTGGTGGGTAAAGTGACACACCTCTGCCCAGAGTATAATCTATTCAAATAGCCGCACCATCGATTATGGGCAAGTGAAGCAACGACCCAAAGTTAGAGATTTCAGTCTAATAGGTTGGAACATCTAGTTTTAACATGAGGGCCTGGTTTAAGGCAAGAACATGTGGGAGTGCAACTTGATAATAATTTGACTAGAGCTAGGTCATGGTTTATCTAAAATGCCTTCAAATAATTGAACCTTTGAAAATGCTGGTGTACTGCAAATTAACCCCTATACTTATGCTCCCTTCGTACCTTGCATTACTTGCATTGTTCTAGCATGGTTTGTTGATTACGACGGTTTGTACTCAATCTTTCTCTCCTCTCCCCCTCTAGCAGAAGAGTACTTTAAAGTCGGTGGGTTCAACTTCTAGCTCGTGCTTGACGTCAAGTGCCTATGGTTGCCCGTGTGTTTGCTGTCTTCGTCTTGTCGTTTATCTTTGCAGTGCTAGGCCTCTGGTCGCCCATGTAATAAAAGCACTTTATTTATGCTTATGCTTGTAAACTCTGTTAATTACCAACTTGGTTATGTGTACCATGACTCCCGGGACAAGGAATAATGCACTCACAAATGGAATATAGTGTTCTATTTTCCGGGCGTAACAAGTTGGTATCAGAGCCTCCTTTGACCTTAGGACGAGCGAGTTGACCCCATGTCACACCCGAAAAATAGAACACTATATTCCGTTTGTGAATGCATAAATCCTTGTCCCAGGAGGCAATGTACACATTACAAAGTTGGTAAATAACAGAGTATATAAGAGGAAGCGTAAATAGAATACTTTAGGGATAATTGTTTATTTGACTCCGTTTGAAAGCCTAACTACCAAATTAACCCTACTTTTTCTAGTTTGCTTATCTGACGCTATTTTTCGAAAACGAACACCCCGTCTGACCCTACTTCCATTACAACGTTAAAGTTTAATTTTTTAAAAAATAAAATTTAATAATGACCAAAATGCCCTCGAGGAACATGTCCAAACCTAGCCCTATCCTCCCGTCTCTCTCTCTCTCTCTCACTCCATATCGCGGCGGCGGCGGCGGTGGAGGGGAGCGTATCCGCGCCCGTGCCAGCTCGTCGAGGGAGAGAGTGGTGGTGGAGCGGAGGGGCACGGAGAGAGCGGATCCGCTGGCGCCGGCTCGTGGAGGGAGGGAGCGGCGGCGGCGGCGGAGGGGCTCAGATCCGCGCCGGCGACGGCTTGTCGAGGGAGGGAGGGGTGGCGGCGGCGGATGAACGCGGATAGAGGGCATCCACGCTGGCGTCGGCGGTGGCAGGACGCGGAGGGACCGGCAGCGGCGGCACGCGGAGGGAGGGGATTCGTGCCTGCGCCGGCTCACAGAGGGAGGGAGCGGTGGCAGCGCTGGGGCTGGAAGGGATCTGCGGCAGTGCTGGCTCGCGGGGAGGGAGCGGCGGCGCAGACACGCCGGCAAGCGGAGGACTGTCGTTGAGGGAGCCAAAGGCTGGAGAAGATGCCGTCATCGCTGAGAGAGTCAGCAGCGGAGAGCGTGGAGGCCGATAGCAACGACACTGCAATGACAACAAGCAGTGCGCTACTTCTGGCTGTTTTTCCAGCTCTTGTTTGCATTGGGGATTTGATCCATGCATTTGAATGCTGCATGATGTTCTTAGCAAGGATTTATTTGCATGTTGATATGGATTTCAATCGATGCTGGCATGTTGTTCCAGATCCATTTGTGTGGTGATTTGATTTGCATTATCATTTGTATTTTTTTTGCTAAAATTCAAAACTAATTCAAATTTGCACAAAACATATCAATTCCAAATCGAATTTACCAGAAGTTGCATCATACTCACAAGTGCATAAAACTAGGTCAAGTATACAAAAAAAACTCTTGACATAATATAGTCAAATGAGTAAGGGTATAAACGGTATTTCGACCTTAAATTAACACCGTCAAGTTGATTTCACCGAATGGGGTCATGTCTGATGTTCATATTTGAAAAATAGGGTCAAAAAAGCAAAGCTGAAAAAATAGGGTCAAATATGCAATTGCCTCAATACTTTCTTACATGGGCGACCAAAGGCACAACACTGAAAGATAAACAATAAAAAGCCGGAAGCTACGTCGGGCCACCACAGGCGCTTGACGGCAAGCACAAGCTAGACATCAAAGCTATCATCTCCAAAATACTCCTTTGCTGGAATGGGGAAAAAGGAGCAAGGCCAAGTACAACCACCGTTCTCAGCAAGCCATGCTGGGAAAATGCAAAATATAATGCAAGGGAGTACAAAGAATTCATATATAAGGTTATTTTTCCAGAAAACTAGTACTTAAAGCATTTAAATATTTAAAGGCATTTGAATAACACGCTCCAATGCCAAATTATTACCAAGCCACGCTCCAACGTGATCTTGCCTTTACCCAGGACAAAAAGTGATAACTCCAGTTCTTCAAATTTTAATAGAATTAAACTCAAACTTGGGTACATTGCTCGGCTTGCCCATAACCAAGGGCGTGACTATTCGAATAGATTATACTCTAATCATAGTTACCCACCAGACACGTCTTCCTCCCATGTTGCCATGTGCCACATGCCACCACGGCATACGAACAGAAGCTATGACATAATCCATCGTTTAGTACCTCCCTAAACAAAGAGGACCGACATAGACTTCCCTGCCCGGTGCGTTGGGTCGAGCATACACCCAGAGGCATCAACCCCATCAAGGGCTTCATCCATCCCTATCCATGTGTTCCTTGTTTATGACCATACTAGACGATGCATTAAGCCTTGCCTATTAGACAGGTGGTTGTACGAAATATGCTTTGCAAATTGCTACATAGCCCCGAAGACCGGTCCTTATGACGGCCGAAGTGCGAATAGTGAAACCAAGCACCCCGAGCCCAGCCGTAAACATGTTTGGGGAATTTTGAAGGGGAAATATCATGTCTTGGCTGAATAGCCACTAAACCATATTAGCCATTATTTAAAAGTTATTCCCAAAATCTAATTATTGGAAAACATCTAATTATTTCTATTTAAGCAGGGCTAAGCCTATTCCTAAATTTAACAGTAAGCACCACATACATAGAGTTCTCACTAGTTTTATTTTTCCTAGAGTTATCAAGGATCGTAATAATACAAGTAATAAGGCTATAACAAGGAGAATAGGTAATGCTAAACAAAACAATGATAAGCGCAAAATTTAATAAAGCAAAATGTATTAATTTAAATAAACATAATTTTATAAATTAGGGCAGCAATATGATCAAAATGACCTGACTTGCCTAGCTCGCTACCAAAATCTTCAAGATCAACCTCGAGGTAGAGCGGCTCTTCCGGATCTACAGCGTCTACACGGGATACACAAAGAAAAAGAGCCAAAACATAAATAAAAACCATATAAAATGCAGAAACAAATTATAAAAATAGGTTCTTTACTGATTAAGGGAAATTAGCATAAAAATAGGCTAGGCGACGTCCTTCCCGATGCCAAGCGGCGGCTGGAGCGCACGCCGGCGGCAGTGCTGAAAGAAAAGCGGCACGACAGCGATAGAGCGAGCATGGCGCTCAAGCAGCACGGGGAATGGGAGGAGGAGGTCATGGGGGTTCCCTTTATATAGGCTGAAGGGGAGCAGGTCGACCACATGGACATGAAACGGCGCCGGCGATGTTGGAACTCCCTATTGAAGACACCGGTTAGAGGAAACGATTGAGTGCGAGTTAGTGCGGGATTGAGTGTGATTTATTGGGGGAATTGTTGCCCACTACACAAGAAACCGATTTTTGCAATTACTTAGGAGGGACATCAACCGAGGTGGGAGATCAATGGGGGTGGCGGCGCTTGAGTTCATGAGAGACGCCTCCAATAGGCGGGACCCACAGCGGTGCGCGCGTGCATCGCACGTGCGGCGCGGCAGCCTCGCGTGCAATAGTAGCAGCGGCTGGGCTGGGCTGGGGATGGGGCGGCTCGGCCTGGTGGGCATGATGAGCCGACGCAAGAAGGTAGTGGGCTGGCAGCTCAGCTGGGTCTGGAAGGAGGGAACGAGGGAGGCGAGGCCTATGGCGGAAGGAGGAGGGGGAGAGAGAGCAGGCTGGGGCGGGCCGGAGGGAGTTGGAGAGAGAGAGGAAGAGATGGCCGAAAATGGCCCAAGGAGAGGAAGAGAGATTTATTTTAGCTTTTCTTTTTAAAAAATCTTGGAAGGTTATTGTTGCATTAAAATTATTTATAATGCTCTGAAAATTCAAGTAAAAATTGCTTAAATATTCTGAAGCATGAGGAATTGAACAAAATTCCCACACACCAATTGGAGTTGAAGCTGGTGATTTTTAATTCTTGAAGTCTATTTTCTGGCTTTTACAATATCTAGAAATAATTTAGACGATAAAATTTTAGGGTGATTTCAGGATGCGACAGACCAAACAACCCTTAAAGAATCTCGACCTCGAGATTCGGAAGCATTGAGCTGGGGAGTGGGCAGCTCGGCCTGGTGGGCATGGTGGGCCGACGCAAGGAGGTAGTGGGCTAGTAGCTCATTTGGGCCTGGAAGGAGGGAAGGAGGGAGGCGCGGCCCATGGCGGAAGGAAGAGGGGGAGGGAGAGCAGGCCAGGGCGGGCCGGAGGGAGTGGGAGAGAGAGAGATGAAGAGATGGGCCGAAAATAGCCCAAGGAGAGGGAGAGAGATTTATTTTAGCTTTTCTTTTTAGAAAAATCTTGGAGAGATTATTGCTGCATTAAAATTATTTATAATGCTCTGAAAATTCAAGTAAAGATTGTTTAAATATTTTGAAGCATGAGGAATTGAACAAAATTCCCACACACCAATTGGAGTTGAAGCTGGTGATTTTTAATTCTTGAAGTCTATTTTTTGGCTTTTACAATTTCTAGAAATAATTTAGACGATAAAATTTTAGGGTGATTTCAGGACGCAACAAACCTACCCCCTTACAGAGAATCTCGACCCCGAGATTCGGAAGCACTGACGAAAAGATGGGGATGTGCTAACTTCAACTCGTCTTCGCGCTCCCAAGTGGCTTCTTCTTCGGAGTGGTTTCTCCACTGAACCTTGGAAAAGCGAATGACCCGACTGCGTGTATGTCTTTCTAAGGTGTCTAGGATTTTGATAGGATTCTCCACATATGATGAACTCTGAGCTCCACTCGAGACACTCAAGGCTGTTGTTGGCCCAATCTTTCGGTGAGTTGATGATAACTATGATTTGGGAAAAACGTTCACGACCCAACTACAACCGTACTAGACGTTGTGTTGCGTCTTAGCGATCGATACACCTCTCCGTGGGTTGTTGATCTTGCCGATGCAGATCAACCTTATTCCTGCAAGCAAATCAAAGAAACAAGCAAGAACAAGATAAAAGCAATCTGAATTGCAGATAGGAATTGAATACAAATGATAAGTTAGGGTTCCGTAACGAGAAAACCGGCGATCTAACCGATCACGGGAACACACGGCAAAGTAGCAAAGCTAAACTTTAATCTAAACAAAACCCAAGAAACCCTGAAGCGGTACCTAGCTATTTATAATGGTGGGAGGACGACCAAAGGGACCCTAGGGTCGTGCTCCACTTGGTTGGGGCGCACCCCACATGGGCCGCACTTGGGCCGGGATCCCAGACGAAGTTACATGCCCATAGGCCAATGACAGGTGATGCAACACCTTGTTCCTTCAATTGCACATGACTGAGAAGGATTTTGGCGGTGAGGCTGGATCCATTGCAAAGACGACTCCGAGAACTTTCCATCAAGTACTCACGGGCCGAAAACGGATGTCGTATGCAAATTCGGCGGCCGTTTCAAGTCAGCAGTGTCGTAGGTGGTCGAATCGGATTCCAGCACTTGGAGGACTTGAACTCGGTATCTTGTTGTTCATCCACGATGTGTGCAACGGATGTATCCGTAGTAGCCATGGTCACATCAACATAAGTCAAATCTTCTTGGATCTCGATCTGTGTAAGATATGTTTGCTCTGTCGGCACTCAGAGACATATCTTGAGTTGGGAGACATGGAACACGTCGTGGACACTTCCCAATGAAGCTGGCAAGTCGAGCTAATAGGCAACTTCTCCTTTTCTACTCAAGATTTTGTATGGGCCAACATATCTCGGTGCAAGCTTCCCTTTCGTGTTGAACCTTCTGACTCCCTTAAGCGGAGTGACTTACAAATACATATAATCACCGCCTTCGAAAGCAAGATCTTGATGACAATTGTCTGCATAGCTCTTTTGTCTATTTTGGGACACCTTTTGGTTCTTCTAGATAATCTTAACTTCGTCCTTTGCTTCTGTAAGAATATCAGTCCCAAAGACATGATGTTCCCCTGTCTGATCCCAAAGGAGCGATGTTCTGCACTTTCAGACGCAGAAAGCTTCGTATGGTGCCATTTGTAGACTGGACTGATAACTGCTGCTGTACGAAAATTCCGCATAAGGGAGACTCTTATCCCAAGTTTTCTCAAAATCAAGGACACAAGTCCGAAGCATGTCTTCAAGGATCTGATTGATTCGTTATGTTTGCCATCTGTCTGGGGTGATAAGCGGTGCTGAAATGAAGGATTTGGGAGTGATTGATGTTATTCTTGACATTAAGCTACTGAGAGGAGATGAGGGTGAGACTACAATTGTGCAATCTCACTATGTGGATAAGGTCTTGAGTCAATTTGGTTATAGTGATTGCAAGCCAGCTCCTACTCTTTATGATCCCAGTGCGGTATTAAGGAAAAACCATAGAATAGCAAGGAATCAACTACGATACTCCCAGATCATTGGTTCATTGATATACTTACCTAGTGTAACGAGGCCTCATATCTCATTTGCTGTGAGCAAGTTGAGCCGGCTTATCTCAAATTCAGGAGAAGATCACCAGTATGCTCTAGAAAGAGTAATGTGCTATCTAAAAGGAACAATGAGCCATGGAATTCACTATGCGGGGTACACAAAAGTACCGGAGGGCTATAGTGATTCAAACTGGATAACTGATGTTGATGAGGTAAAAGCCACAAGTGGATATGTGTTCACACTTGGAGGTGGCGCTGTCTCCTGGAAGTCTTGCAAGCAGACCATTGTTGGTATTTCTTAACGACATTAGTAGAAATATAATTCCTAGTAATGGCGCAGAAATACTTGTAGTATATTATGGTTACAGAGTTCATCCGCAAGCGCATGGATATACCATTGTAGCATTTCACCCGAGAATATTCCAAGGGTATCGTATTTATTTTATCCCGTGGGAAGATCATGTAGAGAGAACTTGACTAATAATTTATATATTACTTGTGATAATCATATCCTAAATAGGAGTTAAGATAAACCAGGGGTAGAGTGACACACAAGCATCAGCTACTCATTCTCATAATATATTATCTAGGCCAAGTGGAAAGAAAAGTGAAAGATAGTCTATTCCTATACTTCTAATATACATTGTATACATACATTCTAGTTAACCGATATACTAGCTAATATCCTCTATCCGATGCCCTCCTAGTTTTTTGAGTAGCCACCCCTGACTGCCGAGTTCCTTACAATAGCCTGTTATGACCATACAACCGGGGCTAAATACGGAGGAGTACCCTCTGCAGGGAATTAACTTAGGACTATACACACGCGCTGAGAAATGCCCGTACTGAGCTGTCACTATCAGCGGCCCACCTCTCATCCGTAGGTGAACCCCAAATAATTGTATCCCGTAATCTAGACACCACGTCTAAACTACCAGATACTACTCTAATATCATCGTCATGATATAGAGTAATTGTATAAGCAAACATTATACCCGTACCGAAGCATCTCCCAGATAAGCTAGCAGTATTATCAGTATAACATGAACATAATGTAATGTAACATACCCAAATTCTAGTCCTTAAAAATTTCTTGACAAAATAGTTGGAAGCTAACTTTTCCATTTTTTTTGAGAGCCTAAAATTTCCATTTTTAACCTAGGACAAAAATACAAACACAGGTGTAAGCACGCATACTTGCATAAGACATGTTTTGACTTGAGTCCTTTTTATGCATTTGGATTTTCGATTTGCATTTCATAATAGGTCTCATGAATAATAACTCAAATCTAGACAAACAACTAAACCATTAGGGCATAGTGCTAACTATTGGAAAATAATACATAGTAACCATAATACACCTTTAAATATATCAACAAGGCCAATGTTAAGCCCCATTAAACTAATTTGGACATCCATCTGAAGACATGTCATGAACATGAAAGTGAACAAATAAATTAACTCATATGGGGTGTATTCTATCTTAATCATCTCTATAAGCATCCTCTTAATTTAATACTAAAGTAAACTTATGCATAAATAGGTAAGGAGCTTATGACCTGTGTAAGGTAAACTGTAATTCTAGCATATCAACATCACCTCAGGTTAAGAAGAGTCCAAATAAAACTTTTAAAAGCATTTACATGCATTTAGGAAAAGGGAATCACATATAAGAGATAAGTCTTGCTAATTATCTAAAATAATTCGTGCAAGATAAAATCATGGGAAAATTTATGTAGGCTCTACTTAACATATACAACTCACTATAATTTTGGTACAATTTAATAACTAAATTTGATACCTTAAATAAACAAGTCAAACTTGTCAAATAATAGACTAAATATAGTTCTTAATCAGCTAAAACCATACATAACTAAAATGTGCATTTAACTGCATGGAAGTGTATATGGGAAATAATTTATTAAAATACTAGGTTAATTATCATGAATATATATAATTTTTCCAGAATTTATCCTCTGTTTAGGTCTTCTAAAAATTCAAACAAAGTTCTATCGAGCCCATCTTCCCCTATTTTCTGTGAGCAATCCATCAATAATTTTTAAGTGCAACCAAAGAAAATGGAAACTAGCTACATTCATCTACCTTCAGAAAAACCCACACTATGCTTCACACATTAAAATATTGAGATGTAAAGTTGGAGAGAGAGAATTAATCTGAAAATCGTCCAAAAATCAATCAACACCCAGTTTCTTACCCATCCCTCAGACTCCCACCTAACTTACATCGACCTGGGCCCACATAGCAGCCTCTTTGGCTTGAACCACACCCTGTGCATCTCCTCCATCCAACACAGTGACAGCCGAGAGAGAGAGAGAGAGAGAGAGACCGAGGGCGCCGACCGGCACTGGACGGCGTCGACACGTGGCCTCTGTTGGGATACGCGTAGGCTACGATAGCATAAATCAAAATTTTCTATCGCGTAAACCAGGAACCATGCAAGTATTAGATCATAGATCGTTACCACTCAACGCGCTGCGCAGCGGAAGAAGACGCTGAGAAGTCGTTGGAACTCTCGCGAAGTAGCGCGCGTCGATGTAGAGGAAGTAGTCGATCGCACCGGCTCGACCTTCTCCGCCTCGTGCGTTCTCCTCGCCGTACTCCCACGCCGATCAGCACCGCAAACCAGCGGCGCCTCTACCGGTATCCACACGTACAGGGACGGAACGCCACGCGCAGATGTGCTAGCACCCGCGCGCGGCTAGGGTTTTGCTCAGGGAGGAAGTGACGGCTAGGGTTTCTCACGTGATGCAATGCCTCCGCCGGTCACACCCCACACGAATATATAGGATCCATCACTCGGGCCTCCAACGCCCGTAGGACTCCTATCCGAATTAAACTCATATTGGATCTCTATCCAATCCCCTTATTCCGGCCCATTAAGCGTGCGACCCTATAGGTTCATATATACTCGGCTGTAACCCGAAAAGTCCTTTTCGGTCCACGCGTCAACAGCGGCCCCTAGCAGAACGTATTGACCCACCGGGCATACATAAAGATCATATCGGCTAAACCTCTAGTGTATACTTGTATGAACCCCTTTGCTTCACGATATCGATTAAGCTCAAGGCTAGATATGTGCCATCCTCTAATAGCTCAATCATTCACTCGAACCTGTTGATAGATTACAAAACTTGTGATTGACTCCTCAATCACCTTTGGCATGGCCATGCACTTTCCATAATCTACGACATGGAGGGGCCCAGAGATATCTCTCCACAGGAGAAGCAAATCTCATCTTGATTATTCATATCCCACTACATGTTTCATAGCATATCCGAAAACTACTTTTATAACTACCCAATTACGGAGTAGAGTTTAGCAGTCCCTAAGTAAGCTACTACATATGTTGAGAACCATGATAATCTCAGGTCTAAGGATTCAACACCAACACTCAATGAGATCACTGATGACACAACACATATGGCTCTTGCAGTGTCTCATGTTGGGTCTATCCAACAACATGTTCACCAACATGTGTCCACATTATTAATTTGATATCTCTATGCCATGATCCATGAGACATGATCATCAATTAATACATGTGCTGATCATATAAACATATTTGTTCCACATATGATATTTGATCAGGGATCCTTTAGAAATAGTAACAAACAACATAAAGAGCCTCATGAAAGAATCACATATTCATTAACCAATAACGAGTTATCTATTTCAAGGAACAATGTCGGATAAATATGTAAACATAGTATGTGATACAATCATCTCTATGATTGCCTCAAGGGCATATCACTAATAGCTTTGACGTGGCAGCGCTGAACCGAGTCTTCACCTCCACCCAGCTGCATCGCCTCCTCCCCATTACCACTCCTGAGCCGAGCAAACCGAGTGGGAGAGCTCCGGCTTTTCTTTTCCATCTCGACCTTGCCGCTGGCTGTGAAGACGACGGCCGTCGCCATCGCCTTTGTGCCGTGGTCGTTTCCTCTTCTCTTGCGTTCCATTATCGCCTCTCCACGCTGATTCCATCCCTCTAAGTTTCATCTCATTTCATGCAGTGGTTTGGTGGGAACGCAAACCCTTGCCGACGATGCTCTGGAGTGCGCACTGGGCGCCGCCATCGGGACATCGTCTTCGTTGCCGTCGAACCGAAGCAAGCCGAACCGAGCCACCGCACCATCAACATCTCCTCGGTGTCCTCTCTTAAATCCCTCATGAACCCCTGCCAGTGGTGCAGCGAGCTTGGAGATCGGCATCGTCTTCCCCAATTCCGACTGTCAAGCTCCACCTTCGATTTCTCCCTCTCCGGTGAGTCACAGTTCAATTCCTCGGGCATGAAGCTTTCCTGAGACCTATTCAACACCGTGTGTATACATGCATGGTAGATCATCAGCCATATCAAGCCGGCGTCGTCATCGCCCGAGGCTCCCCGCCGTCTCCGAGTCGTTCTGCTCGTGGTCATCGCTATCTGGACCTCGCCAAGTTTCATTGGACGCTCGGTAAGCATCCTAGGATCCCATAGAGGCACATGCATGTAGCTAAACATCTAGATGAATGCTCTAGCTCCACATGCACCGTCACCCGAGAACCACCGCCGCTCGCTCTGCCGTCGCCATTAATTCCGATGACCAATGCTTGCAAGAATACCACCTATAGCCTCGCCTTGAACCCATTTACATTTTCTCCTTATGTTGCACACCGAGATCTGCCGCCGTTTGCCACCGGCGAGCTCGAGAACGAGCTCGGCCATGGCTAGCTCTGTGTCTGCTCAAACCAAGGACCTCTGTTGAGAAGAATCAAAACTCTAGGTACTAGTTTGTAAAACCTACATCACACACAGAACAGTCACAGGACTGTGGGTTGATTTCCTGAAATTCCAGGGGCCTTTTGGCATATTGGCCTAAGACCGACCTGTGGACCCAATCTATTTAAATTCTGGAAAAATCTAAATGAAATGCCTAAAGCTTTATATTTTCAACAGAAAAACATGTAAACATGTAAAATATATAACAAATTGAAAACAACTCATTTTAGAGCAAACTTAGTTTCTATGGATCCACCAACATGTTCTCCAGAAACAAAGTAAAATAAAACATATATATATATATATACTTTAGATCAAATGCCTCTGAAACTATTATCTTTAAAATGACTAGTTTTAGATAAGCTGAACTTTAGAAATTCACATAAAATTCATCTTAGAACCATTTTGAGTAAACCCAAGTTCTGTAGAATCACCAAAACATATACTTCCAAGTTATAAAATAAAATTATATACTTACTGTATGATAAAAGCCTCTAAATATTTATGTAAGTAATAACCAATATAGAGTAGCCTTTAATTTGTAAAAATTGTAGAAAATTCATCTTTAGTCCAAATGAAATGAACCAAATTTCCATAGAACCAGAAAATAGTGAGCTTAAACATAGTAAAATAAAATATGGCACCTTTTGAACAGGTTATAGTTCTAATCTTTAAATAGATAACCTAGGAGTTAATCACCTAGTAATGGTTAAGCAAAATATATGTGTGAGGTAGTTAAAATGCATTCTAGCTATGAATAAACCAAAATAAAACTTGTTAGACTAGAGAGGTCATAGTTCCATCCCCATCCACCAAAACTTAAGGCACTTAACTCATATAATAATTTCTAGGTTGATATAATAAATTGCTAGCATGGACTAGAGCTTCCCTAGTTTAAAAAAAAATATGAACCATGATAATAAAGACCATAATCTTATGAGCTAAGGTGAGATTAGTTAACTAAAGTACTCATTTTATACATCACTAGCTAGATGAGGCAAGTTCTGGACCTAAACCTCTATAGCCATGAACCTATAGAACACTATACACCTATAACACGTTATAACTTGAAAAATACATAAAGAATTCATATTAACTCTAAAAATTATGAAACCAAATGTGTTAGTCTTAGAAAGCACATATCTTCACCCCAGCAAACATAAACTTAATAAGAATCACCGTACAACAGCATTTCACAATAGTACCTAAGTAAATCCTACACTATACCGCTTATAATTCTCAAATGAAATGTGATAAAATAGAAATTCTTTCACCTAAATTCATTTTAGACCAGTACCTATTCACTGTGCACAAATCATGCATTTTAGAGCATTTTGGATTTTTCGCATATTTCGGTGTTTAATTGTATAACGTGTACTTTGTATAGATGATTGCTTAAACGGTGAAGAAGTGATTTAGGTGCTGACATTTTCCTGATTCAAGGCAAGTCCCACCTCTCTCTCTTTGATCACTTTGAACCTATTTTTTGGAGGTTATTGAAAATGTTTGCAAATCCTGCATGTCGATTGTACACTAACAAATTAAAATTGTGTTAAACTTGTTAGACAAACTCCTATTATTTGCATTATCACCTTAACCCCACATATATCCATATCCATCATTCCTAACCTTAGGAACAATATGACTATACCACTTTATATATATGAATTTTGGAGTCACTAGGTTACTATAATGCTTAGCCATGCTTAGAATGGTCTTCCTTGTCATTATGGGCTCATTACAAATATGAAAAATTGATTTTGAAATAATCTGGACAGAACTTTAATACTTGTGATTTTCATAAATAAAATGATGAAAAACATGGATTTTAGGTTTGGGCCTCAAGTGGTGCACATATGGTGATTAGTTGTGTACCGATAGGGGGAGAGTGCACCCAAACCGACCTAAGGACTTCACTCAATGTCAGTTCATTTCGTATACAGTACAACCACATGTGCTAGTATGGGATAGCTCAAGCTTAGTAAATTATTTATGGTTTAGCCTTACATTCTGGTAGGCCAGTGTGTATGAGTTCGGATAACTCAGAGGAACTTCCTATTTACCCTGACGTGGTAGTTTAGGTGACTAAGTCTGTCCAATACAACGGTATTGTGCCACGTGGGTGGGTTCCCGTTGTGTCCACCACCACGGCGTTAAGTTTAAGGCGTGGGCCCGCCACTTAACGGTTTTAGGTCATATAACGTGTATGGCTTAGGATGGAGTAACACGTATCGTGCTGGTGTAAGGCTAAATTATGAATTTTGGAAAAGCTTTGTTGCTGGTAATAAATCGGGTACTTATGTATCGCGTGCCATGCTCTTGCATGATTATTATTTCGCATCATGTGGGTAAAGTGTACAAACTCTGCAGAGTTAAAACTAATCGATTAGCTGTGCTCGCGGACATGAGTGGCGTGTGGATATGTATTGAGTATAGACTTGTGTTTATTCTTCTAAATGCTGAAATTTACCTTCAAGTTGTGATGAGATTTGAGAATGATCTGCTTGCTGCCATGGAAGGCAATGAGGTGCATATTTATACATGATTAATGCCTACTTTGATGCCCAATATGTCAAGTACTAGCTTGCTGAAATTTATTTGAAAGTAAACCTGATTTGGAAATGTTTTATGCAAATAAAACTTGCTTTATGCTAAAAAGAACCATATTATGCCTTCCTTGATTATATGCCTTGCAAGTAGGGTGTTAGGCTTGTCTTGGTGCTTGCCAATACATTATTTCTAATAATGTACTGACTCTTGCTGTTGAATTAACCTTTTGCTTTCAGGTTTTAGATTTAGTCTTTGAGTGATGTGGGTGATCGACTGCTTCTTCTAGGATTTGAACTTAATGGGGGTAAACCCCTAGTCGGTGTGCTTGTGGATTGGGTAGACAAGCTTCCGTTGTTCTATATATTTATTTGGCTGGTCGGCCTATGTATCTCTAAGTTAGTTGTAATTTTAATCGCTTTCATTTTATTTGTGTTTGCTATGTATGTCCATGCTTAAGATGAAAGTGTGAATCTAGTGCACATCCTGGGAACTAGATTCACATGAGTATGAGTTATGAATATTTGAGATGTTGTAGATCTTTAGCCATTTTTGTCAAGTCTCCTAAATGTGTAACACAGCTGGTCGCCGCCTTTGAATGGTTTGACGGGCACATCTCAGGCTAAAGTTGACTGGCAGGCTAAAGGACCAGCAATGTCTCCAATATTCCTCTCTCGAGGCATCGGATATTTCATTATTCTTCTTTGATGACTTGAATTATTCACTTCATCTCTCAATTATAATGGAAGGTCCGGAGAGCCTACGACATGTAAAGTAGGCATTCATATACTCGGAAAGTATTTCAATACCATAAATGTATAAAGAAGAGTATTCTAATAAAAGTACAAAGCTTACAAAAGAGGAAAGGAAAGCTACTAGAGCCATACCCGAACTCTTCTGAAGACTTCCGGACTCCTGATTTCTACTCTATTCATATTCCACTAGCTTGATACTACTAAACTAAACTTGAGAGAATATGAGAGAGTTCTTGCTTGAGGTGTGTGAGTGAAGTGAGAAGGTGAAGTCCTTATATAGAGGTAGTATGACGGTTGTAGAAGGGGAATTGTCCGATGTGCCCTCCAACCGTCATTGGGATGCAATCCTGGACGTCCACGCCGAACCTTGCATCCAACGGCGCCAGGATAGGTTCGGCTGAATGTTGACGGTCGTTATCGATTAGTTTCGACCGTCAATATTACCAAAATAGAGGAGAACTAGTGATGCTTGCAATGCATATATTTGTTAGAATAATAACATTCCACAAGTATTAGGTATACTAACCTTTTTGCAGAGAATGACAATAAAGTGGAGGAGAATCGACATCAACTCGGACGATAAATCAATTGGACGATGTCGAGAATCAGACTTATGTGTGAATAGGCCAAGAACTCAAAATTGACATGATGAATTGGGCCAAAATTCACAAGTCTTCGAAGTGAAGCAACGGAGGAGGCCACCTGCCGATTTTGGGCCAGGTTAGGTCGGCCCCTGGTTCGGCCGAACCATGACAAACCTCCCTCTTCAACGTTGGATGTGGGGTTTGGCAGGGACGCTCCAGATCTTCTCCTGATGGTGATTGCGGGGTACTTCAGACATTTCACAGCGGTTACAACCGTCATACCTGCCTATAAAAGGACTTCACCTTCTCACTTCACTCACACACCTCAAACAATAGCTCTCTCATTTCTCTCAAGTTTAGTTAGTAGTATCTAGCTGGTGGAATAGGATTAGGGTAGAAATCAGGAGTCCGGAAGTCTTCGGAAGAGTTCAGGTATGACTCTAGCAGCTTTCCTTTCCTCTTTTGTAAGCTTTGTACTTTTATTAGAATACTCTTCTAAATACATTTATGGTATTGAAATACTTTCCGAGTATATGAATGCCTACTTTACATATGTTCTTGTTATACTGAATATACGGCTAGCTTATCTAGGACATGCTTTGGTGTGGGTATAATATTTGCTTATGCAATTACTCTATGTCATGACAATGATATTAGAGTAGTATCTGGTAGTTTAGACGTGGTGTCTAGATTATGGGATATCATTATTTAGGGTTATATATTGCGGATGAGAGGTGGGCCGCTGATGGTGACAGCTCAGTACGGGTATTCCTCCACGCCGGTATATAATCCTAAGTTAATTCCCTAGGGAGGGTATTCCTCCGTATTTAGGCCCGGTTGTATGGTCATGACGGGCTGTCGTAAGGAACTCGGCAGTCAGGGGTGGCTTCTCGAAGTACCAGGAGGGCATCGGATAGAGGGTATTAGCTAGTATATCAGTTAACTAGAATGTATGTATACTATGTATATTAGAAGTATAGGAATAGATTATCTTTCTCTTTTCTTTCCACATAGCTTAGATAATATATTATGAGAATGAGTAGTTAAAGCTTGTGTGTCACTCTACCTTTGGATTATCTTAACCCCTGTTTAGAATATGATTATCACAAGTAATATATAAATTATTAGTCAAAGTTCTCTCTACATGATCTTCCCACGGGATAAAATAAATACGATACCCTTAGAATACTCTCGGGTGAAAAGCTACAATGGTATATCCGTGCGCTTGCGGATGAATTTTGTAACCATAATATACCATAAGTATTTCTGCGCCATTGCTGGAAATTATATTTCTAGTAATGTCGTTAAGAAATACCAACATCGAACCACCAGGTTCGGCCGAACCATGGGCTGGGCCATCCCGGCCCATCTTCGGCTGGCGGCCTCCTCTATTGCTTCACTTTGTAGACTTGTGAATTTTGGCCCAATTCATCGTGTCAATTCTGAGTTCTTGGCCCATTCATGCATAAGTCTGATTCTCGACATCGTCCGATTGATTTATCGTTTGAGTTGATGTCGATTCTCCACCACTTTATGGTTATTCTCTGCAAAAGTTTAGTGAAACAAACATTAGTGGAATATTATTACTCTAACATGTATATGCATTGCAAGCATCACTAGTTCTCCTTTATTTTGGAAATATTGGCGGTCGAAACTGATCGATAACGACCGTCAACAACCATCTTAACGAGGTCAACAATGGAAGCAAAACTCATAGCATTAGATACTGTCACAGTTGAGGCCGAGTGTCTTCATGAACTCCTAATGGATTTGCCAGTGGTTGAAAAACCAGTACCAGCTATCCTGATGAACTGTGATAATCAAACAGTGATTATTAAGGTGAACAGTTTGAAGGGGAACATGAAGTCATCCAGGCATGTGAAAAGAAGACTCAAATCTATTAGAGAGCAGAAAAACTCTGGAGTTATAGCTTTGGACTATGTCCAGATAGCTAAAAATCTAGCAGATCAGTTTACTAAGGGACTATCACGCAATGTGATAGACAGTGTATCGAGGGAGATGGGTTTGAGACCCACTTGAGTTGCACAATAGTGATAACCTGTCCTTTGTGATTGGAGATCCCGTGAATTAGGATAGAGAAACAAACTATTAGGTTACTAGGAGGAGAGACCCTGAAAGTGGCTGTACTTCTCTCCTTGTGTGTATGGAAGGATGATATATACCTTAATGTGTCCCGAGTGGCTTTTCTTAAAGCAAAAATGTTGGTCTACAAAACATCTTAGAAGGAACACATCTATATGAGTTCGACTGCTAGTCATAGTCTATAAGATTTGTGTGCTCTCTAGATTCTCATGAAATGCCTAGAGTTTGACTTATACACTCTAAACAGCGGCCCAGTACCAGTCAAGGATTTGAGTAAAACCTGACTGCACAAAACTGACAATTCAAGGCATAGTCCATAGTTCAGTTGGTCTGGTGTAGCTCATTTTCTAGGTGGAAGTTTAACTTAACAGTCTCTACTGAAATATTGGTATAACAAACAAGTTCAGATTTGAGAGCATTTTTGTGAGCCATTAAATTTGGTGGGGATTGTTGGAATAATGGGCTAGGCCCAATTTATTCTCAATTAATTCTATTGACCCACAATTAATGCTATTGGGATTAATATCATCTTGGAAATTTAAATAGTGAGATCTCAACTTAAATAAGGAGCTATTAGAGACCCTGTTGACTGGTTGAGATGATGATACGATTGCCACACGCGCATGCGTGCGCCGAGGCGAGGTAGGCAAACGGCGGCTGCTGCTGCTCTCTCTGTCTCATTATTTTGTAACGGACGAGAAATCAATCATCGTTAATTCGACTAATCAATTCTGTAACGGACGAGAATTGAATCGATGTTACTTCGGCTAATCAATTCTGTATTGATGAGTGAATGAATTCCAACGGATTGATTTCGCTGTTAATTACATAATTCAATTGGATTGATTTCGATTTAATTACTCCTAAATGATACTGCCTCACGCACAATATAATCTCACCTATGGGACGGGCAGAGAGATCCCTGTTCATCCTCTCACAATGTGCTTCCTCGTTGGTTCCTCTCTGTTTTGTTCATGCGCTAGCCACTGCTTTCCCCGGTCCTGTTCACCTGCGTGCACAGGTAAACGGGACGAGCAGGCCTCCGGAACTCCGTCCGCTTGAGTAACTGCACGCGTAAGCGGGTGATCAAGTTTCTAAGTGTGCGATCAAGTTTTTAGGAAGCGCTCTTGGGCACGACTGTTTTGCCCCAGCTACGTCAGGCTCCACTTCGTCTACGTCAACATGTCTACTACTACTGCTGCTGCTGCTGGAGGTGGTTTAGGTGCAGGGAGCGGTGGTGCTACTGGAGGAGACGGATCCAGGAACATCAACACCAATGGAGGCAATACTGCCTGACCATCCAGCGGAGGACCATTCTCGGGGTATACTTCTATTCTCTCAATTCTACTAGATGTTTTATTGTTAATGTTCATCGCAATGTCAGCATTGTATTATCATGTGAATGTTGATGCTTATATTATAAAAAGCATGCTCATGTTGCTTACATCTAGCATTGTCACTAGATCAAATCCCATTGCGAATGTCATGTTTATTATCTTGTTATTCTAGATTAAAATATGCCGAATTATGACTATATTTCCAATAAGAACGACAACACCAACGGAGGCATCAACACCAACACGGTCTTATCTAGTACCGAAGTGTTCTCCGGGAATGTTACCTTCATCACTGTAGTGTTAAACATGTTTCTTGATGATGCTAATTTAGTTATTAACATGTTCATGCTTAGCATTATCACAAGATCAATTCACGGTACACATGTCATGTGTATTATCTTTTTTTTCTATATTAAAATATATCAAATTATGACCATATTTCTAATGAGAAATACGAGCACAAGTGTCAAATCTAAACCCGGGTAAATAGGTTGTACCATAGGAGAGCTAGTCAATTGAGCAATGCGAGCTCACTTTTCATGATACTTAATAACACAATCTTGTACAAGTTCTCAAAACCACTCATTTTATTACCATATCAGCATGCATTTCTAGCATAGAAACCACCGTCTAAGCAAAAGAACAGCTTCAGATGGTATCACGCGACGGTGCAAGCGTTCGGGTTCTCGTCACTGAACTCCTCGGACACCAGTGCCGTCGGTGGCGGCGGTAGCGGGTATGGGTAGACATACTCGACATAGTACTGGACGGGCGGCCAGAAGTCATACTTCTTGACCTCTTCGATGCCGTCGGCCTTCTTATCCTCATCTGGCTTCTTCTCTTCCTCCTCTGCCTTCTTCTCCTCCTCCCGCGGCTTCACCTCTTCGACGATGACTGCCGGCCTCCGCGTCTTCCGCTGGATGCTTTCGATGAGCACAGCCGGATCCATCACCCCTTTGACGACCACTTGGCCGTTGAGGAGATCAGTCTCGACCGATTCTACACCTGCTTGGACGAAATTTTTTGGTTATTCTGTAGCTGATTCTACACCTGTTTTAGTTGCAAAGTACCGTTTGCTCTTAGGCCTTGTTAGTTGTTAGCACGATAGATGCATTGTTTCACTGAGTGACAGATTGTTGCATGAACTGAGCAATCTTCCTAGACATGATATCCAATTAATTCTACTTTGGACTATTCTACTTTAATTTATTGGAGACAAAGCCTTTTGCTTGCAAAGAAAACCATACATAGTCTATGGCTTGTAAGAGTTAGGAGGTTACAAAGAGTCAAAGAGAAGTACGTTATACCTTCTGTCCTGCTTATACGCTTTTGCAGAATCTGCGCACAAGCGTCGCAGTGCATCTGGACCTTCAAGATGACAGTTATTGTCTTCGGTGGCTGCAAAATTTGATGAAAGATATGTCAACGAAAATTTGGGACTGCGAGGGCTCCGAAAATTTTGTATTACTTTGATGTCTTGATCAGTAAACACGGCAAGGTGTGTCTTGCTTCTTCCTCGTTCTTTCTTTTCTTTGAATGAATGTTCTCTTGTATTGTGCTCAAGTTGACAATTGGTGAATCACATGGTTTTTATGTTGTGCATTTCAGAAAGTGACTAGTACCTCCTCTTTCTTTTCTTCTGGAGGTGGTGCTGGAGCCTCCTCTTTCTTCTCCTCTTCTGGAGGTGGAGGAAGAGGGAAAATCAGCTCAACTCTTCTCTTTGTCTTCCTCTGAACCCTCTCGCAGACCTTTGAGGGATCTGCGGCCCTGCTTTTCACCACAACCGTCTTCGATCGACTGTCAGCCTTGACGTTTTCAACTCCTGATTGTGATTTTTTTTTCAGCAACAATAGGAAATTGTTAGGAATACCATGTTTGAGCGTTGGAGGGAAGATCGATATGCACCTACGACAGAAGTCGTAGTTTGAGACGGTATGAAATGCTTTCTGACCTTCAAATCTCAAGAGGGATTTCTCGACCTTCTTTGCACATCCTTCGCAGTGCATGTCGACTTTCAGTACGATCTCTTGTGGTTCATCTGGCTTCTCCTCGGCTGCCTCCTCCTTTTTCTCAGCCTGCTCTTCTTTCACAGACTCCTTTAGTTCCTTTATAACAAACAAGTAAGCATGCTTTAGTCAATTTTGTATTTATCATTATCATTTAGCAAACATGGATAACTACAGTCAAAACGACACATAGGGCAGAATGATACGGAAACTACAGTTTTAATGCTCGGTTTAGATATGAATATTATGATGAGACAGGGCCTAGGTGTGTAAAGACGGCATATCGACTATCTACAAATCAAAGTTTGTCAGTATCCAAAATCATTCAGCACTTACTTCAACCATTTTTTGGCTGATGTCTGTTATTCTGTTGCCAACCTTGTAATCGGGAGAAGTTCCGCTTTGTGTTAGAACACCCTCTACTTCTGCAGTTGTTGCTTCTTTTGACTCCTGGCTTCACCACACCAGCATTGGGTTTATAAAGGCTGCCAAAGCAGATTCTTCAATTGCCGTGTCCTCGAGTCTTCTGTAGTTGTGGATGAGAAATTGCTTCATTTTCAGCTTTCAGAATCCACGTCTGTGCAGAATCTTTCTTTCTTTCCAAAAGGAAAAGTGACAGCAATAGATTCTGTGATGCTTGCGGTGTACCGAAACAAATTTTATTGTAATTAACACCTGTGTTAGATTTTATGCGTGTTGATTTCCGATAAACATAGATGCTCCAGAATTGCAAGGATCTGAAGATACAAGGTGTCACTGTTGCATACAACTGGCCAAACCCCAAACTGTTTACTACACTTTGATGTTTTGATTATAACTAGAGAAAAATACCAATAAATCCTCCTTCTGTCGTTATTATTATTTTCCTGTAGTCTGGTGTCGCAATGTCACTCCAACTAGTTTAGACCATTGGATCAAGCGGATTTTTTTATGATCACTATAGACTTGCTTATTGCATAATCTGTTCTCTCATCATATATAGCTCCACGTACATATTCCTCAAACTGCCGTGCTATCAATTTGCATACATAAGCCTACATTAACCTGGGAAGGAAAAACAAGCATACCAGTTCAAGGGAATTAATCCTGATACCAGTTGTTCTGTGGACAAGGCATCCATGATAGCATTGTTCTTTTTTTTTTTTACCTCCGAGATTGATTCACAAAATCGAGCGCGTTCAAACCAACCCACATTCCAAGCTGAGATTGAACAACATAAACTTTACGTTTTACATTAACAGTAACCATGATAGATTGCTAGCTTCAGTTTCTGGAGTTCCACTCTTGCAGAATATCTTTTAGCAATATGATTATCTCTATTTCCTTCCCTTGATATCGGTTATAAGTTATTTAGTGAGCCCTATGACTCTGTTCACCGTCGTTTGCCAACTTTTTTTGTTACGCCATCGAAACTATTTCGGCTATTCTAAAAGGGGTAGCAATCATGCAGGAGTGTGGATGGGCTATGAGACAAAGGGTTTATACTATTGGAATACGCGTAGGCTACGATAGCATAAATCAAAATTTTCTATCGCGTAAACTAGGAACCATGCAAGTATTTAGATCATAGATCGTTACCACTTGACGCGCTGCGCAGTGGAAGAAGGCGCTAAGAAGTCGAAGGAATTCTCGCGAAGTAGCGCGCGTCGATGTAGAGGAAGTAGTCGATTGCACCGGTTCGACCTTCTCCTCCTCGTGCGTTCTCCTCGCCGTATTCCCACGCTGATCAGCACTGCAAACCAGCGGCGCCTCTACCGGTATCCACACGTACAGGGACGGAACGCCACGCACAGATGTGCTAGCACCTGCACGCGGCTAGGGTTTTGCTTGGGGAGGGGAGTGACGGCTAGGGTTTCTCGTGTGATGCAATGCCTCCGCCAGTCACACCCCTCACAAATATATAAGATCCATCACTCGGGCCTCCAAGGCTCGTAGGACTCCTATTTAGATCCCTATCCGAATTAAGCTCATATTGGATCTCCATCCAATCCCCTTATTTCGGCCCATTAAGCGTGCGACCCTATAGATTCATGTACACTTGGCTGTAACTCGAAAACTCCTTTTCGGTCCACGCATCAAAAGCGGCCCCTAGCAGAACGTATTGACCCACCGGGCATATATAAAGATTATATCGGCTGAACCTCTAGTGTATACTTGCATGAACCCCTTTGCCTCACGATATCGATTAAGCTCAAGGCTAGATATGTGCCATCCTCTAATAGCTCAATCATTCACTCGAACCTGCTGATAGATTATATAACTTGTGATTGACTCCTCAATCACCTTTGGCATGGCCATGCACTTCCATAATCTACAACATCGAGGGGCCTAGAGATATCTCTCTATAGGAGGGGCAAATCCCATCTTGATTATTCATATCCCACTAAATGTTTCATAGCATACCCGAAAACTACTTTTATAACTACCCAATTACGGAGTAACGTTTAGCCGTCCCTGAGTAAGCTACTACAAATGTTGGGAACCATGATAATCTCAAGTCTAAGGATTCAACACAAACACTAAATGAGATCACTGATGACACAACACTTATGGCTCTTGCAGTGTCTCATGTTGGGTCTATCCAACAACATATTCACCAACATGTGTCTACATTATTAATTTGGTATCTCTATACCATGATCCATGAGACATGATCATCAATTAATACATGTGCTAATCATCTAAACATATTTGTTCCACATATGATATTTGATCAGGGATCCTTTAGAAATAGCAACACAGAACATAAAGAGTCTCATGAAAGAATCACATATTCATTAACCAATAATGAGTTATCTATTTCAAGGAACAAAGTCGGATAAATATGTAAACATAGTATGTGATACAATCATCTCTATGATTGCCTCTAGGGCATATCACTAACATATACAGGTTTAGGTCTTCTCAATGAGATGTAATACTCTACTACTGTCTAGGGAAATATTCCGCCGATTGTGTTACTGATCTGACGATTTGAGGTGTGTCCCTCAAGGGGCGCCCAAACTCCTCCTTGTATTGGTGGAAGAGTTAGGATTACAAGGTAGGGACTTTATCCCTTACGGTCTAAAGCTCTATAGATACTTTACAATTGTAACCAACTAGGACTACGTGATGTTTCCTTGATACACAAATTAGCATAAGACCCCGAGTCCTTATCTATCTATATAAACTATTCGCTATAAGCAGCCAGATATCATAGCCTTATGGGTATATGGTACCAATAATCTACACAGTAGCCCCTGAGACCTTTATAGTTGACGAGATAACCTTCTACCGAGTCATTAATTGAAGCTTCAACCATCCCTGCTTTAGCCTCCCAAGTGCTTTCATCCATCATAGGCAATGAAGGGCTGAAATAAAAAATTTAGGTGCATCGACTAGATGCACCTAATTAGGTGTAGCCCCCGACTATTTGATTAGTTGAATAGACTAGGCATATAGTCAAGGATAAAATAAATAACCAACCGAGTGGTTTACAACAATTCAGTCATCAAAACGACTTAATAAGATATAAAGCATACACGGCACAAATCCCTAGATACCATGGTCCAAGAGATATACCGACTGTTTTTTATCAAAACATAAACCCAAAATACTAAGCCTAAGCCAAAACATGGGTTAAAAAATAATTTGCTCACATACGTGGCTAAGACAATGATATCATATCCAATAAATTGCCTTTATAAACCCGTGCAGCTTGCTGACTTATAAAAAAAAGTTAACTGGACAAGTATAAAAACTTTAACTGCCAGTCACCTTTCAAAATGCATCATAGTAATTCTCAAAGAATTAACTAACTGCAAGGTACTGGGCACTTAATCACGAACAATCTTGCCTAAGCAAAAATTTGCCTAAGTCCCAAAAGAGCGTGACAGGCCACACATGAGAATATGGGCTGAAAACGTTGTACAAGCCTCGGCCCAATAATAGCATTTCCCGATACCCTAATAAAAACCCACTGAAACAGTCGTCATCTTCCTCGCCGCTTCGTCTCCTCAAAATTTCCCCCTTATCGCTACTGTTCACACTTCATGCCGCCGAAGCTAGGGCTTGAGATTCCGAAGCATTCCACCACCAAAAAACTGTGTGCCCGTCTGAAAATCGACCGCAAGTCAACCCATCCCCACTAAATCACAACTTTCTCCTTCCAAAACACTATCAAAATCCCCATTCCCAAGCTGAGAAAAGACGGAAGAGAAAGAAATCCCGTTTGAACATTGGGATCAATCCAACGTGACAGAGGAAACCCTCAAAGCGATGGTCTCCCATGGCGTCCTGCTAGCCAAAGAGATTGTCAGCTGCCGTCCTGCCTACGGTGAGGCCTTCCTGACCCCAAACACTGGCGAGATCATGGTATTCACTCCCTTTTTCTATTCCGGATTTGCTCTTCCCACTTCAGATTTCTTCCGTGGTCTTCTAGAGCTCTATGGAATTAATATCTATCATCTGAATCCCAAGTCCATCTTGCATATTGCTGTCTTTATACACTTATGCGAGGCTTTTCTAGGCATTCAGCCCCACTTTGTCTTGTTCCACCACATCTTTTTCCTCAAACCCCAACCCAATAAAGATGATCCTTGTCTTGTTGGGGGATCTGGCCTACAACTCAGTGGGACTGTATACAAAAAGTATTTTAGCCTTCCTTTCAAAACCTCTAAAAAGGGCTGGCATACGGGCTAGTTTTACATCCAAAACCTAATCCCAGTCTCCTCGAGTACGTCGGCGTTCCCCCTGTGTACCAAGAACACTAGAAATTGCTACCAATCGACGACGAGCTAGCTCAAGCCAATGAAATCTTGAACAAGTTGTTGGTGATAAAGGAACAAGGTCTTCAAGGTGAACAAGTCACTCGGCATTTCATCAAATGCCGTTTGGCTCCAATCAAGGAAAGGTCCAAGCCGGCATACGAATATGAGGGCCAAACTGATCCAAATCGTGAAGATCCTGATTCACAGGACTTCAAGATAATGAATGCTCGAATGAATAAAATCTTCTCCTCTGGCATCGTCGTCTACTACGGGCACAAGCTGCTGGTAGTACCATTTAGCTTGCATCGTCCTCTGCCGAAGGTATTGTAGGATCGTAAAGGGCCTTTCCCATCCTAAAAGCTAGCCATTGAGGTGAGGGGCTCCCCCACTTATATCTTAGGTCCTTTACCCTTCCAAAACCAATGTGGGACTATTCAACAATCTCCCCCTTCACACATTGGTGTCCCTCAGCCCCTTCACCGCCCCTTCACCGTATCCGGGCCCCACCGGCCCACTGTCCATCAGGTATACGGGCCCCGCAGGCACCCACGGTCCATCAGGCCTTCACACACTGTGTCCATCGGATCGCGGGCTGACCGAAGTAGATGCACCGGTCTGACCGCCTGGTTGCCGTCGGTCTGACCGATCTAGATTGAGTGCTCGAACCGCCGAAAATCGCCTGCAGCTTCCTGTTGCCGCCATCGGTCTGACCGCCATGTGCCCGCTGGTCTGACCGCTGCGATACCGTCGGTCTGACCGTCGGTGTGCTTCGCCGATTAGACTGCCAAAACCCGGTGAAACACAAATCGAAGAACTCTTAAAGTGGATGACGACTTTATTGATTCTCTCTGTGTTTACAAAGTGCACCAATAGCACTCCTTACAAAAATCTCGACTAAACTCGAAACCCTAACTCAACTATCAACTCAATTGCTCCCAAAAGCGATACCGGGAAGCCTCACACTCCCCCTCTATTTATACCCGAGGTAGGCAGCCTAAAGCCATGAACCAAACTCATACTAGAAGTCCTAATCACCCTAGGAAACCCTCTAGTACAAGAAACAAACTTTACATAACCAATCATACCAAATTTGGAGTCCTTCCAAATTCAACTCTGCATCCCATACACACACAATACCTCCATCGTATGCCATATGAAATCTTCACCAACCACGTGTATTGAACTCTAGCCTGAGTATCCCGCATGATCTCTGACCACCACGGACATCGTCTTATCCCTAAGCCAACTCCCTGTCCATCACCGCAAATACTCTCCCGGCATCCGAGTCACCTATATAGAACAAATAAAGAAACCATATTCCGAGACCAAGCTATTCCTAACTTGACTCATTGTTAGCACACAACAGGATTACATACGCATAGTATCCATCTAGAAGTCATAATCATGAAACAATCACGGATATCCAAACAAACAACCTGAAACCGAAACCGACACAGAGTCGGCCGGTCAGACCGTGGGCTGTGCCGGTCTGACCGCGCGATACACGCCGGTCTGACCGGACTCAACAGACAGCAGTACCTGTAGATCACCTGTAAAATTCCAATCATCTCCAAAACCACTTCGTAAATAAATTCCAAATATTAAAACCAATAATCTCCAATTCCAATTGTTCATCACAAAATAAGAATAAAAAACACCTTGATTTTACAATCTCCCCCCTTGATGAACACATTGGCAACATCATCAAAATGCAATTGTGTTTTTGAAAAATAGAAACAAAAAATCACAAAAGTGAAAAAGAAAAACTCTCCCCTTTTTAAAAGAGAGAATTTTTGCCAACAATTTGCAATCAAACACAAAATCGACTATTTTTAAAATCGAAACAAATCAAATCTCCCCCTTTCAAGAAGCATGCATTTTGTATATTTCTCCCCCTTTGACAATGATTTCATCAAGATTTCAAAAGAGAAATATTAACCAATAAAGCACCAATGCAATGATATCATGATAGCCACTTGGAATAACCATTTTTTATTTTATATTTTCTCAATTTTTTTCGAGAGCTTTGAAATGTACCAAAAGCAATTCAAGGTCATGTTTTGCAAGACAAGGAAGATAAACTCATCAACTAGTTAGCAAGCATGCATCTTAGTAAAAACATGAATCAAAGATATTACAATTAAGCTCAAAACAGCAATAAGGATTCATAGTTTCAAATGATATATAATGCAATATATTCACAAGCACATAGATTGAAAAATAAAGGAAAATCTCTCATCATCGGCGATGTAGAGACTAAGATGATGACTAATATCTCTCAATTCTGCAGAACTGAAATCATTGGGATAAAGTTTGGCAAGGCTCATCAAACTCTCCACATTAAAATCACGAAATGATTCTCTTGGATTAAAAGCTGCCGAGCAAACAAGCAATTCAGATGTTGTCTCATTAAAGTGATTGTCTAGCTCTTGAAGTAACCAATCAATAACATTATTAAAACAATCCACTTCATAATGATGCTTGTTTGTAATTCCTGTGTTTTGCCTTGGCTTCTTTGGATTAATGTATACTTCTCCCATTTCTAGTTTGGTAAGATCATATTTGTCAAAGAAGTTATACACTCACTCTCTAATTTTTCCCTTCCATGTCTTCTAAGGTCATCCAAATGACCTCTTGTAGATCTCACACATTTAACTGCATTCACAATATCTTGATCCTTCCGTTGTAGTGCTAATGACAAGGTGTTTGTGATTATTAGGACAGTCAACATGAGATGCAAATAAAAGACAAAGTCAAAAGACTGGAAGTACACTAAAAGACCCGCCGCTTGATCTCTGTTTGCTCTATCCCAGTCATCCTCTTCCACAAATTCTAGCACTTCAACAATTGTTGGGAACATATCTACCAAACTTTTGAGAGTTTTGTAATGAGAACTCCAACGAGTATCTCCTGGCCTTTGAAGAGATTGCTCTTGGTTCAACCCTTTTCCACTTTGAAGTAGCCCACAACCTAATGCCTTGCTCACATGTTCACTATTGATGTCTCTAATCATGTCCCTTCTCTTAGCTGAACCACCAACCACATTTAACAAGGTAGAAATCATACTAAAGAAATTACTTACTCCTTTGTGCTTTCTCACAACAGTCACAACTACTAACTGAAGTTGGTGGGCGAAGCAATAGACACAATAAGCTGAAGTACTCTCTCTCATGATCAATGATTGTAACCCATTATATTCACCTCGCATATTACTAGCCCCATCATATCCTTGGCCTCTAACTTGACTCAAGCTTAGATTAAAATCTGCCATTAGAGCATCAATAGAAGCCTTGAGGTATGAGGCCGTTGTTTCCTTCACATGAACAACACCAACAAACCTTTCTTTTACAATTCCACATTTATCAACGTACCTCAACACCACGGCCATTTGCTCTTTGCAAGAAACATCTCTTGACTCATCAATTAGCAAGCAAAACACATCATGGCCAAGTTCTTCAATAATGGAATGTAATATTTCTTTGGCAAAGCATTCAACAATATCCTTTTGAATCTTAGGAGCTATCATAAGACAATTCTTCGATGCATTTTTCCCCACTACCTTGCCTAAAGCAACATCATGCTCTGCTAAGAAATCACGAAACTCCAAGAAATCACTTGATTCATCATGGCCCCGAAAAGGCAAACCTAGCTTTAACAACCTCCTAGCAACATTAATTGATCCATTTAATCGAACAAAATATGCATTTTTAGCAGCTTCACTTTGCACTTGCGTATGGACATCAATGTGTTGGGCTCTTTGCAACAAAGCATCACAATTTTTCATGGCTTGATTATGTAAGCTACCGACACCACCAACATGCTCTTTTAGCCTACATTTTCTATGCCAACCATTCCAACCATCAACCACAAAGGCTTTATACCCATCTTCTTACTTATTGCGATCTCTAAATAAGAAACAAAAAAAACAGTATGCTCTGTCTTTTGCTTTGCTATATTCAAGCCAACTTCCAAATTCATCAAACCATTCCTCAATAAACTTTCTGTCTTTACCTGAGATCTTTGTAACCGGAAAAATGAATGGACGTGGTTGGCAAGGCCCTTTCTGCAAGTATTTCCTTCTAACCATATCCCTCTGATTAGGATGGTAATCATCAATCTCTTTTCTCAAGCCTAGATCATATTCAATCTCATTCTCCCAAGTACTATCATTGGCTTGTTCTGGACAAGAATTCCGTGCAGCTGCATTATTGGAACTATTGGGTGCTTTTCTCTTAAGATACTTGTCCATAACCTGTCAATTAAATATTTAAATAGTTTTATTATGTTAGACTATAAGTACACTGCACAATAGAACAATGTACACCCCCAAAAGGCAAAAAAACAATTAAGCAATGATGGTGTCACAGTATGCTTACAATTTTACAAAGTGATGGTTGATGCCTTGATGGACTGATGACTACGGGACAGCAGATGTCCTTGTCCCTTCCAGAGAAACTTTCAGTTCTTCCCTAGCTTATATAAATCATTAAATCTGGATAATTGAAAAGGTGCTATGAACAAGTTGCAAATCAAACTAGTAGGATTAAAAGACTAGAACTAGAAGAGATGATAAATTGAAATTCTAGAACTAATTAAAAGAAAGATAAATACCTCTCTTTTACTCTTTAGTCTCTTGCTTGACTGCTTGTGGCTTGTGCAATGCAGTATTGCAGTTTGCTTGCTGCCTTGCTCGGCTGCAGGTTGCCTACTTAGTCCGGCTGCCCGATGGCCGTGCGGCGCTGCCGCCGTGCGCCCGTGCCGCTGAAGACTTGCAGGAGCTGCAGCTTGCTGGCCAGACGCCATGATGACGATCGACGAGGCGCTGAGCGGTAGGAGTAGACGGCGACTCGGGGAGCGGAGGCGAGAGGAGACGAACAGACACAGGTCACACAGACGCCGTATCAGCGTTTGGAAAAAGAAAGAAAAAAACGAAAAAAAGGGAGTCGAGGAGATGTGCGGCGCTGCCGCGCTAGCGCGGTTGGATTGACGAGGCGTCGCTCTCGCTCCCGGTGGCCCAGACGACGCACTGTGTTCATGGGCCCTAGGCCTTCCACGACTCGCTCATGGGCTAGGGGTGGTGCACGAATTTGGGCTGAGGGGGGTTCCCATGTGGTGAAAATTGGGGGGGGGGGGGGAAGTGCTAAATATGAAAATTGGGCCGGGTGCCTGTGAACCCCCCCCCCCCGGTGGCCCATTGGGCTCCGCCCCTGCGCACTACTATCCCTCAGTGCCTATAGAGATCAAAAGATCACCGTTTCTATCCAACCTCATCCTTCTCGAATCCAAAGACCTAGATGTCATTCTTGGAATGGATTGGTTGACCAGACACAAGGGAGTGATTGACTACGCAAGTCGCACCATCACCCTAACCAATGACAAAGGGGAGAAGACCACCTTCCGGTCTCTAGTGCCACAGAAGTCCGTAGCAAGTGTGAGTCAGGCTGCTAGTGAGGAACAGATAGAAATAGTGGAGAAAAGTCTTAAGAAGTTGGAGGACATTCCTATAGTACAAGAGTATCCTGAGGTGATTCCTGAAGAACTCACTACAATGCCACCGAAGAGAGAAATCAAGTTCCGGATTGATGACATGAGCAACATCTTGGAAAACACTTTAGCTCCCTTTAACTGATCAAACAGGTCATCAATCCTTGGCAAGGGATATTTGTTCTTGATTGTAACCTCATTAAGGGCGCGATAATCAACGCACATCCTCTTGGTCTTGTCTTTCTTCTACACAAAGATAACCAGAGCACCCCAAGGCGAAGTACTCGGGCGGATGTACCCTTTTTGCAGCTGTTCATCAACCTGCTTTTTGACTTCTGCTAGCTCATTAGCTGCCATTCTGTAGGGCCTCTTGTAGATCGGGGCAGTTCCCGGTGCCAGATCAATCCAGAACTCGATTTCTCTCTTCGGTGGCATTGTAGTGAGGTCTTCAGGAAACACCTCAGGATACTCCCGTACTATAGGTATATCCTCCAACTTCTTGAGACTTTTCTCCACTATTTCTGTCTGATCCTCAGTAGCAGCCTGATTCAGACTTGCTACGGACATCTGCGGTGCTGGAGACCGGAAAGTGATCTTCTCCCCTTTGTCATTGGTTAGGGTGATGGTGCGACTTGCGCAGTCAATCACTCCCTTGTGTCTGGTCAACCAATCCATTCCGAGAATGACATCTAGGTCTTTGGATTCGAGAAGGATGAGGTTGGATAGAAACGGTGATCTTTTGATCTCTATAGTCACTGAGGGGCAGTAGTGTGCTGTCCTCATGTCATTTCCAGGGGTATGAACATGCATCGGTATTTTAAGTTCCACTACCGATAATCCATGTGCCCCAGCAAATCTCTTGGAAATGAAAGAATTCGAGGCACCTGAATCAAAGAGAACTGTTGCTGGATATGAGTTCACCGGAAACGTGCCCAGCACAACCTCTGGTGCTGCCTGTGTGTCACACCCGAGGTTCTTTCCCAAGCCTAAATTGGAGTTTTAAATGGTCTCAAGAAAATACCAGTGTAAAGCAAGAGTAAACCTTAATAAATTAATGCAAATAATAATCGGAATTGGCATGTGGAATTTTTCTGAGTTCTACATGTCAAAATACGCTAACAAGATTTTTAGTGGAATTTTCAGAGCTCTCGAAATAATTTTAACCAATTAAAATTGAGCACATGCAATTTTAAATCCCAGGGAAAATCTTTTCCTCCTTTTCTTTTTTCTTTTCCCTCCTTTTCCTCTTCTTGGGCCGTCGGCCCAGTCCACCCCGTCGCCGCACGCGCCCTCCTCCTTGTGGGCTGGCCCAAGCCGCCCCTCCCTCTCTCCCCGGGACACCGACAGGTGGGCCCCACCTGTCAGGGTCATCCCCCTCCTCCGGCCGCCCGTCCCCATGTCGCCACCACCGCCGAAACCGCCGCCGCGCCCACGTCCCGCCCCCTCCGGGCCACGTCGGCCGCCCCGGTCGTGCACCGCGTCTCCCGCACCCACTTCCCCCTCTCTCCCATTCGCGCTCGCGCCCGAGATGGCCGGGATTCGAATTTCGAACCCCGCCTCTCTCTCCACCTCCACCTCCCCCACGTCAGCCGGCGAATCCCGCCCCTACCGGCCACGTCCGAGTTCCCACTCCCCTATTTAAGCTCCACCGCCACCCCTTCTCTCTTTTTTCCCATCTCGCCGAACTCTCTCGTGCTCTCCATCGCTCCCGCGCTGTGCACCCATCCGCCGCCGCCGCTCCCGCTGCTCCGGCCGCCGCTAGACTCGCCGCCGCGCCGCGCCGTCGCCGTTGTCGGGTTCGCAAGGTCAAGGGCCACCCCGTCCGTCCCTCCTCCATCGAGGTCCGTCGCCGGAGCCCGCATCCCCTCGCACTCCGGTGAGCACCACCTCTACCGCTGCCTTCGGCCATGGTTTCCGCTCGCCGTGGTCCACCCCTCTCCCCCTAATCTCTCTCTTTTCCTCTCCTAGGGCATCTCGGAGCTCGTCCGCCCGCCGCCGTTGCCCTCCCGTGGCTCGCCGTCGCCGTTCGCCGTCGTCCTCCTCCGCGCCGGCCACTCTCGGTGAGGCATCCCTCCTCCTCTATTCCCCTCCCTCTCTCTCTTAGCCGCGCCGGGTTGAGCCGTCGCCCCGGTCGTGCGCCGCCGCCTTTGCGCCGCCGTCTCCCGCCGCCAGTTGCGTCGCCGGCGACGCGCGCGCGCCGCCGCCCTTGCCATGGCCGGCAGGCCGGCTTTGTGCCGAGCCGAGCCGAGCCAGGCCGCCGCCGCACCGTCCGATCGGCCCCGGGCCGATCCGGGCCATCGATCCCGTGGACCGGCGGTGGACCACCCGCGTGGTCCCGGTCCACGGTAGACCGGCCACCCCGTGCGCCACTGACATGCGGGCCCCGCCTGTCGGCGCCACACCCCCTCCCTTGATGACATCAGCCCTGGGGCTTATTGCGCAATAAATGATTTAAGGGCTTTTTGTTATAGTAATAAACACAGTGAATCTTCTAAAAATCATAACTAATTCATCCGTGCTCCGTTTAAGCCCGTTGAAGTCTCAGTAAATCAAGAAAAATGTGTAGAATCCATTAAAAATGGTTTTGTTCTCTGTTTCAGTAGTCTTATAGCCTGTTTGTATTGTTTGCTTTGTTTGTCGCTTAGATTCCGGTTCTTCCGACGCTCCGGTGTACTTCAAGATAGTCGCCGAGGTTCCTCTAGCAGCAGAGCAAGGCAAGTCATGCCTGTCACTTGATCATGTTGATCCTATATTGTAAATGTTCTAATGTTTTCTTTCAAATACTGCATCGCTTTGCAACAATACTATGGGATGTTTACCTATTGTTACAGCCATGCTATTTTGGTACCATGCTCCTTGTTAGCTTGGGTTATAACATGAATAGACTTTGGACTAGGAATTGCTTAGCCATGCTTAGTTCAACTAGCACACATTGGGGAAAGATCCTATTAATGTTTAAGCTATAGGTTCTAATGGTAATGTTGGATTAGTACCACCGCTTTGGTGTTGATTAATTAAAATGAATCACATGGTGGGCTGTGGGTGCATGGTTTTGCTAGTCGCACCCATGGCAATTAAGGACCGGTTCGCGGGAAACCCTGGAAGAATTCCTCGTACTTACGACAAGCCAGCGTGGGCAACGGCTGGGCTTGTAGTGTAGCTTTCCTCTAGCTGACGCATCCAGGCAAGGGTGGGCGTGATGGAGCGGGGCGGGCCCTGCGACGGCCTCTGTCGCTTCCGGATTCACCTAGGCACGAGAGTGGACTGCCCGCTGCCTTGCGAGGAGTGGGGGTGAAACCTAAGGTGTGGTGTGCTTGGTTAGAGGGGGTTATGCGAAGGGTCCTGTCACGTTCTCTTTCCGGTATGTCGCGGTGGCATGTCGGTGCACAGTAACGTGTCGTGGGGCTGTGTCTTGTGGGTACAGTTGTACACCTCTGATCAGAGTAAAACTATTCGAATAGCCGTGCCCGCGGTTATGGGCGGTCAACCAGATTCACCGTGATTAGTTTCACCCTAGTGTAGTATAATGAAATTGGATCGTTTAGGTGGATGGTTGGGCCTGTTGCAACGTGGGATAGCATTGGACAGTGGATAATTAATATTGATTAATTATTACAACTGTTTACTTCTTTTAACTTCTGTTTATAAATGCCCGCTTTATGCAAATGAACCACTCTAGCTCTCCTTTGATAATTCCCTTCATCATATCCCTATTCCGGTATGACTTGCTGAGTACAGTGGGTAGTACTCAGTCTTGCTCTATTTTCCCCAAACCCCAGAGTTTGAGTGTGTATCAGATGGTGGTTTCTCTGAGGAGTAGGCTTTGTCCGTGCCGTCGAGGATGCCTGTGGAGTGGTGTTCCTGCTGCAGATCAAGTCAAGGCTTAGCTCCAGTTATCTTTTGTTTTCCGCTGCATTTATGTAAGACTTTTATAATGTTTGTAAGACGTAGATCTATATGTCAACTTTGTCGTTTGTGTACCCCGGCCGGTCCTGGACGGGGATTTTAATGCACATCCTGCTTGGAATTCTATTCGGGAATTTCTAGGCGTGACACTGTGCCTCCTCTGCAGACGCATGATTGACGCGGGCCTGGACGAACCTATGTCCAGTGCGCTTCAGCTTCGGACACTTGCCAGCAAAGTGGCCATGCTTGCCACAGTTGAAGCAGGGTCCTGGCTTTCCTCTGGACTCCTTCTTGAGCTGTTCTGACTGAGCCGGCATAGCTGGTAGATCTGACTAAGCTGGTGCCATTAGTGGGGGTGGAGTCGAGTTGTGGTTGTGCTGCTTACTGTTATTGTGACTGCCACCATTGTAGTCGTTGTTGAAGTTACTCGGGTGGTAAGGGCGGTGCTGACGGACGATCAGGGTGGAAGGCTGACCTAGCTGTCCCGTCATGAAGCGAGGCTTCTGATTGTTCCCCTGAGGAAAGCTGATCTGAGCAGCCTTTCTTTTTCGGTCCATTTTGTTGCGTTGTTCCTCCTGACGGATAGCCTTGTCCACAAGCTTCTCAAAATCATCATAGACTCCGGAAATCAGCTGGTTGGTCAATTCATCATCAAGACCAAACATAAACTTCTCTTGCTTCTCAGCATCGGTGCGCACGTCCTCAGGAGCGTAGCGTGCAAGGCGGTTGAACTCGTGCATGTACTCTGTAACTGACATGGTTCCATGCTGGAGTGCACGGAACTCTCTCTTCCTTTGTGCCATAATCCCCTCGGGGATCTGTGCCTTCCTGAAGCTTTGACAAAACTCTGCCCAAGTAACTTCCGTTGCATCTGGACGGGTTACCACATAGTTGCCCCACCAGGCAGAAGCGGGACCTTGCAACTGATCTGTAGCAAAAGCAACCTTCTCCTGGTCGTTGCATTGCAGAAGGTTCAGCTTCTCCTCAATAGCACGGAGCCGGTCATTGGCCTCCATTGGGTTGGTGGTGCTTGAGAAAGTGGGTGGCTTGATGCGGAGAAAGTCTAACAGTTTGGACAAGTGGGATGGTGGGGGACCAAACTGTTGGTTCTATTGCGCCTGCTGCAACATCTGATGGTAATATTGCTGCATCTGTTGCATCATCATTGTCATCATCTGAGTGACCGTTGGGTTCTCGGGCGGTGGAGGTGGACTGCTGCTAGATGCACCACTGGTTTGAGCTCCATCGATTTGCTCTTCGCTGCCACTGGTGTCGCTGGAGTCACGGGGATCATTCCTTGTCTTCACCATCTGGACGAGGATAGGTAGAAATAAGAGAAAGGAAGAAAACAGATGGCTCGAAAACTAATCTTTCTTATAAATTTAAGTGCAATTATCTGACTTGAATTAAAACACTAAAAAGGGGCAAGCAACTCCTAATTAAGGCTGTCATACCACTCACACGTGATATCGACCGCCGACTAACCCACAAGCAACAAACCTAAACACGGAAACTAGCAAGCAAACAGACTAAGAAAACGATAAGCTAAGGGCGACGACTCTGAAGCTCGGAGCGACGCTTGCGATCGAAGAACAGGTCTGACATCTAAGCTAGACAAGGTATAGGAACCAATACGTGCTCAAATTCAAATTATACAAAGCAACAAATGACTCAAGTAACTAGCCAAGCATGATGATTTTTATGCATGGAACATTTCTCATGAACCCAAACAAAGATACCCATGCAATAGACTAAACAATGAATTAATGCACAAAATAGATGCATAGCTATAATGATACGCATAAAATCTCCCCATCGAACCTAAACACGACTTAGTGCATATCACACAACAATTCCCGACTGACCGCCAAATAAGCTCCAAATAAAATTTTGCTAAAACCCCTGTCCCTAGTCAAGAAATCCAATTAAATAAGCGACCAAGATTTTCTCCCAAAATCAAAAGAACAAACCCCAAAATTTTCCCGAAACAAATCCAAGTGCAAAGAGCATATGCAGATGAAAAGGTTTCAGAGGACTAATAGGGTACAATATGATCAATCGTAATGCATGACTTGCCTTGCTCTCGACTAAAGAGACCACAGCAACGTCTTCGAGAAACCGCGGAACGACGAAACGACCGAAATCTATACGACAAACAAAGCACACAAGCAAAACATGCTATAAGTCTACTGAAACAGGAAACAAAACCATTTTTAATGGATTCTAGGGATTTTTACGAATTTACTGAGACTTGAATGGACTTAAACGGAGCTCGAATCTATTAGTTATGATTTTTAGAAGATTCTCTCTGTTTTTACTATAAAAGAAAAAACCTTAATGTATTTATTGCGCAATATGTCGCAGGGCTGACGTCATTAAGGAGGGGGGGCGGCGCCGACATGCGGGACCCACGGGTCAGTGACTCAAGGAGAGAGAGAGGGGGTGGCTGGCAGGCGAGCCCCACCAGCCGTGGCTCCAAAGGGGGGTGGCGCCACGCTCGGCTCGGCTCCGAGCCGACCGGCCGGCCATGGGGCAGCGGCGCGCGCAGAGCTGACAGCGGCACACGGTTGCCAGCGACGGCAACCGGCGGTAGGAGGCGGCGGCGCGAAGGCGGCGGCGCACGGCCGAAGCGGCGGCTCGGCCCGGCTCGGCGCTAGGAGAGAGAGGAAGGGGAAAAGAGGGGGAGGGGCGCCTCATCGTCAGTCGGCCGGCGTGGGGGAAGACGACGGCAAACGGCGACGGCGAGCGACTGGGGAATGACGGCGATGGGCGGACAAGCTTCGAGACACCCCAAGAGAGGAAAAGAGAGAGGTTAGAGAAAGAGAGGGAGTCCACGGCGAGCGAAACCCATGGCCGAAGGCGGCGGCAATGGTGGAAACTCACCGGAGTGCGAGGTGATGCGGGCTCCGGCAACGGAATTGGACGGGAGAGCGGCGGACGAGGTGGACCTCGGCCCTACGAACCCAACGGCGGCGATGGTGCGGTTCGGCGGCGGTGCTAGCGGTGGTGAGCAGTTTCCGGAGGAGTGGAAAAGGCGGCGGCAGCGGGTGGTGGAAGAAGTGGCTGACAGGTGGGCCCCACCTGTCGGCGTCCGAAGGAGAGAGGGAGGGAGGGAGGACTACGGGGAGGGCAGGAGAAGCGGGCCGACGCGGGAAGGAATGGGCCGACGGCCCAAGAAAAGGAAAAAGGAGGAAAAAGAAATGAGAAAAGGGAAAACGGATTTTCCCACGGATTTCTTTAATGCTTGTGCTCAATTTTAATTGTTTAAAATTATTTCCAAGGCTCTAAAAATTCCACTAAAAATCCTGTTAGCATATTTTGACATGTAGAATCCAAGAAAAATTCCACATGCCGATTCCGATTATTAATTGAATTTATTAATTTGAGGAATTAGCTCTAGGTTAAATTGAACAATTTCTTCAGACGATTTATTTTATGAATTTAAAGAAAGGGAGGGGAACTTTAGGGCGTGACAGCCGGTCAGACCGGCCTCGGCTCGGTCAGACCGCCACCAGCTCGGTCTGACCGAATACGGCTCCGGCGGCTCGGGATCGGCACACCGAGTCTTCAGGCATAGCTCGCTTTTACCTTTTTCGCTGCATTTGTAATCTTTTATATTTTTGTAAGACGTGGATCTATATGTCAACAATTGTCGTTTGTGTACCCTGGCTGGTTTTGGACAGGGGTTTTATGCACATTCAGCTTAGAAATTCTAGCTTGTGAATTTCTCGGCGTGACATCAGCCACCCCTCCGCGTTCGCCAGTCGTCATCGGAGCCCCGCCGCCGTAGTTCCTTGCTGCCGGCCGCCCCTTGACATCGTCGGCCGCTCGGTGAACATCTCCCCTTCCCTCCTAGCCTCCACTACATCCCGCGCGTGCCACCGCGCCGATGGTCGTCACTGCTCCTCGACCGGTTGGCCGGTGAGCCTTGCCGCCCGATTCACCTCGGGGTGAATCTGGGCCGTCCACGTGGCCTTCTCGTCGCCACCCCGCGTCGGTGCCCTCGTGGCACCACTTTGGCGCTACCTCGCCTCACCGTGCCGCTGTGGCCGCCAAGTGGTCGTCCACGTGGTGCGCCCGCATCCTTGGCTCCGTGGACTTCGTCCACCGTGGGCTGCCCCCTTGGCCCGCTGACGTGTGGGGCCCCCCTGTTGGCGCTAGCTCTCCTTTGATGACGTCAGCGATAACCTTTTTCCTTTGGAAAAATAAATAATAATTATGCAATAAAAATCGAGTTTAATTATAGAAATTCATTTAAATGACTCAAAACTTCTAAAATTCATATCTAATTCATACGAACTCCAAATTGGGCCATTCAACTTGCAAAATTCGACTAAAATTGAGCTCTACATGTTTGTTTACTTTTAATGTACTTTTTACTTGGTTTTATTAGAGTTTTTCCTCGTTTTGCTTGCCAGCGTGTAGATTCCGCCTTTTTGGAAGGTGGCGATCGCAAGGAAAAGAGTCCGGAAGATTGTTTTGAGGAAGCAAGGCATGTCACACATTCCCCTTGAACATAGTGAGCCACTTTATAAATGTTTTACCGTTTGCAAATAAATATGCGTATTTTGCTAATTACATGGGATCATGGTATTACCTATCTACTCGCTTGTGCCATGTTTACTTGATATCTATCCTTTGTCAACCTTGGGTGATAAATCACCTAGCTTGTGTTACTTATGTTGACTTAGCTAGAACTATATGCTTAGCCATGCTTAATTACCGCTAGCTCACATGATAAGATAATTACATCATTAGACATCTAGTATCATGACGAGCTGCGTGCTCAAGATATCCTACGAGTACACACCCCTATGGGGGTGGGGGCGGGTGGCATTTCTACCCCGTGGGTCCATCAGGACAGGGCCCCACATTTTTGCGGGTGAGGGGACGGGGGCGACAATCCACCCACTGGTGACCCGCGGGTCCTCAGGGGGTATATTACCTCTTGAACCATAGCCCATTAGAGGCCAAAAAGCCTATCTCTTAGTATACTAACAGACCTAACCCTAGTACAAGGTTGTCAGGAGCGGGACATTAGGCAGTATCGTTTTGCTCAAAGCAGTATCGTATCGTAGTATCGGGATACTATAAGATTTTAATTTTTAAGTTTAATTAATATTTATATTAATTACATAGCCATTCTATATAAAAAATATAGTAATAATATATGTCATGCAAATAGAGACATTTATCAAGAGAAACCACATTGGTTTTGATATATTAAATTGATTTTTTTATAAACTTAAGTATATTAGTAATATGCACGTGCTAACGCTACGACGATATTCATTTATTCTTAGTTTCCACGTATCTTTCCTTATTATATAATTAATTAATGATAGCAAAAACTGATTATAAGAAGAAAATGAGACGTACATTTTTTTTTGACTCTACTACTTCATATTTTTCCTTTCAATTTCAGAATAAACAAGATGGCTGTTAACAGCTCATCCCGCTGCGATCTGAAATGCCAAAACACAATTAATACATGCACATGTATTATTGATTTCTTATACAAACAGTCAATAAATATTTCACAAAATCAATTACAACATACATAAAAAAAACACAACAAATCCATATATAGTCGTAGTACTGCACAGATTTGCAGTTGCTCCATCTTTCTTCTGTTTTTTCCTTCCCCAGTTTGATTCTTGCAAGTTACAGAAACTGATACAGTCATGTAAATGGAAGTGGCATGGACTTCAAAGTCATGTGCAGGAATAATAATTCTGCTCATACTCACCATTCGTTTTCTCTACTGGAGACTTAAGTGCAATATTAAATCCATCTCTTGATGATAATAGAACAGATTACCACATCAAGTTGGTGAAATAAAGGAGCAATTAGGACTACCAATAAATCCGCTAATGGAACACATAATGAACATAAATTCCATAGATCTAGGAGTAATATTAGCACTACAGTCACTATCTTCGAAGTGATCGTTTCCTTTCTTTTTAGAATGATGCACCACAAGCACTGTTTACAGAATTTTAGATGTTCATAGAGAACAGATCTTCAAAGCAAAATTCATCCTCTATTTCCAATCAACAGTAGCCATATCCTCTATTCACTCATGGTAGAGAAATAAGAGACGCAATAGCACCGCCTGGCACAAATGAACAGAATTCCAATTATTATTTTGAGTCTATTTGCACAACACCAAACAATTCTTAATTAATATTTGAGAAAAATGAGAGAAATGTATGTAAATTGGCCATCCTTTTCTGTACTTAATAGTAAAAATCAATAGCTCAACTAATAATTAATTGGTGGGCATGATGCATGCCATTTACCAATGGCAAAAAAAAGAAAAGAAAAAAAAGATTGAAGTTTGAATAAACCAATTAATCAACTTTGCATCAACAATTTTGTAATTCCATCTGTTGGGATACGCGCAGGCTACGATAGCATAAATCAAAATTTTCTACCGCGTAAACCAGGAACCATGCAAGTATTAGATCATAGATCGTTACCACTCGACGCTCTGCGCAACGGAAGAAAGCGCTAAAAAGGCGAAGGAACCCTCGCGATGTAGCGCGCGTCGATGTAGAGGAAATATATCATGTTCAGGTGAAAACATCAACAAAATATGGGTGATTGGTTGCCCTGGCATTGGTGAAGCCGCAATCATCAGGTTGAGCACCGTGATCACCTACATGTCAGTGGTGGTGTTCAAGAGAACCGCCATGCTCGTTGTGCTCATCCACTAAATTACTGAATACGCTCATCCACTAAAACCAATCATCCGTCACAAATGTCTAATACTCATGAAATCATCCACCATAAATGCCTAATACCTGAATAAAGCCCATGAGATTTAACTGAAAACAAGTAGCAAACAAATATAGATTGAAATCCATATCTACAACCCAATCTGAGAACATGCAAGGATACCTCAACTGATAGCAAAACATATTTGCATGCACTTGGAATCTGAATTGACTAAGTGCAGTTATAAATAAAGACTTTCAGAGCTCTCTTTAAATCGAGAAGTAACATGTTATGCTTGATTTCAATATTTGTGAACCAATTACACAAAATCAAATATCAAATCATCCAAGGTTTATTTTGATTATGAGTTTGCCATCATATCAAGGATTTTATTTAGAAAATCCGCAAATTCATGAGACGCAGAAATTGGATGCAAGCAGAATTTCGCATCCAATTCATAAGCTAGCTACAATGATGATGGCTATACAAAGCATGGATTGACTGGACCAAGTTTTTTCTAAAGCCATAATGGATTTATGCAATGAAAGAGGGAAAAGTGGGCGTTTGTATACTGTAGGAACGTATATATAAAACCTTACAAACTCCATGCACAATAAAATAGCAAATTGAGAAAGAATCATTTGACCAGGTTGCATGGAAATCTGACAAGACTGAAGTTTAGAGATTGTCTCATCTTGCACTTTCTGTTGAATAAACAAGAATCCTTTCACAAAAGCAATGTTGCTTACCTGTCCGGAACAGAAAATAGGAAGTAAAGGGCAGCAAAACTGTATAGCAATGTTGACAAACCCTCCTCTTGATTTCACAAAAGCAATTTGTCAAAGACAAAGAAAATGGATCTCTGTAAAGAAAATGGATCTCTGTAATTATGTGCATGATTTGCCTCACAAAATTAGTTTATGAACTGTAGCAGATATGATGCTGCGCTGGGAAGTGCTATGTTCCCAATTTATCAGTAATACAAGAAAAAAAACAATTAATAGGACTGAGAGGCAAACATCTGAATTGTGATCCATATAGAGACTCCTGTACAGCTCTTGAATCATGGAGCTGAAAACACATTATTCATTTGAAAACACCAAAATACACACAATTCTCTCCAATAGCAATTTACTCTGGTCAGTGTTCCTCTGCAACTGAAGCCATATAAAAACTTGTCACCATGCCATGAATCAGAGGACCGTAAATATCCCTTATCCTAAAGCTGGCATCAATATTTACATAAAGCTATACCTCACCTATATACATGGCAAGGTCTTTTGAGCTGTATTTTATAGCTCAACAGTACTACAAAACCAAATTCTGGAACCAAATGCACAGAAGCTTCAGGTTTTTTCCCTTATACTGAAAATTTATAAACACATTTTGAAATATGTGATGATACTCTTTGACTTTTTAGATGCCTTTTAGCAGACATCTTAACAGCCAGGAAAATACCCCCTATGCTCACCTCACAATCATAACTTTCCTATAGAACGGAAATAAAAAATAGGTATTTTTACATGAAAACCAAACCGAAATTCACTCTAAATTGCATGGCAGATTTCAGGAAAATAGTAATTGATGCTAATGAAGACAATTTGATCACTTCTTAGATTGACCAATGCAGTCAGTAAAACCATCAACTCGTAAAACTCATGAAATCTTTGGAGGTACTCTCCATGGTTACGCTATGTATGTGTGTGACCTAAATTAGTTTCATCTTGCACCTTCAGCCAACCTTGAGCTTGGATAAGTCCAGGTTCAGCTTTTTAATTGCCCTTTTTAGGATAAATCCTAGATCATATATTTTTTGTTTACCCTTTGTAGGATTCAGGTAAAAAATGGTTTACTGAACTTATGAAATTTAGCTGCAACTTAAGAGGATTGAAAAGACATTGTGAAGGCATCTATTTTCACTTATTTATTTATTAGAAGGTAGATGAGGAAACTGCAAATATCAAAATACACGAGCCTAAATATTTTGATCCAAAAATGTACACCGATCTGAAATCAATCTTTTCCTAATTAAAAAAAATGAGAGTACAAGAAAACCTTGAGAATACAATCATACATACCTCTTTAAGGCGGCAAGACATCCTCAAAATTACGAGGTGATGTGGATATGCTTGGAGTAGTGCGATATCTGTTTCCATTATTAAGAAATCAATTTAGTTTTGCAATAACCGCTTAATAAAAACAAAATATAATGCATACTGTTGGCGATATGTCATGAGACCCTTCAACTAGACCTGCCGAAACCGTGCGACCAGCCAGGATTCAGGCTCAGGGTGTTCACCGAGGCGAAGCCCCTTGGCGAAGACGGCGAAGCCACATGGCGAAGACAATGGAGCGAGGACGGCAAAAGATGGAGCCACATGGCGAAGACTGTACATCCTGGACGAAGGGTACATGCCGAAGGAGGGTGACTTCGCCATCCCAGCCGCTCTGGACCATTGGCCATTGGGCCAGCATTCGCCAATCAGACCCATTAGAGGCCCATGAATGCAAATGACACTGTATATCCATGTAATGTCCCTCTCATAGGGGCAACCATGTAAATTCCCCTGTAAAACCTAAACCCTAATAGGGGGACCTGTAACAGGGTTATAAATAGCCCTGGGGATCCAACAAAAAATTCTCAAATTAATATACTTTACTTTTTTCCAACCACCGTTGAGTAACCACGTCTTTCGACGTATGCGGTTGTCATTTCGACAACACATACCGATAGATTCCAGCTAATTAGCCAACAACCGATAACCTAAGTAGGAAGTTATGGTACTTGCTGATAATAATTGCTGATTGAAGTAACCTGAGTTCCACTATCCACCAACTTTGCATATCATTGATAACATTCTTTAAATAATCTCCAAGGAAGACAGGGGCAAGAGTACATTATTTTCCCATTTTATATTTTCTACACTATTTTTAATAGATAGTCTCAAGTCAAAACTAAATTGGTCTGATAGATCACTCCATATAGAAGTCCTCTAGGGAGAGGAGATTTGTTTTGCAGCGTATCCCCTTATTATGCATGATCACTCCATAAAAATGAAATTACCTGTAGCCTTCAAATGTGATGAAGCCATGTAATTTTCTGGTGCCATAGAATTAATAACTGATATACATGGTTCAGAAACGAGCTTATATTTGAAGAATGACTCAGAGAGTATCAAGGCAAAACATGTAAAATGTGAAAGGAAAATTAGCAACCGATTGAAATATGAATCAGGCTGAACATTTCCAATGAATAGCACAAATAGAATCGATAATACAAACCTGGAGAAGAAATGCCTGGCTGGGTGATGGCGGCGATGTGGTCATGCAGGCAGCACTGGCTTCGGCTGTGCCCATCGGTAGTGACGCGGAGGCGACGATGCGGGAGTCGGCGCTGGTCAACAGCGGCCGCAGAGGACATCGGCGAGGCGGGAGTCGGTGCCGGTCGGCAGCGGCCGCGGAGGACATCGGCGAGGCGTCGTTGGTATTGTCCTCGACGGTTTGGTGGCGGCGCAATTGCGCAAATGAGGGAGAAGTCGATCTCAGCGGCGTTGAACCGGGGGATGCGGTGCGACAGTGAGAGCGAGGCGACGGTGGCCTGGTCCGGCGGCCGTCGCAGACTTCAAGCGCGACCGTGAGGGTGAGGCGACGGCGATTTGGTGAGAGATGGAACGCGATGCGAGGGGACGGGGTTGCGGCCTTGCGGGGGGTTTGGCGGAGATCACGTCGTGCGAGGGGGTGGGGATTGGGGAGGAGATCGCGGCAATACTGGTGGCGCAGATCGGCGGATGCGGTGCGGGAGAGAGGAATGTGTGGGACGGGCGGATCTGGGAGGGAGGAGAGGCGCGCAATTGGGACGTCCGATCTAACTCATCAGATGATTTTACACCGTTGAATATGTGATATGATGAATAAGTAATGAGTAAAACCATTTGTTCAACTATAGAGTATGTTTGGATAATGGGAAATGGAGGTTGGGATTGGAATTGGGAAATGAATGAAGGGTTAGGATTAAATGGAAGAGCAAGAATGAATGGTTAGGATTTAAAGATGGGTGGAAAATCATTTCCCTTTCCCATTTGCCAAACAGTGCCTATGGGTAGATTTATTTACAGTATGGTAGATATCGTAGTATCGGAAAATATTACTATGATACGGATCAGATACTCACAACCTGACACAGCCCCTCACCCCTCGGCTCCCTCCCCCACCCCTCCATCCGGCCGCACACAGCCCTGACACCCGCGACTCAGGCAGCTGGCGGCCGCAGGTCTAGCCGGCTCTCCGCCGTCTACTCCCCTCCGGTCGCCCTCTCCACCGTCCCGTCCCCTCCTTTCCCCTCTCTTCCGGCGGCGCAGAGGCGCAGCGGTGCAGTGCGCGCGGCGGCCACGCAGAGGCGGCGCAGAGGAGCAGAGGCGCGGCGAAGCTGAGAGCCTGAGACAGTGACACCCGCGTCGAGAGAAGGATTCAGAGACTCTGAGAGGTATTTCTTGATCTATATTTCTATGTTCTTTCATCCCTAATTTCCGATCTGATGCCATCCCTAATTAGAACATGATTTAGGGTTTAGGATGGTAGCTTGTGTAGTTGTGTGGTAGTTTGATTTAGGGACCGATGGCAGATTGTGTGGCAGCATGTATGCATGTGTGAAGTATATATAATACTTTTCCTTGCTAAACTGATGATTGTCTTGCTTTTTTTGGGCTGAATGGATAGAGTTGCTACTCACTGCGGGGGGCCCGGTCGGGTTGCGGACTTGCGGGGCCCCGCAGGGGTCGGGGGAGGGGGATGATTTCCACCCGCATCCCAACTCGGGGTCAGGGGCGGGTGGGGAGTTCGGGGGTCGGGGTGGGGCTGTTCCAGCCAACCCGGCCCCGCCCCGCCCCGCCCCGTTGCCATCCCTACTAGGATCCATCTGCCACCTCCACGCTCGGCTGGCTTCGATGGACGAACTAACTAGCTGGAAAAAATCTGATGACAAAGAAAACAGAGTTCATAGAAAATTTGGACTATCGACAAAATTTTCTAGATATTCAAGTGTGCATATGGAAAATTTATAGAAAATTTGATAAAAGTTCAAAAACTTCACAAACAATTTGGAAAGTTCAACATGAAGCTGACCAATCAACCTAGTAGAAGAGGTGATTAGGTGAAAGAAGTGAGGAGCACGATGTACCCTCGGAGCTCTTCATCCATGCCATGCTGCATATCTTTCCCAGATGTGAAACCCTAGAGAAAGAGGAGAGGGCAAGAAGACGGGAGGGGGGTTCACTTCAGATCGAGAAGGGAGATGCGGAAGTGGCATCTCAGGAGAGGGAGAAGTGTGGAGCTAGCATCTCGCCAGAGGGGAAGGCACGGCGGAGGTGGCGGCGTCTCGCTGGAGGAGAGCAGGAGGTGGCGGTGCGACGCGAGGGGAAAATAGATCGAGTGCTTGATTTTTTTTGGTCAAAAATCGGACACTGTTTCACTAACTAGATCGAAAATGTTTCAATCTTCTAAAAAGCTAAAAACACAACCAAATCATTTCATGAAACATTTTGCTACAACGTATGAAACAACGATTTCCAAAAAATCGGGCGTTATTTCACCTTATATATAAAAAACAATGTTTTAGCAAATAACTAAAGATTGTTTCAATTCTTAAAAAAATGTGAAACACAGTCTGTTGACAGAAAACACGTGGCCTGGGAGATCTGCTTAACTCCAGTGCAGGTCCAAAGCTCGCCTTCGGATGTATTAGCCTGCCAGTTGATTTGATCCTGTAATCAACAAGAAATAGAAGCCAAGAAAACGTGGTTAAATCTATAAATGATAGCCGATCGGCTAGATGCCGATGACATATCATTTATTTTTGGGCCGATGTCATTCGTGTATCGATCAGCAGTTATAAATAAGTAAAGAAAGACTAAATCTACTCGATCGGCTGTAGATATTAACGTTATATACTCCTTATATCGATGTATACTTAAATCAAGTGATTGGGATAGATCGGTCATCATGCCGAGACAGTATAAATCACTTAGATCGAAATATATATCAATAACAGGACTATATATGTTTATAGCATAGCCGATTAAATAGATCTAGCGTGTATTGGCTAATACTCTGATACTACTTTATATCAGGATATTAAAGCATGTATAATATATCAAACAAAGGCCTAACATATTTAGATATAGCAGTATCTTGATATAAAGGGCAGACTTAACACATCAATGAAGCATATAGAATAAATATAGTTAAATCAGATACGATCGGCTGAAACTCCGATGTTATTCTAATGGGCAACTAGAAGGCAGGCTAGAGATCGATATTCTAAACACGACTTAATAGGTCAAACTCAACTGATGCAGCATTAAATATGAAAAGAAGAACGATATCTAGCCAATCAAGCTGCTAGAAGTTTCATAGAATGGTAGATATCTTATATAATCTAGATCAACATCGAGATCTAACCTAATCGACTACTTTCTGCATACAGATATTGGCCGATAGTAGATTAGGTGGCGATATTGCTAGAGATTATGTAAGATATATGATAACTCGGTGAATTACATAAACAAGATTAGAGTGTCATGAAGATGGAAGCACTAATCCTAAGAACGCAATCCGTCATAATGAATTTTACATCTTGTTGAAGATCGAAATCAATGCAGCTCAACCCGAAAGCAAGAACTCGTCGAAACAAAACTAAAGCAAAAAGGGTGGCGATGTGCCAAGATTATATTGAACGTGTGTGTTAATAATTACATAGGGCTTGGGGTCTATTTATACCCGAGAATTACAAGATATGCCCATACTGGACACAACTATTATCTCTAACAAACTCTAAGATACCATAAGTCTTTACGGCAGACTTTTGCCCACAATTATCTATAAGGAATTTACATAAGATATCCTAATTAATAGATACAATTGCCTTCCCAGTACTCTATCCGTGCGTGGCAATAATCTTGAAGTACTTTAACTTGAACCCGATGTCGCGTACAAGTTATATCGTCGGGATCGGCTACATCGGCTTACCTAGCCCGACTCAGACCCAGCCGATCTTATCGTAGCCGATCTGGACTTCAGCCGATTCTTGCTCTGTTTTCAAACTCGATCTCCGCTTCTGACTTTGCTTCGATCTAATCTTCTCTCCCGACGCTGATGTTACCAAATTTGGTTGTGAACACATGCCCCCTAAGTCCAGAATATTTGGTAATGTTTCGGATTTGCTGTAAATCGACTCCGAGCAAGTTTCGCACTTTACCGTTTTCCGACCGTTACTGCCGTGCTTTAAATACTAACCATCACCCTTTGGATAGCATCTTTCCCACCAAGTCGCAATTCCAAGTCTTTCACACCAGAACCACTACTGCCTTGGCCCAATCGGCAATCTCGACCCCACTGATTTCATCACTGGTGAAACCAACCGGATCCCCTTTAGGCTATCCAACCCTAACCTGGGTCATTAGAAGAACACCTTTAAATCCTGGCAATCTCTCGAAAAACCCACACCTGACAAGAGTTGGTCCACTTGGTATCAGCGTGTATCGGCTAGTAAGAAAGTTCATTGGGATGAGATTGGCATCGGCCAAGCACTTGCCCTCACCATAGCCAATTCTGCTAAGGACGAACCTCTAATGGCTGCCGCCACCTACTTTTGGTCAAACACCATCAATGCTTTCTTATTCAATCAGGGGCCGATGACTCCAACCTTAATCGACATCACCATGATTACCAGATTAGATGTGACTTCATCGGCTAACCCCATGAGCATGAATACCAAGAACCAATTCGACTTCAAGACCAACAGCATAGGTGGTTGGTCCGGCTATGTGGCAGCATATATGGGCCAAGGATCCTCGAGAGCACGTAGCCTTTTTGCTCATGTGCCTGGAAAAGTTCCTTTTCTGTGGATCCAGTTGTGGCCCTACAACCAACTGGCAGTTCGTAGCCGAAGCCTTAGAGTCAAAGAAAGAATTCCTTTGGGCTAAATTATTCTCGGCTATCTGTACCAGATGTTGAACAATGCATCGGCTAGAATAGCCGTCGGCTCGGTAGTTGGAGTAGGTGGACCCCGGTGGCTACTGCAAACTTGGTTAAACCTAATAGTTATGAAGGTTGTCAATCGGCCTTCTGTAACAGAAGCTGAGTTCTCAATGCCAGAGCCGATTGTGAGAGACGATAGAGAAGAGCGCACTCATAGCAGGTGCATGTCGTATGGGGAATATGCATCCACACCAACCGATGCTGGAGCAAAGCAATCGGCCGAGCTGCTTAAGGATTGGTTCTGCAGCTTCTACGAGGGTTTTAAGAAAGATGCTCAGATCTGGTTTCCTTATGAAGACTCAGCAGACCTCGAACTTCCATCAGATTTGAGATTCGAAGATATTAACCACGAGAAATTCCAAAAATCCAGAGAAGTTCTTATAGCCGCAATCAGCCCATGCATCCTTCCTGTCGGCATTCATCAAGGGAGAAACATCGAAGTCTCCTACGAGTTTTATCACCCAATGAGCTCGGCTAGACAACTTGGATTAGGCCAACTCTCGATCGGCTTATTTTTCGCCGACAAGATTCAGTGCCGAGGACAAATCGCATCTGCTCTAATGATGGATCGGCTACTTAATCTATCGGGACCTCCTCTGGGCAGCATTGAAAATATTGAGTTGGCTGGATTCAGAAGCAAAAACTCTGACAGATGGTGGGGTGAATGGAAGCTACATCTGTTTCATCAATCGGCTACAATGTATATGATAGATCTGTTCCCCGACGTCATACCCCAGGTAAACATTGTCACTATCAAATTGCATAGTCAATTAGTCGATTTATTACTTGACCAATCTTTTGCTCCTGCTTTGCAGACAACAGAGTCCTCCCCTCCTCATCAAAGTAATAGTGGCAAGAATATTGAGTATGCTTCGGGTCTAATTCCAAATGGAGGTGGGCTATCTCCCCCTGTTATCGGCTACCATGCCCCCAAGACCTCAACTCTCCTTCACGGCCTAACTAGAGAACCAGCCGACGCAGGCCCAAAAAGGAAAACCAGATCCTCAGCTGTGAGTACCTCGATCTTGGCTCCAAAGAAAAAGGCCAAGTTCAAGAAAACCAAACCAACTGACAAGCCGGCCGATGATCTGCTCGCCTTGGATCCATCTATTGAACAAGCCTTAGATGAAGAGATAATTGAAGACGAAGTTGGTTAGGCTGCAGCAGAAGTAAGTGATACTGAAAGAACACCATCAGCTTCGCCTAAGCAAACCCTTCCAACTCCTTCTTCTCCGGTCCACTTTTCAAGAGTAAGCAACTTTCTTTAATTTCTCTCATAATTACTTGTCTTATAGCCGATCACTCCCAAATTTTATAATTGCAGAAAAAGAAGACTGCGGTGAAGAAGAAATCTGCTGCAACAACATCTAAACCGGCTCCACCGGTAAGAAAGTTTTAACTTCCACTAGTTAATTTTTCAGCCGATTCTGTCTGACACTTGTTTCCTTTCAGCCTTCCCCTCCTCCTTCTCCTTCTGAACATCAATCGTCAAGTGACCAAACCCCTTCAGCTATGGGGAGTCATCATGTCGAGGAAGAAGAACAACCAGCTGCTCCTGCTATCCCAGTAAGTTTCTTTTGTCGTAACAAGCATTCAGATCGGCTATAATTGTTTAACCTCTAACTGCTTCTAAATTGTCACTACAGGTATTAGCCGATCTTTTCTCCTTTGACATCAGAGACTATCTTGATGAAGGGGAAGAAGATACCACAAGCAAAGCCTTGGCTCCTTTATCTGATGATGTGAAGAAAACTCTAGGAAGCATTTTGGATCGGCTAGAAGCATCATCGCTAGACAGCTTGGTGGTTGACTGTGGCTCAATCAGGGCTCGGCTACATGAGATTCAGGCCTTAATCCCAGATGAGTTAGCCGATATCCTTACTCTAGCCGTTTACCTTAAGCAACACCAATTCAAACTGGAGAAAGCCAAGTTAAGACTAGCCGAACGACGAGAACGTAAGGACATTGAGGCCACAATCCAAGCCAACCGACAACTTCTGCATGAAGAGAAGTCCAAGCTTGATCAATTATCTGAAGGCCCAATCAAGTCTAACATTGATCGGCTTGAGGCTCGCAAGATTGAACTCTTAGCACAACTTGAAGAATGTAACGCTGAGCTGGATATGGAGCACAAAAAGCTAGCCGATCTCCCAAAGTCTATTGAAGAACAGAAAGCAAGACTCAAATCAGCTATCAAACATGTTGCTGATCTGACCAAGTCTCTAAAAGTTATCGCTGGAACCGATGCTCAGGATGCCCAAGCCATAAAAGAAGTAGAGCAGATTAGGCAGAAGGCTATATCGGCCATCCAGCGATACTTATCTCAATAATCTTTATGTAATAAGACTTAGAACTTTTGTAATCGGCTGAGACACTCTGATACTTTATTGTCTTAACAATCCTTTGTGCCGATTAATATGACTTTGAAATCTGCTCCAAAATTTTGCATTGCATTTTGATATATATATGCCCCCCTAGTTTTACAATGTCAAGAGCATTGATAAAATTATAAAACAACTAAGGGCGATATAACAATATCGGCCATTGTACATCGGCAAACCACAACCGATTACACCATGAAAAACAACTAAGGGCGATATAACAATATCGGCCATTGTACATCGGCAAACCACAACCGATTACACCATGAAAAACAACTAAGGCGATATAACAATATCGGCCATTGTACATCGGCAAACCACAACCGATTACACCATGAAAAACAACTAAGGGCGATATAACCATATCGGCCATCTCAAGGCGATGTAAGCACATCGGCTATCATGCATCGGCAATACGAGCCAATCACGCATTAACCCAAACACTTGGGTAATATTTCTTCAAATATTTGCCATTGAGCGCTCGCCCACAGACTTCGCCATCAAGCCCTTGCAACATATATGCCCCCTTAGACACAACCTTATGAATTTGGAACGGTCCTTCCCAATTCGGCGACCACTTGCCGAATTTACTATCACGAGTACCAATCGGCAAAATTAGCTTCCAGACAAGTTCCCCTTCCGAAAAATCTTTAGGTACCACTTTCTTATTATAATGTCGAGCAACACGTTCCTTATCCTTAGTAACCTTTGCAAGGGCTCGCAATCGTGACTGAACCAAATCCTCCCTCTCATCAGCTATAAGGTTGTAATACTCATCGGTTGTTAAATCATTTTGCAACTCCGTTCGTTGAGAGCCGATTCTAACCTCCCATGGCAAAACAGCCTTATGTCCATAAACAAGTTTGTAAGGAGGAACTTGAATCGATCCATGACAATTCGAGTATGCCAGTGCCGAGGATAATCAGAAATCTTCCGCTTAATCAACTTGATCAAACTTTTATTAGACGCCTCGGCTTGCCCATTAGCTTGCGCATAATAAGGTGAAGAATTCAACAACTTGATGCCCACGCTATCGGCAAACTGAACAAACTCATCAGACACAAAGATGGAACCTTGATCCGTGGTAATAGTTTGAGGAAGACCAAATCGGTAGATTATATGCTCCTGAACAAATTGAATAGCATCCCCAGAATCAACTTTCTTCAAAGGAATTGCCTCTACCCACTTGGTGAAATAATCAGTTGCCACCAATATAAATTTATGCTTTTTACTCGACGGTGGGTTTATCATACTGATCATATCAATTCCCCAACCTCTGAACGGCCATGGTTTAATAATAGGATTCATAGCCGACGCCGGTGCTCGCTGAGTTGCTCCAAACTTCTGACAATCCTGACATCCCTTATAATATCCAAAACAATCTTCTAGCATTGTCGGCCAAAAGTACCCTGCACGCTGAAGCAACCACTTCATCTTGTGAGCCGATTGATGAGTACCACATATCCCTTCGAGAACTTCGCCGATTGCAACCTTAGCCTGATCGACACTCAAGCACTTAAGTAATACCCCATCAATCGTCCGATAATAAAGCTCATCATCCAACAGTGTATACTTTAATGCCTTATATCTTAACTTCCTAGAAGCCGATTGAGATGGATTACTCAAATACTGATGCACATCATACCTTCAATCATCGGCTGATATTGCTGCAATTTCAACTTTAACATCTTTGATCATTGGCTTATACCCCGACGCCCCTTGGGCTAAATCATTAGCTTCAAGATTTTGTTCTCGAGATACATGCTTTAAAGTAACCAGCCGAAACTCTTTCATTAGTTCCAAGCACTTCTCATTATAAACAATCAATGTATCGTTCTTGCATTCATATTCTCCTGCCAATTGGCTGATTACTAGCAAAGAATCCCCCATGATTTCAATAGTATCGGCTTCAACTTCCTTGAGTAATTGCAACCCCTTAAGCACTGCTTCATACTCAGCTTGATTATTGGTCGCATATGATTTAATAGTATAAGCAAACTCGAAACATGCCCCCCTAGGGGAAATTATAACTAAGCCGATGCCACAACCATGAGTGCATACCGATCTATCAAAGAATAAAGTCCATGGCACTATCTCAACCGAGCCGATTGAATCATCACGATGTTCTACAATAAAATCGGCTATAGCTTGTCCCTTAATCGCCTTCGGTGATTCATACCGAAGATCAAACTCAGTCAAGGAAAATATCCACTTTCCAACTCTTCCCTTTAATATTGGAGCCGATAGCATGTACCTGACTACATCGGCTTTGCATATAACGGTGTACTCGTTAGATAATAGATAATGCCTCAACCTTGTACACGAAAAATACAGACACAAGCATAACTTCTCCACAGGGGAATACCGAGTCTCAGCATCCAAGAGCCGTCGACTGAGATAAAATACAACTCGCTCCTTCCCTTCCAACTCTTGAATCAAAACCGAGCCGATTAACTTCTCACCAGCCGATAAATATAACCTAAACGGTATTCCTTTCTGTGGAGGGATCAAAACAGGAGGGGAGCTGAGATACTCCTTAATATTATCCAAAGCCCTTTGCTGCTCTGCCCCCCAAGTAAATTGCTGATCGGCTTTCAATCTCAATAAGGGTGTAAAAGGTTCCAACCTTCCGGACAAATTAGAAATAAACCTTCTAACAAAATTTATCTTGCCGATCATCTCTTGTAGCTCTGTCTTATTTTCCGGGGGCTGGATCTTCTTGATCGCATTAACACTCCTTTGGGTTACCTCAATCCCCCTTTCATGAACAAGAAATCCCAAAAACTGGCCGGCCGACACACCAAAAGCACATTTTGTCGGATTCATCTTCAAGCCATATTTTCTGGTTCTCTCGAAAACTTTCCTTAAATCGGCTATGTGGTCCTCTACTTCTTTAGATTTGACAACCACATTGTCAATATAAACCTCAACCAACCAGCCGATTAAATCATGATAGATATAATTCATGGCCCTTTGATATGTTGCTCCGGCACTCTTCAAACTGAAAGTCATGACGACCCATTCAAATAAGCCGATTGCACCAGGGCATCGAAAAGCTGTCTTATGGATATCTTCTTCGGCCATAAAGATCTGATTATATCCTGCATTCCCATCCATAAAACTCAAAATCTTGTTCCCTGATGCAGCATCAACCAATTGATCGGCCACTGGCATTGGATATTCGTCCTTTGGTGTAGCTTTATTCAAACCTCGAAAATCAATGCACACCCTGACCTTGCCATTCTTTTTAATAACTGGAACTATGCTAGAAACCCATTCAGCATATCGGCAGGGACGAATAAAACCAGCATCATACAATCGTTTGATCTCAGCTTTAACAGGTTCAAGCATATCGGCTTTACATCCCCTCGGAGGTTGCTGGCGTGGTCTAACCCCTGGCTTGATAGGTAGCCGATGTTCAACAATCGATCGGCTGAGTCCGGGCATCTCATAATATTCCCAAGCAAAGCAATCTCTAAACTCTTTTAAGAGCTCTATCAGCTTGGTTCTAAATTCCGGAGACAATTTTTTGCTAATAAATGTCGGCCTTGGCCGATCACCTGGACCTATGTCTATTTCTTCCAACTCATCGGCCGACATAAAACCTTGACCTTGCTTGTCATCGAGATCATCTACTGTATCCTTGGCGTAGACATTCGAACCCTCCACGACGCCCTCAAAGTAATAGCTTGGTTTCTCCATCTTCGATTGGCTGTATATCAGAATCGGACACTTTCAGAAAATCTCCATCCCAGACTTTTCCAGATAAACAATCAAGGCCATCCATCTCCCAAAGGGCTAAATCGGTACTGGCAACATTAACTGACCTGTCGGCTAGCACGATCTCTATCTTGTCGCCTTGCCATTGAATCAAGCACTGATGCATAGTCGAAGGGATGCAACAATTGGCATGAATCCAATCCCTTCCAAGAAACAAGCTGTACGTACCCTTCCTGTCGATGACAAAAAACATGGTAGGAATAGTCTTGCTGCCGACTGTCAGCTCCACATTTAGAACACCTTTGGTCTCGGATGGATTACCACCAAAGTCTTTGAGCACCATATTTGTCTTGATGAGATCCTCGGCGTTCCTACCCCAACTTCCTGAACGTAGCATAAGGCATGAAATTCACCGCGGCCCCACCATCGACCATCATCTTAGACATCGGCTTCCCATTCACGTAGCCATTTATATACAATGGTTTAAGATGCCGATTCTCTGTCCCCTCGGGTTTCTCGAACACTGCCTGTTCTGGTGACAGAACCAACTTAGCCGATCCCTCCTCCACTTCATCGACATCAGCTTGATCGACTCTGAACTCAGCTGGCAATGTAAAGACCATGTTAATTGGTGCCGCTATAACACTTTTCCCTTTTGCTAGCCTCTTTGCCTCACCGGCTGCAGCATCATCGGCTACAGGAACCTGATTCTTGACACGCCACTCCTGTCTTGGCTTTGGTTTCCTCAGCCGATGATTGATTTCCTCTTCAACCTCCTAAAAACACTCCCTGCTCCTCAATCTCTGGACCCTCCTTTTTTGATTCTTTGTGAAAATACCAGAAGGACACCATTGATTCTTTCTGATTACCTCATCCTCTTGGCCACAATCTTGATTCATCGGACCCAATCTTTGATGAAAAGGGAGTCTTGCTTGTCTTAGCCGATTACTCCTATTATATGATTGACTTGAGCCCTCGATGATATCACTGCATCAAGGGCAATTTTCGATAGATGGCAACCTCATCCCTTCATTCCAGCAGAATCTGAAGAACTCGCTGCCCCAATGAGGATCAAAACCATCGTCGTATTCTTCATAATGCCTCTCCTGCTGCTTATCATACTTCCTTTGATACTTGTTGATAATCTTAGTCGAATTTACTTGAAAACCCTTTGCACAGGCCCTATCGGCTGCTTGACTAGCTGTATGCACCATGTTAACAGGAAAGGATTGCCATCGACCTTCATCGGCTTCTTGGAATCATCAAACCTAATCTTTCCCCCTTCAATGGCAACCTGGATTTGCTGTCTAAAATCCTTGCAACCGTTAGTAGAATGAGATCCAGAATTATGCCATTCGCAATATCTCTTCTTGCCTAATTCCTCAGCCGATGGGATTGTATGACCAGCAGGGAGTTGAATCTGCTTTTCTCAGAGTAGCAAATCAAAGATTGTTGTTGAAACGACAACCGCATACGTCGAAAGACGTGGTTACTCAACAGTGGTTGGAAAAACGAAGTGTATTAAATTTTGAATTTCACTCGGGATCCCGCCGTTACATGGCCCTAGGGGGCTATTTATAGCCCCATTACAGGTTCTTACTACTAGGGTTTAGGTTATACAGGGGAATTTACATGATTACCCTTACGAAAGGGACATTTACAGGGGTACATAATGTTATAGGGGCTTATGGGCCCCTGATGGGCCGTCAGGCGATCGCCGGCCCTATAGCCCCTAGGCTTGATGGGCCAGAAAGGCTTCTTCGGCCCTCGGGGAGGGCGAACTTGCCATGGCGAAGTCGTCTTCCTTCGGCAGATAGTCTTCGCCTTGCACTCTTCGCCTGAGATGCCTCTAGCCTGGCAAAGCACTCGTACGACTCTTTGCCTCACACCGTTCTTGTTCCATAGTCTTCGCCACGGGTTTCGGCAGATTTGGTCGAAGGGCCTCATGCCATCCGCCAACAAGCCCCTCACGGGCAAGGGTGAGATTGGAGCTTCGGCCGAGACCGTGCAAACCATGTGGTATGGTATGCGGCGCCCCCTTTCGATCGATGCTCCTGCCGAAACCAACCTTATTCCTGCGAATGAAGTTTGTTATTTGTGCGACTGGTATTATTTTGCCGCGCTTCGCCTCCTGCGATTGGTGGAATATTCATATATATATATATATTTTATATATATTTTTTATATATTTTCTTTTCCCGGGCCGAAAGGAACAGTATTGGGCTTTCCCTTCGCGGGCTTTTTTACTATGCCGCTCGGACGATGGGAATTTACCGTTTCACCTACCTTTGCGACACGTGGCGCTTTATTACTGGTGGGTAGGCGAACGGTTGCCCGGGTGAGCTATATATTCCCACCGCTCTTTCCTTTTCACCGTCACACTTGCCATTTTACCGCGTGCACTCTCTTCCTCCGTTCCTTTCTTCCACAACAACTCTTGACCCCTCAAGCGTTTCGCCCATTCTCTTTCTTCGCCGCCGCAAGAGCACCGATCGCCATGGCCCCTCGCAAACCAAACCCTGCTTCGGCGAAAGGGCCGGATCCCGGCCGAGTCGATGACGACAGCACCGCCTTTTTGGGGGTTTCTCTCGTGGACGACGTCGAGCTGGCAAAGTTGGTCAGCTCTGGGGCGTTGGTTGAGGGGCAGGCTTTCGCCCCAGGGAAAGCCGTAGTGCCGAAACCTATCGACAATCGGACGGTGGTGTTCGCCGTCTTTTTTGAGGCAGGGCTACGGTTTCCGTGCAACGTGTTGTTGCTGGAGATCCTTCGCCTCTTCCATGTGGAAGTTCCGCAGCTGAGCCCGTCGGCGGTAGTTCGGATCTCTATCTTCGACTGGGCGTGCCGGACTTCCGGGTTTGAGCCTAACGCCGAGCTCTTCGGTGCCATATTTTTCGCCACCGTGAACTCGAAGACGGTGATTACCCCGGCTGGAACGAAGAAGACAGTGTTCGGGAGCGTGAACTTTAACGTTCGTCCCGAGCGATCCGATCTCTGGCCGGTGAACACTGCCATGTCGAAGTGGGACCGCCATTGGATGGCTAGGTGGTTCTGTCACACCATCCCCTTCGAGGCTGGTTCTGACCCGGCAAAAGCCCTCCGGTGCCGGCGTAGGGCGATCGCGCCAAACCGGAAACCCAAGATCGCCGTGGACGGCGCTATGGAGAAGTGGTTCGTTGTGCTGCGCAAGGTTTGCTCTCGCCTTAGCTACCGTGACTTGGTGGAGGAATTCTGTATGCTTCGCATCTTTCCCCTCTCCCAGTCATGGCAAGTCACGGTTGATCAAGGAGAAGAGGTCGACGGTTTGCCGAACCTGTTACTTCCTGAGGGGGTGAACAGTAAGACTGTTCTTTTGCTATATACTACTGTGCTTTGTTATTTCGCCTTATCTGACTTTTGACATAGCTTCACACTCTACTTTTGCAGTGTTGACCCTTGACCAGGCTGAAACCGAAGCCCGTAGGATGATCGGCGACGTGTCGGTCGTCGAGTATAGCCAGCTGCTAACTCGACAAGTGGCTGGGCGGGCGAACCGGGTTTATAATGGCGAATTGCCTCCTCGGGCGAACCCCCACATAGCCGACGACGATGCAGGGCCTTCACGGAAGCGAATGCGCGGACAAGTGAAGCTTGCCCCCAGGAAACGAAGGGCTCCTGCTTCGTCGGACTCCGATGCCGACGATGAGGACGATGCCGAAGAACGCGACGGCGAGGAGGAAGGAGAGGAGGAAGAGGAGGAGGCCGTGGCCAATAAGGTTGCGAACGAGGCGGTCGAAGACCGCGTCGACACACCCGGCTACACTCCTACCCCAAGTCCAGGTCACAACGAGACCGGGGTGGAGTCGAACAGCTCCCCCCTTCGACGAACGGATTTGTAAGGAGCGAAGGCTCTAGTTGCGTTCTCCTCGGGCAAGGCGGCGAAGGGAGGTCCAGTGAAGAAGATCTCTAAAAAGAAAGGACTCGTCGACATCGCCCGCGTTTTCAGCGACGACGAGTCTTCTGACGGGACTCCGACTTCGCCCGCTGGCCGTAGTTTGGACCTTTTTTCAACTGCTCCCCTTGTTCCGCTCGGCGTTGCTAGGGCAGGCGGTAGCGCCGAGGCCGGGGCTTCAGCCTCCGCCGAACGGATCGTGTCGGCTGCGACGAGGCTTTTCGGGAGCCCTCTGCGTGAGCCAGCTATTTCGCCACTAGTCAAGGCGAAAGGGAAGTGTGCGGGCACCGAAGCATCTGCCTCGGAATATTCCCTTGCGGCGCCCCACTTCGCCCCTGGTGATTTCGAGACTCGGCCGGACCTTGACCTGGAGATAAACGGTCACAGCTACAAGGTTTTCAAGGTTGCCGACTGGCTGCGGGCGCACCCCGGGCGAACCTTAGAAGATTACGATCTTGTTCATTCAAGATGTTTGGAGGATATGGCTCGCTTTTGGCGAAACCATCAGAAGACTAAACGTCAGGAAACAATCTTTCAGCGTCGTTATAGTTTAGTCTGTGTTTCGCCCCCTACTCCTCTTAAGGTTGTGTATGATATTAGTAGTGAAGACGAACCTAGTTCGCCTGACCATTCCTTAGGGAGGGATAGTGATTATGGGGGCGAAGATGTAAATTACTTGTAAGGTGAATTGTATCGTGTTGTGAACCTTCTATTCTTCGATTATTTTTTCGAAGTTAATAAAGATGTGTTTTATTTCCTTTTCGCTATTCTTTCGCATCGTCACATTTCGTGCTTTTGTTAGGTCGGAACATGTCGGCCCGTTTGCGTATATTAGCGAAATAGGTGTACTGACTTTCAGCTTTTCATCATTCGTTTTCGATCTGTAGCGTTCTGTGTTGAAAGAAACGCTTTTGCTTTTATGTCGATCGAACGTAACGTCGTTCGGCTAGTTATTTTCTGAGACAAGCTGTTGTGGTTTCAACGTTCAGCGAGCGATGCTTCGGCCGATTCATTTCGCCCCCTTGGCCTTTTTCGCTGATCAGGCGTTTGCCTTGGGGTTTTTCCACAAATTGTCAATCACACGAAAATTAAAAAGAAGGCGGAGGACACAGAGATTTTATACTGGTTCGGGCCTCCATGGTAGATAATAGCCCTACATCCAGTTTTTTTTTTTGTCGAAAGGCTTACATAGTGCCGAAGGGCTTACATGACGGTATGTACATTTTTACAAGTTTGGCGATTTGGATGCCACCCATTCTAGACATAGAAGCGCTTGAGAGAGGCGGCGTTCCAGGAATGGTCGAACTCGTCGCCTTCTAGTGTCGCTAGGCGAAAAGATCCCGCCCTGGACTTGTGTTTAATGAGGTACGGTCCTTCCCACTTTGATTCAAGCTTGCCAACCGCTACTGGGTTCGCCTTCTTCCTTAGGACGAGATGACCAGGCATCAGCTCTGTGGGTCGAACTTTTTGTTGTAAGTTGCCGAAGCGCTTGTGGCGTACTTGTGCATGTGCTCGAGCGCTTCGACTCTTACCCCTTCCAAGAGTTCGAGCGATACTTCGCGCCCCTCTTCGCCCCCAGAGAACATCACCCTTGGTGAGTTAACCCCTAGCTCTGCTGGGGTCATTGCCTCATCGCCATAAAGAAGCATAAACGGGCTAAACTTGGTTGGTCTTGTGGGGGTCGTCCGAAGGGCCCAGAGAACTAATAGCAATTCTTCTGGCCATTTGCCTTTCGCTGCCCCCTCGAGTCTTTTCTTTAGTGCTTCTAGGATCTTACCATTTGTACGTTCGGCCGCCCCATTTGATTGCGGGTGCGCAACCGATGCGAACCTGATTTCAAGGTTAAGCCCTTCGCACATTTCTCTAAACTTATCGGAGTCAAACTGCTTGCCGTTGTCAGTAATGAACTCTTTTGGCACTCCGAAACGGCAAACAATGTTTTTCCATACAAACTTCTGTACTGCTGCCGAAGTGATTGCCCTAAGGGGTTCGGCTTCAATCCATCGAGAGAAATATTCCATAGCTACAATTGCGAATTTATACCCATTTCGAGCCACCGGGAACGTTCCGATGATGTCCAGTCCAAATCTGGCGAAGGGCCATATTGGCGCAATGGGCTGCAGATCATACTGGGGCGTGGTCTGGCTTCGGCCATGACGCTGGCAACTTTAGCGCTTCTTGATTTGCTCAACGCAGACTCTCAACAGAGTGGGCCAATAAACTCCTTGTCTGAATACTTTGGAGGCCACTGTTCTTGCAGCCTAGTGCGCGCCACATAGCCCCTGGTGTATCTCTTTTGCCATTTCTTCGCCTTCGGCAAAAGAGATGCAACGAAGCAAGGGTTGAAGCACCCCGGAGCGGTAAAGCTGACCCGAGACCATCTTATACTTCGTGGCTCTGAGTTGCAAACGCTTTGCTTCTGCTTCGTCTACCGGAAGCCAGCCAGTTTCAAGGTGTTTCACAAATGGGGTTCGCTAGTCATATGGGTCTTTGCCCAGTTTCTCCTGGTCGATTGCCATGACTTCCGAGCTGTCCACGGGCACACTTGGAGCATGTAGGACTTCGAAAAAGATGCCAGGTGAATATGGGCCACCACAAGCAGCGGATTTTGTCAAGGCGTCTGCTTCCTCGTTCTGGCCTCTAGGTAAGTGTTCGACCGTTATGCCGGTGAAGCATTTTTCCATGGACCGAACAGCCTCCAGATACCTCTTCATTCCTTCTTCTTTTGCCTCGAAGGATTTGTCAACATGGCCCGCTACCAACTTGGAGTCGGTTCGAATTAGCAAGCGCCGCACTCTCAGTGCTTTCGCCTTTCTTAGGCCCAGGAGAACAGCTTCGTATTTCAGTGCCTGTCAGTGCTTTCTCCGAATCGGCACACCATTCGGCGAAAAGAGGACTGCCGCAATGCCTGCTCCCCTGTGCGACCACGAGCCGTCAGAGCACATCGCCCAGAACTGTTTGGTGGGCTCACGGTCGGTGGCAAGTGCCGGTGTCCATTCAGCTACGAAGTCAGCTAGAACTTGAGACTTGATAGCAGAGCGTGCAATGAAACGCAGGTCGAACGGGGATAGCTCTGCCGCCCACTTGCTGAGCTGGCCAGTGACCTCTTTGCCTCGGAGTATTTCACCCAAGGGGTACGGTGATGGCACTATGACTTTGTGGGCCTGAAAGTAGTGCTTAAGCTTGCGCGAAGCCATCACTAAGGGGTAAGCGAGCTTTCCATTTCAATGTATCTTGTCTTCGCTCCTTGCAGTGCTTCGGAGACGAAGTAAACCGGTTTCTGTCCGAACTCTGTTTCTTGGACGAGGGCAGCACTGACTGCCACCGGCGAAGCTGCTAAATATAATAGCAGTTCGCTTCCTGGGGGTAGGCTTATCAGAGCTGGCGGGCTTTGCAAGTATTGCTTTAGCTCGTCGAATGCTGCTTGGCACTCTGGTGTCCAATTAAACTTTCCCGCACCCCGGAGGGTCTTGAAGAAGGGCAAACCTCTTTCAGCTGTCTTTGAGAGGAATCGACTGAGTGCCGCGATTCGGCCTGCAAGCTTTTGTACTTCATGTACGCTTGACGGAGGCTTCATTTGCTGGATGGCATCGATTTTCTCGGGATTCGCCTTGATGCCTCTTTCGGAAACAAGGAAACCCAACAACTTGCCTGCGCGGACGCCGAAAACGCACTTCTCCAGATTCAGCTTTATGCCTACTGCACGCAAGCTGTCGAATGTCTCCTGCAAGTCGCTCGCATGGTCGAAAGCCTTGCGGCTTTTTACGACAATGTCATTGACGTAAGCTTCCACATTCCACCCCAACTGCTTGCCAAGGACCTTGTACACCAGCCTGCGTTCCTTAAGCCGAACGGCATCCTGAGGTGACAAAATGTGCCGAATGGAGTGATGAAGGATGTTTTGGGGATGTCGAGCGGGTTCATGTGGATCTGGTGGTAGCCGGAATATGCATCCAGGAAACTCATGAGCTCGCATCCAGCTGTTAAATCTACGAGCTGGTCGATCCATGGCAAGGGGAAGTCGTCTTTCGGACACGCTTTGTTCAGGTCTATGAAATCGACGCACATGCGCCATTTGCCGTTTGACTTCCGCACCAGCACTGGATTCGCCAACCACTCCGGATGGTCAATCTTGAATAACCCCCGCCCTGAGCAATTTTTGTACTTCGGCTTTCGCCGCTTCTTGGCAATCAGCAGACATCTTGCGCAACTTCTGTTTTCTTGGCTTGATATCCGGCTTGACTGCCAGGTGATGCATGATGAGATTTGCCGGAACACCTCCCACCTTGTCAGGGCTCCAGGCGAAGATATCGATGTTCTTCTTGAGCACCTCTAGGATACTCTCAACTTCTCCTTCGCCCATGTCGCCCCCCAGTGATACGAGCTTTGTGGGGTCGGCATCATCAATCTGTACTGTTGTTATCTTGCCGTGAGGGGTGGGCTTTGGCGTGTGCTTCGGCCGTTCATGCGGTTCGGTCTCAACACTGTGCACTGCTCTATGGATTATGGCTAGATCGCCTTTTGAAGCGGCCGAAGGCTGAAGCCCCTTGACTACTATCACCCCTGTCGGGCCGGGCATCTTGAGCTTGAGATAATTGTGGTGGGAAATGGCTTGGAACTTGTTCAGGGTTGTACGGCCGAAGATGGCGTTGTAGTTGTACGGGATGTCGACGACGTCGAACAGTATTTGTTCTTCGCGTCTGTTCTCCCTCGAGCCAAAGGCTATCAGCAAGAGTGTTTGTCCGAGAACTTGAACTGCTTCTCCGCCGAAACCGCGGAGCGATGCTGGTGCTGAGGTAAGGGCTTAGGTAGGCAACCCCATCTTGGCATATGCTTTGGCAAAGATAACATCGGCCGAATTCCCTCCGTCAACCAGGATTCGTCGGACTTCGAAACCAGCTATCTTAGCTGAGATTACCAGGGGATCTTGATGCGGGAACATAACTCCTTCTGCGTCTTCCGGCCCAAAAGAAATTAGCTGGTTCAGATATTGCGGCGCCCCTTCACCAGCCGAAGTGATGCTGTGGACCATACGGGTCTGCATCTTCTTCTGCCATTTGGACAACTGGCTTGGCGGGTCAGCCCTTGTAATCACTTGGATTACCCTTCGCTGTACATCTTGGCGCTGTTCGGCTGGGGGTGTTTGCTCCTGAACTGCTTCGTGGGGTGCTTCGACAGTTGTTCCCTGCTGCGGCCTTGGGTCTGCGCGTTGCCACGTTGCCTAATGTTTCGGCATTGCTCCATGGTGTGCGAAGAGCGTCCGTGAAAGGCGCAATAGAGGTCTTTTCGGACCTTCTTGCAGGCTGGCTGCTGATGGTTGCTCGCTTGCTAGGCGTCGAACTCCTTGCGAAGGGCTTGCACTTCTTCGACAGCCAACACAGCCTTGCCCGCACGGTCTGTTCTGAACTTTCTCCAGGTTATGGGGGCTTGGCTTTGCCTTGGCGGCTGTCCTTGGACTGGCGAACGGAGAGGGGAGGTGGTTCGGCAACTTGAACTTGTGCTTGAGCTTGAGTAGCGGCGATGGAGGCTTTGTCGTACTCAGCTTGTATAGCTTGCCGTCGCTTGGAATCCTCCTCGCCCCTTGCGAACCCGTCAATGATGCAAAGTAGGTGCTCAAGCGTCTGTGGTACCTTGTTGGCAATTTTTCTTGTGAGTTCGCCCTCGAGCAGACCGGCCGAAGCGGCGTTTATAACCGACGCCTCGATTATGTCTTGAACTTGGCACCGGGCTTGCGAGAAGCGACGCATGTACTCCCTTATCGACTCCCCCGGCCTTTGGCGAATGCCGAGTAGGTGTTGTTGCGTCTTCAGCTCCTCGTAGGTGCCTCGAAAGTTAAGGACAAAAACATCGTGCAATTGCTCCCATGAGTAAATGCTATTGGCTGGTAAATTGAAATACCAAAAACGGGCGATGCCGTTTAGAGCGAGATATATTACCTTTGCCTTGGTATTTTCGTCACCATGAGCCGCTTCGATCGCTGACTCGTAGATGGAGAGGAACTCCTTCGGGTCAGTTTCGCCTGAATAGCGCGGGACGGGTGGGAACTTGAACTGGGGTGGGATTGGACGAGTCTTGATTCCCCCACTCAGCGGTAGCCCCTTTTCGCCTTCAGCCCTGTTTACCGCACCTTGTTGCGGGTATGGTGTCACGACCGGAAAGCACCCAACGGGTGTTCCTTGCGTGCGTGTATTATTCCTTGTCCCAGGAGGCAAGGTACACCAAAAGTTGATACAATACAGAGTTTAACAAGCGGAAGCGTAAATAGATAATTTATTACATGGGCGGCGAAGGCCCAGCACACAGGAAGACAAACGAAAAACAGCGGAAGACTAGGGCGACGACCACAGGCGCTTGACGGCAGGCACGAGCTAGACACCAAAGCCTTCATCATCCAAGAACTCCTCTTCTAGGATTGGGAAAAATTGAGCAGGACTGAGTACAAGACACACCCACGAGTGCAGAATAAATGCAAGGGAGTACAAGGGAGTTATAATATAGGGGGTTAGGGTTTGCAGTAAACAGCATTAAAAGACACTTAGTTGCTCAAAGCTATTTTGTAAATACGATCCTAGAGCTATCCAATATTATTAATCAAGGCCGTGAACCCACACGAACCTGCCTTAACCCAAGGCCTACGATGATTTGGACGGAACTGGCAACCTGACCCTGGGTCCCAGCTCGTCCCAAGCCAACCCAGGCCAACCATTCCACATTTTAGTTGTTAAGCAGGTTTTAAGAATTAAAACACTAACTTGGGTACATTGCTAGGCTTGCCCATAACCGAGGGCGCGGCTATTCGAATAGGTTATACTCTGATCAGAGGTGTACATCTTTACCCACAAGACACATCTTCCTCACGTGTAACCACGTGCCACATACCACCATGGTATACGGACGGAAGACGTGACATAGTTTCCAACCCATCCTAGCCATAGACAAGAGTACCGACCCAACCCCACCTACGGCCGGAACCTCCGGGATAGGTAGGCAGGACTGAGCCCCTAGCAGCAGGACACCAGCCCTATGCCATGACATCTCGACTACCGGGCCGCAGCTCGTGTAGCCTTCATTTGCCCTAGAGATGTCCATCGACCCCCAACTTCGTCCATCTCCATCCGTGTACTTTTGTTTATAACCAGACTAAGCCACAAACTAAGCCTTACCCACTAGACATGTGGAAGTACGGTAGTGCTTTGCAACAGAGGCCCGAAGACCGGTCCTTATATGGCCAAGGTGCTACTATCAAAACCATGCACCCCGAGCGCAGCCTAAAACCATTTTGAGGATTTTGAATAGAGGGGGAGGTGTGAATCCAATTCCACAATAATCCAACCATTCCATAGTGTCCAGGTGACATGAATATTCCGAAAGTCTAGAGTTGTAAAACCACCTAATGTTGCCTAATTAAACAGCGAAGCATCAACCTAAATTCATACTAGTGGTACCATGAATAGAGTACCCACTAGTTGGGGTTTTGTTTAATCTAGGGTGAACAAGGTAATAATAACAATAGCAATAATAATAAGGTCATAATAAAGGTAAATAGGCATGGCTAAATAAAACAGTGATAACGCAGGAATTTAAATAAAGCGATAATGCAATAATTTAAATCAAAATAATTTTATAAACTGGGATTCAATATGTTCAAGGATGATGTGACATGCCTTGCTCGCTTTTCCAAACGTCGGCTTCAACCTCCACGTAGAGCGGATCTTCCGAAGCTGTAGCGTCTACACGACCAACGGAAAGGAAAAAGGCTTTTACTCTAATAAACTTCATATAACAAGCAGGAACAAAGCACAAAAATGGGTTCTTGACTTCTTGAGAAAAAATTAGAGACTTGAACGGTCCAATTCTGAGTTCAAATGGCCAAGTTATAGCCATTTGAAGTTTATATGCTCTTTAAGTGAATATTTGTGAATTTCTTCATTTAAATTTTAATTTAAAAAGGATTTATTGCGTCAGCCGAGGGAAGAGGGCGCGCTAATCGGGTCCACGGGAGTGGGGCCCACGCGGCAGCCTCATGGTCCACGGTGGACCGGGCGCACCCGGGCTCACACCGGCCGGCGCCGTGGGCCCCACGCGTCAGCCGCACCCGAGGGCACGGGCGGCTGACGGCTGGGCCCCACGCAGCGGCGACTCGGCGCGCCCGAAGGCGGCCACGCCGGCGCGGTCGGCAGGAGGCGGCACCCGCGCCCCTATGGTCGCCGGCGGCGGCCATAGGCACGGTGGAGCAGCGGCCGAGAGAGGGGAAGGGAAGGGGGAAAAGAGGCGGCGGTCCACGGCTCACCCTAGGTCGACGGCGACGACGAAAAAGACGGCCGGAGCGAAGGAAGGTGGCGGCGCGGCTCGGGTCGACGGGGTCGGCGGTGTTCCGGCTGTCGACGAGCTCGGCGAGGGGGTGGACGGGGTCGACGGCGGTGCAGCGAAGCCGGAGGAGGCGACGCCGGGGCGGGAGACGGTCCCGGCGAGCGGAGAAGGCCGGCCGGAGGTCGTCGGCGACGGAGGAGAGAGAGGGCAACGGCGCGAGCTCGATTCCGGCGAGGAGAAGGCGCGGCAAAGGGTGGAAACGGGCGAAGGAGGTGCGGGGAGGGTTTAAATAGGGTTGGAAGGGGGAGAGGGCGGCCGGGAGAGGAAGGAAACCGGCCAGGAGATCCGGCCGCCATCAATGGCGCCGGCGAGATTTGCGGGAGCAAATCCGGCCGTTTGAATGCAAGAGAGAGAGGGGAAAATGGGGGGAAAGGGGGAGGGGATCACGGGGAATGATTCCCCCCACTTAATTGCACGTAGGGACGGCGGGATGCGGCGGATTCGGCGGCGGCGGGAGGACAGGGATGACGGGTGGGCCCCACACGTCAGCGAGGGTGGCGGGCGGGCCCGCCCGTCAGCGGCGCGCGCGCGGGGAGGGAGGCCGAATGGGCCGCGGGGGAGAGGAGAGAGAGAGAGGGGGGAGGGAGATGGGCCGAGCCGGCCCAAGAGAGGGAAGGGGGATTTTTAGGGTTTTTCTTTTTATAAAACCTTTTTAACTTTGTTTATTTCTTAACAATTATTATTTGTGCTCTGAAAATTGCACTAAAATTTATTTACATATTTTAGGCTTTTAGGAAATATACAAAAATCCTCTAAGCCTTATTTGACTTTTACTTTGCACATTTTAATTTTTGGAGGCTTTCACAAGGATTTTAATTATTCTAAGCATAATTTTAAAGGATATATTTTAGGGTCGTTTTGGGACATGACATACGGTGTGGCGAAGGGCGAAATCGCAGCTTGTGCGTGAGGTTGGGCCATGGCATTCGGCTGCCCGGCTTCAACTGGAGGTACTTCTTGAGCCGCCATGGATGGGTAAAAAATTGGCTGTGACCACATCATGGCAGCTTGGATTGGTGCTTGGTTTGTTCTGAAGCCTGGGGTTGGAGCTTGCTGCCGAACGGTTGGCGCCTGAGCAGCGTTGATGAAGTCGAACTGTGGTCCTTGATTCCACGGCGAAACTCCCAGGCCCGGCTGAATCGATGTTAACCAATTAGGCGTACCTTGACTTGTATTCCCCTCCGGGTGGGCCGATGGGGTTGTACTTGAAATGCTGTGGGGTTGGTTGAGTTGCTGAAGGAAAGCTTGGAGTTGCGCCTGCAGAGCCGAAACCCCTTCCGCCATTGTTTGTGGCGCTTGGCCAGGTGGTTGATGGTGTGCTTGGGCAGCGACTGGTTGAGCTTGCAGTTGCACATGAGGGGCCGGATACGCTGCTACGGCCGATTGCTGCCCGGCAAAGTACATTGGCGCTTGTGCAACTTGTGGCGGAAAGGGCTGGGTCGTCACTTGCGGATGGACTTGAGGTGGGACATAACCTGCCGAATACTGAAGGATTGGAGCCGACGTGACCTTGGTCCGCCTTGCCGCCTCGTATGCTTGTTGTTGTTCTTGCATTTGGCGAAGCATGTCTTGGAGCCGTGTCATGTTCTGTCGCATGGCTTCCATGTCGGCTTCGGCTTGTGTTTCGGGGTCAGGGCTGACTTGGGCCTGCACGGCGGCGAGCGCGGTTGGGGCCGCTGTCGGCTGCGATGGAGCGGCTTGGGGCACCACCAGTTGGCTTGTCGAAAGGATCTCCGCCCTGATCTGGAGTGCCCTTGCCGCCGCAGCCGCCTTCGCCATGTCGGCCGTGTTCGACACTTGCACAGAGGCGGCAGGGGCTGAAGGCGGTTGTGATGCCGCAGATGTGGAAGCAGATGGTCCTCCTCCATCTTCGGCCACTGGCGCCGAAGGCTCTGCTCCCTTCTCGGCGGCCATGTCCGGTCCGGCGTCGCTTTCCTTCCGCCTGGCAACCTTCTCCTTCACGACCTTCTTCGGTGGCATTCGCTCTCAGTGGTTTTGCTCGGAGGTCCCCACGGTCGGTGCCAGCTGTTGTCGAAACGACAACTGCATACGTCGAAAGACGTGGTTACTCAAAAGTGGTTGGAAAAACGAAGTGTATTAAATTTTGAATTTCACTCGGGATCTCCCCGTTACATGGCCCTAGGGGGCTATTTATAGCCCCATTACAGGTTCTTACTACTAGGGTTTAGGTTATACAGGGGAATTTACATGATTACCCTTATGAAAGGGACATTTACAGTGGTACATAATGTTATAGGGGCTCATGGGCCCCTGATGGGCCATCAGGCGATCGCCGGCCCTATAGCCCCTAGGCTTGATGCGCCGGAAAGGCTTCTTCGGCCCTCGGGGGGGGGGGGGGGGGGGCGAACTTGCCATGGCGAAGTCGTCTTCCTTCGGTAGATAGTCTTCGCCTTGCACTCTTCGCCTGAGACGCCTCTGGCCTAGCAAAGCACTCGTACGACTCTTCGCCTCACACCGTTCTTGTTCCATAGTCTTCGCCATGGGTTTCAGCAGATTTGGTCGAAGGGCCTCATGCCATCCGCCAACAAAGATCTTGTCAGCTTTGGTGATATCAAAGTCATACTTTTCCTCTTTTCCAGGGCTTTTTACCCATTGTTATGGTATGACCTTTTTGCTCCTCACCCACTCGGCTACAGCTATCTCAGAATCATCTTCTTCGTCATCCGACCCATAAATGTATGGACAAACATGATTAACTTTCTTAGAGCTTTTCTTGACTTCTGCCGACCTATGCTCATGCAGGGTTACCTTCTGTATCAGATGCGATAAACTATCAAAGTCTTCGGACGAGAATTTCTCCCTGATTAGAGGAATCAAACCCTGGAAGGCCAAATCGGCTAACTGAGCATCAGTCAAACTCAAGCTAAAGCATTTGTTCCTCATCTCCCTGAATCTCTGAATATACTCGTGCACGGGTTCATCATGTCGCTGCTTAATCGCTGTCAAGACAACGTCATCTCATGAACCCCACTGTAGAAATAGCTGTGGAATTGTTTCTCCAAATCGGCCCAACTATTGATCGACCCATATGGCAAAGAGGAAAACCAAGTAAAAGATGATCTAGACAGAGATAACCGAAATAACCTAACTCTCAGAGCGTCTACAGCCGATGCTTCACCACACTGAGCAAGGAATTGGCTGATGTGCTCATAAGTTGACACGCCCTCTTGCCCCAAAAATTTGGAGAAATCTAGAACTTTAAACCGATTAGGGAATGGGACTCTTTCAAACCACTCAGGATAAGGCTGCCGATACAAACTTCGGCAATCACATTAAGTCCAAATTGTTCCCTCATTACATCGGCAATCACATCGGCCCATGGTCGTTGCTGAGCTGCTCCTTGTGGCTGTTGCTGCATGGGCTCGAATTGACCAAATTGAGACGCGAACCGGCATGACGTTGTCATCAATGATGTCAGTCAATCCCAGCTTCGACGCCTTGCCTTTAATGGAACCTGGGCTTGATGGTGGTGGTGGCTGTTTCTCGGCCATGAGGAAGAATTGACGTCTGACTTCTAACAGGTCCCACCGGGCGTACCAAAAGCGTGTTGACAGAAAACACGTGGCCTGGGAGATCTGCTTAACTCCAGTCCAGGTCCAAAGCTCGCCTTCGGATGTATTAGCGTGCCAGTTGATTTGATCCTGTAATCAACAAGAAATAGAAGCAAAGAAACCATGGTTAAATCTATAAATGATAGCCGATCGGCTAGATGCCGATGACATATCATTTATCTTTGGGCCGATGTCATCTGTGTATCGATCGGCAGTCATAAATAAGTAAAGAAAGACTAAATCTACTCGATCGGCTGTAGATATTAACGTTATATACTCCTTATATCGATGTATACTTAAATCAAGTGATTGGGATAGATCGGTCATCATGCCGAGACAGTATAAATCACTTAGATCGAAATATATATCAATAACAGGACTATATATGTTTATAGCGTAGCCGATTAAATAGATCTAGCGTGTATCGGCTAATACTCTGATACTACTTTATATCAGGATATTAAAGCAGGTATAATATATCAAACAAAGGCCTAACATATTTAGATATAGCAGTATCTTGATATAAAGGGCAGACTTAACATATCAATGAAGCATATAGAATAAATATAGTTAAATCAGATACGATCGGCTGAAACTCCGATGTTATTCTAATCGGCAACTAGAAGGTAGGCTAGAGATCGATATTCTAAACACGACTTAATAGGTCAAACTCAACTGATGCAGTATTAATTATGAAAAGAAGAACGATATCTAGCCAACCAAGCTGCTAGAAGTTTCATAGAATGGTAGATATCTTATATAATCTAGATCAACTTCGAGATCTAACCTAATCGGCTGCTTTCTGCATACAGATATTGGCCGATAGTAGATTAGGTGGCGATATTGCTAGAGATTATGTAAGATATATGATAACTCGGTGAATTACATAAACAAGATTAGAGTGTCATGAAGATGGAAGCACTAATCCTAAGAACGCAATCCGTCATAACAAATTTTACCTCTTGTTGAAGATCAAAATCGATGCAGCTCAACCTAAAAGCAAGAACTCGTCGAAACAAAACTAAAGCAAAAAGGGTGGCGATGCGCCAAGATTGTATTGAACGTGTGTGTTAATAATTACATAGGGCTCGGGGTCTATTTATACCCGAGAATTACAAGATATGCCCATACCGGACACAACTATTATCTCTAACAAACTCTAAGATACCATAAGTCTTTACGGCAGACTCTTGCCCACAATTATCTATAAGGAATTTACATAAGATATCCTAATTAATAGATACAATTGCCTTCCCAGGACTCTATCCGTGCGTGGCAATCATCTTGAAGTACTTTAACTTGAACCCAATGTCGCGTACAAGTTATATCGTCGGGATCGGCTACATTGGCTTACCTAGCCCGACTCAGACCCAACCGATCTTATCGTAGCGGATCTGGACTTCAGCCGATTCCTGCTCTGTTTTCAAACTCGATCTCCGCTTCCGACTTTGCTTCGATCTAATCTTCTCTCCCGACGCTGATATTACCAAATTTGGTTGTTAACATAGCCAGATCGCTAGATGAAATAATTTGGTTCAAAGTATGCAACAAACGATTTAAAGCCATTGCAACACTTAAAATCCGTGTACATCAACAAACCACATGTCCATCAAGATGAAATTATTAAACAGTATCAAAAATCCACTATGAGATTTGGCCAGGGGGTTTGTCGGCGCTTGGACAGTGACCGAGGTATAGTGGACGATGGAAGCGAGAGTACGCGTGGGGCCCGAGCTGGTCCCGCGGCAGGAAGATGAAGAGATTTATACAGGTTCAGGCTACTGTGAGGTGTAATGCCCTACTCCTGTATTTAAACTGTGCGGGGGGCCACCTACAAAAGGGCGGCCTACAAGGGGGCCGCGGCAAAAAGTTGCGCCCAGCCAACGGCCGTCTGCCACGTCGGAATCCTTGCCCTCCCAGAGGGCGATGGGAGACTAGTTTCGTAAAACTTTTAAATAGAAAATTATTTTTGTAAATATTCTAATAAAAAATAATAAACACAAAAAAAAATCGAGGGGCTTCGTCACATGAGGCCGTAAACGCTGGCGCATTGGAGGCCCACTTCCACGCGCCGCCTGGTCGCGAGCCCATGCCTCTTCCCATTGCCTGATCGGCCATTACCCCCGCATAGGTCGTATTCGTGTCCGTCTCGTTCGTTCTACCCGCCCACCTACTCCCACGGCTTATAGCATCTTCAACAGAATCTCTATTTGACTCTCCAAGTTAAAATTTAGCTATCACAGAGAAAAAACAAGCTCTAACAGACTCTCCATCGGGATGGCCAAGGCATTCGGATAGCCAAATTGCTCCACCGGCTAGCCAAATGTAGCCAGCCTCCTCCACTAGCCAAAGGTGGGTCCCACCATCACTCCCAGCTCTCCTCCCAGCCTCAGCCAGCCATCCTTCCTCTCTCTCAGCTGCATTGGCCGGGGGAGAATCGGAGGGCACGCCGGCCACGAGCACGCCGCCGTTTAGATGAAGTCGACAGAGGAGTCCGGGAAGGGGAGGCGGCGGTCGTTCCCAGCGATAGCAAGCGGCGGGGAGCGCTTCCTGGCGACGGCGACGGCGGTGGAGACACTGAGCTCCCGCATGGCGAGGGCCTCCTGCACGGCGCCGAGGCAAATGGCGCGGGAGGTCGGGGAAAGGATGCCATTGGCGAGGAGGGTGGCGAGGAGGGTGGCGTGGTAGTCGACGGCCTTCCGCCAGTCGTGGGTGCGCCAGGCGTCGGGGGTGGCGACGGCGGCCATTCACTGTTGTAGGACCTGATATAAAAAAGCAAGTAGAGTGAGACAAAATCAGGATTCTTTTGATGGATAGTGAATGTAGTTATGTATACTGATGCTGATATCTTGACATTTTAGCCGGAAGTCAGATACTAATAGATTCTAGTGTGTGAATTTTGAAGTGAATAAACTTTTGCGTATGTATGTAATTGAGGTGGTAACAGTTAATAAATTATATCTAGATGCACTGCAAATTGATAATTGAAACAGAATTCAGTCGTTTGTACAGAACAAAACAGAATTCAAGGGAGGTGCCTTGAGCATGGCGACGGCCTTCTTGGTGGCATCGGCGACGACGAGCGCCCTGGCAGCGGCGGCGCCCACCGGACCAACGGCGAGGATGGCTTGCATGCGGCGGTGGCGGGAGGGAGGGACAGGGTTGGTGAAGTGGCTTCCATGCGGCGGCCACGGCCGGGGAGCCCTCGCCGAAGGCCCTGCGCGCGGCGATGGAGGCTCCATGTAGTCCTTCCGGGAAAAAGAGAGAGAAAATGAGGAAGAAGAAAGAGGTGATGCTGACATGTGGATTCCACTATCATACACTCACAATAGAGAGAACAGATAGAGAGGCTGTTGGAGTAAATAACAAATTTGACTTGCTAATTAAATGGAGAGTTAGATTTGGAGAGACTGTTGGAAATGCTCTTATCCCCCTCCCTCTGCCAAGCGAGCTGGAGAGGTAGCTGCTGGGCAGGGCTAAGCCTCCTCCACTGTGGCCGCTACGTTCGTTCCGGTCCTCTCCTCCGCCGAGCGCGCCCGGCGTGCGTATACATCGCCGTTGATTCCTTTCCATTAGCGAGGTTCGCGTGCGTTGGCGATGCATGTTCAATAGCTACGGGAACGAGGGAGGTGGGTGTGGGATTGGATTAGATTGTGGGATCGCCCCTTGTTGGCTGTTGCTGAGACGGTATAGAGTCACCTCACCTCTTCGCGGTAGCTGTTCGGTGAATTGCCCAAGCGTGGTGGGGTTGAGCCGGACGCCCCAAAGCAGGCGAGTTGGAGATGCAACCAAATTTCGAGCTGTCTTGCAGTAGACTGTTGCTGCTGGGTTGGTGAAGGTTCCTGGTTTTGAGCTCACCTTCGTCACATGGGTTGGATGGTTATTCGTTAGTGTGTCATGCCAGTGTTTTGCCACCTCTTAGAGTTCGGTTTAGTGTTGATGGCATGGCACCATTGTTTAGTTCGTTAGCTTGATGAGTAAACTGAGTGAACTTGTGTGATCAGTTGGGGACTAACAGAGCAGCAATTTTGAACAAAATCTCAGCTTGAAACAAGTTCCAAGTTTATTACTACAAAATATAGCAAGCCCACGTGTATGGAAATTTCGAAGTGTTTAATTGTTCCAATTGTTTGATGATGACCCTAAACATAGCTTAATATGTATGTATACTAATTGCCTACGAACATTACTCATTTTCCATCAAAGCTTGAAACCCTTTTTTTTTAATTCTGATTTCTTACTAATTTAGTTATAAGAACATAGTGTAAGATCTGTTTAAACCTATAATTAATTGAAAATATGATATCCGTTCTTAAACGCATTACTGGACTCACCTTTTATGTTAAAGCAGCTACTTAACTTATATGGCTACTATATGAGCTACTACTTAACATCAATTTTCTTCTATGGTTACATCTTATTACCAATGTCATGTTGGCCTGAATATTTTGGCTTTTTGTCAGGTTGGGCTTCCCAAATAGCCTGTCTATTGCGGCACTAGGCTCTTCCAATTTTTGCAAATGGCAACTCCCGAGCCCATTGCTCGGCTTATTTCCCATGTCATTCTGGATTTAGATGGTACCCTCTTAAACACATGTGATTAAAATGTTGCAAAATTTGCTTGCGTTTATCATTAACCTTTGCTTCGTTCAGTTATCTCAAAGTCATATTTTCTTATCTTGTTTTAATCATTTGACAGATTGTGTTGTAAGTCAAGTGCTGAAACCGTTTCTAGTCAAAAATGGGAAAAAGTGGGATAGCAAGAAAGCTCACAAATTAGTTGGAAAGACACCTTATGAAGCAGCAGCTGTTGTTTTAGAAGATTATGGACTCCCTTACTCAACAGAAGAATTTCTCTCAATGCTTACTCCAATGTTCAATGAACAGTACTGTTGCTGAAACTTCTTAGCACTCATATAACCTGCATTTTGTAAATTGCATACTGCCATGCTATCTCAATGGAGAATCTTCGTACATTTCTCTATGATGGTTGCATTCACTTTGTTTTTTTTTATAAAGGAAGCTTTTATTAATCTCAGACGATTATATCAAGTTGATAGAACCATACTAAGAAAACTCCCGGCCTCTGCATAACTAGGATGCACATAGCCAAAACACATAAACCCACAAAAGAGTTTGTAACAAGAGAAGGAAAACAGTAAAAATCAGGGAGCACTAATCTTCAGGCTAGACCGCCACCCATGTCCCTAGGTAAAACATTCCCTGACCACCTGCTCCAAGCGCTGACACGCTGCTGCAACCAAATCCCGTGAACCAGGCTTCTGAAGGATAGCCCAGATACGAAGGAAGTGGATAGTTAAAAAAATAACCAGTAAAGGAGAAGAGATTTTTCTTTTGTCAAACACCATATCATTCCTACAAAGCCATAATGATCAACAAATAGTGGCTGCCTCTAATAGGATAAGTGACTTCAAGTATTTCCTAATTCCCCGTAGCCAATTACCAAACATATTGGATACACCACGTAGCGGGAAAAGCCCTGTAGCCACTTGTATAATACACCACACAAAACGGGCAAATCTGCACTCATAAAACAAATGTAATATTGTCTCATCTTTGTGACAAAAGCAACAATTCTTACTTCCTTGCCAATTGCGCTTAGCTAGGTTATCCCTTGTCAAAACTACCCCACGACGTAAATACCATAGGAAGATCTTCACTTTAAGCGGTATTTTTAATTTCCAAATTACTTTGTTTATGTTGGGCAAATCTAAATGTACCAAGGCAAGATAATGCGACTTCACTGAAAACTCTCCATTTTGGGTTAAATTCCAATGAAACTTATCTTGATCCTGAGTAAGAACTAGGTTAGCGATTCGTGGAAGAAGGTTATTCCACGCCACTAATTTTGGCCCAATGAGATCCCTTCGCCAAGATACATTCGGAGGGTAATTTTGTAGCACTTTTGCTACAGTATCATGTTTATTCCTAACTATATTGTATAGACAAGGATATTATTCTCGCAATGGTGCTTCTCCCAACCACTTGTCTTCCCAAAACCTGATTTGGGCACCATCTCTCATAATGAATTTGCCAAATCGTAAAAAGTCACGTTTGACCTTTATAAGGCTGGCCCAGAATTGTGAGTCCCCAACTTTAAACTCAACTTAGCTTGTGACACAGGTTTTGAGCCCAAGTACTTGTTACGAATCAATTGTTGCCAGACCCCATCGGTCTATTCAATATTTTTAATATTTAAGAAGGGGTGTATGTGTAGTTTTACCAGCCAGTTGTTCCCGTAAATATTTTAGATTATGAGAGATGTCATTTACAGACCACTTCTCAATGATATCTCCCAAATATCTTCTTTTGGTGTACTTATTTTACTATGTCTGCATCAACACACCATGCTCTGGTGGATTTGGTGCCTAATGATTCATGGAAATAATAGTAATATAAAATGTCATCAGTAGGTTGGCCTTACACATTCTTCTATATTTTATTAGCATGGATTTCAATTTTTCTACCTTACTCTATGAACAAGCATCTAGTACGTTATGGAACCATGTCAAACTGTCAGTGCCATGTAGGAAGTATGTCTGTTTTTAGTATAGCATTTGTTTGAAATAATGAAATGCAAGTTTCACTTTGTAAGTCACTGTGGAAGAAACTATACGTAGGCTGTGTCACTAAATAGCCGAATTTCTTATAGTATCTGGTTTGTTAAGCTCCTTCGATTCAAGTTGAACATGAAACATTCTATATAGTGCAGAGTACTTTATATAAATGGAGAAGAATTGTCCAATGTCTAACATAGTAAAGCCCTTTATGCAGATTTTATTTTAAGCTGAAGTTTTGGAAAGATTTTAAATCATTGTTCAAAAGATAAAATTTTCATATTGTACTGTGCAAAGAAGATTGTGTAGAAAAAGGGAAAAATTGTCGTGTTCTCACAATGAATTTCATATTGCAGATGGTGCAACATAAAAGCTCTTCCTGGAGCTAATCGGTTGATAAAACATTTGAAGAGTAATGGAGTACCAGCTGCTTTGGCTTCCAACTCACCAGGATCAAACATTGAAGCAAAAATTTCCTGCCATCAAGGTAACCTCTCATACTTCAGGGTAAAATTTTTTCGTTAATTTGCATGTTATTTTCATTGATTTTGTCGACAGATATATCATATATTAATTACTGTATTCTCACCATGTTTAGGATGGAAAGAGTCATTCTCTGCAATTGTTGGTGGAGATGAAGTAGAGAAGGGGAAGCCATCCCCAGATATGTAAGGCAGTGTGCTATATAGCATTTTCGTTACTGGTACTTTATGGATCTTTTGAACTCATCTCATATCATTTCCTTTGCTTTGATCTGATTTTGTTCCGACATTCCTTATAACTGCTGGGGTGTTGATATTAAAGATTTTTGGAAGCTGCAAAACGAATGAACACAAATCCTCCAAATTGCTTAGTAATCGAGGATTCCTTGTAAGTTTTTTCCCTGTTATATATGGTTCTCCTATGTGCAACTTTCCACCTCATGATTAGTTGTGTACATTTTATCTTGATCTACACTTGAACATAACTGTGCATATTCTACTTTTCTCTTCACAACTTTACCTCTAATACTGTAAATTATTGAGTGTGCTAGGCCAGGTGTTGCAGCTGGAAAAGCTGCAGGAATGCATGTCATAGCTGTACCTTCAGTCCCCAAAAGGACTGCTGAATTCAGTTCTGCTGATGAGGTGATCAATTCCCTCCTTGACGTAATGCCTGAAAAATGGGGATTGCGGCCATTTAGTGATTGTAGGTTCTAACTCTTGGGACTACTTCTGTTAGAAAATTACAGGCATCTTTATCTTATCTATTGACATATTTTATATGCAGGGATTGATGATACCTTACCAATAGAACCATGGTTTATAGGTGGACCTGTGATTAAAGGATTCGGCCGTGGTTCTAAAGTACTAGGAATTCCAACAGTAGTTTATGAGAGTAGTTTATGAGCTCTATGGCTTTTGTGGTTTTACATTCTATGAATCACAAGAATGATTTTTCTCATGTAGTGTGCTACTTTCTTTATTTGCTGGACCATGTCAAAGTACTCAACCGATTAATTTTTTCAATACTAGCATGCCCAATTTCCATTGTGAGCACTGTCACTGATAGCTATATATTTTCCTTGCAGCCAACTTACCTGCAGAAAACTTTTCCGACGTACTATCAGAGCATACATCAGGGGTATACTTTGGCTGGGCTGGACTTTCAACGCGAGGTATATATAAGATGGTCATGAGCATTGGGTGGAACCCTTATTTTGATAACACGGAGAAGACTATTGTGAGTGTTTCTCAATACAGCCCCTTCCATGTTTAGTACCTCAGTATATTAGTTTATTCTAAAAGACATCGGTTGTAGGAACCATGGTTGCTTCACGATTTTGGTGAAGACTTTTATGGAGAGGAGCTGCGCCTTGTTATTGTTGGTTACATACGACCCGAGGTAATTTAGAACCAGACTATTTATACTGCAAAAGCCATCCCACTATATGGTGAATTCATGTTCCTGACTTGTCACGTTGTTATGAAAATGCCTAGGCCAACTTTCCTTCACTAGAGAGCTTGATAGAGAGGATTCACGAGGATGCAAGGATAGCAGGGAAGGCCCTGAATTTACCATTATACGCCAAGTATACAGACTCGCCGTATCTAAGAAATTCCTTGAAGGAGGACAATTCTGCTAACGGGAAGCAGTCAGTGATAGATTCCAAGTGATTCAACGTTGTGAAGTGAAAAACATGAAGAATTCTCTTTTGCAGCGTTGTTGATGCAGAAAGAGTCCTACAGTTCTTGTGCTTGTACTGCAGAATTATGTTCCATGAATTCTGAAGGTAATATTTCTTGCCTGTTGGGTTTTTAGGTTTCGACCGTATTTTGCATATTACCTGCTTAAACATGATCGTTAGTCATGATTTTGTAGATCAAACCGGCTAGCGGAGCTAATTTAGATAGAACGATGGATAACTACCCGTCTCGTGGGTAAACGGAAGGTTTTCAAGACAAATCTACGAAGAGGTGTCGTACTCTCGTAGTGGCGGCGAATGATTTACGACGCAAATCGATAAATATGGACGACTAATTGGAATTATATGAAAAAAGTGAAAGAACTATTCAATTGGCTAATTACTTGAGACTAGATCGTGTGTCTCCAATAGAATTGGCCTTGGCCCTTAAATAGGGGTTGGTCTTGTCTCCTACATGTCCTTCACGTCCAACTCGAAATAGAAATTAATGGAAATCCGAAATATTCCTTCCCAAGCAAGGAAACCTAAGACCTGACGAAAACAGACCGGCCACAAACCGGCGATCTGACCGGCCACAATATGACGGTGAGACCAGCCATCTAGAGGATATAACTAGTAGATTCCAAATTTTGGCAACTCTATTCAATTTCTAACCTATGTGCCAAATTTGAGTGTAAACAATTATTTTTTTGTTTATGTTTAATATTCTATGTATGTGTTAAAACATTCGATATGACAGTGTGTAAAGTTTTGGTGTGGGAACTAAACACCCATAATTAGTGAATTTCTTTCATTGATCTGCAGCGAACATGCAAATGTACATGTTATGTATTACTCCGTCCGTCCTAAATTTTGGATGATGTACTCATTAGCACATGTTAATTATGTTAATATATGCTCATTAGCATATAATTAATTAAATATTAGCAACTTTTTTTAAAAAAATGGATTAATATTTTTTAAAGCAACTTTCGTATAGATTTTTTTTTTTGCAAAAAATGCATCGTTTAGTAATTTGAAAAGTGTGCACGTGAAAAAAGAGAGAGGTGAGTTGGAAAAGGTAACAAACAACACAACCTTAATATATACTAACCTTTTTCAAAACATAAGGGATTTTGTTCATGTAACTATATATGTTATATATATATACAGTAGATGAAATCTACTGTATTTTGTGACTGATGCGGTATACATTTTGTAAAGCATTTTGTAAATGCCATTTGGACGGATGGTTGAAGATACTCTTTCTTAAGCATGCCAAAGTCTAAAAAAGAATTCATTCCGATCAGCACAGTACCTGTTGTTAAAGCATGCCAAGATTTTTATTGCTCGATCCGCGTACAAGAACGCTGTTTAGCAACCAAATGTCTTAACGATGTTAAGATGGTAGCTACTCCCTCCGTTTCACAATATAAGTCATTCTAGTATTTTCTACATTCATATTAATGTTAATTAATCTAGACATATATATTTATTTAGATTCATTAATATTAATATAAATGTAGAAAATGCTAAAATGACTTATATTGTGAAACGGAATGAGTAGATTCCATTCCATCAGGGCCACACCCCTCGTGTGTTTCAACGCTTCCCGAATCCAATTGGGAACCTCATCTCCACGCACAGCAAAAAGGATTCCAACAGGCTGCAAGCGTAGTGTAGACGTAGGGATGGATGTGCGGTTATGCGACTCCCTCTGCCTGATTCCAACGCCGGCCGTCGTCATCCAGGCAGCCAATAATTCCCTCGACCCCCACTCACCCCCTGCTGAAAAGAAAGGTGGCCGGCGGTCTGGCTTGCGTTGTTGTGGCGCCACCGCGCCGCGCGTCGGAAAAGCTGCTGCCTCGCGGATTCGCTCGCGTGCGTGAAACGGCCGGTCCAAGGGCTAGATCTTTCTGGAACATGAATAACTTGGGTACACATTTTGCTTGGGTGGGTCCTGGTACGCGTACTGCGTGAACATTTCTCCAAGAAAGTTGTACGGTTGTTTTCTGTCGGAACCCATGAGATTTTTTTTTAAATTACACAGTACTCCCTCCATACCCACAAAACAAGTGGTTTAGAACAAGATTGTGCTTACCAAGGAGTGATTAATCAGGGGCTATTCTTCCTTGTCTGCCCTTATAAAATGAGGGTGCGGGTGCATTCATTTGAGAAACAGAGCTTAAATAGCTAGTGCAGCGAGGTTTGAAGGCTTAGTGTCTGGGTTTGATTATTGGTGGGCTTGTTTTTTTGCTGATTTTGCATGGTGCTCGTTTGCGCGCTCGTCGACGGAGTCCGACGCCTCGACGTACTCCGGCGCCTCGACGTACTCCATCATGGCGCTCGGCAAGCGGGCAGCGAGGAAGAGAGACACACGTGTGCGAGCGGCGAGCATGTGCGAGCGACGTGCGTGTGCCATTAATCACGTCCATTCAGCTTAAGGCGGCATTAATCACGTCGCCTCGTTTCTTGCCTCGCCGCTCGTCGCTCGGCTCTCGCATCAGGGGCATACGCGTCCAAACTATACCCCACTAAGGAACGACGACTTGTTTTGTGAAAACGGGCCAAGAGCCTAGAACGACTTGTTTTGTGGGTATGGAGGGAGTACAATACAGACACTCACAACACACGCACACTCATCTCTATAAACGCACGCACGCAAACCCTACCTCTATGAGCATCTTTAAAGACTTGGGCAGCAAATCCTGGAGATCAACGAAGTCACCACATGTGCCTCGCTGTCGACGGGTATGTCACAAACAACTGGAAGCACAAAGCCTTTAAATTCTAAAAAATTCGCTCCCATAGGGAGTTGAACCCAGAACCTAAGGTGCTACTAAGACTCTTGTAATCTTCCATGAGATTTTAGGTTGATTTTGTGGCATCGATTGAAACTCTAAATTCTCTTGTTTTTCTAATCTCTTATTTTATAAAGATACGGCCCACTAACTGTATCTCTACTACCTAAAAAATTCATAGTGGTGATGGTGAAGCCAACGTAGACGCACCATCCAACCTAAAAAAGAAAAGGTACATCGACACGATCAGAGCGAAACGCTCCACCTCCGCACCACCATCGCGCCGCGCGAGATCCAGAATCAACGCAAAAAGAAAAAAAAAGAAACAGCGCCTCCCCACATCGCCGCGCCCGCGCCCCCATCGCCTCCCACCTCCCCACCTCGCCGCGCCGGCACCATCATCACCGTCGACCGTTTGCCATCACCGCCCTCCTCTCTCTCGCACTCACCCCGTCACCCGATGCCGCCCTCATCGGGCTTCCCCAACTCGTTCCACTGCCGAAACCCTAGACCCGCACCGCCCTCGCCCTCGCAAAATCCTCCTCGCCGGCATCGTTCTCCATCGCCATACCACCGTCGCGCCGCCACGCCTTGCTCCGCTGATGCCACCAAATCACCGTCGCCCGGCTCGTCGGTCTCCTCCGCACCGTTCCCGATCTCCGCCGACAAAACATCGTCGGAGTCCTCGCCGGTTCCTTCTCGCCACCACCATTCTCCGCCGCCAGACCACCGTCGCGCTGCCACGATCTGCGGAGCCCAGCCTCCATCGGCTGGGTTGGCGACAGATCGACGGGAGCCACCGGTCGCTCCACTTGCGCCGTCATCGGGAACCGTGAAACGACCTCCATGGGCTGCGCCTGCGCCAGATTAATGGGCGCCGCCGGCCGCTCCACTTGCGACATCGTCGGGAGCCATCGACCGACCTCCTCCATGGGCTACGCACACTGGTGGAGAAATCGTTTTTAGTCCCGGTTCGTAACCCCCCTATATTCCCGATTTTCAAACCAAGACTACGAATCCGGGACTAAAGATCCCTATCTTTAGTCCCGGTTCAAATACCCGGGACTAAAGATCGATCTTTAGTCCCGGTACCAACCGGGACTAAAGATGGGAGTGGGCAATAGTTTTTTTTTTCATTTACTTACTATCTAATCTCTAATTTATTTTCTCCCAAATTAGGTGGGATTCGTATTCCTAAATCAAACCCTAAAATCAAAGTACCATCCCAAATACACAAATCAATCAATCATATACACTACAGATTATACATCCCAAATCAAACCCCAAATCAAAGAAACATCCCAAATACACAAATCATGTACATCTCAGATCCATACAATGAGATTGCAAAAAAAAAATTATACATCTCAATCCATACAATGAACCACAGATTCTTCATCTCAATCTATACATGGATCACAAATTCTTTGAAAAAAAAAGAAAAAAAAACGAAGCAAAGCCGCCGGCCGGCTGAGCCGGCTGTCGCCTCTCCTCCTCCCCGGCCGCCGTCGCGCAGCCCTCCACTTCGCCGCGCCGCCGCGTGGCCCTCCACGCCGGCCGCCGCCGCGCTGCCCTCCGCCGGCCGGGCCGCCCACCCCCTCCTGCTGTGCACACCGGATCGAGTTGGGAAGGGGAGTTGGGAAGGGATAAGAAGGAAAAGAGATAAGGAGGAAGGGAAGAGATAAGATTAGAGATGGAGGGAGAGAGGAGTTGGTGTGGATGAGAAAAGAGTGGATGAGAAAAGAGGATAAGTAATAGGGATTATATAGTGCGTTTTGATCTTTAATCCCGGTTCGTAACACCAACCGGGACTAAAGATCCTGGAGGGGCCTGACAACACCTGACAGCATGTGAACCGGGACTAAAGATCACGTACTAAAGATCACGTAGTCCCATTCTACTTATAAATCGGGACTAAAAACCATTTTTAGTCTCGGTTTTTATTGTATCCGAGACTATTGTGCTTTTTGTCGACCGGGCAAAGATGGTTTCTCCATTAGTGGCAGCCGTCGAATCGATGGGAGCCGCCGGCCGCTCCACCTGCATCGTCGCCGGGAGCTGTCGACCGACCTCCTCCATGGGCTGCGCAGCCGCCGAATCGACAGGAGCCGCCGACCGCTCCACCTGCATCGTCATCGGGAGCCGTCGACTGACCTCCGTCGGCTGCTAACTTGTCATATTTGTTCTTCAGATAGCTTAATATGTAAGATGCTAAGAAACAACTACTGTTATCATCATCATTAATGGCATAATTAGTTCTTTTATAAGCGCACGTCTGTTTTTCATTACTATTATAATGTCTGTGCTGATTGTGTTTGTAGTACTAACCAAGCAACTCCCTTGTCCCCTGAAACGTTCATACCTTTGATGTTATCGTTTGCATTCAATACATATCTAGCTAAAGTCCTTAACTGGTACTCTAATTACAGAATTTCCTCGTCGTACAGGGAGAAGACTCCGCCCTCCGCGCCTCACTATAATGAACTGCTCAACATAATGTCTCTAAGGTTCTATCTGAAATTCTGAGAATGTTAATTCTGAAATTCTGAGAAAATGTGTCATTGTTAAATTGTTATATAATTTATGATATACTAGAATATAATTAGCACTATCTTCTAGGTGCTTATTTCTAATTGAATACTCAGTGGTAGTTAATAATTGTTGCATTGATAAACAAGTGCATTAGACTTAAGTTTTGCAAGATAGTCTTGAATAAGTAAAGATGCTTACTTGTCTGTGCTGGTGAAATCTTCAGGCTAGATGAGCTTGTGTGCTTTTTGGAAAAAAAAAATGAGTGCAAACGTACAATTTATTGAGATGTAAACTTTGGGTGGTTTGTTGTTAGCACTATTAAGTATTCTATTGTTCCACTTATGGGTGAAGCTGATACCAAGTTATCTAGCACAGGGGTTTTTAGATGATCAGGTCCATTTTTTCATGCACAGCCGTGGATCTTTCACTAAGGTGGTCCAGTGCTCGATCTGCTTCAGGTTTAGTCCTAATCCCCTGAAGGTCTCAACGTCTGCTTTCAGAACGTTGGCAGCAGCGATCCGCCATGCGTGACCTCGCCAATCAGAGACCTCTTGTGCCCATATCCTGTTGTTTCCATTCGACGTCCTCAGTATCTCCTCATCTGAATTTAAAGTAAACAAACTATTTTCCATTTTTCCCTTGTGCGATTCATATGAGCAGATATTTTGCACTTGTTCTTCACAATGAGAAATGCGCAGTGATGATTATTGATGTTCATTTTTCACACTATGAGAACTCTTCTTCCAAAACTGTGCAAACTGAAAATACTATTAAAGGTACCAAAGATAAATTCTTATTGCTTCATTGCATATATTGAAGGACACAAACTCTCAGTAGTCTGCAAACTAAAAAACTGAAAGTAATATGCCAAAGGATGAAGTATAATTTTCAAAACCAATCCAAAAAAATGCATATGCTGAATTACAAAAACTCAGAGTAATTCTTGCATGAAAAGGTATTAAAAAAGCGTCTCCACAAACAAAATTCATTTATCACTGCCAGTTAACAAGCTTATGGTCTTTTAACTTACTATCCATAAAGTTCTACATGATGTGTTCATGTTATCGTCACTGCTGAATTCGGGATCCTCACTGCTGAACAGAGACACAGTTGGAGGCTTGAAGCTGCTAGAAAACCAGCGTACATCCTTGAGCTGCCTAACAAGTGAGAGTCTTCCTAGCTCAACAAATAGGCTCATGCTTTTCGTCGGAGTGCATACAACCACCCACCCTATTTTTTAATCTTGCTCTGTAGGACAGGGCTAATCCTGGTGATAATAAGTGTTGGCGGTATGGCATGAGGCCCTTCGACCAAGATCTGCCGAAAGCTATACGAAGAGTGGGGATTCAAGCCCGAGACATCAAAGTTAGTCGGGGCGAAGTCCCCCCATGGCGAAAACTATGGAACAAGGACGGCGAGAGGCGAGAGATCGCGCGGGTACTCTACCAAGCCAGAGGCCTCTTGGGCGAAGGATGCAAGGCAAAGAGTATACGCCGAAGGGAGACGACTTCGCTAAAGCAAGCTCGCCCCCGCGAGGGCCGAAGAAGCCTTTTCCGGCCCATCAAGCCTAGGGGCTATTGGGCAGACGATCGCCCGACGGCCCATCAGGGGTCCATGAACCTCAATTACACTATATACTCATGTAAATGTCCCTTTCATAAGGGTAACCATGTAAATTCCCCTGTATAACCAAAACCATAGTAGTAAGAACCTGTAATAGGGGCTATAAATAGTCTTATAGGGCCATGGAATGGGGGGATCCGAAGAAAAATTCTCTAATTAATACACTTTACTTCTTTCCAAACCACTGTTGAGTAACCACGTCTTTCAACGTATGCGGTTGTCGTTTCGGCAACAGCTGGCGCCGACTGTGAGGACCTCTGAGCGAAACTACTGAGAGCGAATGCCACCGAAGAAGGTCGTGAAGGAGAAGGTTACAAAGCGAAAGGAAAGCGACGCCGGGGCGGATATGGCCGCCGAAGAGGGAGCAGAGCCTTCGGCGCCCGTCGCCGAAGATGTAGGAGCGTCATCTGCTTCCTTACCTGCGCCATCACTACCGCCTTCGGCCCCTGCCACTTCTGTGCAGGTGCTGAACGCGGCTGACATGGCGAAGGCGGCTACGGCGGCGAGGGCACTCCAGACCAGGGCGGAGATCCTTTCGATAAGCCAACTGCTGGTGCCCCAAGCCGCTCCGTCGCAGCCGGCAGCAGCCCCAACTGCGCTCGCCGCTGTGCAAGCCCTAGGCAACCCTGACCCCGAGACACAAACCGAAGCCGACATGTAAGCCATGCGACAAAACATGACACAACTCCAAGACATGCTTCGCCAAATGCAAGAACAGCAGCAAGCATACGAGGCGGCAAGGCGGTCCAAGGTCACTTTGGCACCAATCCTCCAGTATTCGGCAGGCTATGTCCCACCCCAAGTCTATTCACAAGTGTCGACCCAGCCCCTTCCGCGACAAGTCGTGCAAGCGCCAATGTACTTCACCGGGCAGCCATCGACCGCAGCAGCGCATCCGGCCCCTCACGTGCAACTGCAAGCTCAACCGATCGCTGCCCAAGTACATCCTCAACAGCCTGGCCAAGTGCCACAAACAATGGCAGAAGGGGCTTCGGCTCTGCAGGCGCAGCTCCAAGCTTTCCTTCAGCAGCTCAGCCAACCCCACAACATTTCAGTTGCAACCCCTTCGGCTCACCCGGAGGGGAATACAAGTCAAGGTGCGCCTAGTTGGTTGCCGTCGAATCAGCCAGGTCTGGAGGCTTTGCCGTGGAGTCAAGTACCGCAGTTCGACTTCATCAATGCTGCTCAGGCACCAACTGTTCGGCCACGAGCACCAACGCTAGGCTTCGGAGCAAACTAAGCACCAAACTAGGTCGCCATGACATGGTCACAGCCGACTTTCGACCCATCCATGGCAGCTCAGCAAGCATCACCAATCGGAGCCGGGCAGCCGAATGCCATGGCCCAACCTCACGCGCAAGCCGTGATTTCGCCCTTCACCACGCCTTACCCGCAGCAAGGTGCCGTGAATAGGGCAGGAGGCGAAAAGGGGCTACCGCTGAGTGGGGGAATCAAGACCCGTCCAATCCCACCCCAGTTCAAGTTCCCACCCATCCCACGCTACTCAGGCGAAACTGACCCAAAAGAATTCCTCTGCATTTATGAGTCCGCGATCGAAGCGGCTCATGGCGACGAAAATACCAAGGCAAAGGTAATACATCTCGCTCTAGACGGCATCGCCCGTTCTTGGTATTTCAATTTACCAGCCAATAGCATTTACTCATGGAAGCAATTGCGTGATGTCTTTGTCCTTAACTTTCGAGGCACTTATGAGGAGCCGAAGACGCAGCAGCATCTACTCGGCATTCGCCAGAGGCCGGGGGAGTCGATAAGGGAGTACATGTGTCGCTTCTCTCAAGCCCGGTGCAAAGTTCAAGACATAACCGAGGCGTCTGTCATAAACGCCGCTTCGGCCGGTCTACTCGAGGGCATACTCACAAGAAAAATCGCCAACAAGGAGCCACGGACGCTTGAACACCTACTTCGCATCATTGACGGGTACGCAAGGGGCGAAGAGGATCCCAAGCAACGGCAAGCAATACAAGTTGAGTATGATAATGCTTCCGTCGCCGCTGCCCAAGCCCAAGCACAAGTTCAAGTTACCGAACCACCTCCTCTCGCTGTTCGCCAGTCCCAGCCGGCGATCCAAGGACAGTCGCCAAGGCAAGGTCAAGCCCCCATGACCTGGAGGTAGTTCAGAACCGACCGTGCGGGCAAGGCTGTGATGGCTGTCGAAGAAGTGCAAGCCCTCCGCAAGGAGTTCGACGCCCAGCAAGCAAGCAACCATCAGCAGCCTGTTCGCAAGAAGGTCCAAAGAGACCTCTACTGCGCCTTACACGGACTCTCTTCACACACCACGGAGCAATGCCGAAACATTCGGCAACATGGTAGCATGCAAGACTCAAGGCCGCAGCAGGGAGCAGCTGTCGAAGCACCTCATGAAGCAGCTCAAGAACAAGCACTCCCGGCTGATCAGTGCCAAGAGGCGCAGCGCAGAGTAATCCAAGTGATTACAAGGGCCGACCCGCCGATCCAGCTGTCGAAGCATCAAAAGAAGATGCAACTCCGAACGGTCAACAATATCACTTCGGCAGGCGAAGGGGCCCCGCAGTATCTGAACCAGCAAATCTCTTTTGGGCCAGGAGATGGCGAAGGAGTAATGTTCCCGCATCAAGATCCTCTGGTGATCTCAGCCGAGATAGCTGGTTTCGACGTCCGGCGAATCCTGGTCGACGGAGGAAGTTCGGTCAATGTCATCTTCGCCGAAGCATATGCCAAGATTGGGTTGACTACCCAAGCCCTTACCCCAGCACCAACATCGCTCCGAGGATTTGGCGGAGAAGCAGTTCAAGTTCTTGGCCAAGCACAGTTGATGGTAGCCTTCGGCACGGGGGAAAACAGACGCGAATAGCAAGTTATGTAAGCCCTTCGGCACCATGTAAGCCTCTCGGCAAGAAAAAAAAGAAAAAAAGAAAAAAAAGAGGAAAATGAAAAAAGACAAAAAACTGGATGTAGGGCTATTATCCACCACGGAGGCCCAAACCAGTATAAAATCTTTGTGTCCTCTGCCTTCTTTTTATTTGTTTGTGTGATTGATAATTTGTGGAAAAACCCCAAGGCAAACGCTTGATCAGCGAAAAAGGCCAGGGGGCGAAACGAATCGGCTGAAGCATCGCTCGCCGAACGGTTGAAACCGCAACAGCTTGTTTCAGAGAACAATTAGCCGAACACCGTTACACTCGATCAAAAGGAAAGCACGAGTGCTTCCTACAACATAGAACAAAACGGATCGAAAACGGAAGCCGAAAGCTGAAAAGTCAAAACCTATTTCGCTAATATATGCAAAGGGGCCGACACGTTCCGACACAACAAAAAGCACGCGAAGTGACAATGCAAAAATAGCGAAAAGGAAATAAAACACACCTTTATTGATTTTAAATAAAAATGTATCGAAGAATACAAACACATCACAATGGTACAAGTGAAGAGAAAGGAGCAATGGCGTTACAGCCCAGCTTACAGATAAATTACATCTTCGCCCCCACGATCTCTCTCTCTCTCTAAGGAATGATCGGGCGAACTAGGTTCGTCATCACTACTAATATCATACACAACCTTAAGAGGAGAAGGGGGCGAAACACAGACTAGACTGTAACGACGCTGGGAGATCGGCTCCTGCCGATCAGTCTTCTGATGGTTTCGCCAAAAGCGAGCCATATCCTCCAAACGTCTTGGATGAACAAGATCGTAGTCTTCTAAGGTTCGCCCAGGGTGCGCCCGAAGCCACCCGGCAACCTTAAAAACCTTATAGCTGCGGTCGTTTATCACCATTTCACGATAAGTAGGCCAAAATGGGCATCGCACCTTCGGCAAATCCTTTAATGCCACAAATTTCTCGTTTTGGTTTCGCCAACTCCCAGAAGGGGGCCGAATGCACAACTTTCGGCGAACACCCTGGTAGACAGTGCAAAAAGGGCAAAAGGCGAATTGCATAGTAAAAATAGGCGAAAAAAGAGAAAGTATTGCATAATGTGAAATAGGCGTAATCATAAATACGCCAAAGACTTCGACCACAAAAAAGTGGCTAAGAGTGTGTCATATATTCAAAATATCCAAGGGCCCCTTTTTCGGCTACAATAAGGAGGGTTAGCGGCAGCCCGCCGAATATACATCGTTCGCCACTCCCGGCGAACACAAAAAGAAGAAGGGAAACTACAAAAATCTAAGGAAAGGGCGCAGGGCCTCACACCTCTGGGTGATTCTAGGCATCGCCTCCACCCCCTTTGGCCGCCGCGTCCTCTTCTTCGCACAGGTCTGCCGCCTCTGCCTTCGCCAGTTGCTCCAAAAGGCGCGCCTTGGCAGTGGACCAGCCATCCTTCTGCCAGAACTGTTTCCGCCACGCACGAAGCATGGGCCAAATGTTCTGCGCACTGATCTCCTAGTCCCCCTTCGCATAGTTAGGGAACTCGGTAACGTGCTCACAGCCGAACTGTGGCAGAAGACCCATAGTAAAGGCCGCCGATACACGCGGACAGCAATCGCCGTACGCAATGGCGCAGTCCGAAACCGATCCACCAGCCTGCTGGGTCCAGTCGAAGAAGTCGAAGGCCGAGGCATCTTCGGCAAGGACCCCTCGCACTTTTGCACCCATGTCAGTAAGGGCGAGGCGAAACGTTTGGCACGCTGTTCTCGCGGATTCGGTAGTTTTCGCCATCTCCCGCGAAAACCGCTGTGACTCCTCCACAGCGCTCGCTTCGGCCTTGCTGACCTCCAGGCGAAGAGCCTCCATCTTCGGCTCAGTAAGGTTATAATAATCTGTCAGCACGGCAGAATAGGCCTTTTCTTTCTTCAATTCGGCCTGGAGGCAATCAACCTCAACTATGGCTTCTCTCCCTTTCTCCAGTTCGGCCTTGAGGCGATCGTCCTCGGCCCTAGCCTCTCTTCCTTTCTCCAACTCGGATTGGAGCCGCTTGTTTTTGGATTCCGCCTCTTTCAGGGTGTTGGCGAGGGCCTCCATCTCCAAGTTCTTGTGGCCTATTTCGTCATCCTTGGCCCGAAGATGGTTCTTAAATCCGTCAAGACGGGCCCGCACGGTTCGTTCTGTCGAACAGTGAGCTGCAAAATAGGAACGGGCGAAGAGAACAAATGTTAATTATGAGACATGTAAAAAAGAAGAGGAAAACCAACAAGAGAGAAAAAGCATACCCGAACCGCCAAGCTTTTAATAGCAGAACACCCCTCATCGAACTCATTCAGTTCGGTGAATAGGCTCGGGGTGCTGGCAGGTAAGACAAGATTGCTTACTCCCTCGACAAAGGGAATAAGGTCTGCCCGGGTCTCGAAATCGCCAGGGGCGAAATGGGGCGCCGCAAGGGAGTACTCTGAGGCAGATGTTTCGACTGCCGCACCCTTCCCCTTCGCCTTGACTAGCGGCGAAACAACCGGTTGACGCAGAGGGCTACCGAAGACCCTCGCCGCAGGTGTCACGATCCGTTCCGCGGAGGCTGAAGCCTCGGCGGTGGCGCTACCGCCTGCCCCATCAGCACCGAGTGAAATAATGGGGGCAGTCGAAAGGTCCAGGCTGCGGCCAGCGGGCGAAGTCGGAGTCTCGTCAGAAGACTCGTCATCGCTGAAGACGCGAGCGACATCGACGAGTCCTTTCTTTTTGGAAATCTTTTTGACCGGACCTCCCTTTGCTGCCTTGCCTGCCGAAAACGCAATTAGCACCTTCACCCCATCCAACTCCTTTCGACAAAGGGGGGAGGTGTTCGAATCCACCCCGGTCTCGTTGTGACCTAGGCTTAGAGTAGGAGTGTAGCCAAGGGTGTCGACGCGGTTTTCGACCGCCTCGTCCGCGGCCTTTTCGGCCACGACCTCCACCTCCTCCCCTTCCTCCCCTTCCTCCTCGTCGTCATGCTCTTCGACGTCGTCCTCGTCGTCGGTGTCGGAATTAGACGAAATAGGAACCCTTCGCTTCCTGGGCGCAAGCTTCACTTGTCCGCGCGTTCGCTTTCGTGAAGGTCCTGCATCATCGTCGGCCTTGTGGAGATTCGCCTGGGGAGGCAATTCGTCATTGTAAACCCGGTTCGCCCGGCCAGCTGCTTGTCGCATCAGCAGCTAGCTATACTCGACGACCGACACGTCGCCGATCATCCTACGGGCTTCGGCGTCAGCCTGGTCGAGGATCAACACTACAAAAATAAAGGGTGTAGCCACATTAAGTGTTGAACAAAGCAAAATAACAAAGAGCAGTCTTACCATTCGTCCCTTCAGGGGGAACCAACTTCGGCAAACCATCAACCTCTTCGCCTTGCTCAACTGTGACTTGCCACGACTGGGAGAGGGGAAAGATGCGAAGCATGCAGAATTCTTCCACCAAGTCACGGCAGCTAAGGCGGGAGCAGACCTTACGCAGTAGAGGGAACCGCGCCTCCATAGCACCGTCCACGGTGATCTTGGGTTTTCGGTTCGGCGCAATCGCCCTGCGCCGGCACCGAAGGGCTTTCGCGGAGTCAGAACCAACCTCGAAGGGGATGGTGTGGTAAAACCACCTCGCCATCCAATGGCGGTCCTACTTCGACATGGCGGCGTTCACCGGCCAGAGATCGAACCGCTCGGGCGAATATTAAAGTTTACGCTCCCGAACACTGTCTTCTTCGTTCCAGCCGGGGTAATCACCATCTTCGAATTCACGGTGGCGAAGAATATGGCACCAAAGAGTTCGGCGCTAGGCTCAAACCCAGAAGTCCGGCACGCCCAGTCGGAGATAGCAATCCAGACCAGCGCCGACGGGCTCAACTGTGGGAGCTCCACCTGGAAAAGTGTCACGCCCAGAAATTCACGAACCAGAATTTCTAAGATGAATGTGCATTAAATCCCTGTCCAGGACCAACCAGGGTACACAAACGACAATTGTTGACATACAGATCCACGTCTTACAAAAATAGAAAAGATTACACATGCAGTGGAAAAAGATAAAACGAACTAAACTTGGAAGCTTGACTTCTGCAGCGGGGCGACTCCACTCCACAGGCTATCCTTGACGGCAGCGACGAAACCAACTTCAACAGGACAGCTCCCACTAGGAAGATCTTCAACTTTGGTGTGGGGGAAAAGAGAGCAAGACTGAGTACTACCCACTGTACTCAGCAAGTCACACCGGAAGAGGAGGTATGGTGCAGGATATAACCAAAGGAGGCTAAGGGTTCATTTGCAATAAAGCAGGCATTTAAAAACAGAAGTTGAAAGCAGTAAAATAGTTGTAGTAATTAAGCAATATTAACCAATCACTGTCCAACACTACACCACGTTGCAACAGGCCCAACCAACCACCTGAACTACACCAGTTCATTAAGCTAAACTAGGGATGAGACTAATCACGGTGAATCTGGTTGATCGCCCATAACCACGGGCACGGCTATTTGAATAGTTTTACTCTGGCTAGAGGTGTACAACTGTACCCACAAGACACGATTCCACACATGTTGCTATGGCCCGAAGTATCACCATGATACTACAAAGGGGGAAATCATGACAAGACCCTCCGCATAACCCTCCCCTAACCACCCACACCACGCTAAGGTTTCACCCTCACCCCCAACGGGTAGTGGGAGGTCCCCTCTTGCGCCGCGGTGAATCCGGCAGCTGGACAACCGGACACCCCAGCCGACCCAACTCCATCACGCCCACCCTCACCACCAGTGCCTAGGAAAGGGTCGAGCTATACTTCAGATCAAGCAGTAACCCAATCCCGCTTGTGGTAAGCACGGTAAGTCTCCCAGGGTTTCCCGTGAACCGGTCCTTAATTGTCATGGGTGCGACCAGCAAAACCATGCACCCACAGCCCACCATTCAGTGTATTTTATTTAACTAAAACCATTGCGGTGGCACCAATCCAAAGCTATGGTAATAGTCAAAGTCTATGTAATAATGTGATCCCATTTGTGTACTAGTTGAGCTAAGCATGGATAAGCATTTCCTAAACCAACATCTAGTTATTTTGATACCCAAGTTATCAATGGCATAGGGTAAACAATGTATGGCTGAGTAATAGGACCCATCCCACATGACATTGTAAAAGAATGCAACATTTAATAGAAATGCGGGATATTTGTAAATTGAAAACAATATGATCAAATGTAAAGCATGACTTGCCTTGCTCTCGCACTGATGAGCCCACAGCAACGACTTCGTGGAACCGTGGATCGACGAAACGGCCGAAATCTACGCGACAAACAAAGCACACAAGCAAAACATGCTATAAGACTACTGAAACAGGAAACAAAACCATTTTTAATGGATTCTAGGGGTTTTTATGAATTTACTGAGACTTGAATGGACTTAAACGGAGCTCGGATGAATTACTTATGAATTTCAGAAGATAAACTGTGTTTTTACTAATAAAGAAAAGGCCTTAATTAATTATTGCGCAATAAATCCCAGGTTGACGTCAGCAAGGGGGGAAGCGCCGACAGGCGGGCCCCGCATGTCAACGGCACAAGACGGCCGATCCACCGTGGACCAGGACCACGCGGGTGGTCCACCGCGGGTCCACGGGACCGACGGTCCGGATCGGCCTGAGGCCGATCGGACGGTGCGGGCGGCGGCTTAGCACAGCTCGGCTCGGCACAAAGCCGGCCGGCCGGCCATGAGGGTGCGGCGGCGGCGGCAAGCGGCGACGGCAGGCGACGGCGCAGGAGGCGGCGGCGCGGGAGGCGGCGGCGGATGGCGCATAGGCCAGCGGCGGCGGCCGAAGGCGATGGCGAGCGCGCGGAAAGCGGCGGCGCGCGCAGGAGAGAGGGAAGGAGGGAGGAGAGGGGCTCCTTACCGGAGGGTCGGCGGCGACCGGAGTAGAGGATGGAAGCGGCGGCAACGGCCGGCGAACGGACGGCCCGACGAGCAGCGACGACACCCTAGGAGAAAAAGACAGGGGTTAGGAATAGAGGAAGGAAGTCCACGGCGATCGCCAATGTCGGCCGGAGTGGGAGGGGAGGGAATTCTCATCGGCAACACGAGGGAAAAGGGGCTCTGGCAGCGATTTGCGGCAACTGAGCGGCAGATGAGGAGCGGACGGCACCGGGGATCGCGAAGGCGGTGGTGGCGAGGCTCTACGACGGCCCTAGCGGCGGCTAGCGGCTGCCGGAGGCGGCGGTACGCGGCAACGCGTGGGGAGAGCGGTACGGCGACGGTGCACGGCAGGCGAGCGGTGGCCGATGTAGCTCTCGCGGCGGCGGAGCTAGCGGCAGTGGCCCTAGCAGCGGCGGCATGTGGCCGGAGATGGGCAGCGGCGGCGGAGCTCGGCGAGCGCGGCGCGACGGCAGTAGGGGGCGTGGGAGAGGACGGTGAATGGGGGAAGCGAGAGAGAGAGCTCGGGGAAGGATTTTTTTGGGCGCTTGAGGGGCGAAAACAGCCAGGGATGGCCCCTATTTGGTCGGCGATGTGGGGAGTGGAGGGAGAGAGAGAGGGGGTGTTGGGGGATTTCAAATCCCCCACTACTTGCGGGCGCGCGCGCGCGTGCGGGAGATGCGGGGGAGAGGGCGGCGACGTGGATGCGAGGTGAGGGCGGAGTGGGGGCGCGGAGAAAGGTGGGAAATGGCGGCGGCGGCGGCGGTTGCCGCCGGCTGGAGGAGGAAGACGGGGCCGACAGGTGGGCCCCACCTGTCGGTGACCCGGGGAGAGGAAGGAGGCGGCTTGGGCCGGCCCAGCAAGAGGGAGGGGGCGCGGGAGAGAGATGGGCCGACAGCCCATCAAGAGAAAAAAGGAAGGAAAAGAAAAGAGAAAAAGGAAAAGGATTTTCCTCGGATTAAAATATTGCGCCTGCTCATTTTTAATTGGTTAAAATTATTTCCAAGGCTCTGAAAATTCCAATAAAAATCTTGTTAATGTATTGGAGCATGGGGAACTCAAGAAAAATTCCACCACGCCGATTCCAATTATTAATTGCATTTATTAATTAGGGATTTAACTCTAGGTTAATTAGAACAATTTCTTCGGACAATTTATTTAACAATTTTCAAAGAAAGAAGAAGGGGAAAACTTCAGGGCGTGACAAACCTATCCCCCTTAAACGGAATCTCGACCCCGAGATTCGGAAGAGGTGGCGAAGAGGTGCGGATGGGCAGCCTTCAACTCATGTTCTCTTTCCCAGGTGGCCTCTTCCTCTGAGTGATGGCTCCACTGAACTTTGCAAAATTTGGTTACTTTATTTCTGGTCCTTCTCTCACTGGTTTCAAGGATCCGAGTTGGCTTCTCCACATACGTCAGATCTTCCTGAATTTCAATGTGATCCGGACTTGCCTGTTCCTCAGGAACTCTCAAACATTTCTTCAACTGAGAGATGTGGAAAACATTATGAATTCCAAGCATGTTGGAGGGAAGCTCAAGCTGGTAAGCGACTTCACCTCTACGTTCCAAGATTCTGTATAGTCCCACAAAGCGTTTCCCTGATGATTCTGACTTTTTCCTCTGCCTCGGTTAGCACTTCTGTTCCAAATAGTTGGCATTCTCCTGTCTGATCCCAGAAGAGAGGTGTGCGGCATTTACGACCATACAACGCTTCGAACGGACCCATTTGCAAACTGGCCTGATAGCTGTTGTTGTAAGAGAATTCTGCATAAGGCAGACTTTTATCCCAAGCTCCACCAAAGTCAACTGCACAGTCTCGCAACATATCTTCCAATATTTGATTGACTCGCTTGGTCTGACCATCAGTTTGCGGATGATAAGCCGTGCTGAAATTTAAACGAGTCCCCAGTTCTTCTTACAGTTTCTGCCAGAACTTTGAAGTGAATTGACTTCCTCGATCAGATACTATCTTCTTAGGCACCCCATGCAAACACATGATTCTTGAAAGGTAGAGCCTAACAATCTTTTCCCAGTATAGGTAGTGTGCACTGGAATGAAATGAGCAACTTTGGTGAGTCGATCCATGACTACCCAGATTGAATCGTGCCCCGATAACGTCCTGGGCAGACCGGTGATGAAATCCATTCCAATCTCTTCCCATTTCCATTCCGGGATCTGAAGAGGTTGTAGCAATCCTGCAGTCTCTGGTGTTCTGCTTTGACTCGCTGACAAACATCGTAGAGTGCAACGAATTCGGCAATTTCTCTTCTCATGTTGGCCCACCATAATTTCTCTTTGAGGTCCTGGTATATTTTAGTACTGCCGGGATGAATTGAATATTGAGTCTGATGGGCCTCTGTGAGTATTAGGTCTTTCAACTCTTTGTCTTTAGGTACGCACAATCTTTCTCCCAACCAGATTGTGCCGTGCTCATCCTCCTGAAAATCTCAGGCTTTTCCAACCCTCATATTCTTTTGCAGCTCAGCTATTTCAGGATCATTTACCTGAGCTGCTCTGACTTGATCCACGAGCGTAGTCCGTGCCTCTAGGGCAGCCACGTACCCAAGTTTAGACGCTCAAGGTCTTGCTGCAATTCATCACACATGCCTTCAATACATAGGGTATTGCAATAGCTCTTTCTGCTCAGAGCATCTGCCACCACATTTGCTTTGCCTGGATGATAGTGTATCCCCATGTCATAATATTTTATTAGCTCCAACCATATTCGTTGTCGGAGGTTCAAGTCAGGCTGAGTGAAGATATACTTCAGACTCTTGTGATCAGTGTAGACTTCACAGCGGTTCCCAATAAGATAGTGCCGCCAGATTTTCAAAGCATGAACCACTACTGCCAACTCAAGGTCATGAGTAGGATAATTGCTCTCATGTGGACGCAACTACCGCGAGGCATATGCGACCACTCTGCCTTCTTGCATCAACACACATCCCAGCCCTTGGCGAGATGCATCACAATAGACCTAGAAGTCTTTCGTCTGGTCTGGCAGAATTAGAACTGGTGCAGATACTAACCTTTTCTTGAGTTCTTCAAAACTTTGGTTACACTCAGCTGACCACTTGAAGTTTTCATCTTTCTTCAGAAACTGAGTCATGGGCCTGGCAATCTTAGAGAAATTTTCAATGAACCGACGGTAATAGCCCGCAAGTCCAAGAAAACTCCGGATCTGAGAAACTGTCTTTGGTGAGGTCCACTTAGTGACTGGCTCCACATTCGACGGATCCACTGCCACACCTTGAGCAGTAATGATGTGACCAAGAAATTTGACCTCCGATAACCAGAAGTCACACTTGCTGAACTTGGCATATAACTGGTGCTCCTTCAATTTCTCGAGTACCAGACGGAGGTGTTGCTCATGTTCTTCTTCAGAATTTGAATAGATAAGTATGTCGTCAATGAACACCACTACAAACTTATCAAGAAACTCCATAAACACTTTGTTCATCAAGTTCATGAAGAAGGTCGGTTCATTGGTGAGTCCGAATGACATAACCGTGCACTCAAACAACCCAAACCGAGTGGTGAAGACTGTCTTGGGAATATCCTCTTCTCGGATTCTCAACTGGTGATAGCCTGATCGCAGGTCTATCTTGGAAAACACTTTAGCTCCTTTTAACTGATCAAGGTCATCAATTCTTGGCCATGGATATTTGTTCTTGATTGTGACCTCATTAAGGGCGCGATAATCCACGCACATCCTCTTCGTCTTGTCCTTCTTCTCCTCAAAAATGACCGGAGCACCCCAAGGCGAAGTACTCGGTCGGATGTACCCTTTCTGCAGCTGTTCATCAACCTGCTTCTTGACCTCTGCTAGCTCATTAGCTGCCATTCTGTATGGCCTCTTGTAAATTAGAGCAGTTCCGGGTGCCAAATCAATTCGGAACTCGATCTCTCTCTTGGGTGGCATGGCGATGGTAGTGAGGTCTTCAGGAAACACTTCAAGATACTCTTGTACTATGGGAATATCCTCCAACTTCTTGGGACTTTTCTCCACTATTTCTGTCTGATCCTCAGTAGCAGCCTAATTCAGACTTACTATAGACTTCTGTGGCACTAGACAATGAAAGGTGATCTTCTCTCCTTTGTCGTTGGTTAGGGCGATGGTACGACTGGCGCAGTCAATCACTCCCTTGTGTCTGGTCAACCAATCCATCCCGAGAATGACATCAAGGTCTTTGGATTTGAGAAGGATGAGGTCGGATAGAAATTGTGATCTTTTGATCTCTACAGTCACTGAGGGGTAGTAGTGTGTTGTCTTCATGTCACTTCCAGGGGTATGAACCCGCATCGGTGTTTTAAGTTCCACTACTGATAATCCATGTGTCCCAGCAAACTTCTTGGAAATGAAAGAATGCATTGCACCTGAATCAAAAAGAACTATTGCCGGATATGAGTTCACTGGAAACGTGCCCAACACGACCTCTGGTGCTGTTTGTGCCTCCTCTGTAGATGCATGATTGACGCAAGCCAGGATGAACCTGGGTCCAGCGCGCTTCAGCTTCGCACACTTGCCAGCAAAGTGACCGTGCTTGCCACAGTTGAAGCAGGGTCTTGGCTTTATTGCAGACTCCTTGTGCTGTTCTGACTGAGCCAGCATAGCTGGCAGATCTGATTGAGCTGGTGCCATTAGTGGGGGTGGAATTGAGTTGTGGTGGTGCTGTTCACTGCTGTTGTGACTGCCACCGTTGTAGTCGTTGTTGAAGTTATTCGGGTGGTAAGGACGGTGTTGACGGATGATCAGGGTGGAGGGCTCACCTAGCTGTCCCGTCATGAAGCGAGGCTTCGGATTGTTCCCCTGAGGAGTCCTGAACTAAGCTGCCTTTCATTTACGGTCCATTTTGTTGCGTTGCTCTTCTTGACGGATAGCCTTGTCCACAAGCTTCTCAAAGTCCTCATAGACTCCGAAGATCAGCTGGTTAGTCAACTCATCATCAAGGCCAAACAAAAACTTCTCCTGCTTCTCGGCATCGGTGCGCATGTCCTCAAGAGCGTAGCGCGCAAGGCGGTTGAACTCGTGCAGGTACTTTGTAACTGTCCTGGTTCCTTGTTGCAATGCACAAAACTCTCTTTTCTTTTGTGCCATAATCCCCTCAGGAATCTGTGCCTTCCTGAAGCTTTGACAAAACTCTGCCCAAGTAACCTCCGTTGCAGCTGGACGGGTTATCACATAGTTGTCCCACCAGGCAGAAGCAGGACCTAGTTGTCCCACCAGGTAGAAGCAGGACCTTGCAACTGGTGTGTAGCAAAAGCCACCTTCTCTTGGTCATTGCATTGCAGAAGGTTCAGCTTCTTCTCAATAGCACGGAGCCTGTCGTTGGCCTCTATTGGGTTGGTAGTGCTTGAGAAAGTAGGTGGCTTGATACGGAGGAAGTCTAACAGTTTGGATAGGTGCGATGGTGGAGGACCAAACTGCTGGTTCTGCTGCGCTTGCTGCAACATCTGATGGTAATGTTGCTGCATCTGTTGCATCATCATTGTCATCATCTGAGTGATCGTTGGGTTCTAAGGCGGTGGAGATGAACTGCTGCCAGATACACCACTGGTATGTGCTCCATCGATCTGCTCTTCGCTGCCACTGGCGTCGTTGGAGTCACGAGGATCATTCCTTGTCTTCACCATCTGGAGGGGGATAGGTAGAAATAAGAGAAAGGAAGAAAACAGATGGCTTAGAAACTAATCTTTCTTATAAATTTATGTGCAATTATCTGACTTGAATTAAAACACTAAAAAGGAGACAAGCAACTCCTAATTAAGGCAGTCATACCACTGACACATGATATCGACCGCCGACTAACCCACAAGCAACAAACCTAAACACAGAAACTAGCAAGCAAACAAAACTAAGAAAACGTTAAGGCTAAAGGTGGCGACTCTGAAGCTCGGAGCGGCGCTTGCGATCAAAGAACAGGTCTGACATCTAAAGAGGACAGAGGGATAGGAACCAACGCATGCTCAAATCCAAATTAAACAAAGCAACAAATGACTCAAGAACCTAGCCAAGCATGATGATTTTTATGCATGGAACATTATTCATGATCCCAAAAAAAAGATACTAATGACACTGACTAAGCCATAACTTATTGCATGAAATTGATGCATGATAAGAATGATGCGCATAAAGATTGCACCCCAACGAACCTAGACACGACTTAGTGCATATCACCTAACAAATTCCCGACTGACCGTCGAATAAATTCCAAATAAACCTTCACTAAAACCCTAGACTGCCTCTAGCCGAGAAATCGATTAAATAGCGATCAAGATTTTTCTCCGAAAAATCAAAAGAACGAACCCCAAATTTTCCTAAACAAATCCAAGTGCAAGAGCATATGCAGATGAAAAGGTTTCAAAGGGCTCTTAGGGTTTCCAGTTTGCATGTCCTACGGTCAACCAGGCTCTGATACCAACTTATCATGCTCAGAAATTCATGAACCAGAATTTCTAAGCTGAATGTGCATTAAACCCCTGTCTAGGACCAGCCAGGGTACACAAACGACAATTGTTGACATACAGATCCACGTCTTACAAAAATATAAAAGATTACAAATTCAGCGGAAAAGGTAAAAGCGAACTAAGCCTGAAGACTTGACTCCTGCAGCGGGCGACTCCATTCCACAGGCATCCTTGACAGCAACGACGAAACCAACTTCTTTGAGACGGCTCCAACTGGGAAGAACTTCCGCCCTGGTGTGAAGGAAAAGAGAGCAAGACTGAGTACTACCCACTGTACTCAGCAAGTCATACCGGAAGAGGAGGTATGATGCAAGGTATAACCAAAGGAGGCTAGAGGTTCATTTGCATAATGCTAGCATTTAAAAGCAGTAAAACAGTTGTAGAAATTAATCAATATTAACCAATCATTGTCCAACGCTACACCATGTCCCAACCAACCACCTGAACTACACCAGTTCCATTAGCTAACTAGGGTTGAGACTAATCACGGTGAATCTGGTCAACCGCCCATAACCGCGGGCACGGCTATTCGAATAGTTTTACTCTGATCAGAGGTGTACAACTGTACCCACAAGACACGGTCCCACGACACGTTTCCGTGCGCCGACATGCCACCACGACATACCAAAAAGAGGCCGTGACAAGACCCTTCGCATAACCCCTTCTAACCAATTGCACCACACCTCATGTTTCACCCCCACTCCTCGCAAGGCAGCGGGCAGTCCCCTCTCGTGCCACGGTGAATCCGGAAGCCAATCAACCGGACACCCCGGCCGACCCAACTCCATCACGCCCACCCTTGCCTGGGTACGTCGGCTAGAGGAAAGCTACACTACAAGCCCAGCCATTGCCCACGCTGACTTGTGGTAAGTACGATAAGTTCTTCCAGGGCATCCCGCGAACCAGTCCTTAATCGCCATGGGCACGACTAGCAAAACCATGCACCCCTAGCCCACCATGTAGTGTATTTTAATTAACTAACACCATTGCGGTGACACTAATCCAAAGCTATGCCAATAATCAAAGTCTATGCATTAATGTGATTCCCCCTTTGTGTACTAGTTGAACTAAGCATGGCTAAGCATTCCCTAAACCAACATCTAATCATTTTAATACCCAAGTTATCAATGGCATAAGATAAACAATATATGGCTGAGTACGAGGACCCATCCCACATGATATTGTAAATCAATGCAACATTTAATACAAATGCAGGACACTTGTCAATTGGGTACAATATGATCAATTGTAATGCATGACTTGCCTTGTTCTCGCACTGATGAGACCACAACGTCTTCGAGAAACCACGGATCGACGGAACGGCCGAAATCTACGCGACAAACAAAGCACCCAAGCAAAACATGCTATAAGTCTACTGAAACAGGAAACAAAACCATTTTTAATGGATTCTAGAGATTTTTCTTGATTTACTGAGACTTGAATGGACTTAATCGGAGCTCGGATGAATTTTCTATGAATTTTAGAAGATTACCTGTGTTTTTACTATAAAAGAAAAGTCCTTAATCATTTTTTGCGCAATAAAGCATCCCAGGCTGACGTTAGCAGGGGCGCCCATAGGCGGGACCCACGGTCAGTGACTCAAGGGGGAAGGGAGAGATGCCGGCGGGTGGGCCCCACCGGGCAGCGGAACATGAGGAGGAGGAGGTGGCTCAAAGGGCAGCGGAGCGAGGCGCCTGGCTCGGCTCGGCTCCAAGCCGACCGACCGGCTATGGCGAGCGGTTGCGGCACGCGCGACACGGCCACCGGCGGCGACCGGCGGCGCACGACGGCGGACGGCGGCATGCGACGACGCGGCGGCGCGGCATCGAGGCGCGTCGACACGGCAAAAGCGGCGGGCGGCACGGCAGAGAGAGAGGAAGGGAGGGGAGATCCTCACCGACGACGAACGGGGTCGGCGAGCGACTGGCAGACGGCGACAAGCGGCGAACGGGCTTCGGAAGGGCCTAAGGAGAGACCCGAGAGGAGTTAGAGGGAGGGAGAAGGTCCATGGTGAGCGGCAATGCCAATCGAAGGTGGGGAAAAATGGGGTGCTCACCGGTGTGCGAGGAGGGATGAATTCCGGTGGGATTCCAGCGACGGGAGACGGCGGCCGAGAAGCGGGTGGCACCGGCGATCGCGGAGGCGGCGGTCGCGAGGCTAGATGGCAGCCCTAGCGGCAGCTAGCGGCTGCCGGAGGTCGGCGGCGGGCGGCGGCGCTAGGGGAAAATGGTGCGGCGACGATAGAGGGCTCGGGAGAGGGCGGCGAGAGCGAAAAACGAGAGAGGGCGACGCGGGGAGCGTTTTATAGGTGGAGGGGGGAGGCAGACGTGGCCGGGGGCGGCCGGATTTCTCGCCGACAACGTGGGGAGGTGGGGGAGACAGTGGGGGATTCGAATTCGAATCCCGCTGTTGCGGGATGCGCGCGCGAGCGGGAGGAGTGGGGAAGTGGGCGGGGCGACGTGGGCGCGGGACGCGGGTAGAGTGGGGGCACGAGGTGGAGCGGAGAAAGCGGCGGCACGGGCGGCTTCGGCAACGGTTGCCGCCGGCTTGGGGAGCGGCGGCGGGAGGTGGAAGAAGGGGCCGACAGGTGGGCCCCACCTGTCGGTGACCCGGAGGGGGAATGGAGGAGCTGGCTTGGGCCGGCCCAGCCGAGGGAAGGCCGGCGCGGGAAGAGTGGGCCGACGGCCCAACAAAGGAAAAAGAGGGAAAATAAAAAGAAGAAAAGGAGAAGGGATTTTCTTGGGATTAAAATATTGCACATGCTCTTTTTAATTGGTTAAAATTATTTATAAGGCTCTGAAAATTCCACTAAAAATCATGTTAGTGTTTTCTGACATGTAGAACCCAAGAAAAATTCAACATGCCATTTCCGATTATTAAATACATTTATTAATTAAAGAATTAGCTCTAGGTTAATTTAAACAATTTCTTCAAGTGATTTATTTAACAAATTTAAAGCAAGGAGGGGAACTTCAGGGCGTGACAGTTTGCTTATGATCAATCTAGAGCTAGAAGCACAAAACTAAAATTGGAAAATATTAATGAGGCTAATGCTAATATAGTGGATAGTTCTAAATCATTTGATAAGGAAAATATAAGCAACTGTGTAGCCGAATGGGTAGATAGCAAATCTAAACCATTCGTTTGCTTAGCTTTAAAACCATCTCCACAAAAGTGTCAGTTAAAGGAAAAGAAGTATACTTTTGATTGGATTATGTGCGATCATATTTTTGATGATTTGGTAAAAAATGGTTATATTAAATTACTTGATCACTATGTCATGCCATCGCTTCCAGATTTAAAAGAACGAATTCATTGTAAGTGGCACAATTCGTTCGATCATTGTACTAGTGATTGTAATATTTTTTGTCAGAAAATACAATCGGCTATTGATGAAGGCCGATTGCATTTTGCAACTCCAAAAAAGTCATATGCTAAGGATGACCGTTTTGATAAAAGAAATAGGTCTAGGTGGTCTAGGAAGAAGTCTTCGGCACAGGCGGGAGGTAGTTCAACAAGGAAGCAAATCTGGGTGCCAAAGTCTAGAGGTCAAGAAAAGAGCCTAGCTGCTGGTGCACATGTGAGTGTACAAAATGCTTCAGTTCAGAAAAAGGCTATTGTACCTCGGGGGCATGCACATGTACAACAGGTAGAAAATGTACACCATGTGAATATGAAGCGAGAGGCATCTTCGGCAGAGTTAGTAACAAGTCAGAATCCGCCAAAGAGCTCGGGAGGTAATGGCAGCCAATCGAGACACTCACACGGCTTGTCAAATTGGCAGAAGAAGCAGCTCCACAAGCTAACTGCAAAAAAGCTGAGGGAGAGAGGTATGGCATGGGTTCCTAAAGAAAGTGTTCAGGTGCAGAATGAAATAGATGTTAAAGTTGAAGTGGAGGCAAAGAATGAGAAAGGAGTTAGGAGGTGTGCGCCAAATCAACAGTTTGCATCTAATCAACAGTTTGCATCTAATCATCAGGTTCTTTCGCCACCATATTATATATATTCTTCACTTATGCCACCGATACCTATGTCATGGAATCAATTCTCAGGTACGTATGGTTATCCTTCATGGTTTTATTCTTATCCTTGGATGTCATATGGGTCTTTATATCATGGAGGGATGTTACCATATAGTTATGCATATTGACTAATTACTATAAATGTTGATATTAATTTTTAGAGACCGAAATAGTTAAGGGCTAGAGATATTTTGTATTCTTGTATTTATATATATTATTCTTTAGAATTTATTTCGGTCATGTTTTGTGTGGGTTGGCAAGGAGTTGGTACTGTTTTATATTCACCAAGTAATATTGCTTATGACACATTGGTCCCAATCAGTCCGTTTAGAGTATCCTTGGATTTTAGACCGAGTAGATGCTCTATTATTCGGTTTGGAAAGTTTAGTTGTTGTTGGTGTGAGGGGTGTAGATGCTTTCGGTATTTTAATAGTCCAATAGATTAATTAATCTATTTCAGCATTTTCTTGGACTGTTAAATCATTATTTGGACCGGTGTTTAGATACATTGATTGGAAAAATTAACAACGGAAATTCTTTGGCATAATAGGATTCTAGTTATCAAGACAGTAGAGTGTGTTTTTGATAATAGATAAACCGGCTATAATTAGCAGTTTGGATGTAAAATATGCGAGCCGGTTTGTCTAGTGGTGAGGTTGTCGTGTGCGTGTTGTGTGTGGTTCTAGCAGCGATGTTAGTTTTGTGCATAATGGGTGTGTGCGGATGGTATGCATGTTTATTATGCAGGATAATGTTTAGATTTAATTGAATTGTATACTTATTTGGTAAGACAGCCATCCGGCTATTAGGTTATCAGGGGAGTGTTTTGCAAATGCAAAGCCGATGCTGCTAGTCGTCGTGGTTGAGAGTGATCCTAGTGCCCATGAAATTAATTCGGTGCCATACTATTCATATTTTGTACCGAATTGCTTAGGAATAGTATTGTTCTGCACAAGTGTACTCTAGTAGCACTAGCATGGTGTGTGCGTGGGTTCATAGTGACTAATAATTTGCATGTGGAATTAATGGATTCGGTATCACATCGCTTTGAGTAGAGCAGTGGTTCGGCCATGGTGAGTTCAACAGGATCTAAGGCTTGTTTAGTTGATGATGCCGAACCATCATGTAGCAATGGCAGCGGGTGTAGTAGTAAAAATAAAAATAGGTTAATAGGTCTAGGAGATTCGGCATGGGGATCATCAGGGACTGCCGAGTCAGTAGTGACCGGATGATTAGAGTGAGTATTTGGTTGATTATTTGAAAAACCGGGTTAAATGAGAGGTTGAAAAGTTCGGCGATGCATGATTTTTAGATATACTTTGTTGGATGACGTATTATATTGCTGAGCTATATGATGAGTTGTTTTCAATGTATCTAAGTTTAGATATGTTGTTTTCAAAATATTTTGGGTCCAAGAATTGCCCGGAGTTGAGTTAATTCGGTTAGATGGATATTAGGGACAACCGAATTAGTAGTAAAATTTGAACTAAATGGGAAACATTTGAGAAGATATTATCTTTATGCATGGTAGGAAGCTTAATGCTTTGAACGAATACTTATTTGAGTATCATTTTAAGAGAACAACTGTGGAAGGGCTTAGGACCGATACCGTGTGTGCAGTATCGTTCTGAGAGGACGATTGTGGTTTGGTTAATTTTATGGTGTTTTCGGTAAAACAAAATTTATACGTTTTACTTATACCGAAAATAGGGGGGGCATGTGTTTGCATAATAATTTGGCTTTTTGTTAGTGTATCTGGGAAGGCCAAATTATTTAGAATTGAGTTTGTTGGAATTATTAAGGGGTTTGCTTGAGGGTGCTTTGGAATATATGTGGACAGGAATTAGCAGTGCATTATGGACATAATGTGTGCAAATTAATGTGTACAGGGAGGAGACGTTGCATGCGTGCAAATGGCTGGGAGGCTGACTCTGTCAGTTCGGAAATCGTGGAAATAAGCCATGTCTTGTTTGCTTGATAGTTGATCGATCGACCTGAGCTGCTGCTGTGTAGATGCATGGTCTCCTGTATGGAAGACAGCGAGGACGGCCGGATAGTGAATGGCCTGTAATGGAGATATGTGTATCGTTGCAGTAGAGGTACGCCGGTGCTGATCCGAAGAAGCAAAAGCATATGATTTCGCATTGCTAAGGCACAGCCGTGTATGAGGATTGGCCCGGAGCTTCGGCCTTGGTTTCCATCTGATGAGGCTAATTAACGCGTGCAGCGGCGAGGAAGTTTTTTTTTGAGAACAAAGGAAATTTATTCATTAGAAGCATATTACATGAAGGATCTTATCATTCTCAGCTGAAAGATCTGGACAAAGGGGAACCAAGGAGTGAGTTACATTTTGGCAGATTAATTTTTTTTAATTAACGCGTGCAGCGGCGAGGAAGTTTTTTTTGAGAACAAAGGAAATTTATTCATTAGAAGCATATTACATGAAGGATCTTATCATTCTCAGCTGAAAGAGCTGGACAAAGGGCTGCCATTAAAGGGCAACTATTTGGAACCAAGGAGTGAGTTACATTTTGGCAGATTAATTTTTTTTTTTTGAGAACACAATACAAACGCAGGCGCTCACAACGTACGCACACTCATCCCTATGAACGCACACATGCACACCCTACCCCTATGAGCACCTCCGAAAGACTGAGCCACAACGTACGCACACTCATCCCTATGAACGCACACATGCACACCCTACCCCTATGAGCACCTCCGAAAGACTGAGCCAGCATGTCTTGAGATTGACGAAATCACTACAGGCACCTCGCTGTCGACGGGTATGTCGCCTACCACTGAAAGAATAATTAGCCATAAATGCGAGCACCCGTGTCAAATCTAGGATTTGAACCCGGGTGGGCTGGTTCCACCACAAGGAACCTAACCAGTTGAGATATGCTCACTTCGCATTTTGGCAGATTAATTGAGCTGCTTGAGAATTTGTTGATTGTCTAGCCTTTTTTGAAAGAAAATCTGCCACCCTATTCAAGTTTCTAGATATCCAAACCACATTAACTGAATCTCTTTGAGTGAAGTCTTGAAGCTTAAGAAGTAACAGACGAATGCTCCAGTGATGCGGCTGTGAAACAAAGTTTCTGTGACGAAGAAGCTTGACAAGAGTCAAGTTATCTGAGAGAATCACCACACCTGAAAAATTTAACAAATTGCAAACACGAAGAGCCAAGAGAATAACTGCAAGCTCTGCTTGAGTAGCATTTGTGTGAATAGAAGAGCTTGCTTGAATAAACAGAGCTCTATGCGATTGAGGATCATGAACAAAGATCCCAAAACCTAATTTATCATCTTTCCAAGAGGCATCAACAAAACATCTGATTCCCTGGGGAATGTTAAACCCATAATCCATTGTGTAATTGTTATCATGAAGGCAATCTTTAGCAGTTAAGTCAAGAATTTGAGAGAAATTGGCAGCCATAACATTTGCTGCTATGCAAACTTGAACAGGTTCCCAAATCTTCTTTTTGAAATAGAAATCACTCCTAGCTATCCAGATGAACCAAAGCAAAATAGAAAGTTTCTGCAAAGCAGAAGGAAAAGGACAAGTAGCTAGGATAAAAGCCACAATGTCTGGAACCGAATTCATATTGTCGATGATTTGAATGTTCAAATTGAAATCGGATATATGCCAAGAAAGACGAGCAAAAGCACAGTGAAAGAAAAGATGAACAGATGTTTCAGTCATATTACATCTAGCACAAGAGTTTTGAATTTCAGAGATTCTGGCATGTAAGTTATTTGCAGTTGGCAAAGCATTTCGAAGTAATCTCCACATGAAGGTTTTAACTTTGGGAGGAATAAAATTTTCAGCCCAAGATTTTCTCAAAAGATCCAAAGTTAAAGAGGGAATGGCAGTATGAGTCATATGAGAAGCAGCCATTAAATGCTTATAAGGACTTTTAGAAGAACAATCACCTGAAGAAGTGTGCTTCCAGCAAAGTCTATCTGCAACCTGATCATTGTTTACCTGGATTTTCATAATGACCTGGACAGCCTGATCATCAAAAATTCCTTGAATTCTTTTTTCTGTCCCAATTCTTGTTTTCATCCCACAGTTGTTGAACCTTGAAGGTAAGTGGCTTTGCATAGCAGAAGACTTAATATGTTCATGAATGGATTCCGAAATAGGACATCAAGGTTGATTCCAAATCGAAATATTTCCTTGAGAAAGCTGCCAAATAGAGGAGGTTGAGAGATGTTGTCTGATTTTTAAAATTGAAGACCAGAAAACAAATTTTGAAATATTTTTTGAAGCATTCCAAAAGGAACAGTTTGGAAAATACTTGTTTTGAATTATTTGAGAAACAAGATCTGAGGGGTTTGAAATGATGTTCCAAGCTGATTGAATCAGCAAACTTTGGTTGACAAGTAACATATCTCTAATGCCCAGCCCACCCTGAGAGAGAGGTTTGCAAATATCTGACCAAGATCTCCAACAGATACCTTTCTTATCTTCCACATTTTGATTGCCAGCCCACCAAAATTTCCTAATGATAGCAGTGAGCTTAGATAAAAGAGCTTTTGAATGTAAAATGGTGGACATGTAATAAATAGGAATCGAAGCAAAAACTGATTTGATCAGGGCCAAGCGCCCAGCATGAGATAGAGTGCGAGGTCACGTTAGAATGGACCCCGAACAATCTATCAATTTACTATTTTTCTCGTTCTCTACTTTTCTGTTATTTTCTATTTTGCTTTCATGGCTGAATTCTAGCAACCTTAGGATTTGGTTAATCTTTACCGTTTTGCGCGAAAAACGGTCGTGCTTCTCCATGAAAGCGAGGAGGTTATCCTTTACTAGTTTGCTCGGAAACTAGTCGTTCGTCGTCACGTAAGTACGATATTTATCCTCTTTTCTAATTTGCTTGTAAATTAGTCGCTTGATTCCGCGAAAGTGAATTAATCTCGAAATCGGTTTCACTAACCGATTTTGATCTATCGATTTTGGCGACTCTATTGTTTACACCGCAAATCGTTAGGTGATCTTGTGTTGACCATGTAAAAGCGTCAACAAGTATATGGTGCTACAGTGCCGTAGTATGCATATACGTGTGTCTACTGGTGTTAGTATCACTAGAAGGGATACCATCATCTCAATCGGGCAGTAAACCCCATCTCAATCGGGCACGGTGTCCATCACAGGCTAGAAGTCACAGATGTGAAGAGTTATCTCAATCGGGCAAACGGCCGTCACGGATGAATCTATCTCAATCGGGCCCTAATTAAAGCCCGTCACAGATAGCTTTGACCCAGACGACCAGTCAAACTATAGCCCGTCACGAATGACCTATCTCAATCGGGTCACAACTAGCGCCCGTCACAGATGACCCTTATCTGTGACGGGCATCAACTATAGCCCGTCACAGATGAGTCATCTGTGACGGGCATTAACTATAGGGCAGGGCTAGCCAAAAAATAAAATTTATTTATTTTTGGATTATACTCATCTGTGACCGGCATTAGTTAATGCCCGTCACATATGAGTATAACCAAAAAATACTAATGCCGGTCACAGATGAGTATAATCCAAAAATAAATAAATTTTATTTTTTGGCTAGCCCTGCCCTCACTCGTGTGCACCCACGCGGGAAATTCAAACTTCTGGGTCGGTCACCCATCCTGAAAATTGCTCCAGACATCAAAGTTCTTTGGAGATTGGCTTCCGGAAAAGTAGTTGTAACTTGTTGGTATGAGTATTCTATTAATCCTATTAAGCCCTAGGCCAGGATGTCAAATTGGGGTTATTAAAAGATTTCAAATGGAAAAGTCACCGAAACCAAAGTTGTAGAACTCATCGAGGTGCAAAATTTTTATTTTGGTCATTTCTCCATCTGGCTCTATTTAAACAATTTGAAATTTGAAATTCAAAGTTTGAAAAGTTCAAATAGAATTTTAGATCAGTGAACGACTTCAACTGAAAAAGTCATCAACAACAAAGTTGTATAACTCATCAAGATCTATAACTTTTATTTTGGTCATTTTTCTATATAACATTTTTTGAACCATTTGAATTTGAATTTGAAAATATAACAACTTCAAACAACATTTTCAAATATTAAATGATATCAACTGAAAAAGTCATCAACAACAAAGTTGAATAACTCATCAAGATCTAAAACTTTTATTTTGGTCATTTCTTCATATGACAAAGTGATAGTAACATTGTTCACAAAATTGACATATCTCTTATCTGGTTTTATAAACTATAACACATATATGTAAAATTTGTGAATAATATTACTAACATTTCGTCGGATGAAGAAATAACAAAAATAAAAGTTTTAGATCTTGATGAGTTATTCAACTTTGTTGTTGATGACTTTTTCAATTAAAATCATTTAATATTTGAAAATGTTGTTTGAAGTTGTCATATTTTCAAATTCAAATTCAAACTGTTCAAAAAATGTTATATAGAAAAATGACCAAACTAAAAATTGTAAATCTTGATAAGTTATACAACTTTGTTGTTGACATTTTTTTCATTTGAAATTATTTACTACCCGTAAAATTATTTTGACTCATAAAATGAATTATTATACTGCACTTAATTATTTTGCTATAGTCAACTTACAAATATAAATATTTCAGATGAAAAATGGAAAAATAGTCATCGGTGACGGGCTTTAGTTAATGCCCGATAGAAATTAAGTATATAGCCCGTCACTGATGAGTCATCTATGACGGGCCTAGTTGTTATCTCAAACGGGCCTCAAGTTGTGGCCCGTCACGGATGACCATCATCCGTGACGTGCCACAATTTGAGGCCCGTTTGAGATATGGAATGCTATCTCAATCCAGCCTAAAGTTGGTGCCCGTCACAGATGATGGTCATTTGTGACCGGCCGCAACTTTAGGCCCGTTTGAGATATGAAATGTTATCTCAATCGGGTCTAAACTACGGCCCGTCTCTGATAGGTGTCATCCGTGACGGGTTTAAGTTTTATGTCCATCTAATATGTCTGTGTGACCATATCTCAATCGGGCACTTTTCGACCCGATTGAGATGACTTTCTTGTGACGGCCCGCTATTTATAAGCATATTAGAGCCCGTCACAGATAGAAGAATATGTAGTAGTGTATGCGCATGTGTGATCGATACATGCATTGTAGCATGCATGTGTGCTGTACGGGTGCAGGTACAGAGATGCATGCAGTATGCATGTATGTTGATGAATGATGGCCTTTGATTGGCTTGCTGGGAAGGAAAGTCAAGCAGCCAGCAGGTCGGCTCGGTTGGATGGTGTCGGCTTGGGAGGCAGTCGGAGGCAGCGCGCAGGCCGAGTCCGACTCGGTTGGGCAGCTGGAGGTGGCTGCAGTATTTTGAGAGGAAAATACAATTTTGGTAAATTGTATTTGATTTGGAAATGGAGGGTTTAGTTTTATAGTTAATAGGAGTTCTACACTACTTTGTGTACTAGGAGGACTTTTGGGTATAAATAGATGAGGGGTTGAGGCTAGAAAATATTGACTTTTGGGAGAGAAAAGTTAGGGTTTGTTTCGAGGTTTCAATCCTAGTTCCTAGTTCGTGAGTTGAGAGATGAGTGTTTTAGATGCACTTTGTAAATACATATTGATACAACAAAGTTGATCCACTATCAAGAGTTTCGTCAATACGTATTATCCAGATCTCGACGGTTTGACCGGAGTTTACCGAGCGGTCTAACCGGCGGCGTAGCAGCGGTCACACCGGCGACAGGGAGGCGGTTCAACCAATGACAAGGTGGCGATCAGACCGGCGGCGTGTGGGCGGTCCGACCGGCGGCGATAGGACTACGTCAAGATCTTCATTGATTTGAGGGTAACTTTTATTTCCGCAAAAAGTTTTTGGGTTTTGGTTTTTCCTACCATTCACCCCCTCTGGTAGGTTTTTTGGTCTTGTTCGACCCTACACAATATATAATTGAAAAGTGTTGGTCACTCTTTATTGATCAAATGGAAGTAATCTAACTCGTTCATTACAAAATTGGAAATGTACATGAATATAGTTAGGCATGAATACAACTACAAGAAAGCTCTTGGCTTGTTTCATCCATGTTGCGAGTCCTGCAAAATACAAGGTTTAAACCAATCAATACATAAATGAATTATGATAACAATATGGATGCATTACCGAGCAAATCTAAGAATCCAGACTAGCTTATAACTGATCCTAGAGGAAACATTGGAAATAACATAACTGGACACAAAGTAGTGTCTTTGCATGTGAGATGTCAAGCTGGAATCTCATCCATTTTAACAAGAGAAGGAGCTCTGATTCGAGGTGTTGAACACAATTCCTTCTTTCTATATAGTTAAGACCCAAAGCTAATCCGTGGTTAAGCCACGTCACCTGAAATTACCACAGCCATTAGATGAAATAGCAACGGTTCATATTGCAGTCCCTAGCTTCCCTTCCGTTAACAGCAGCCCAATATACATGGGCAAGCCCAATCCACTGCCTAGGCCCAATTCACCCTTTCCTACTACACTGCCGAGCGTTCCCATCTGCCCGCGCCACCCGAATAACGGCCGATGCGCCGGCTCCCCACCTCCCGTGCGCCTCCCTGGCTCCTCGAAACTGCTCGCCTCCTTGGTATTTGGAGAGACAGAAATTAATCGCTGCCGCACATGGAGTAAAATTTCATCACAAACCATCTTCCTCAGCATAATAGTCTGCTCTGATTACTTCGATTGTTTTCCTACTTCACCACCCTCACTGGAAACGGCCTCTCCCTCCCACTAAACCTTGAGCAGTTCGTTCCTACTCCTATTGCCTACTATCATTGTAGCAGCAGTTATGGGCTATTACTGAGGTCACTACCCATAACATTCCCATCCAAAGCAGTGACTGATTGGGTTTTTCCATATGATTCCTCTATCAAGAAAATATCCCAATATATCGGTACCTCATATTCGTTCATGGTCACTGGCTTTCAAGATATTATTATATAATCATCCTACGATATCTTCGTTGCAAGAGGTACTAAGTATTTCTTCTATAAAAACACCGTCAGAATTTTCATGTGTATACTATCATAGACTGCAATTGCAAGGTCATGTGTGATTATTTAACAATGAACTTAATTTAGGTACATATATTGATTCCAGGATCTGGCATGCTATCCTTCCTTGCTATATGATGTTTCTACTATAAGTTCAGGATTGTAAGCTACAATTTCGTGATTGATGTAACTTTATTCTTCGGATTTTGTTTTGTCTGAGGTTTCAATGTAGTCCAAGAATGTAAATCGCATCAGCTGATGTGATCAACCTCAAAACAGAAATGCCCTTGATCGCCATCGGCAGTAATGCATATAATAATTTGATTATCCCGGTGCTTAAAACTTTTTCTCGCCAACTTCTAGATCTCAGTTTTTCTAACCCCCATATGGTAAGTTTATTGATATTATGGTCATTAATTTCTGTTTATGCTACATATTGCTTTCTCCTTGCTTTCCGAGTCATCCGTCAGATATCACATTTTCTCTTTAGTTCACTAAAATTGTATTAAGGCACAATGTTGTATTAGGAATAATTTCAGTTATATATCTGTTTAGTCAGTAAAATATATATGTAGTGCTCAAGTATGAGGTAAAACTGACCCTTTCAAAACATGAAAATATTTCATGGAATTGTACTTTGTTTTGTTGTTATTGCCGTATGTTCTACATGTTGTAGGCACCTACTTTTTGTGTCATCTTAACACGGTGTTTCATCCGAAGACTTGCTGCACTGCTCCAACTCCACAGACCGAAGTTAGTACTTTAGATGGCAGTTTAATTAGTTTTAAGGCACTAGCCTAGAGCTAAAAAAAATAATTACAGTTTAATCTGTTTATTCCACTCAGACATGATTTAATAATATAATTCACTGTAAAAAAACTATTTCCTTTAATAATCTAATCTATATATGCATTAGATTATACCACAGCATCACCAGTCGTTTGCACCCATGAATGGTACTTTGATGCTTCAGACTATCACATAATATTTCTGTACTATATGAATCACGCATTTTCTTATTACACAAATGTACTTTTGATATACTTTTTAAGTTTACATATTACACATGAGTATTCCACAGCAACGTGCGGGGTATCATCTGGTTTTAACAAATCTTAATGATACCAAGTGTGCTCAGCTACTAATACTTACATTGAGCACAAAAAAATAATGGAAAATTCATCTCCTTGCTTAAGAAGGTGTGGCGGAATACAATAAGGTCATGTTTAGATTCCAACTTTTATCTTCAAACCTCTAACTTTTCCGTCACATCGAACTTTCCTACACACACAAACTTCCAAGTTTTCCGTCACATCATTCCAATTGCTTCAAACATTCAATTTTAGCGTGGAACTAAACACATCCTAAGTTGAATATTGATGTGACCATGGCTACTACGGATACAACCATTGCTCATGTCATGGATGAACAAGAATATATCAAGAAAGTCCTCCAAATGTTGGAATCTGATTCGGCCACCTGTTACACTGCTAACTTCAAACAGTCGCCGAATCAGCATACGACCTCCGTTTTTAACCCATGAGTATTTGATGGAAAGCTCTCGGAGCCCTCTTTCCAACCGATCCAGCTTCATCACCAAATTCCATGTCGTTTGGCCACAATCACATAAACAAGGTGCTGCGTCACCTGTCTTTAGCCTCTAGGCTTGTAACTTTGTTTGGGACCCCGGCCCAAGTGGGGCCCATGTGGGGTGCGCCCCAACCAGGTGGAGAACGACCCTTGGCACCCTTTCGTCATCCTCCCGCCCCTATAAATAGGTAGGTACCCCTTCAGGGTTTCTGGGGTTTTGATAGATTAAAGTTTAGCCATTGCTATTTGCTTGCAGCGCGCGTGTCGGCTAGACCGTCCGTCTGCTTGTTCTTCGGAACCCCAACTTATCAGTTGTATTCAACTCTCATTTGCAATATCAGATTGCTTTTATCTTGTTCTTACTTGTTTCTCCGATTTGCTTGCAGGAATAGGGTTGATTTGCACCGGCAAGATCAATAACCCACGGAGAGGTGTATCGATCGCTAAGGCACAACACAACAACGTCTCGTACGGTTGTAGTCGGGTCGTCAACGTTTCTCCCAAATCGTAGTTACCTTCAACTCACCGAAAGATTGGGTCGAGTCGTCAACGTTTCTCCCAAATCGTAGTTACCTTCAACTCACCGAAAGATCGGGCCAACAACAGCCTTGAGTGTCAAGTGAAACTCAGGGTTCATCAAATATGTTAGAAGAAAAGATCAAGTGTGTGCAAGAAGCCATAATGATAGTACGGATAGATAAATGATGGATTGAAAATGAAATTACCATTTTGTCAGTAGTGTAAGGGCCATCCTATCTTGTTAACTGAAAAAAATGAAACTGAAGTTACAAGCCATGTACCAGAGTATTTTCAGTGAAGAAGAGCTTACGATCTGTTAACTGCTGGAGCTTACGAACAAACAGGCTATTCTACCAAATCAAACACTCAATCTTGTTCTTTACCATGCTATTATTAAGTTATGCCAAATCACACATGTAACTTGATTTCTTTCCTGCCAGTAGCACAAAATTCAATGCTAAACGGATGATTTCCTTCAGTATACCAAGATGCCTCAACAAATTTTCATGCTAACAGAACAAGAATCCAGTAATTTTAGATAAAACAAAGCAATCACTGTATATCAACTAGACTATCCGCCGCACTAGGCCCCCGAATCCCAGGGCCCCCGGCCGAGCGTAGGCATGTAGCAGCTGCTACGACGGACATGCTGTTGTGCTGGCGATCTTGAACATTAAGCCGCCCCGCGCGAGTGAGTAGCGATCATTAGCGACGCTGGACATTAGATGGGCCGACGGAAGACGGCCGGTGACGAGGTCGAGGCGATGGCGATCTCGGCTGAGCTTCGACCGAAGGGTGGACGGTGTGCGGCTCCTCCTCGTGATCCCGATGGCGGCGACGGTGACCGAAGGCAGCGGCTGAGACGGTGACGCGGCGCGGCTGGAGCAACGGCAACGACGGCGGCACTAGGGTAGACGCGGCTAGGGTGCTAGAAGCAACGGCGATAGCTAGGACTTGAGACAAACGAAGGAGGACGGCTAGGGGATCCTTTATACAGGCATGGGGAAAGGAGATTAATCTCTAAACGAGAGGAATCGAAGCCGGAAAATTCTAGGGTTAGGTTAGAGAGATAAACTTGTACACGAATTTGATTCGGTGACGAGGCCCATCCCCTACTATGCCTCATACGGGAATATTTACTCCTCAGATTGTTTGATTGCACTTAAAAAACCCTCAAAGCCCTAAATCAACACGGTCCGTTCATGAAAGTGGTAAAGCCATAAGGGGCCAATCTATGGATGCAATCAAACAATAGATTTTCTAATTCGTGCGTACACGCTGGTAAAAGAACTCGCGCGCACGTGGTTTTCGTTCCAACTGTGACGAGGCACGTGGCTCCTGACCTCATGTTCTTTTTCTGTAGTTTCACCAGTACCTAAGGGCATGTATAATGGTGTCTAATAACAGGCTCTCTTCGTTATCATGCAAGTAAATTTGGTGGCGTGAAAGAAAGAGAGAGAAGAAATGAGAAAAATCTTGCTACGCATGACAACGGCTCAGAGTCGACTCTTAGCATTTCTTAACGGAAAATTTGTTGCATGAGAGTGTAGAAAAGGAAAGAAGTATAATAAAAAAATATTTAGTGCATTAATGGTTTAGAAATCTCATTGTTTCTATAGGAGGATAGTCTCTAGTGACATTAATTAGTATAGAGAGTTCATATTAGACTATACCTCTGTACATGCCATGACAGTGGATAGTTACCATCTAACACATCTAACGTAACTAATGGGATTTGTTTTCGATAAGAGATAATCCATGAAATGCCATTGACAAGCGTCTGTCCCAGAAATGTTATCGACAAGTGTGAGTTCCAAGAAATGTTATCATACAAACGACTTTGTCCCAAAAATGCCATCACTGTTAGGGTTTCGTCCATTCTGCGCCGTTAAGTTCTATAGGATGAATAGTGTATTTAACGGCACGGAATGGACGCAACCCTAACGGCGATGGCATTTTTGGGACAAAATCGTTTGTACGATGGCATTTCTTGGAACTCATACTTGCCGATGGCATTTCTGGGACTTAGACGCTTGACAATGGCATTTCATGGATTATCTCTTTGGATAATGACCGTGTTTAAAGTAAGCTTTTCTCTTTTTTTTAAGGTTGTTTTCTTTTTAATAAAAGTTTGAAAATATATATACGTAAAATTTGAAACTTTCCAATGAAATTTAGAACTTCCTACTAAAAATTTGAAACCATATCCCATATTTTAAAACTTTCTACTAGAAATTTAAAACTATCAACTCAAAATTAAAAACTCTAAACTCAAAATTTGAAAATTTTCAACTCAAAATATGAACTTTTCAGTTAAAAATTCAAAACTTTGAACTCAAAATTTTAAAATGTTCAACAAAAATTTGAAAACCTTCAACACAAAATTGAAAAACTTTCAACTCAGATTTGCAAACTTTCAACTTAAATTTTAAAATTTTCAACTCGAAATTTAAACTTTCATGCCAAAATTTGAAAACTTTCAACTCGTGATTCGAAACTTTCAATTCAAATTAGAAAGCTTTCAAGTCGACATTTGAATACTTTCAACCTAGATTTGGAAACATGTGTGCTGAAGATTAAAAAAAATCAGAAAAAGACGCGTAAAAAGAAAAGGAAAATGCACCGAGAGAAGGGGGCGCCAAATTGGAAAGAGAAACAGAAAAGGAAAAAAAAGAAAGCGCTTTGGGGAGGGAGGACACCAGCTGGCATGCGTGCCAGTAGAGGAGCCGACGTGTACGCGCGAGATAGCACCCCCCATCATACAAACTCCATTATGTGCCAGATATTTCACTGCGATAATAATAGACAACAGCGATAAAGCATGGACTGATAATTGGCAAGATATATTTGAATTAATTTAGTCCTTATGTAGCTTTGTAATTTATGAGTTCAACCACTAATATTCATTTCAACTATCTATCTATTTCTCATATTACGTTGTCAGTGAGAAAGTATGCACCAGGCTTAAAAAAAAGATAAGCATGCAGAAGAGGTTGATAGAATCACAGAAGACATAATGGTCAAAAAGTTTTGAAAAAATTATATTAATAATTATTTAGATATTTATATTAAGGTCCTCCGCTGTTAGTTTTGCCCTAGGTCACCAAAATCTTAGGACCGGCCCTGAGTGCTAATAGAGTTAGAATTAGAATAGTCGTCTTAGTTCTTCAAGTCTTCCGGAGAATTCGAGTATGATTCTAGTAGCTCTTAACTTTCTTGTAAGAATTTATCCATTCAAGAAATATTCTTCTTTATATAGTTTTTGTCCTTTACTTTATTCACATAATTATTCAAGTACTAGCTTTAGTTTATACTTGTCTCATATTAATTATGTGGCTAGCTTACTAGAGATATGCAATGGTATTGGCTTAGTGTTTGTTTATAATTGCTCTATGCCATCTGCAGAGGTGTAGAGTAATATTTAGAATATAAGCGCGGTGCTTAAATTATTAGATATCATTAATTGGTGCTATATGCCACGGATTTGTAGAGGTAGGCCGTTGATGGTGACAGTTGTCACATCCTGATAAATTCATCCCATTTTAAAAACCGCTTTCTAAAACGAATAATATAAATTATTAAAAGTCTAAAATAAAATGGCAAATATTAAAATGCGTACAAGAAAATTTTGAATGTGGCTTGGAGTATTTTTCTTAAATTCTCCATGGTCTAAAAGGAGCCCTCTATTTGTACTCGAATTTTTAGAGCACCGGAAATATTTATTAAGCAACAAAAACCAATTTCAGAGTAAAATGAAATAGAAAACCTAAAAATAGATCCTCTCTCCCTTTGGGCCATTTTTGCCCAAAGTCCACCCCTCTCAACCTCGGCCCACAGCCAAAGTCTCACTTTCTTTCTTCATCTCTCTCTTTTTCTCTCGGAATAAATTCACATTGTCTCCCTTAACTAGTGGCCAAATCTGATTCATACCCCTTAATCACAATACGGGATATATCGACATCCCAACTATTAAAACGGTGCAATGTGACTCCCTTGTTGGTTTTGGAGGGCGGTTTCGGTGATGTGGTGTCTAATTGGCATTGCTAACCTAGTTTCCATCCTACGTGGTGTTGAGGTGACGCTTATGTGGCATTAGAATTAAAAAAATATGTATGACCCATTGTTAACGACCAAATTTTTCGCGTCAACACCCATTAATCATTAAAAAATATTATGAGACTCACTGACACGTGGAACCACACGTCAACCTCTATCCTTTCCTTCTTCATCCTCCATCTCTCTCCCTTTCTCCTCACCTTGATCCATTCGCGGATAGCGAGGAGCGAAGGCTGGAGCGGTGATAGCGGGCGGAGGGGAGGACCGAACAAGGGCCTCCGCTACGAGCACGGGAAGCGCAAGCGCTGCGAGGTGGAGGAGGCCGCGGACTCCATGGACCTTGACACCGACGCCGACGCGTCCCAGCCATCAAGCTCAGCACGTTGCCTTCCCTGTTCGACCCCTCCAAGGCGGCCTCCTTCGAGCTGCCCACCTACGACGGTGCCATCGTCGGGTGCGTCCCATGGTGGCACTGGAAGAAGGTCCGCCACTCACCACGCCTCCCCACTAGCAATGTCCCGAAAGCCGACCCCATTGGAGCAACGCGTCCACGACAAGTCCCTAAAGTTACAAGCCCATAGGCCCATTATAGGTGATGCAGCACCTTGTTCTATGATTGCGGCCAATAAAGATGGAGTTTGGAGATGAGGCTGGATCCGTTAGAAAGAGGACTCCGAGAGCTTACCATCAAATACTCATGGACCCAAAACGGAGCTCGTATACATATTTGGCGGACGTTTGAAATCAGCAATGTAATAGGTGTTCGAATATGATTCCAGCACTTAGGCATCTTGATCTTGATGTGAGCAACGGTTGTATCAATGGTAGCCATGGCACATCACTTATGAGGGTAGGTAGTATCTATTCTATCCTGGGCTCCCTAACGGGCTTTTTATGGGCTCTCAAGTGGCATGGTGGTGAACGTGTCTAGGCGTCTGGCGATGGGTTCGCCCAAGGCAAAGGCCTTGGTCTTCGGTTGGCGCTTCGCTCAAGTAAATTGTCAGTATTTCTTAACGTCACAGATAGAATCCGCAAACGTATGGATATACCGATGTAGCACTTCCCCTACAGAGTATTTCAAGGGTATCAAATCCAAGGGAACGTGTGTGATTATGCCATCGTCTGGTTCATCCAAGGACACAAAGCTAATGTGGGCAGAGGGCAAAGAGGATTTCCTAATGAGAAACAGTGTCAAGGGAAAGCTTAACTTTAATCCTACCCGCTGTTCTCAGATGTCGCTCTACTACATACCTAGACAGGGAGGACTTAAGTGCTCTCGAGGGCTATCACCACCTCTACACCCACTTCAAACGTACTATGGGATAGGCAGCAACCACTGGAGATTAATTATCCAGACACCGTGTCTACGCAATTAATAACTACTCTAGTGTCGATTACTAAAGCAATCACTATAAATAAATGGACTATAGTGAACAATGATCCCGTATGCTAATTAGGAACTAATCAAGAAGTAATTCTCACTAAGTAAATCTTAATTACTCAGAATGATATTCTATTAAAGCAGAATAATTAACAAGATACAAAAGTAAGAGGAGATTACCGACAACTCCGGGATTCCTCCAATTCCTTCTACTTTACTCTCTCCCTATTCTAATATACAATAAAGTACACTAGAGCCTCTTGTAATTCAGCTCATGCTTTGGTGTGTTGCGAATGAGGGAGAGAGGGGTATTTATAGGTGGAGAGATGCCTTGGGAATGTAGAGATGCTAAGCATCTAAATGGCATCTTCACTCTCCTCTTGCCATGTGTTCAGCTGATGACGAATATTCAGGTAAAGTCGGTAGAAACCGTCATAGCAAGTTGCTAACTCCCGGCCTGTGAAATTTGGGACCGAACGGCGCAGCTACGGGTTCGGCCGAACCACTTGGTTCGGCCAAACCTTTGCTGGCCCGTTTTGCTCCGAATTTTCTCGTGGGCTCTGGTGGAGAACCCCTCAGCCCAAATGTACTTGCAATTTGCCCATTTGAATGTGTTTCATTAGGTTTGTAGGTCCAAAACTCCATAGGCTTGAATATGGAAGTTTAATTCACCTCCTTCTCTATGTATCTTTTGTCTCAACTTTGGTGGTTCGTCACCTATATCCATATATACACCAACACTCGTGGAAATGGTTAGAAATAAACCCTACCACTACATTGGATGTTTTACTTTTGTGGTTTTATACAGGTATTGACGGCGTTAAATTGGTACTTAACAGCCGTCAACATCCATCAGGTTTTGGCAACCTCAGTTGAAGGTACTCATGACATGCCTCCAACACCAATTTCACAGACAATCACTTAATTTATCGGGGAAATGGGGTACCCTGGTTCCCTTTTCACCCACAACGTGTATCTTCACCATGTTACATATTTTTTTTAAATGCTTTAGTTGCCGATTTTTTTTGTTAACCTTATATAACTTGTTGTTTCACTTGTTGGCCAACTGGAATATTTAACCGACCGATTTTTGTAGGGGCATCGGGTGCCCGATGGAAAGATTCTTCCATAAAACATTTGTTATTTTTTCAAAAAAGATTACAAATATAAAATTATTAAAGTGTATGCAACTAATAAAATGCATGTGTAGCCAGATGGTTGCAGCGCGAGAGTTGTCCCTGTAGGTTGGGGGTCCAACTCCACAACCCGCGCCTACTTATGAAAAAGAAATTTCCCACCCATGCATGAATATCAAGACGATCCGATATTAAGTAATTTAAAAGGTTTTTGGAGAAAAAAAAATTGTCGGAAATGTTTTCAAGCAATCCCGTTTGGTAACGCAAAATCTAATTCGCGCGTGCACGCCAGCAACGTTGCTGGCGCGCGCGCCAGCTGGTGGCTCCTCCCCACACCTTTTTTTTTGTTTTTTTGGCGATTTTTTAGCTTTTTTCTGATTACTCTTTTTTAATCTTTAGCACACGTGTTTTTCTTCAAAATGTTTTGAGTTGAAATTTTTTTAAATCTTGACTTGAAAATTTTCAAATCTTAACTTAAAAATTTTCAAATCTAGAGTTAAAAAGTTTTCAAATCCAAGTTGAAAGTTTTCTAATCTCGAGTTGAAAGTTTTCAAATTTGAGTTAAAATTTTCAAATGTCGAGTTGAAAGTTTTTATATATGGGTTGAAAGTTTTCAAGGTTGAGTTGAAAGTTTTTCAATGTTGAGATGAAAAGTTGAAAGTTTTTTATATTTGACTTAAAAAATAAATTTCGAGTTGAAAGTTTTTAAATATGGGTTTAAAATTTTGAAAATTTGACTTAAGATATAGATTTCTTTTCAATTTGTTAGTTAAAAAAATCTCACGGAAAAAAAAATTCTAACTACTACCGTCATTATTTCAAACTGTAATTATCTATAAAGTCTAAGTACATTTAGTCCCGTAAAAACGTACGCCGGGAGCGCACGAGCAAACTAGGGACTCCCGTTTGGTAAATGCCACCACCGGATCGGAACCAGAACCACTGCACGACATCTAAACCACTCGGTTGCCCGGCTGACCAACTTGCCGAACGCACTATAACGCAGCACGCACGCACGCAGACACGCCCACGCGTTGCGGCGTAGGTACATTACATGGCGAGCACGCCGTTCCATTCCAAGTCAACGTGACAAACCAACCGAACGCACCACCTCCTCCTCCTTTCTTATTACTCCCGCGGCCGACTCCCCCGCCCTGCTCCAGTTTGGTCCAATCCAACCAAGCAGAGGCTGCAGCCTGCGGAGCAGAGGAGAAAGAAACAGAGTTTCAGTTTCCGACATGCCGCGGCTGCTGCCTGGAACTGGAAGGGTCTCCTCCTTGTCCTCTTCTTTGCTACTGCTCCTGCTGCTCGGTGCCGCGATGGCGGCGGCGCCGGAGGCGGCGGCGGCGGCGGTGATGCCCATGGAGGCCTACTTCTCGCCGGCGGAGCTCGTTCGCATTGCGGGGTACGGCGAAGAGCTGGTGTCGACGGTGATCGTGTCCGGGAAGGTCGTCTGCGAGCTCTCCCTCCGCTCACCCGGCTCCGACCTCCTCAGCATCGAGCTGCCAGGTTAGTCTTATTGCTCACCGGAATTTTTCTTGATAATTTTGCGTTTTTTTATTTCTCTTGCTTCCACCCCTCTGCTTGACCCGCAAATTATGATATTTTTACGTACATACGTCTTTATACCTGATATTGAATTTGCTCATATTTGCTACGTCTCAGGTGAGCATCAGTCGCGCGCATTTAAATTTATTTACTCTCATTACGTTCAGTTATTAATCGCCCTTTTAAGAATTATATATAGCTTGTTAATGGCTCTGTTCAGTTCATTTGTCGTGGTCAGACCATATCAAAGTTTCCTTTGTTGTGTCTGGTTATGTTACAGGGTGACTGACTGATCATGATACATATTGTTCAAAAATTCTACCTGAAAACAACATTAGCGTTCACCTCTGCCCAACGTAGGCTGGCTAACCCACCGTAAAATACACGAGTTGACAATCTCATCAATTTGCCAAAAAAACCAATGCAATTGGGACGATTCCTCCATGATCGATCTGGCTGTTGGGATATCAGAATATAAATATATAATCATAGATCACAGAACCACCAGAGTACTGAACTCTAAAAGCAATTGCTACTAAAAACACCACATATTAAAAAGGATTATAGTGCAACTGATTAATTAAGCGTTCCTGCCGAAATCAGCCATCAATTATATCGAAGGCGAACGGTCGTTTTCACGGCGGTTGTTGGCCGGTTAGGGCCGATGGATTGAGGTCCTGAGGAGAAGAGAAAGGAAGGAAGGCAAGCAAGGCGGCTGGTACAGGTCTCATCTCATCTGTCGAAGAGAGAGCAAGGCGACGTTGTAACCTCCTCCGACCCCTGGCAGATTCTGCAGGCTGGATGTATTACAGCATGATTAGCCGTCATGGAAGGCGTACTTTGATCCTATAGGTAGGTAGCTCACGTGTGTTCTTCATTATGTTTTCGTAACTTTATACTTCCTCTGTTTCACATTGTAAGTCATTCTAGCATTTTTCACATTTATATTGATGCTAATGAATCTAGATACATATATGTATCTAGATTCATTAGCATCAATATGAATGTGGAAAATGCTAGAACGACTTACATTGTGAAACGGAGAGAGTATAAAACAATGAACGTTTTCCAAACTAGTATTCCTTCCGTTCCAAAATATAACAACTTTTAGCCCCCAGAATTTGTTCCAAAATATAACAACTTATCCACCAACATTCTCTTCCCAACCAATCACAACCCTCCACCGTTTACTTTTCCCACCTACCTCCACTACTCATCCAATCACAACCCTCAACTACTCACTACTACCTACTTTCTTAATAACCGTGTCCAACTAACTTCTTATATTCTGGGACACATGGATTACTATCTCGGTCACAAACTGTAGCAACTAGAAACCAGGTTGGGATGAGACCATATTCGTAGTCTTAGATGGGTCTCATTCCATCTTAGGTTGCTACGTTTTGGGACGCAGGGAGTAAATGGTTTATTTTTTAAACAACCTTTTGTATTGAAATTTTCTTAAAAAAAATAAACCCATAGTTAATATTTAATTAATTATACGCTAATGGTATTTCTCATTTTGCTTGCAGTAAAAAAAAAGCTAAAATGAACTTTCAAAAGCATCTATGCAGGAAACCAATGTGAATCTTATCAAAATATTGCAAGTCAAATCCTGTATATTGCAAAAGTTTTGGTAAATTTGGAGTGTTTTGTTTACAGGACGAAGAGAAAAAATGGTAAAGTCGGGGAGTCTGATGTACTACCAAATTGATGCCAACATTTTGTACGATTGCGAGCAGTATCAAATAATGTGCATCACCAAAATCTTGACATGTTGGCACTGCCAAAATATTTTGGTAGCTCCATGCATTCCTGTTAACAAAACAGATAATTATGTGACAAAATACTTTGTGTTTCACGTTATAAGACGTTTTGGGGTTTTCAATAGATTTATGCATGAAATTATATATGTGTCTAAATTTATATGAATATTAGTGAATCTAAATAAAAGACGGAGAGGCCAAAACGTCTTATAATATGAAACCAAAGGGAGAGCATCACCAACAGTCTACCTATATGATTTCCAAAACTAATTTTGAGGGATTTTAGTCCAAAAATCAGCTCCAACAAATCCCCTACTCTCCTACCCGAGTTTTGGAGTTCCCTTCCCCCGGTTCCTCGCTCCGTTTATATGCGGGCACGAAAGTCACTCCCAATCACGCAATCCCGCCTCTCTCCTTTGTTCCCGTGTGTGCGAAATAGCGATCTTTCTGTGTGTGAAAGAAAAAAAACGGAATTTTCTCTTGGTAGTTTAACAGAAGGGCCCACTTTTAAGTTTTGGGGATTGAATTTAGGCTATCTGTTGGAGGGAGGAGTTTTTTCACTTCCTATTTTCAGTTTAGGAAACCCAAAAACAAATTTTTAGGAGAAAATTATAGATAATCTGTTGGTGATGCTCTAACAGCATTGATTACAATATTTTATATATTTGAAAAACAAACTAGCTACAGTTTTCTTCTTTTCTTTGCATTTATACAATAGCATAAAATAAATACAACTAACTACAGCGTATCCACCGTAAAACTAGCCCTATATGGTAGCCCTCGCCATCGGTTTTTACTCACCTGGGTATTATTTTCTTCCCCTTCTTTTTTAAAAAAAAAAAGTCAGCGGAGCGTACGAAAGCAAGTAGGAAAAAAATCGCTTAGGTACATCTGCTCCAGTTCAACACTCTTGAATGCAAGTTGCAACTAACATTTGTACGGTCAAACGTTATCTGAACTAATTTTCTTGTTGACGGATAAGGGTCTGATTTGTTCGCCAAATTCTGTTGTTTCTTTGGTCAAAAGTCTACCGACTAGCATGATGTAATCGAAAGGACGCCACCTCACCTTGGCTGTAGTTGGTTCTATGGGCAGTACAAGTTTGGGCCTCCATAAAAAAATGGAATTAGTTTGATTTTCCCAAATTTTATTCCAAATTTGTTGGTTCTGAAGGATCTGTTGGTCTAGATGCTGAGAAATGTGAAATATTGAGAATGACACATGATGAAGATGAACGGCCTGAACCAGAACACTTTGATATGTGATTGATGGAGGATCGTTCACCTGTTACATATCTAAACGAGTGCGTTTGGTTGCAACGCACTGTGTTGTCACCGTCAATTAGCCGTCTGCGTCAACGATCATACTGTGATTCGCACTGGAAGTCTAGAAAGATTGCTAGTGGTTTCTCTATTTTTGTGACAAAGAGGTGCTGTCTGCACGTATGCGCCGTCGTTTCAATATGTTCTCGTCATTCGAGCATTTCAATTCTTGCAGCTGAACTGGGAAATAATAAATTCAGAAAAAAATCATTCTCATATGAGCCCGCTGCAATGCACAGGCATGGTGCTAGACTGCTAAAAAGAAAAATAAATCAGAAATTTACACACTAATTTGCATGCAGTTTTAAATCCTGTTGTGTCAATAAGTCTCCGGTGATTCTAACATACGCATACAGTGATTATAAATTACATAGAAAAGTTGAGAATGTTCTTACCTATCATTCCACCAAATTTTAAATTAAGGCTGAGTTTAGTTCCAAACTTTTTTTTTTCAAACTTCCAACTTTTCAATTACATCAAAACTTTCCTACACACACAAACTTCCAACTTTTCCGTCACATCGTTTCAATTTCAACCAAACTTTCAATTTTAGCGTGAACTAAACACACCCTAAATATTTTTAGATTTATAGAAAAATATTGTTAAGGGGTAAAGTTAGCCATTTTCAATAATCAAGGGGTATATTAATTTTAAAAAATACTTTATGGAGTGTACCTACAGAATAATTTGAGGGAGTAAAATAAACTTTTTCCTTCTAGAAAAATTAAGAAGGCAATGGCTCAAGGGAAAACAACGATGGTATGCTCACTCCAAGTTATAATAGAAACTATATATAAATAAAAATTTAGTGGACCATCAACTCATGAAGTATTGAACTTCTCTTACATGTCAGCGATTTTTCCAATCAGTAGAAAAACATTCAATAACTCACATATTTACCTTTTTCATTCAAGGCAAAAATAAGCTATAGCTGCAAATAAAATGTGTACTTTGTCGGAACCTTGCAAAAGAAAAAAAATTAAAACATGCAGTAAAGTGTAGCTATTTATTGTGGAAGTTATTATAAGACGATTTGACATTTTTTCTTCTCGGTCTATTTCATATTATAAGAAGATTTGATATTTTTCTATGTGAAACTTCTTTAAGTTTGACTAAGTTTATAGATAAAATAGCAACAGCTAAAACATCAAATTAGTTCCATTAAATAGATTTTGATAGTATGTTTGTTTTGTGTTAAAAATATTGCATAGTTTTGCTATAAATTCCGTCAAACTAGGAAAAAAGTTAAAACATCATATAATATGAAACATAATATGAAACGGAGGAGATGGAGGGAGTAGCAACTGACAGATAGCAAAATTGTAACTGTATTGGGTGTGGCTGTGGCAAACTAATCCTAAGAGATAACATCCAATCTCATTCAAAGCTAGGCACAATTATCAGAAACGTTCATCTGGGGATAGAACAGTGCCATATATTCCAATTAGATTATTTACTAGCACCATAGATCTATGTTCTCTGTATGAAAAAGTATGTTTGAACCCCCCGACCCCCCCTGAAATAAAAAGAAGGATATAACCTTCTTACCCTTTTAATCATATAGCCATCCAAATACCAAAGAGGGACTAAACTAAAGCTTTCAAAATAATCCCCATTAATGGTGGTGTTAAAAGGGATTTGTTTCACCTTTTCTTTGAGTGACTTTTTGTTACTTTTGTACAAAAAGTGTGTGATAATGCGGCACGGAGTTAGCAAACAAAATAAATTAAATGTGTTAGGGTCCAGAGCAGTGTGTGTATCCATCTATCGAATTGCTCTCTTGGTCACTTCCTTTCGATAACTGCACCTTACATTGGTTGTAATCTTTTTTAATGAGAAAACAGATGCATGTCAGGTGCCAGTGCCATACCACCTTCAAAACCACAATAAGGGATTATCTAGACAATTTTGCTGATCTTTGCACGGTTTTGTAGTCAGGGGTAAAATGAATGCCGGCAACATATTTTACGATTCAGCTTATAAAAGGTTGTTGGAGTGTTCACAGTTTGCACTCAATGGATTTGTTGTTGGCTTATTGAAATCTTCTCTTCATTTCCATGTATTTATTTTGGTTTTTTCATGATATTATTCTACTTGGATATTAGCATTGTGCATGCCGACCACTTGAATTTTTTCTGTTCTGATGTATGGTTGAGGTTCATTACATATGAGAAAAGGCCATCATAACTATAAAATAACAAAGTTACAAGCTAAACACCTAATTTATACATAGTTGTAACCTCTTTTTGGTGCTGAAATACTATGCAAAGGGAATCATGAGCTAACCTTGTGATTTTCCTCAAGCAGGAGCTACAGTAGGAGTGGCCTGTGAAACTGGAGGTATAAAGACGATGGCTAACTCTGTATTCACAGTAACTGATGAGAATGGCAACTTCACCATAGAACTCCCTTCTCGGCTCCATGCCACACCAAACCTGGAGAAGGCTTGCTCTGTCAAGGTGCTCCAGCTCCCGCTAGACTGTGCGTGTTGGCCTCGCCGTAGTCCTAGTTACTACCATGGCATCCAGTTATCATCATCAGAGGATGGCATCCGCTCCTACACGACAGGGGTGATACGGCTGCAGCATCATGATACAAAGTCAGACATGTCCATGCACCATGTTGGTACAGAATAGAATTGATGATAGACAAACAATTGTTGATGTAAAGTAGTTCGATTCTTGGTTGAGTTCCATTTTCTTTAAATTTTCAAGAAGCGTAGTTGGGTAGATCGAATAGATGCCTTTTTCCATATATTTTCTTCCTATCCCTACTTCATTTCTTGTAATTATGACCTCCCTTTATAATATACAACCAGATGTCTGGGCTCCGCCTCACCTACGTAAACTGAGCTCTACAACAAAAATGCCAGTTTGGAAAAGGAAAAGAACATACCTATCAACGTGACGTCTGGTCATGATTTAAGTAACTAAAGGCATAATGATCACAAGGAAGAAACTAAAGGAATGGATATCAAACCTAAATCATTTACTTCAAACATCACAGAGGAAATAGATTGTAAAACTTCACAGAAAAATACGGAATGCTGCATAAGAGTACAACCATAAAAGCAGTGTCCAAACCATACATGTTGTGTAAATGCTACATCAATATTAAACCGTGGAAAGGAAAGAAAATTTAATATTATGCAATGGATAAGTACAAGAAAGAAATAAATAAATCATACCTTATGGACTTGTCTGGTGCTTGCGGTAGTGCCAAATAATAAAATGTCCAAAGACGTTCTCCATGACTTGAGATGATGAGCATGGAACACCTGAACATGGAGCACCAGAAATCGCAGCAAATGAAAATCAGTGCACTTTATCATTGAACACCAGTCTAGAAGACACCAAACTAGAGAAATCAAATTGATCAAGCTCCCTACCTGATTTTACTGATTGAAGAATCATTCCATTGATAATTGCTTTGCAAGCGTCCTCATTTCTGCAGTTGGAATAACTAGGTGACATGCAGAGATCTCCTGTGGGCCTCAATCCAAAGGTAGCTGAAAAAAAAAATTATGATAAAACAGGGTGAAGGACTGACATGTAGCAAGCAGCAGAAATGCCGACAGCAGAAGTTTGAAGTCGGTTGCAGATTAGTACAGGAGCTCTCAGCAAGTAATGTGTATCTGGCCTACATCTCATTCGATTGGCCACTGTTGAATAATTTGTTTTAGGGGTCATAGTACCAATTAAACCATATAGACAATATCTATCCCTCAATCAGAAAATCAAATTATATGTCAATTGAATTGATTAAATTAATACAAAGTAGTCACACATATCCAATTTTCAATCTTCATTGTAGATAACTGTTATTTGCGTGATCAGAGAATATTATGGGACATTGATTGAAAATAAGAACTAAAAGAGTAATTACTCATAGGCCATAATCAGAATACTCTCTTTGTACAATTACACAACATATATCACATTTTGTCACAATCCGTCAGCGAGATTCGAGATTCAGACAGGAATTGGGGGCAGGAACAGAGGAAGAAGACGAGTTCAGAGAAGGATTTGATAGCAGGAAGAGAGAAGATTTGAATTGAGTTGAGATATGTTTCTATTACAAGCCATCTCTCTCTCTCTCCTCTGCCGACCTTTTATAGCACAACACTATTAGGTCTCTCTCTCACTGACTCTGGGCCCAGCTGATAGCTACTAGACCCACACTCCACCCATATATCTCGTGTTGGGCTTGGGCTGCCGTGCCGGTACGCTTCAACGGAACCTCAACTGTTGAAGGAGTAGAAGTAGACTCCGTGACACATTTCATCTCAAGAAACCAAAAAGGCATACTTACTTATAAGATACAAAGGAAATGCTGTTCTGCCCTCCTCATTCAAAGACAAAATGATGTTCCCCCTTAAATCAATAGAAATAATTCTAACTATTGTCAGATTTCTTTTTTGAAGAAAAAAGAGAAGCAGTGACTATGATGTGAAAATTGGGAAACAAAAAAAGAGGGTAAAAGGACAGTAATACTCTATTTACCATGATGTCATTAATTTCGCATGGAGTACTACTCAACATCCCATCATTACGAACAACCAAATAAATCAATACATAATACTAGCGTAGGTGCCTCCAAGAGGTTGCATTTCATTACCATAGTACTGCTTTTTAATTGTTTTGTTGGATACCTCCACCACCATAATACTGTTTCGTTGTCTGTCGAGAAAATTCAGCAAACGTCATCCCTTCTTTTACCCTTGATGACAGAGGGGGGATCTTTTTCAAAATATCTTGCATCAATGTATGCTCACTCGAAAACATGTCTGACCCATCACTGAATGTTGAGTCATCGCCTTCACTAGGTTCATCATCACCAGCAAAACAGTGACCAGAGTAAGGCAACTTTTTGTCCCATGATGGCTGTAAGAAGACCACAAAAGTTTCCCGGCTGATGTTTGTTGAGCCGTATGGTCTACTCACAGCATGAAGTGTAGACCTCAGCTTCCCGCCTGACAAGATGTCTGCTGTCTCCCCGACCTGCACAATGAAGCTCTCTGGAGAGCATCTCACTGAGAATACCTTCCTCCTATTGAATAGCTGCAAGTACGTGTGCTCGTCAGGAGGAGAGCATTCTTTGCTGATGGAACAATCTTCTCCCATTGTGGAGCACAAGAATAATGGTGCTGTTAAAACAGTAAGGACCCCATAGTCATAGTGCCACTCTTGCCATAAGTTTGTGAGAGAAACAACACTACCCTGACCATGAATAGACTTATCATTGGAATCCTTTAGTGTGTCCGTCATAGCACATTCTGATCTAATACAGGATCCTTGTGATGATGCAGACCTTCGAGAGCATGACTCATAAGCTGTTGCCTTTGCGATTTTATTTATCGGAACTTTTCTCTTGCTGCTACTATTCTTGATAATAATGTTATCCAACTCAGAGTGGTAGTGAATGAGCCTTGCCTTTGCGGTCCCAAAGTCAGTAATGCTTTTCTCCAACTGATTTCCACCAGTAACAATGTCGCAGGCTCGTGCAACCAAAATCCCAAGTTCCATCATGCAAAGACCAAGCTCCTCAACGAGCTCACCAAGCTTCTCGGTACCATCGCCCATGGGTTCCCCAATTACAACACCATCCAAAGCTTTCTCCAGATAATCAGGGTCGTTCTTGATGCTCTCGATTTCTTTCATCGACTCCAGCAATTGGAACTCACCTGAATGACGCAAAAGCCGCGCAAATGAGGAAACGCGCCGGTCCAGCTTCTTCATAGGCACGTCGCTACCCAAACCGTGCTTCTGAAATGGGGGTGAATCAGATCAGTGCATAGGGGTTTTGGAGCTTCCAAAGAGGAGGGAGAAGAAGGGGGAGAGAAGAGGATGAAGAGTGCGGTTACCTTGAGGAGCTGGGAGCGGGAGGGGTGGTCCATGACGGCAAGGCGGCGAGCCAGCGGGAGAAGCCGGCGGCGGAGGGTGGCTGCGAGAGGCACGTTGGTGATGGCAAGCAAACCGGACCCGCCGCGACCAAGGGAGGTAGCGACGGTGGTGAGGAGACGGCCGCGCCGGCCATCGTCCGGAAGATCCGGTGAGATGAGGAGGAGAAGATCCGAGAAAGGGAGCTCGGCGATGTCCAATGCCGTCGCCAGAGCGGTCTCCGCCATGGACTGGAAATGGCAGACTTGGAAGATGCGAACCCTGCAGAATCCGGTGTGGCTATGGCCTTATCGGAGGTGAGAGATAAACGCACGCGCCGGCGAGACGGCGAGCCTTCCTTCTATGATTCTATCTCTCAGGCGGCGGCGGAATAGGAGGAACCCTCTCTTTTTCTTTCCTTTTGGAGTCCGTGGTAATAATAAGATTTTTGGTTGAAAAACTTTGAAATTAGGAAATTATAGCTATCATTATAATTAGATAAATTTTTGGTACAGGAAACTTTAACTTATATATTTAGCCGAAGAACACCGTCCGAACTCCATAAACGTGGTGATTTGCCAATGGACACCGCGCCAATTAGAATAATAATTTCTGGTTAAAGAGGAGAGAGAAATCTTATGAAATGTCAAAAATGCCCTTGGGCCCACATGTCAGCTATCGTATCTCTCTTCTCTTCTCTTCTATCTCTATCTTCACTCCAACGCCGCCGTGCTGCCCGTCGTCTTCGTCATCGTCCAGCCCTCCCTCGGCGAGAGTGGAGGGGGGCAGGGAGGTGGAAGGCGGCGGTGGCGAGCGGTGCTTGCAGCGGGAGCGGCGGAGGACGGTGGGAACGGCCGACGGCGGCGCTCGCGGCAGGAGCGATGGAGGACGGCAAGGACGTGGCGAAGCGGCACGGGACGATGTTAGTCACTGGGGCTCGAGCTACTAGCTAATACCCTCTATCCGATGCCCTCCTGGTAATTCGAGAAGCCACCACTGATTGCCGAGTTCCTTACGACAGCTCGTCATGACCATACAACCGGGGCTAAATACGGAGGAGTATCCTCCCCAGGAAATTAACTTAGGACTATATACACGCGCGGAGGAATACCCGTACTGAGCTGTCACCATCAGCGGCCCACCTCTCATCCGCAGCATATAACCCCAAATAATGATATCCCGTAGTCTAGATACCACGTCCAAACTACCATATACTACTCTAATATCATCGTCACGACATAGAGTAATTGCATAAGCAAACACTATACCCTACCAAAGCATCTCCCAGATAAGCTAGCAGTACAATCAGTATAACATGAACATAATGTAAAATTAGTATTCATATACTCGGGAAGTATTCAAATACCATAAATGTATAAAGAAGAGTATTCTAAATAAAGTACAAAGCTTACCAAAGAGGAAAGGAAAGCTATTAGAGCTATACCCGGACTCCGATTTCTACTCGATTCCTACTCCACTAGCCTAAGAATACTAAACTAAACTTGAGAGAATATAAGAGAGTTTTGCTTGAGGTGTGTCTTGAAGTGAAGAGAGTCAGCTCCTTTTATAGGCAGGTAATGACATTATGGCGGTTGGAATGGTCGGTAATACCCTCCAACCGCCATAGGGAGGCAATCCACCGTCCACCTCCAACCCTGCATCCAACGGCTGCACGACAGGTTCGGCCGAACCCCCTGGCTCGGCCGAACCAGGGTACGGCCCAATCCAGCCCAATTTCGGCTGGTGGCCTCCTCTTTTGTTGCTCACTTCAGACTTGTGAATTTTGGCCCAATTCATCGTGTCAATTCAGAGTTCTTGGCCCATTCATATATAAGTCTGATTCTCGACATCGTCCGATTGATTTATCATCTGATTCAATGTCGATTCTCTTCCACTTTATGATTATTCTCTACAAAAGTTTAGTGAACCAAATACTAGTGGAATATTATTATTCTAACATGGATATGCATTGCAAGCATAACAAGTTCTCTATTTTGGGAATATTGACGGTCAAAACTGATAACTAACGACCGTCAACAGCCTAAACCACTAGAATGCCACCGAAGCACCTCTAGAGGGCGCAAACACAAAAGAATCAAAACGCTAGGGAAAAAGTTTTGATATCAACAAGAGTAAAATTATGTTTCTTAGTTTTCTGCAAACATAAAACCTGACAACCACTCTCCTCAACCTTTTGCCTTATCATCAAAATCTTGGCATCAACATTCATTCCCTTTACATTCCAGCACATCACATTCCAGGATCTAAACTGATTATTCATAGCAAAAGGCAGAGAGAAAGTAACCATAAACTGGATTAAGACAAGTAAACCAGATAAACACAGAGTGCTCTGCCCATGACAGAAACATAATAGGTTCACAACGCTGTTCCGGTTCCAAACACTAAAAACAAGCAGAGGTAGCCAGAACTTTAAACAAAAGAATCTATTCATTCCTTAGGATCTGGTCGAGGGAGTTTCTTCCTCTTCTCTCCCCCTAAGCTTGATTCAGCCACCTAAGCCATAGACTTCCACTCCCAACATTTGCAAAAGCGATAACGAGCAATCAGAAGGGGAAGAATTTGAATGAAAATTGTCCCTAGAAACTGAAAAATCTGGTTAATTCAATTTTCTCCTCTTTACCTACATACTATATGTGCACTTTGAAATTGCCTAAATTAGTTATTGATAATATTAATAGTGCAAGAAAACAATGTCTTTGGAGGGGTTTTGAGGTGAATTCAAATAGGAAGTATCTTGCAGCTTGGGATAAAGTTTGTAAGCCAAAACTTAAGGGAGGTTTGGGAGTTTTAAATCCTTCAATTCAGAATCAAGCTTTGCTTTTAAAGTATTTGGAAAAATTCTACAATAGAAGAGAATTGCCATGGATTAAGCTTATTTGGAATTTATATTATAGAAATGGTGTTCCTCCTATGTCCATTTTTAAGGGTTCTTTTTGATGGAGAGATATCTACAATCTAATGGATTTTTTTAGAGGAGTTACTAGATGTTTAGTTGGAGATGGTGTTTCTTGTTCCTTTTGGAATGATGTTTGGAGTGATGACCCTCCACTCTCTGTCTCTATACCGAGGCAATACTTATTTGCTGTCAATACAATGATCTCGGTTCATAATTTCCTCAATCTGGAATTGGAAGATAATTTTCACTTGCCTCTTTCTCAGCAAGCTTTTGAAGAGTATCAGTCTTTATCTCAGATGTTAGAAGAGGTAAACATCTCATAGGAATATGATACATGGGCTTATATCTGGGGAATTTGAAATATTCATCTTAGAAGTTTTATGCTTTAAACTTTAGTGCCCTGCAGCCACCGCAATATTTCATTTGGTTATGGAAGAGTAGAGCTACCTCGAAAATTAAAGTTTTTGGTTGGCTGCTTCTGAGGGATAGATTGAACACAAAATACATGTTGATCATAAGCACTATGCACATCCGAATTGTGACTTAAACTATGTGCTATGTTTGTCTATCTCAACTGAAACTTTGCTCCATCTTTATTTCATGTGTCCTTTTGCTCAGAATTGTTGGAATATCTTGGGCATATCTTCGAATATCTCTCTCAGTTTGGAGCTGATGTTGGTGCATGCTAGAAGAAGATATCATGATCTTTGTTCCACGCGCTGGTCCGTCGCCACACCGGTGCTCGAGCTCGCCAGCCCCACTTCTCTGATGGAGCCACCTCTCACCTCGCACTACTCGTGTCGCCCCGCCGCTCTCAAATCTTTCTATGACGCTGGGCTCTCCCAGGATATGTGAGCTGTCCACCTGCCAGCTTACTTGGCCCTGTCAATGTCGACCCCCGATTTTGGAAATCGGAAATCTTCTGTGTTTATCAGTACCAATCCCAGGATCAGCAGTTGGTACACACATACATAGCCGAATCACAACATATCACGAATGAATTCAGGCTAAGAGAGTTAAATGCTTACATTAGGGCCAGGTAGGCCAACAACTATCAGAGAACAACAGCGGAAGGCAAAATAATACAAGGGCCCGGTTGACATGCCACAAGCAGTCGACTGGGGAACGAGACCTAGAATGGAACCGCACTCCGATCATCTTGTTAGCTGCGCAAGTGTACTAACAAGGGCTTCTCTTCAACACTCCGCTAAAAGATATATATAGAGCAACAATGAGTACAAAAGTACTCAGCAAGCCACCACACAAAATGCAGTAATGTAAGGGTATTACAAAGAGTGGTTATGATTACTTTGCGTAAAGCTGAGTTTTCAAATATCATTTCACAAACCTAAGACCTAGCATAAACTGATCAAGTTTTAATTCCATTGTTCATTAAACAGCGACGGTTCTGTCCACCATCCATTGTGTTCCCAATGATAGCTTCCTGCCACTGGTCGTCATGGTTTTGTGGGGGTCTACCCCTTCTCGCATCTTGAGAAGTTGATCCACCAGTACAAAATCATCATGTAATATCCCACCCATCATTTTAAGAATTTAGAGTCTAGCCAAGTGTAATACATGTCCCGGTGCTCAATAACCGTGAGCACGGCTATTCGAATAGATTGGTTTACTCACACTGCAGTGGATGCACACTTTACCCGTACTCCGCGACTTGCCCAACATATGAGCCTACGTCCCAACGAATGAGACTTGACACGGCAAAGCCTTTCAATAACCTCACTTTGGTAGTACCCGCTCCATGAACTTTAGTCCTCATGCACTCTAAGCGTCCAAGGTTTCTAGTAGTGAGAGGAGTTCTGGCGCTCCCGAGGGGGAAAGACTCACACATTCATTAAGTTATAGTTAAGTTTAGGTTTGAACATGGTAGTCCTACTGATGGCGACACCACTGTAGGCACCCGCCCCTCGCGGTCCTACCAATGGCTGCACCACCGTAGGCCCTGCCTCACACACAACAAGAAAACCACTATGGCTTAGGTACCGCCTCCGCTCGGCTATTTACTCCGCTAGGTCTATACCCACACGAGAAGTACAGTTGTACGGGGGTCGTTTCATGCTTAACTTCATGGCTCGGTCCTTAACTGACCAGGGACGGCACTAGCCTTTTCTGGACACCACCCAAGTCCTCCAGCCGCCCCAGTCGAAAACAGTTGTTTAGTTTCATTTTTCCTTTCACAAATCATGTCACCAATGTCATGGCAATGTGGTGCTCATGTCTCCACATGCCGTATCTCAACTACCTTCCCTAAGGTAGTTGTCCAAGCATAAAGCATTTTGATAAATATGAATATGCATGATTCTAAAGTAGCATGGCTAAGCATTTATCAAGTATTGAATAAGGACACACGATATCATGGATTACAAAGATTGCATGGATCATCAATATCAAAGGCATGGCATATAGCGAAGTAGGGCATTCACATATATCCATATAGCATGCAAACTTTATTTTAAATCCAAAATAAGTTGGCAATGGGTTCAACATGCTTAAAGATTAGTGATGACTTGCCTGCTTAGGAAAGTTCTTATTCTTGATATAATCTTGATCAACCTTTACCTCTGGAAGCTGCATACGTTGCCTCACGACTAACCGATATACAATTTCTATAATACGCGAGAAAAACCAATATTCAAATAACAATAAAATATGCACAAACAAAATATAATTGTTGGAGTCGGATGTAGGGTTGCTCATACTATACCAGCTCGCTAATGATTTATATGGTACTAAAAGGTCTAAACTACAGGTTGTTCGTATCCAAAACTCAATACTCAGGACTATGGCTCAATTATCTTTCGATTATGGCTACGGGGAGTTCATGGCTAAGCTAGCTTTGATCTAAATTAGAGGGTGATGTCCTACCGGAGGTTTACTAATGCCTTAGTGGATAATCTAATTATAGCAGTACTAGTTCTAACAGGATGGATTGTCAACGCATGGCCCTACAAATATTACAATATAGGAGTCCCAACGAATTATCGTGCTTTGTAAGTTAGACTGGCATGGTCCATAATGTCTGTAGTTAAAGATTATCTCACTGCATAATTTTACAATAAATAATCCTAAGTCACAGTTGAACTATAATTGTGTGAGGTTAAAATTTATAATTAGTATTTCATCTAATTTTGATATTTTATCGTATAATTTGTAGTTTAAATAGGCGCAACAGTAAGTGACTGTGTTACAGTATGTGTAAACAGATGTACCGCACATATGCGAGTTCAAGAATGAATTAATATTGGATTATTTATTATATAAACACTTGCCACTTACCACAAAACTATACAGTATATGGGTGCAAGAATATATTAACCTAGGATCATTTACAGAATATGTGCAATTTACTACCAGCTATACCATATAGGTGATCTAAGTAGGTTTTATGAGTAGGTTACTATACAGGAGCTTTTTACTGGAGATTGTACTGTTCAAGTGGTCAGGATGGCTCTATTTGGTTAATTAATGAGTGTCAACTAATTTATGTGTATATACTACTCCACATGACATTGGACAGACTAATTATCTTTTTAAGTGAGCCAATACAACTAGCTCTGTTATTATACCTTGAAAAAGTTTAAGACTCATCTATGTGTATTCATATTTTAGTTACAAAATATGAGGCTAAACCTCATTTATATAGTTTGGAAGTCGTGTGTATAATTATGTATGGACATACATTATTAAATGGCACTAGTATTTTCTATGCTCTAATTAATTTGAAAGAATACTCCTAATTAGTTTAAATGGGTGCTACAGTGACAAAGCATGTTAGAGATAACTACTACTCCATCTAATCTACTGTACAATACCAATTTTATTCATCTGCATATTTTCAAATTTAACCATAATTCACCGTTTTGATATCAATTAGTTTATAATACAAATATATTTAATTAAATAGTTTATTGGATACTATTGGAAAGCTTATGAATTTAGATTAATTTAGGTTTAAATTTCACTCAAATCCAAGTTAAAATGAATAAGATATGCTAGTTTAAATATTCAAATTTGAATAATTGCGAAACAGTACTGTTCATATCCGATTTATTTTGATCCGAAACCTATCCACTGCTCAAAGTCACTGACGGGTGGGGTCAGGGGTCTTATTATCTTTTCTACCGAATTATTTAGAGAAAAATGGGGAGTGGGCCCGGCTTGTCAGTGGCTCGGCTGCTCTCTTTCTCTCTCTCGTTCGTTTCCCCATCGTCTTCTACCTCCGGCCAGGCAGCAACGAGGCGGTGCGGCTCCGCAGGGCGCGGCGGGTACGGGGCTGGGGCGGCACGGCGGCGGCTAGGGAAGGCGCGGAGGAACTCCGGCGATCCACCGTCTGCGGCGGCGGCGCGTGACGGAGCGAGGGCGAGCAGTGCGGCAGGGCAACGCCATGGCCGATCTCGGTTGCAAGGGGATAGGGCGGTAGAGCTAGGTTCCTTCCAAATTGATGGGTGCGCGAGCGTCTACGAGGTATGGGGGTTTCGTTCTGCTTGCTAGATGGGAAGGGGAGCCTCTGGGGTGGTCTGTCCACGATGATCCCGCCGGCGGCGGAACGGCGGCCGGGGCGGCACAGCTACGACGGTGCACATCCCAAATTGAAGGGGCCGGCGAGTTCTATGCTACAAGAGGTTTCTCAGGGCGCGAGGATTTACCATGGAACGGACGGACGACGAAGGGCGAAGACGCGTGGTGCGGTGCGGACGAAGCAGAGGTGGCTAGCGGTCGGCGACGTTCGCAGGTGTTCGACGTGTGCTCCTCGGCGTCCAGTGGCTACCCGGCTTCCCCAATGGCGACGGCGGCAGCAAGACTATTCCTCCACTCCCTCCAACCTCCAGCTCTGGCTGGGGAGCCTCACAATGGTGATCTCTAGCGGTGGTGAGAGGGTGATCGCAAGGTGTTCGATGGAATGCATGACTGGAAAAAGGCAGAGAAGGATGGGGTTTTTATGGCCGGGCTTGGCTTAGGATGTAAGAAAACTGTGGAGGATAAGGATGCCAACACACAATAGATGAGCTAGAGCCCTAATGGCAATCGGATAAGGGCATTGAGGTGGACGACGCAGATAAGGGTTGATCCTCCTAGGATTCGGGTTCAATGCGGCATGATTTGCCTATGTGGTAGGGTTTCAGGAGAGGGAGTGCTAGCTGGGGAAGAAACGCCGCATTATCCAACGGTCTCAGCTAGGGGTGACGATATGGCGATGCGATGGCGACTCGCGACGGGATAGGGTGACGCAGGCGCTCGTGGCGGCGCAGCCTTATGCGGGCGGGCCCACGCGTCGTGGATGAGGCCTCACGCGGATGATGGGCCTGATGGGGCCTCACGCGTAGAGGGAGGTGGGGCTGATGGCGACGGATGCGGAGAGGAGATGTGCGCGAATGACGAGGGCCTTGATCTGGTTGCCGATGTGGTCACAGACCACCAGGCGAATGAGGTCGAGGGAGGCCTAGCGCGACGAGGGCCACCATCCGCCTCATCCGCGCACGCGGGAAGCACAAAGTCCTATGAAAGAAGAGTAAACTGCACACTAGAACACATGTACTAGAGTGATGCCAGAAGCCAAACCCACAAGAATATATATGACATAGAAAATGAGTTCGCAAACAGTGAGCCACCTTTCATTCCAACCAAAAGTCATGGAGGCACCCTCCCACGGCCTCATCGAATTTGAGCGTGGTGTCCCCACCTCCCTCGACCGATGGCGCACACGGCCGCCAGTGCGCATGAAGAGGGCTCCCGCGGCGGTGTTGAAGTCAGCGCAGAGATCGTGATGTAGGCTGCGATGGCCAGGTGGGCAGTAGCCGTGGTAGGGACGGGAGTGGTTGGGAAAGGGATCGAGGTGAGGAGGAGATGGGGAGTAAGCCAACACCTGCAATGGAACCCACCTCCTAGCCTTTCGGAGTGGGCCGCCGTCCTCCCTGGCTCGACGACCGCAACCTCTCGTTTGCTACCATGTCGCACGAAGAGGGGAGATGCAGGGGCAAAGAGAATAGGTAGAAAGAGAAAGAGATGGGAGGAGAGAGAGAAACGAAATAGAAGGAAAAAGATGAGGCACTGAACACGTGGGCCTCACATGCTGACTTAGCCGGTTTTACAAGATTAAAGAGTCACGTCAGCGTAAAATGCCCACAAAAGCACCAAGTGAGTTATTTTGTATCCATTTCAATAGTTGGAGGACCAAAATATTTAGTATTATGGTTGAGGGATACGAATAAGATTTGAACAATATTTGAGGGAGTCAAAGTGGACTCATTCCTATTTAACGGCGGTGTATACTAGCAATTCAGCCACGCCCTGGGTCGTGGCCTAGGTGCCCGGGGGCAAGGTCTGTCCCTGCACCTCACTTCAATTATCTAGAATGTCATTTCTTAGGCTTAATTTATTGGCGGAAATGCTAATGCGCGGGTGGGTGATCGCCCCGCGCTGGCCCAAGTGATCACCAGTGCTGGCCCTTCCCCTATGCTCCTCCCTCTTCTCTCCCTTCCTCCTCCCCTTCTTCTCTTCCTACTACAGTACACCACAAAAACTTTTAAAAAAACAAAAGTTAGAAAAATTTATGTATAGAAATACTATATATAAAAAATTTGAATTCAAATTCAAATTTGAATCGGGTATATAAACTTTTGACTTATAAACTTTGGGTCTATAAACTTTAGGTGTATAAACTTTAGATGTATAGAAATACTATATATAGAAAATATCTGAATTCAAATTCAAATTTGAATCGGATATAATTCAAATTTGAATCGGGTATGTAAACTTTTGACTTATAAACTTTAGGTCTATAAACTTTTAGGTGTATAAAAATACTATATATAGAAAATATATGAATTCAAATTCAAATTTGAAACGGGTATATAAACTTAAGGTGTATAAACTTTAGGTCTATAAACTTTAGATGTATAGAAATACTATATATAAAAAATATTTGAATTCAAATTCAAATTTGAATCGGATATATAAACTTTTGGTCTCTAAACTTTAGATGTGTAAACTTTTACATAAATTTACTAAAATGGGAAAGTAATGCGGTGCCAAAAAAGAAAACCAGGTGGAGGGAGGGAGGGAGGAGGGGGATTGATCTCTAACCCCGTCCCCGGGCGATCGATCGCACTTTTAGGTCCCATTTATTGGTGAACTAGAAAATCAGTGTGTTTGTTGGCGCGCCAACTATATGGCCAATCATGTGTCTACTTATGTGTAAGTCAACAAATGAGAACGTTCATTTGTTCTCTAGGACTCTCTTCTGTTCTGCCTCCCTTCCACACAGTTACTATCTCGCAACTCCAATAATCCCTCACAACAATGCAATAATCATTTAACGATCCATCGTAATAATTATGTACTTAAGTGCTAAATAACATGAATACATGATATTCATAATATAAAAATACAGCTAAGCAAGTGTGAAATAGATGGTGAAAGCCTTGGACTAAATCAATTATTGTTCATGATCGCATCACTGAATCAATGCTAATTTACCCCTGAATGATTTGTCCCTGTTCTTCTATGTTTGGTGGTGCTGGTATTATATACATGTTTAGAACGGGATCACAGGCTAACAAATGGAGTCAATCTTTAACGTGTGTAGTTTCATTTTATATACAGTTGGTCAACCATGACAAAAGGGAATATCAATGCTCACAAACAAAAAATGGCTTACTAACAAAACCTACAAACTGATCTTCTTAGCCACCGGCGCCAGGGAGAAAACTCCGCCCTCCGTGGCTCACCGGTCTCTGCCCTCCGCCATCGGCATCAACGTCAACGAGATCATCTTCAAGAGCATCCAATTTTAGGTCAGCCCTCACAACAAGCACCTTGTTTCTCTATTGCTTTCTTCAGGCTGATAAGCTGCTTGCTCTGTGCTGGTTTGCACTGAATCATGTAGTACTACTTTTGTTCACTATATACTAATTGGTTGGATCATAATTTTGAAGGGTTCAAAAGAACGGCAAAACCTGAAAATTTATGTTTGATGTTGGGCTCTTAAATTAAAGTTGGAGGATTGTGGTTATTATGTTTTTCTTTCCATGCATTTGATGGATGGATGGATCGATGTTTGATGTTGGGCTCTTAAATTAAAGTTGGAGGATTGTGGTTATTATGTTTTCCTTTCCATGCATTTGATGGATGGATGGATCGATGTAATGCTTATGATTTTACCAGATAAATTTATTGGGTACATGACTGTGCAGGGTAGATTAATTTCATCAAACGCGTACTTATGTTTAAGATAAAAAATAATACATACTTATGTTGTTGTACTGGCTGCATCTACCTTATTTGTGGCCAAATAATAGTTGTATGTGCTGTGAGTCAATCCAATGAAGGCATAAAGTTTTGAATTATCGTTAGCATAAAATTTTGCATTATCATTATCCAATTCTGCTTCTGCCTTCAATTTTGGGCGAAAGATACTACTGATTTTGCATTTGACCATGTCTCCTGTACACTGTATATGACATCATCTTGTGTAGTAATATTTAAACCATCTCATTATGTTAGTGTCTGAATTGTGAAATTAAAGGTCAAAACATCCAAATTGAATGGTGTTTTTTTTTCTATAAATGCTCATACTGCATTTAGGAGGTAACCAGTATTTTATTTTCTTTAACTCTTGCTGATTTGGTTTCATTTCATTTAGGTGGATTGCAGACCAGTCCTTTTTGGTAAACGAAGTGAGGGGGGAACTACTGTTGCGACCATCCACTGAAAGTGAGCACTTCAGTTTTGGGAATTTCAGGTCGCCGATATTTCCTGCAAAGGTCGCAGTGTTGCCCGCCTCATTGATCCCCTCTGATCTTTCCCGCAAAGAGTCGCTAGCGACGCCCGCCTCGTCGATCTCCTCCGCGCCGCCACTGATCCCACAATGGCCACCGTCGTTGAATCCCCTTCGCCGCATGCAGCCGTCATTGGAGCGAGCGCTGTCGTCCAGCCTGTCGCCCACTGCGTAGGTCGCTCTCGCTGAACTGCGGTGCCCGTTCGCCGGGGAGCCCTCCTCTTCCACTGCCATCTTCAAAAGGTACAAATGCCCTCCTCCTCCCTCCCCACCACCATTTGAATTGACTATAACAAATTTGATGATGTGAATAGTGGCTCTCCCGGTATGGTTCTATGGGTGTTGTTTTTCTAAAGTTGTTTTTACCACAGGGTTACTACTGATTTTTGTATATATGTTTTTTAATAGATACATTAAGGTTATTGCTGTTCCTGACTCTATATTAGAATTGTCACTGTTCTTTGCTCTCCAAGATGTTTGTATAATGTATAATCTTACACTGCCAATTGAGGGAATTTGAGACTCTTAGGACTTCCATTTTCAGTCAAAGGTTAATTTTTTTGGTTCACAGTGACAATTTCTAACTCAAATTCTACAGTCCAGAACAGCCTCGGCCAAGAAGGCAGCAGGTCTACGTCACCGTCTTCCCACGCTGATACCGTGTATGCTCCCTACCTCACCACAAGTACTGCTACATTCACGACCGTATCTTGATTTATATGGCCTAGAGTTTACACTTAAGTTTATTAATTATATGCCCTTCCTTTTATATTTAGCCATCACATTTTACTAATAACCGATCAGCGTCGCCACCGACAACAATCTACTCCGCTGCAGAAAGGTACAGATCCCCTCCTCCCCCATCCCTGATATGTCGCCATATTGTATTTTTGTCATTACAACCCACGCTAACTGCCGGTAGCATAAATCCAATTATATGGTCAAATGATTGGACAGCAGGCCTGAAACTCTTTGGTATCCCGGAACATTATTACTTTATGTGAACAACCTTAAATGGATCGATGTGCAGCATACAAGAACACTAAATATTACTACTAGGATTCTATATTGACAACTGAATTTCTATTGTTTTGTTTTTTCCTCATTCTATGTTGTCAAATAGAAATACTATATACGTCAATTTGGATGTACATAGTATCACATCTGTTTTGTTGACCCATTGCCATCACCTAGAAGAAGTACAAACTAGCAACGAAGTTGCGGTAGTCGCAGACACCTTGCTTTGTCAGATCCCATTTATCCTTTAGCACCCGAGGTCCTCTACTCCAGTTTGTAGAGGGAACCATGGTAACAACAATTTCTACTTCCAGTAAAAAAGACAATTTTTACTATTCTTTTTACTTCTATCTTGATTTTTTTGTGTGTGTCGGTTCCTGGATAGGTGATTGACTGTTTTCATGTTAGATTCAGTAAATTGAATTATGTACTTAATTTTATCAAGCTAGATAGCGTATAATACGGAACTACGGAAGTACATGTCAAAAAAAAACTGAGAGGATATTGATTCTTTTGTTTGTTGAGCTTGCAATTTAGTTGAGACCTTGTGTCCATAAGAAACTGATGTTCGATGATCAATTCGTGCTTCACTGTCCAGTCTGCTCTATCATTTAGGATTTTCATTGCCCAGCCAAATGAAGATGCCATTAGTCTACACATGTTTCCTGTTTTCTTCAAACTGATATTGATGATAGAGGAGACTATTGAATGCTGTTGGGATTATACCATGCATCAGAATAAAAGTTAGAAAAAGACATAACTTCTCCGACATGACTTATGATCTGGTTTATCCTATCTTATAAGGTATACAAAATTCTAATCTATGCTCAATATGTCTCATGTATAATTCTATATGGCTCGTATATAAATTTTGGATATATAATATGACTCATTGGTAAAAAATTATGCATTTGTGCACGTGGATTTACTATTCTGCGAGCTGCTTGTGATTTTCAGTTTTTCACTTCTATGTATGTCTGATTTATATCCAAATTCATTTACTTGTCTCTAATATACTAGGGGGATTCGGTAGCTGAAGCTGTATCACCTTGTCACCAGTTGCATCGGCGAACAAAACAGTGAGATAGGTACTTTTTGCATCCTTCTTTTTTTCTTGGCCTTTATTATTCTGACTGGGATTTAATCTGGAAATTTATTTTGTTATTTTCATATCCTGACAACTTATATAGAATGGAAGCAATCGCCGCTACACCTCCACCGAACGTCTGTATGGTCCATGTGAAAGTGCACGAATAGGTATCAATCATTTCTCCTGCGGCTTGATTGCAAAGGTAGTTAAAAGTGTGTAATGTCACTGCATAATTGCCTCATGCTACTTAATGTCTCTGCATAATGTCCCTGCAATATTAATTCTTTGAGTACAGATACATATACAACTTACATTGAGCAAACTGTGACATGTCCAATTATATTTGCAATGAGTTTCCTTCTTGTGGTTAGAGACCGAATGGAGGTACGTACTGAGTCCCATGAGAAGGTTAGATTTTCAGCAAATGCTTGTCAAATTACATGCCTGAATTATGCCCCCTGAGAAAGTTAATTTTTCAGCAAATGCTTGTTGAATTACATGCCTGAATGAACTGAGGAGCTTAAATTTTTCATTAGGAAGCTATCAAGAACAGTGACTGAAAATACTGAATTTCTATTAAAATGTGACGATTATCAAGATTGTTTCGTGGCATACATCACATTATGTGTGTGCTTAATTACACTGTACTTTACAACAGTTGATGAACACACGTACATGCTGCTCGATCAGTTGTGTGTCACAGGCTGCACAGCCGACATCAACTGAAAGAAGCTTATTCTTGGAACATGCAAGTATCACAATGGGAAAATTGGGAAGCAACAGGCAAGTTGTTCTAATGTATACAAGTGATCGTGTCAACAGCAGGCATGAAGGGAAGATTTGGGAAATATGATGACTTGATGAGGTGCTTGATCCTGGATAGCCCTGTGTGCCATGGATCATTGGAAGCCGTTTTGCTGGTGAGCTCACACTAAGGCATAGATAGCTAGATGTGCGTTGTGACTTGTGAGACAAAGGCAATTAAAGGTATTATGGCATCACTTCTAACAATTTTGAGCTACAATTATTTGATTGCAAATATTGTTTGTGTGGAAAGTTGCTGAGAACAAATGTAATTATTTTAATGTTTGTAAATTAGTTGGATTTTGTGAAGTTTTCAGTGAGCTTTGGAATGATTATGAGATAACTCCATTTCTGAACTTGTCTAAACTTTGGTTGTGACCTTATCTTTTTTTTTTTTTGCAGTCGCAACAAATTAATGGAATAAATCTATACTTTTTGAGCATATTCTTTTATTAAAACATATATTGGCCTCGTATATTGTATTCTGAATTGTTTATATTTAACTAATTTTTATCAATATTTATTGTGCTCACATAATATCATATTATTGTACTTTGCGTGAACTTTATTTCATGTACGATATTAATTGAATTAAAGCTCCAATGCACATATCATATAAAAATATTTTTTTTGCTAACATGAAATTTTAGAAGTTATTAAAGAAACATTGAATTGCACCGTAGCGTTTAGCACGTGCATATTACTAGTTACTAAAAGTGAACGAACTTAAAAACCGACTCAAATGCGGATATGTATTTCCAAAAGAGAATGGACTTAAAAACCGACTCATACACGGATGATGTACCAATATACCGGCAAAAACATCTTTAATTTTTATAATAGTAGAGATAGAGATAGAGATAGAGAAGTGCCGAAGTAATCTGGGTATCGAAATTCCTGAAATATCGGTAATCACCGAGTCGGACGTGGATCCGACTGGCCTTTGTTCGGCGGCCACTGTGCGGGACGGGATCGTCTCCAACTCCTATTAATCAACGCCAACAACTGCTATTGCACTTCGTCGAAGGCTCTGATATTAATCTCTCTATAAACCCTAGCAGTTCAAGCAAAAACGGAAGCAAGAAAAAGAGAAAAGAAAGAGAACACCGGTGATAGCTAGCTAGCTCCCTCGATTGTCACGCGACACAGCTGGGATCGAGGATGTCGTGCACGTACGCATACCGCTTCAAGTTTGTCACCATCGGCGACGCAGGTCAGCTTCGCTCGATCCGTGTCGATCGATCAACTCGCCACCGGCGGGGGCGCATCTCCACACTCAATCGATTGGTTATCGATCGGTAGCTCATACTGGAAGACGCGTGTTGTGTTGGTTCGTTTGGTTGCAGGCGTGGGGAAATCGTGCCTGCTGCTGCAGTTCACGGACAAGAGGTTCCGGGAGGTGGAAGATCTCACCACCGGCGTCGAGTACGGCGCGTGCGTCGTCGCCGTCGACGGCAAAAACACTAAGCTCCAGATCTGGGACACGGTCAGTAGTGCGTGCTAGCTAGCCCTCGGTCGATATTCTTCTGCTTGAAATTCTATATATTGTTGTTCGGTTCCTGCGATAGTTTTTGCGCTATTAAAAAGCCCATGATTTGGTGATGTTATACTCTCTCGATCGAAGTGGACATAGTACCAATTTGACCTTTCAATCGTGTAGCTAGTGATGAGTTTTGGCTTATTTAGTCATAACTTATTTCGGTTTGGCGAATTATGCCGATGCTTCTGCCATTCGTAAAAGGTGTACCAGCTCGCTTTTTTCATTTTAAAAACAATCATCCGAAAACTTGTTTCCAAATCTAAATATTTTAGCTACAATATTAATTTTCTACCACGCCATGACCTTTTATTATCGTAGTCAATTAGAAGGCTTAGATTTAAAAATAAGCTTTATTATTATTATTTTTTAAAATCCCGCTTGCAAATTTATGTGGCTGCTACAGTGCATCTTTAGCAATCAATTCCTAAAGTAATATATTTACCCATAAATAATAAATATTAATCCACCAAATTGTATTCCCAATGTACATCAATCTAAAATATCATGTCTCTTAATTTGAGCGTGTGCTTGGGGTGAATTTGTGGATATAGTATGATGTGTGAGTAGTGGTGCGTGCGCGTGTCTACTTTATAATTATGAAAAAAATATCACAATATCACAAAGATATATATGCTAATGGCTTGGTTGAACTGTTGAGGTAGCTACCTTGTTTTCTCGTGCCACACCGTGGCAATATATATGATTAATGGCCTGATCGGTATAACGTGCATGATTTCTACCCGATTGTGTTTTTTATTTACAAATTTACATGTTAAATCTTGGTATTGCATGATCAACAAACCTGTGGGTGGAGACCTAACTAAGATCTGGAATGCAATTATATGCTTGGAATTGCCTCCTCTCCTTCTCATACTTTTGATCTGTTGATTTTACAGGCTGGCCAAGAAGCATTCAGATGCATAACTAGATCATACTACAGAGGAAATGCTGCTTGCCTTTTGGTTTACGATATCACCAGGTATTTATAAGATGGTTTGACAATGTACCTGTTGTGGTGTTTTATTAATTATTACTTCTTGCGTAGATTAGTTCTTATGCTTGACTGACCAAATCAGGAGGGAGACTTTTAATCATCTTGCAAGCTGGTTAGAAGATGCAACGCAGCATGCGAGTGCCCGCATGACAATAATTCTGATCGGAAACAAATGCGACTTATCTCATAGACGTGTTGTAAGCTATCAAGAAGGTGAACAGTTCGCCAAGGAGCATGGTCTCCTCTTTATGGAGGCATCAGCAAAAACAGCTCACAATGTTGAGAAGGTGATGCTTTATCCTTATTGTCTTAATTTGGGTGCAATTGCCCGACTTGTATATCTTAAAGCCACGCTCTTTCTTTTTTTTTGTTGTTGTCTAGGCATTCATCCTAGCTGCTAGAACTGTACACAAGAAAATCGAAGATGGAGTTATTAATTTATCAGACGAGGTTAGTTTTCAATTGCTTGCATTTTCCTATATTGAGGAATTCAATGTTTTAGTATGCACTTTAGAACCGGCATCTATAATTGCTTAAAAGTGTCGGTTTTATGTGTTTTCAGTCCACGGAGGAGGAAAAGCACTATAGCTGTTGGTTTTAACTGTTCCGGCACCTATAGTGCTGATCGGTTTTATTTAGTGTGATAGTAATCGACGAATGTGATCTTTACAAAATGCTACCGTACAAATGTTTTACTCTCCTTTTTAGCATCATAACTATCCTCGTTAAGTACATTCCGTTAAGCCCTATGGATATGCTGTACTTTTTGCATGGCCATAATGGAGTACACTTAACAGAAGGCTACTGATGTTGGTAATTAAAACAAGAAAAACGCTTGTGTGATGAAATTTCGTAAAACTTACAGTAGTTAATAAGTACCTATAATAACTATTTTTAAAACGTACCACTTGTCAATGGAAAAATATAGGATGTTTTGAAATCTTTTCATGTAAGCATTACCTTAAAATTCTAGCACACAGAATTGTTTTCTTATTCAATAACGGAAATGAGTCCAGCTTCTGTGTAAAAAAAATCAATTTCGTTTTGGTCTAAATGGTGCAGAACTGTGGTGTCAAATCGGGCAATGCCCCCGTGGCATCGCGACGTGATGCTAGCTTCTCCTCTCGTGATGGTCGTTGCTGCAGCTAAGTTTGCCGTGACAAGTCGAAAACAATCTTGCAATATGTACGTGTTTTTTCTGAAGATAATGACAGAGAGTAATGCCTACATGCATGGGTCGTATTATAGATATAACATCGTAGAAAGTAGCTCAAAGGCATAGAAGCATGTGTTTGATACAAAGGATGAGATGAATCTGGTTAGATATGTAATTAAAGTGTGAGATATTTGATTTTGATATTTCGAGATATATATTCGGTGAAGTGGTTTTGCAGATGTATGATTTTCAGACAGTGAACAGAGTTTTGTCAGTTTTGGTCTGGTCAGATAGAACAGGTTCTGTTAGTTAGATCAACGGTCCGGCAGTCTGACCGGTTGACACTATGTCGGTTTTGTTTTTTTATATTACTAATCAATTCATGTTTATGGTTTAATTCTACACTAGTACAGATCCTTCCATCTGTGACCCTTACATCTGTGACGGCCCATAACAAGACTGGAATTTGCGGGCCGTCACACGGAAGTAATTTCAATCGGGCCGAAGTTTCGCCTAATTGAGATATGGTCGCACAGCCATGGTATATCGGCATAAAACTAAAGCCCGTCACGGATGACACTTATCTGTGACGGGCTATAGTTGAGGCCCGATTGAGATGAGGGTTCCATATCTCAATCGGGCCCTAAAAGAAGCCCGTCACAGATGAGCCCGTCATAGATGACGGGCTCATCTGTGACGGGCTCCAACTAGAGGCCCGATTGAGATAAGTTTATTGTCCGTCACAGATGACACTCTTTTTTGACGGCCTTTTATTAAGGCCCGATAGAGATTACTTGTATGCCCGTCACGGTTGATTGTTTTAGGGCCGTTACAGATATTTGTTGCACAGTATAAATACCCCCCACCACCTAGTGTAACTGTATCCCACTGTTCACTATTTTGGTGGGAGGCTGTAGGGGGCGATTTTTTGTCCCTTTTCCAAGAAAAACAGAAATTAAATTCCCAAAAGTGATCAAAATGGATCAATCAAGTGAGTAATATAAATCATTAATTGAGCAATTTCATCACGTCTTACTTTTGCAATACTGATCTTATAATATGTGCCTCTAATTTGTTTTTTTTTTAGCAATTGATCGAAGTTGGATGTATGCCAAAAATTTGAAACGTCATTCTACGGAGTACCGAAAGGGCGTAATAAATTTTATGAACGCCACGGAGGAGGATCGGATAAGAAGAAACAATGATTACATGTGTTGTCCATGTGCAGATTGCAAGAACGAGAATATGTTTGATAGCGGAGAGGACGTACACGGTCATCTGATACAACGAGGATTCATGGAGGGCTATACATGTTGGGTGAAGCATGAAGAGCAAGAATCAGGAAGTGGAGCAGCAGCAGACAGAAGTGGTGCGCATAATCAGGAAGATGAAAATGAGCATGACATGTTTATACCTTCTCCACTGGGCGGTGAAATAGTTGATGTGGATCACGATCTGCTGCAAGACATGTTACGTGACGTTGAGGACCCAACCCAGAATGAGAGAGATGGAATGAAATTCAGCAGGTTGGTAAGTGATTCCGAGACGCCTTTGTACGCTGGATGCAAAGCAAAACACACTAAGTTGTCAGTTACCTTGGACCTAATGAAGCTGAAGGCAAGTAGTGGATGGATAGACAAGAGTTTCACAGATCTTTTAGGAATTTTGAAGGCTATGCTTCCTGTTGAGAACATATTGCCCGAGACGACATACGAAGCAAAGCAGGTTCTGTGTCCACTGGGGTTAGAGGTCCGTAGAATTCACGCTTGTCCCAACGACTGCATATTGTACCACAAGCAATATGCGGACTTGGATGCTTGTCCTGTCTGCAAGGCTTCTCGATACAAGCGAAAGAAAAGTGCTGACGAAGGAAATAAGTCAAAGAGGGGTGGTCTGGCAAAGGTTGTGCGGTATCTACCTATCATTGATCGTTTCAAGAGAATCTTTGCCAACCCGAACGAAGCGAAGTTAGTATGTTGGCACGCCACGGAAAGAAGGAATGATGGTATGCTTAGACACCCAGCGGATTCGATTGAATGGAGGAATATAGATCGAAAACACAAAGACTTTGCTGCCGACCCTAGAAACATGAGGATGTCTTTGTACGGATGGCATGAATCCTTTCGGTGACATGAGTAGTACTCACAGCACTTGGCCAGTTCTTATTGCGAACTATAACCTCCCGCCATGGTTATGCTTTAAATGGAATATATTATGTTGTGCTTGTTAATCCAAGGTCCAAGGCAACCCGACAATGATATCGATGTATTCCTGGAGCCTGTTATCGACGATCTGGAGATTCTTTGGAAAGAAGGTGTGGAAACTTGGGATGCATATGGTCAGGAGAACTTCAAGCTAAGAGTTCTATTGTTCTGCACCACTAATGACTACCCTGCACTCGGTAATCTTTCCGGACAAACTATAAAAGGAAAGAAGGCATGCTCCGATTGCAAAGAACATACACGAAGCCGGTGACTGAAGAAATCACGAAAGATGGTATACATGGGTCACCGGAGGTAGCTCCCGCTACGTCACACATTTAGAAGAAAGAAGAAAATTTTTAATGGTAAGAGAGAACTTCAGCCTGCTCCCAAAGATTTGTCCGGAGATGAGGTCCACAATATGGTCAAGGACATAAGCAATGAGTTTGGGAAGAAAAGAAAATGTAGCAAGACAAAGGAGAAGGGTATGTGGAAGAAAAAATCCATATTTTGGCGGCTACCTTACTGGAAAGATCTTGATGTCCGTCATTGCATTGATCTCATGCATGTAGAAAAGAATGTGTGCGAGAGTTTGGTTGGCCTGATGTTGAATATTCCCGGGAAGACAAAGGACAGGTTGAACGCGCGCCTTGATCTATAGGACATGAATATTCGCAGCGAACTCCAGCCCATACGAGATGCAGAGACAAGTAAAGTGTACCTCCCTCCAGCCTGCCACACACTGTCGAAGGATGAGAAGATCGCAATGTTATCATGCTTGAAGGATATTAAAGTTCCATCGGGCTATTCAGCGAGGATAAGTAAGTATGTTAAATTGGACGATCTAAAACTTGTTGGAATGAAGTCTCACGATTGCCACGTGCTAATCACACAAATCTTGCCAGTTGCTATCAGAGGCATTCTACCACCGAAAGTGCATCACATGATCCAACGTCTGTGCGCCTTCTTCAATGCAATTGGATAGAAGGTTATAGATCCAGAAAATCTAGATGGGCTGCAGACCGATATTGTGAATACCCTCTGTCACCTGGAGATGTTTTTCCCACTGTCTTTCTTTGATATAATGGTTTATCTCCCTGTTCATCTGGTGAAGCAAACAAAACTATGTGGCCCGGCTTTTCTAAGGGAAATGTGGCCGTTTGAAAGGTACATGGGAGTTCTGAAGTATTACGTTCGTAACAGAGCTAAACCCGAGGGGAGCATCATTGAAGGTTACATGACCGAGGAGGCTATTGAGTTCTGTGTCAATTACATGTCCGATGCCGATCCTATCAGAGTTCCAGCGTCTCGTCACGAGGGAAGGTTGTCAGGTGTTGGCACAATCGGAAGGAAAAGAATTAGGCCCGATCAAGCGTCGTACGCGCAGGCTCATTACGCTGTGCTATGGTAGAAGTTGGCCCATACTTTGAGGAGCACTTAGCGAAAATCCGAGATAAGAACTTGGGGCGATCTGATGCATGGATTAACAGAGAACATAATTCTCGGTTCAACGAATGGTTCAAGAATCGTGTGACAATGTCCACGGATGTCCCAAATGAGACAGTACAGTTGTTGGGGATGGGACCGTCTTGGACCATAGACACATGGTAAGGATACAATATAAATGGATACACATTTTACACCGTCAAACAAGATGACAAAAGCACAGTGCAAAACAGCGGCGTCCGTATAGATGCATTCCAGGATCAAGTTGGGTCAAACACATACTACGGCCGCATTGAGGAGATCTGGGAGCTAAACTACGTCAAGTTCAAGGTTCCTTTGTTCCGCTGCCGTTGGGTGAATCTACGCACTGGTGTCAAAGCCGACAAGGAAGGTTTCACTTTAGTAGATCTATCTAAGGTGGGATACGCCGATGAACCATTTGTACTTGCGAAACAGGACGAGCAGATATTCTACATAAAAGACCCTTCAAACAAGAAGATGCACATCGTGAGGGATGGAAAGCGCCGAATTGTAGGAGTTGACAACGTCGTCGATGAAGAAGAATACAACCATAATCTTCATGCAAGACCTCACATTGACCTTGACGATGATCCCCAAGAGCCTGTGCCATATGCTCGTTCAGATCATACCGAAGGCATAACCTTGTGACTGATGCATTTGTACTTATCTATTGTAATGAATGAAGTATTTTGTTTTATTGCAAAGACTTGATATGTGTAGTCATTAATATGGCTAATTTTGTTTTATTACAAATGACCAAAATAAAAGTTGTAGATCTTGATGAGAGGATCAACTTTGTTGTTGACCATATTTCAATTTGAAATCATTTAGTATTTACAAATGCTGTTAATTAGATTTGTCATATTGTCGAAATCAATTTTAAGCTGTTGGGAAAAAAATTATATAGAATAATGACCAAAATAAAAATAGTAGATCTTGAAAGGCTCTACAACTTTGTTGTTGACCATATTTCCATTTGAAATCTTTTACTATCCGAAAATGTATTATGACTAATAAAATGAATTATTACACAGCTGCTATATATTTTGCACTCACAACAAATGAAAGATGGAAAATGAGTCATCGGTGACGGGCCTTAGTTTACGGCCGATAGAGATTAATCTATCTCAATCGGGCTTTGCCGTAGGGCCCGTCACAGATGACTCATCGGTGACGGGCTCCATACTAATGCCCGATCGAGATGACATTCAGGCCCGTCACGGATGACTCATCTGTGACGGGCCCTAAGATAATGCCCGATAGAGATAAATTAAACTCTATCGGGCTTGAACTAAGGCCCGTCACCGATGACTATTTTTCCATTTCCCAGATAAATCTTTATATTTGTGAGTACAAAATATATAGTTGCTGTATAATAATTCATTTTATTAGTCATAACACATTTTCGGATAGTAAATGATTTCAAATCGAAATATGGTGAACAACAAAATTGTAGAGGTTATCAAGATCTACAACTTTTATTTTGGTCATTTGTCTATATAACTTTGTTTCCAACAGCTTGAAATTGATTTTGACAATATGACAAATCTAAACAGCATTTGTAAATATTACATGACTTTAAATGGGAAAGCCATAAACAGCTAACTTGTACAGCTAATCAAGATCTACAACTTTTATTTTGGTCATTTCTCCATCCGACAAAGTGATAGTACCAATGTTTACAAAATTGACATATCTGTGTTGATATTTATAAACCAGATGAGAGAAATGTGATTTTTGTGAATAATATAACTATCACTTTGTCGGATGAAGAAGTAACCAAAACAAAAGTTTTAGATCTTGATGAGAGGATCAACTTTGTTGTTGACCATATTTCCATTTGAAATCATTTAGTATTTACAAATGTTGATTATATTTGTCATATTGTCAAAATCAATTTCAAGCTGTTAGAAACAAAGTTATCTAGATAAATGACCAAAATAAAAGTTGTAGATCTTGATGAGAGGATCAACTTTTTTGTTGACCATATTTCCATTTCAAATCATTTAGTATTTACAAATGCTGTTTAGATTTGTCATATTGTCAAAATCAATTTCGAGCTGTTGGAAACAAAGTTATATAGACAAATGACAAAAATAAAAGTTGTAGATCTTGATAACCTCTACAATTTTGTTGCTGATCATATTTCGATTTGAAATCATTTACTATCCGAAAATGTGTTATGACTAATAAAATGAATTATTATACAACAGCTATATATTTTGTACTCACAAATATAAAGACTTATCTGGGAAATGGAAAAATAGTCATCGGTGACGGGCCTTAGTTCAAGCCTGATAGAGATTAATCTATCTCTATCGGGCATTATCTTAGGGCCCGTCACAGATGAGTCATCCGTGACAGGCCTGAATGTCATCTCAATCGGGCATTAGTATGGAGCCCGTCACCGATGAGTCATCTGTGACGGGCCCTACGGCAAAGCCCGATTGAGATGACTCATCACTCTAATATAACTAGGGTTTCTCAGATCAGATCGAAAATTTTTCTAAGTCCCGCTACAGTTTCCCGCCTCCTTAGAACCCTAGCGCCGCCGTCATCCTCCCTCGCCAAGCCCGCCGCCGTCGCCACCGAGCCCGCCGCCGCCGCAGTCGTCCTCCCTCGCCAAGCCTGCCGCCGTCACCACCGAGCCTCCTCGGCCCTCCATTCGGACCTCCGCCGCCGAGCCTCCTCACCGACGACCCCCCCCTGAGCAGGAAGCCGCCGCCGCCACTGAGCCTTTACACCGACCGAACCGGTGTTGGCCTTCCTCGTCGTCGCCGCTCGCGTCCTCACCGACCCACGTCGCCGACCCCCACCGAGCACGACGCCGCCCGCCCGATGCCGACCTGCCCGATCGGCGTCTCCACCGACCGGCGCCGCCCTCCACCGAGCCCGGGCGCCGCCGCCACCGAGCCCCACCGGCCATCCTCAGGCGAGTCCTCCATCGCGCCGTCCTCTGCTAACTGTGAATGACATGTCATTGAAATGTGGATGTGGATGATATGTGATTGAACTGTGAGTGAGACATGTCGATGTTGGGATGAAATGTGGTGCATTTATGAATTTTGTGATAGATGATTGTAGTAATTGATGAAATGTGGTTCATTTAACTTTATTTATATGCAATGTGGTTCATGTTGGGATGAAATGTAGTTTATTTATGTTGGGATGAAATGTGGTTTATTCATGTTGGGATGAAATGTGGTTTATTCATGTTGGGATGAAATGTGGTTTATTCATGTTGGGATGAAATGTGGTTTATTTATGTTGGGATGAAATGAGATTTATTGATGTTGGGATGAAATGTGGTTTATTCATGTTGGGATGAAATGTGGTGCATTAATGAAATTATTGTGAAACGTGGTTAATAGATTGTAATAGATTGTAGCACTCAATTGTGTTTTTTTTGTTTTTTTGGAAAAAAGTAGACAATGTCTCAGTAAGGCGAACCAATGTCGACGACAACTAGTGGGTCCTCAAGGGCACGTACTCCTAGGACAGGGAACAAAATTCCTAAGGAACGGTTCCGCATAACAGCGGTGGACGCCGTAGGGTTGCCGACATCTCCAAGGAAAATATTGAGCTGATTTAGGTCTATCTGCGGGGTCATAGGGAGGCAGAAATTCAGTATTCTGCAAGACAACTTCAAGCTCGTGCCGACCGCAGAGAAGGACATTATTTGGCTAACGTTCAAGGAGAGCTTTGATTATCCTGCGGAGCGTGAGGACCATCTCAGGCAGGCTGCTTTCAAGGTTATGGGCATTGCTTGGAAGAACTTCAAGACTAAGCTAGTCGACGAGTTCGTCTACAACCCAGCAAATCCAGATCCAAGAGAGAAATTTCCTTGGATCACGGAACAGGTCTGGGAGGAATTCCATGCGAAGAAGTCGACCCCTGAGTCTAGAGCTAGAAGTGAGGCATATCGCTTGCTCCAGACCAGGAACCAGCATCTGCACCGGCTTGGTACCGCCGGATATGCCGGTAAGGAAGAGGAATGACAGCGTGAGGATGACGAAGCGGAGGAATCGTGCACACCGCTCGTGTTTGGCGATATCCCACACCCTCGGGCTAGGAACTGGGCCAGGGCTAGGTACCAGAAACATGATAATGGCACAATCTTCATGCCAAATGCAGAAGATCAACGAGTATACGAAGCTATAGTAAGTGTCTAGTCAAACTAGATGTTCGCATTGTTTCCCATCGTGCAGTTTATTTGACCCCACTAAATTGTAATGCAGAAGGAGTTGGTTGCCGAGCAACAAGCCTCGCAAGAGGCCTGCTCTCAAAGACGCGAGGACGACCTCCTCACGAAAGCGTTGGGCAACAAGGAACATCGTGGACGGACACGGGGCGTTGGGTCTTTTGTTCCCTGGAAGTATGGATTTCCAGACTACGCATGGCAGTACAAGAAGCGGACTTCCAACAAGGTGGAGAAAGATGCACGCCTTGAAGCCAAGATCCGGGAGTCGATACGAGTTGAGCTGACATCTGAATTCGAAGAAAAGCTCGAGTCGATGAGGGCCAAGATTAGGCAAGAGATCCGAGAAGAGCAACAGATCCCCCAGGCCGCCGCTGCTGCTGTGCACAAAGAGTTAGGAAGTCCCACCGAAAAACACAGCAGTTGCGCATCAACTGAGTTGGCGGAAAATCCAACATCGGTCGACAGCGCTGTCGACCACATAACGGTAACCGTGAACTTACTCAATACATGAAAGACGTAACGAATCCATATGATATATAATATTCTAAAAAAATTGATTAATCTATCGCAGGAACCAACGAGCTGCACCCTCATAGTTAGGGTGATGCCAACCTTCACTGTTCCAGCAGCCGAGGGACTTGCGTACAAGCCGACCCCAAAGACAAGAGTGCATGGAGCGCAACTCAGGGCCGACTGCGCAAAAGTTCAAGTCGACTCGGTGAAGCCCGAATACGAGCTATTCCCTCTGAAATATCCACCGAACAACGAGGTCCTCTCACTAGGAAATGCCCGTGGTACCTTCATCCAATGGCCCAAGGACCTCATTGAGATCAGTGTTACAGCGAGGCCAACCACTGCATCAGGCAGTCGTCCACCAAAGAGACCCGCTTCTGCTCCTTCAGCCCCTCCTGCTCAAGATCGTCATGCACAATCTTACGATGTGCAGTTGCAGTACGACACGGATTTTGGGGAGGACCGAACGGAGGCCGACAGCAAGGCGATTCATGAACCCCCACCGATGAAGAAGAGCAGGAAGGCACACTCTTCCCCTCAGAGAATTACTCTCGATAAACCCGAAGCAAAGGGGAGAGGAAGGGGAGGAAAGGTGCAGGCCTCGCTTCTAGCTCCAAGAAAGCTAGATCTGGGCAAGGGCTAGGAAGAGACTAAGGGCAAAGAGGTCAAGAAGAAATACGTCGCTCCATAGGAGTTCCAACTAGACATGCCATTGGTTGGAGATGACGTGCTTGCCGCAATGGGCACCGCTTGCAAGGACCTTCACTTATACTACATGGAGAAATCTAACGCCAGGAAGCCAAGTAAAGCTACCGATATCCTTAGACAGCACGATGGAAAGCCATTCCTTGGTCCAACAAATTATATCGTGATCGACTTCAAGGATCTTTTCGACCTCTACAGGCTTCGAGCGGTGGACACAAGCCTCCCTAAGTGCTACTCCTTGTAAGTATTGTCGCCCAACTCATTCTGGTAATAACAATCGGTTTAACTTGCTTACAAGATCGTTGATCCTATGTGTAGGTTAAGTTGGCAATGGTGTCAGAAGCATGCACCGGAAGTTGCCTTCCTTGATCCACAAGTGGTCACTGTCACAAATCTCCAGAATGACCGTCAAGGAATGGTCAACTACATCTACGACACCTTGTGGTCCCGCCGAGACAAGGAGTACATTATGTGTGCCTACAATCAATAGTAAGTGTGTTAACTAAATATACACAACAGCTTGAGTACTTAATTAACTTTCACTATATTAATGCCGCAGTGCCCATTGGATCCTTCTGGTCATAACACCTAAATGGAGTACATGTCATTACCTGAACTCCAGAATTGATAAGAACGCATATGATTGGACCCCAATTCAACTAGCGATAGATAAAGCGTGGGCCCAATACGTGCAAAGAGGAGGCCTCAGGAAGACAGGACATGACACCCTCATCCACAAAAAAGACTTCCCGGTGAAACAACAAATAGGTGACCAGTGCGGATTCCATGTGTGCCACAACATGCGACTTCTGTATAGAGAAAAGGTGAAGACTTTGGCTGAGTTTGAGGTCGGTGGTCTAAATTGTGATAGACTAATTACATTTTAGTACTTATATATGATCGATCAACTAATCTGGAATTATGACAATGTAGGGCACAATAACCAAGTCTCTGACTACCAGCTTTGAGGAGGTTCGCGAGGAGATAGCCAGCTTCATCCTCCGCGAAATAATTAACCCCAAAGGAATGTTTAGGCTTAAACTAAAATGATGAACAATGTTGAACTTCTATGTTTAGGCAATGACGAACACTTATTATGCAACTGTGATGATGTAACTGTGATGCTTATATTTATGTATATATTTCATATGTTTATGTTAAGACTTGCTAAATAAATATTTGATCCAATTAACTCGGTTTTGCAGGTGAAATATGATAACTATTTGAATGGATGTGAAATATGTGAATAGATGTGAAATTTGAGATGGCTGTGAATGTGTGGTTGTGTGAAATATGTTGATGGCTGTGTCTGTGAATGCATATGTATGAATGGGTGATGCTGGGGAGTTGGGGATATTGGATATCTGTGTTTGTTTCTGTCATTTTTGCAGCGGGCATGGCTAGCAAAGGCTTGAGGCTAGCCAAAAAATAAAATTTATTTCTTTTGTGGATTATAGTCTTCTGTGACGGGCCATAACTAAATGCCCGATTGAGATGAGGTCATATGTGACGAGCTCTAGCTTAGGCCCGATTGAGGTCACTAGTCATCTGTGACGGGCTCTAGTTTAGGCCCGATTGAGGTCAGCAGTCATCTGTGACGGGCTCTAGTTTAGGCCCGATTGAGGTCATCAGTCATCTATGACGGGCTATAGTTTAGGCCCGATTGAGATGAGTATCATCTGTGACGGGCTCTAGTTTAGGCCCGACAAAGGTTAGTAGCCATCTGTGACGGGCGCTAGTTGTGGCCCGATAGAGATAGGTCATCTGTGACGGGCTATAGTTTGACTGGTCGTCTGGGTCAAAGCTATCGGTGACGGGCTTTACTTAGGGCCCGATTGAGATATATTCATTCGTGACGGCCGTTTGCCCGATTGAGATAACTCTTCACATCAGTGACTTCTAGCCTGTGACGGACGCTGTGCCCGATTGAGATGGGGCTTACCGCCCGATTGAGATGAGGGTATCCATTCTAGTGCTAGATGGATACTATACATATGTAATATTATTATGTACTAATGTTGAGTCAAGTTGGAAAGAATTTGTGCTCGGATATGGTTTCTTTGTTGGTTCATATGTAGGTGAGTTTTGATGCCTCGAGATAGCATTGCTGGTGATTGATTGGGAGTCAACTTAGGAGAATATGATGTGCGGACGATCAGGATATCATGCAGAATGTTTAGGCTAAATATCAATGCACGTGGTTGGTGAATATTCCATATGGCATACGACGAGATATTGTGTGCGTATGAGATGCATAGTCGAATTTGGAAGGAGACCAAATTTGTTATGATTAGAGTTAGTAAAGTTTGTTTCTTGTACGGAAAGATTTCCTAGGGGATTAGGACTTCTTGAACAAGTTAGGTTTGTGGCTTTAGGCTGCCTACCTGTTGATGGTCATTATAGACTAATTTCGACTGTCAATATACTTAAAATAAAGGAGAACTAATTGTGCTTGCAATGCATATTTGTTTTAGAGTAATATAGTTCCACTTATACTTAGAGTATTATTTGTTTGCAGAGATTAACACATAAATGAGAAGAAATGAAGAAAACTCACTCCTAAGCAAGCTTAAGGATAAGAATTGCCCACATGTCAGGAGTAACCGTCCTAGAAACCACCATAACTGCCACAACCGTCATAAGAACCCACCTGTCAGTGACCTTGCTATGTCTGGAGGCCTGCTAGGCCAGCCCAGGTTCGGACAGTTCGGCTGAACCCTGGTAGCATCGCTTCAGCCTGGCCTTACACGTGGACGTCCAGGATTGCTTGTTGATAGCGGTTGCGGGGCATTTCCTACATTTTGCATACTCTACAACCGTCATACTTGCTTATTTAAGGTGGAGCTCAATTCATTCTCAACACACACTCAAGCAAGACTTGATCTCTCTCTCTCTCTCAATTTTAGTTTAGTGCTCTAGTGCTAAGTGGAGTAGTATAGAATAGTTTTCGGAGTCCTCAAGTCTTCGGAGGAGTTCGGGTATGGCTCTAGTAGTTTTTCTTTCCTCATTTGTATCGGAATTAATAGAATATTCTTCTTTATATACTTTCGGTACTTTACTTTGTCTGAGTATCGATTCTACTTTATATCTATGTTGTTGCAATTGTGTGGTTAGCCTACCAGAGAGGTGCAGTGGTGTGGGTTTAATGTCCGATTATTTGGTTACTCTATGTCATCCATGTGGATATAGAGTAGTATTTAATAATGTCGACGTGGTTCTTAGACTATTAAATATCATTATCTGGGCATATATACTACGGGACAGTAGAGTTGGACGCTCATGGTGACAGTTCAGTACGGGTATTCCTCCACGTTAGTATATATTCCTAAGACAATTTCCTGGGGAGGGTACTCCTTCGTATTTAGCCTCGTTACGATAGGTTGTCGTAAGAAACTCAGCAACCCGGGATGGTCTCTTGAAACACCAGGAGGGCACTGTTAAGGGGTATTGGCTGCACAATTGTATACTAGTAGATGTAAACTAGAATTAAGTGTATATTAGAAGGATATGAATTGACTGCTTTTATATTTCTTCTTCCACATAGCCTAGGATTAATTAATGAGAGAATCAAAGTTCTTCTGCTTTGTGTCACTCTACCCAAACATTTGAATTAACCCCTACTTAGACTTTAATTATACAAGTGATGTATATAAATTGTTAGCAAAGTTCTCTCTTATAAATCTTCCCTTGGGATTAAATAAATACGTACCTTGGAATACTTCCGGGTGAAATGCTACAATGGTATATATGTGCACTTGCGGATTACTTCTGTAACCATAAATATACCAGGATTATTTCTGCGCCATTACTGGAATTTATATTCCTAGTAATATCATTAAGAAATACTTCGACAACATGAAAGAAGTTGCCACCATGGGAGCAAGGCAAACTTTAGCGATGTTCAAGTCACTATATCCCCGAATGGATATAAATGTTGCTGGAGATGGTTTTCTTGATGGCACCATCGATGAGCAAGCCCTGGAGCTGATTAATGAAGCTCAAGAGTCCGCTGGAAAAATAGCCTTTGATGTATTAGATAACTTCTGTGAATGAAGTCTTGTTGATGTAAAGAATTTGTTTTGGAAACACAAATTGTTAAGTGTCACCTTATTTATGCCATGCCTTGAGTCTTAAATCTAACTTTAAATTTCTTAAAAATTTCTCTCCATCGTATTCCAAGCCTAGAACTTGTTGAAGGCATCAAAAGATTTTCAGTCTTCATCTGCTAGATCCAAATCCAAAAAGAATCAATGATAAGCCATATAAAAAATGAATTGAAATAAAATAATATCACACTCCATTATTATTGATAGCCCCCGACTGGCAACACAAGAAATCGACTTTACTTTACTTTACGTCGGCAATCGAGATGAAGAAAATACAAGAAATAATTTAAGCATAAAAACGTTGAAGTTGTTCTATATTCCAGGAATTATCCACAATCGTTCGGACTTCACGCTTCAGTCGGTAAGCCCCTTGCTGAGTGACCTCGGAGATTATAAAAGGCCCTTCCCATAATGGTGATAATTTATGCCTATCCTTGGTCATCTAAATTTTGTGCATAACCATATCACCAACTATAAAAGTACGTGCTTTGACGTTGTGATTGTGATAATGCCTATGTCGACTAGATTAATGCAGCCTCACGTGCTTCTTGCAGTCGGTTCAGATCATTTGCCCTATCTTGTTCAGGACGCTCCTCGTTGAAATTGCGAACACGCAAGGATTCAAACTCCATTTCACTTGGCAACATAGCTTCAGCCTCGTATACTAAAAAGAACGGCGACTGACCCGTAGCTTGACTAGGTGTGGTTCGAAATGACCACAAAACTGAGGGCAACTCATCTACGCAGCGACCGGCGTAGGGACGTTGCCTGTAAAAGACACGAACTTTGATACCTTGAAGAACCATCACATTTGCGCGCTCGACTTGCACCACAGATGCATAACAAATCTTGGTTCCGAAATCCTCGCAAATATCCTTGAACACACCTACTGTGAACTGAGTGCCATTGTCAGTGATATTACGATTAGGCACACCAAACTGATGCACAATGTTTATGAAGTAATCTCGAACCTTGTCTGCCATTATTGTAACAACCGATTTAGCTTCAATCCACTTGGAGAACTTGTCTATTGCAACAAAGAGATGTGTGAATCCACCTTGAGCCCTCTTGAAAGGACCGACCATATCCAATCCCTAAACTACAAAGGGCCATGAAAACGGGATTGTTTGCAGCTCTTGAGCTGGCAGGTTAATTTATCTAGCAAAAAACTGACAACCCTCACATGTTCGCATGATCTTCTCCGCATCAGTAACAGTCATGGGCCAGAAAAAACCCTGTATGTATGCTTTGCCGACTAAAGTGCATGTTGTAGCATGACTGCCACATATTCCCGAGTGGATATCCCGCAATAATTGTTGGCCTTCCTCGGGAGAAACACACCTCTGTAAAACTCCAGACGGACTTCTCCTGTACAACTTGGCTTCAACCATTACAGAGAGCTTGCTATGTTGAGAAACCCGTTCAGCTTCGTTCTAGTCTTGAGGTAGCTCTTGCTGTGTCAAAAATTTGGTAAAAGCCGCCCTCCAGTCGGTATCAATTATTGAAACTATTTTGGCTTGGCCCTCCTTGGTAATCTCTTTTTTTAAAATAGTCGGCTTGTAAAGATGTTCAACGAACACATTTGACCGTGCAGCTTCCCTTCTAGATCCAAAATTAGCCAGTCGATCAGCTGCCTCATTATTATGTCGAATAACATGAGTCAGCTCCAAGCCATCAAACTTGTCTTCCAACTTGCGAACTTCCTATTAGTGTGCAGCCATATTGTCATCAAGACACAACCAGTCTTTCGTTACTTGATTGACAACCAACTGAGTGTCCCCTCGTACTATCATACATCGTATCCCTATGCACACAGTGTAATGCCCCGCAAATAATTACAAGGGAAAAAAAGAGAAGAGAGAAAAAGAAAAAAAAAGGGCAAAGAGCAAGCTAGCAAGCAAGCAGCCTAGCAGCAGTAGGCCTTGGGCCTTGGCCGGCCCAGGTGAGCAAGCAGCAGTAGCAGCGCAGCTTGCAGCGACTGGCAGTAGCACAATGTTAGCATGGCACTGTAGCAAATTTACTCCCACCTCGCTAGTTTGGAGAGATGGATAGCTAGTTAGATAGGAGGGCTGCCCAGCCACTGTAGCTCCGATTCTGCAACTTTTGCGTTAAAGCAAGGACGAAAAAAGACAGTGAGCTACAACGTTAGGTGTGGTATGAGATAGACCCAATACCGTTTTCAGGCACTGGGTGTCATAGATGGTATGAGAGCTGACCCTTACAACTATATGTATATATGAACATGTACGCGGGCATATGGTGCATATGGGATGATCCCGAAGTGGTCGTATGGCATGACGTATGTGCGTCGAAAAATTGTACATATATATGTGGTGCTAATAGGGGAAGTTTCTGGTTAAATTTGAAGCACATGTATAGATGAGTTCGACGGAGCAGCCCAGCAGCAGCACGCCTTGGGCCTTGGCCGACCTAGGTGAGCAAGCAAGAGTAGCAGTGCAGCAAGCAGCGAGCAGCAACATCACAGGGTCAGCGTGACACTGTAGCAAATTTAGTCCCACCTTGCTAGTTTGGAGAGATGGAGAGCAATTTAAATAGGAGGGCTGCCCGACCACTACAACTCCGATTCCGAAATTTTTGCGTTAAAGCGAGGACGAAAAAACGCAGTGAGTTGCTGGTTCAACTAGATGAGATGAGATGGACCCAATACCGTTTTCGGGCCTTAGGCGTCACACACAGCAAGCCGTAGTCCACGAAGAAGAGCTTCATACTCGGGCACATTGTGTGACGCAGAAAAATGAATCCCAAGTACATAGCTCAATCGTTCCCTAGTCGGGGAAATCAGAACAACCCCACTCTAGCCCCTAAAACTCTTTTCGATCCATCAAAATGCATAGTCCAGTACTTTCCGCAGGCGCCTCTTCTTGGCACTCGGTCCACTCGGCTACAAAATCGACCAACACTTGAGACTTCATTGAAGTCCGAGCCTTGAATGTGATGTCTAGCGCCATCATTTCCGGCAACCACTTTGCAATACGTCCCGTAGCCTCTTGATTATGAAGAATGTCTCCGAGTGGAAAAGATGTGACCACCGTAACTGAGTGACTCTGAAAATAATGGGCCAATTTCCTAACGATAACCAAAACACCATATAACAATTTTTGTACCTTGGGGTAATGCGTCTTGGAGTCAGCCAATACTTCGGTAACGAAATAAATTGGTTGTTGAACTTTCTAGATGTGCCCTTCCTCCTCACGGTCGACGACCAATAAAATGCTCACTACTTGAGAAGTTGCCGACACATAAAGCAACAATGGTTCTTGTGGATGTGGCGAAGCTAATACTGGCGATGTTGTGAGGAAATTCTTCAAATCTTGAAAGGGTTTATGAGCTTTTGGGGTCCACTAGAAGTCGTCTGTCTTCTTAAGCAACTTGAAGAAATGCAAACCTCACTCTCCAAGTCTTGAAACAAATCTGCTAAGTGCCGCCATGCACCTAGGGAGACTCTGAACATCCTTCTGAGTACTCGGCGGTTTCATGTTGCATATGGCATTGATTTTCTCTAGGTTTGGCTTTGATGCCCCTATGAGACACCATGAAACCAACCAGCTTCCCTGACGGTACTCTGAAGGTAAACTTTCCAGGGTTTAACTTCATCTTGAAAGCATGAATGTTTGCAAAGGTTTCCTCCAAGTCAGCAATCAAGTTGTCATCCTGCTTGGTCTTGATAATAACATCGCCGACATATGCTTCCACATTCCATCCAAAAGGTATTGTAATATAGCAATAAGCTCCGAACGGGGTGATAAATGAAGCCTTCAAGTAGTTGGATTCTTGCAGACTGATTTGGTGATAACCCAAGTAGCAATTAAATAAACTGAGCAGCTCGCAGCCGGCTGTTGAGTCAACAATTTGATTGATACACTATAGACCAAAGGGGTCCTTTGGGTAGGAATTGTCAAGATCCATGTAGTCGACGCACATGCGCCATTGCCCTGTTTTCTTTCAAACCAGGACTGGGTTAGCCAACCAGTCGGGATGATAGACTTCCTTGATGAATCTAACCACCAACAGGTTAGCCAATTCCTCCTTGATCGCATTTCTTTTATCTCGTGCAAAGCGATGAAGTCGTTGCTTGATAGGTTTCGCATCATATCTAACATTTAAGGAGTGCTCAATCACCTCTCTTGGAATACCAGGCATATGAGATGGTTTCCACGCAAAAATATCATTATTAGTTTGAAGAATGTTGATGAGCATGCTTTCCTATTTACAATCCAACTTGGCGCCTATTACAATAGTTTTAGAGGGATCAGAGGGATGATGTAGGATTTTCTTGGTCTTCGCGTCGCCTTATCCCGACTTGGGCAGCTTCTTGAGAGGGGTTTCTCCTTCTTGTGATGTGGATGCGGTCTGTCGGACCTCTTGTTGGCCGAGTGATTTCTTATGAGACTAGGCCATCTCGCAGCTCTCCTTGTCGCAAGTGACAGCTTGCTTAACGTCGCTGCGCAGAGATATGACTCCTCGTGGACCCAACATCTTTATCATCATGTAGGTGCAATGTGGAACGACCATGAACTTGGCTAAAGCTGGTCGTCCCAGGATGGTGTGGTAAATAGTTTCGAAGTAGGTGACCTCAAAGGAGATGTTCTCCGCGCGGAAGTTTTCCCGAGTGCTGAAGGTGACTAGAACAGTGATCTGGCCGAGTGGTGTAGATAAAAGCCCAGGAATAACTCAATGGAAGGGAGCAGAACTCGGCTTTTGCTCAATTCTCGGGATTTGCATCTCATCTAGAGTCTTGGAGAAGAGGTATTGAGCGCGCTTTTGCCATCAATGAGAGCCTACTTCAATTTGACATTGCGAACCACTAGGTCTAGAACCAGGAGGTACCGTCCTAGGTGGACCACTCTGTCAGGATGATTCGAGCGGTCGAACTTGATTGCAATCTTTGACCAGCACAAATATTGTGGTACTTCCGGCTGAACTGTGTTAATCTCCCTATCGGTCAGCTTTTGCTTCCTCTTTGACTCACAGGCAAGTGGTAGTCCGAAGATATGATTGAGCTCGGTCCTCGGATCTTGAAAAGCACCTTGGAACCTTTTTCTGTTCCGAGGGACCAGCTTCTCCGTCAGATATTTTCTTGAGCTGGGACACATACTGCTTCGCAAATTGCTTATAGAAAAAATAGTCCATGGTCACGTGCTTGGAATTCAGCGTAGAAGCTGTCTTTTGAGGAGTTGAGGTAGTCGGCGATCTTAGTAGATAAACAAGATCCAAGTGGCTGGAGCAAGACGCCGACCTCCCTGGAGCCAGATCCAATCTAAACTGAGGCTAGACTGGATCGAGACCTACGGGAGGAAGGCGATCTTGATCCAAAATTTGAAGCGAGAACGGGTGGAAGTCGCATGGTTATCGGAGGGTATGTCGGCACGTCTTGAGAAAAACTTGGTGCATGAGGAGATGTTGTTGTCGCCATCTCACCCGCATGGTTTGAAGCCATCTCGAAGGATAAAATCTTGGAGTATATCCCGGCGGTGTTCGGGAGACTGAACGAAGCTAAGAGATTATCCCTTCCCGACTGGTTTGAAATCCGAGCCAAGAAGAGATATATTCCAGAAATCGTTTTTGACGGTCATTAGCAATCAGTTTCGACCGTCAATATTACCAAATTAGTGGAGAACTAGTTATGCTTGCAATGCATATTTATGTTAGAATAATAATATTTCACTAGTATTAGGTTTACTAACCTTTTGCAGAGAAAGAACATAAAGTGGAGGGGAATCGACATCAAATCAGATGATAAATCAATCGGACGATGTCACAAATCAGACTTATGCATGAATGGGCCAAGAACTCAGAACTGACACGATGAACTGGCCCAAAATTCACAAGTCTGCGTATGGGAGCAATAGAGGAGGCCACCTACCGAATTTGGGCCATGCCGGCCCAGCCCATGGTTCGGTCGAACCCGCCGCGGCACCATTCGATCTAGGGTTCTCCTGGATGGCTCAGATTGACTCCCTATGACGGTTGGAGGGTATTTCCGACCATTCCAACCGCCACAACCATCATTCTCAAGCGATGAAAAGAGCTCTCATTCTCACTTCCTCCACACACTTCAAGCAAAGCTCTCTCATATTCTCTCAAGTTTAGTTTAGTGTTCTTAAGCTAGTGGAGTAGGAATAAAATAGAAATCGGAGTCTGGAAGCCTTTGGAAGAGTTCGGGTATGGCTCTAGTAGCTCTCCTTTCATCTTTTGTAAGCTTTGTACTTTATTTAGAATACTCTTCTTTATACATTTCTAGTATTGAAATACTTTCCGAGTATATGAATGCCAACTTTATATTATGTTCATGTTATACTGATTATACTGCTAGCTTATCTGGGAGATGCATAGGTACAGGTATAATGTTTGCTTATGCAATTACTCTATGTCATGACGATGATATTAGAGTAGTATCTGGTAGTTTAGGCGTGGTGTCTAGATTATTGGGTATCATTATTTGGGGTTATATGCTGCGGATGAGAGGTGGGCCGCTGATGGTGACAGCTCAGTACGGGTGTTCCTCCACGCGTGTATATAGTCCTAAGTTAATTTCCTAGGGAGGGTACTCCTCCGTATTTAGCCTCGATTGTATGGTCATGACGGGCTATCATAAGGAACTCGACAGTCAGGGGTGGCTTCTCGAAGTACTAGGAGGGCATCGGAAAGAGGATATTAGCTAATTAATCATATAACTAGAATGTATATATATTATGTATATTATGTATATTAGAAGTATAGGAATAGATTCTTTTCTATTTTCTTTCCACTTAGGTTACATTATTTAGTATGAGAATGAGTAGTTCTATGCTCGTGTTTCACTCTACCCTATGGATTATATTAACCCCTGCTTAGACTATGATTATTACAAGTAATATATAAATTATTAGTACGGTTTTCTCTACTATAATCTTCCCACGGGATTAAATAAATACGATACCCTTGGAATACTCTCGGGTGAAATGCTACAATAGTATATCCGTGCGCTTGCGGATGAACTCTGTAACCATAATATACCAGGAGTATTTTTGCACCATTGCTGGGAATTATATTTCTAGTAATGTCGTTAAGAAATACCAACAATCATCTACCATGAAGTCGAGGCTACCGAAGCGGTACGCCTACCCTAGATGGAAAGTGAAGTCGTCGATGCCTGATGTAGATCTCATCGTACTAGTCAACGAAAAACTTGACGCTACCCCTACATGACGCGCCAACTGTCGAATCTAGAATTCGGCAATATAAAAAGGGGCTAGTGCACAAGAAGGAAAGTAGATGGGTTATGAGATGAGCGTTTAGACAGGTTTAGGCCTTCTCGATGAGAATTCATACCCTACTCCTGTTTGGGGATTGAATCCGCCGATTGTGGTATTGATCTGACGATCTCAAGTGTACTTATACCCTCGAAAGGCACCTTCCCTCCTTATATAGTCGGAGGAGGCAAGTTTACAAGATAGAGATTTTACTCCTAACGGTTTAAATCTCTATAACTATTTTACAAATCAAGACTGCGAGATGTTTGTAAAATCAAAGTGTGTTTGATTCTTATTCTATGATGAATAATTGGCATCTAAGGTTATTGGTTTTGATATTTAGAGATTATTGGTGAAGTGGTTTTGGAGATGATTGGATTTGCAGATGATGAACAGGGACTGTTGTATTGTTGGGTCCGGTCATACTGGGCAGGTGTTGCCGGTCAGACCGGAGGTATGCGTGTGGTCAGAATGGCCATCCCGCGATTTGACCGGCCGACTCTGTGTCGGTTTCGGTTTCGGGTTGTTTCGTTGGTTATCCGTGGATAACTCGTGATTATGACTTCTAGATGGATACTACGCGTTTGTAATACTGTTGTTTGCTCACAATGAGTCAAGTTGGAGATAGCTTGTACTCGGAATATTGTTTCTTATTTGATTCACGTGTAGGTTGTCTTGATGCCTCGGGAGAGTGTTGCCAGTGATGGATTGGGAGTCAACCTGGAGATAAGATGACGTCCGGACGATCAGATATCATGCAAGAATACTTAGGCTAAAGATCAATGCACATGGTTGGTGAAGATTCCATATGGCATACAATGGAGGTATTGTGTGCGTATGGGATGCGGAGTCGAATTTGAAAGGAGTCCAAATTTGGTACAATTGGAGTTTGTAAAGTTGGTCTCTTGTACGAGAAGGTTTTCTAGTGGGATTAGGACTTCCTGTACAAGTTTGGTTCGTGGCTTTAGGCTACCTACCTCATGTATAAATAGAGAGAGAGAGTGTGGCCTCCCGGTATCGCTTTAGAGAGCATAGAGTTGAGAGAATAGTTAGGGTTTCAAGTTTAGTCGAGATTTTCGTGAGGAGTGCTGTTGTTGCACTTTGTAAATATAGAGAGAAGCAATAAAGTTGTCATCTATTTTGAGAGTTCTTTGATTTATGTTTGCTTGGATTCGGTGGTTAACCGACGAGACACCGACGGTCAGACCAGCAGCATCGCGGTGGTCAGACGGTGGGACAGTGGCGGTTAGACCGGCGGCAGATCGTACGATTGTGGCTTCTTCAGAACGGTTAGACCGGGCAATCTACACCGGTCAGACTGACGGCATAGGCGCGGTCAGACCGGCGGATCAACTCCGGTCAGACCGATCAACATCAATTCAAGGGTAACTTTTAATTCCGCTAAAAGTTTTGGTCTGGGGGTACTAAAACCATTCACCCACCCCCTTTGGTAGGCTTAGTTCTTGCTGCTCGATCCTACAATGTTTCGTTGATATACAATTAAATACAATACCCGAGTCCCTATTCTATCCATGTGATATATTCCCTGTAACCAGTCGGATAGCCTTGCCATATGGATATATGGTACCCATAATCTCCATATTGAGTTTAGAGAAAATTTAAGGTTTCAGTGTAGTTGAGATTTTTGTGGTGCTGTGGTTGCACTTTGTAAACATAAATAGAAGTAATAAAGTTTAATCTACTTTAAGATATCTTTGGTTTGTGTTTGCTCGTGTTTCAGCGGTCGCACTGGCGAGTGCAAGGTAGTTGGCATCACAACTACATTCACCCCTCTAGTCGGCTTAGTGAGATCCTACATGATCGAATGCATAATTAATCCGTACAGCTATATGGTGTTCCATCGAATACCTGTAGGAGTTTATGGTTTAAATATCTACTTGTTAATGTCACCGTAGGTAGATTCTGCACAATATTACTGACTCGCTCTTTATCACCAAAAATCTGCTGAATTTCGAAAGTTTCAGTAGTCGCACCCGATCCTTGCTAAATTTGCCGTGCTACTCCGACTCCTCCATCGGCACATGCTCTGCTTTCCATATCCAAACCATTGCAGTTTCAACTCTTCGTCATCTAACTCATCGGAAGCATTTTTTGTTGGGATTGTACTGCAATTGTCGCAAGCTTGGCTGGTCTGGACAATTTTATAAGCATTTCTGGTTTCCATGATGCACACGCTTCGCTTTGCTAGAAACAGGGCAATCCTTCTTGTTATTTTCTACCTTAGCGGGTGAAAACGTATTCTGAAAGCAACTCCTCGATCATACAATTTACCCTACTACTCTAGTCACATTTTTAGACCTATTATTCACCAGATTATTTTATGAATTATTTGATACATACTTTATTAAAAAAAATACAGTTCCTTACAATTTTCCTTCTACTTATATTATGTTTGAACGGACTCGAGCTTATAAGATTCTTGTCCGGTAGTGATCATCAATTTGTTAAGAATGAAATGGGTGGATCTGTTTCACAAAATACGTAGTAGTAGAAATGATAGAGCTACTCCAACTCCATATTCGGTTGAGTGCTATCAAATATGTCCAAATTATGTAGACCGCTTGCTATAAATTATTTGTTTGGTTTATAACATACAATATTTCGTTATTTTTCGTGAATATATTTATTTAGTATTATTCTTCCATGAGAAGGTAAGGTGTCTAATTGCATATTTTTATGACGTGTTTGTCGGATCTAGCCAATCATGTTCATATTAGATTCATCAACTATGGCTTTTCTCAAATTTTATTCCCTCAAGTATGAAATCACTCATTCACTATTGCTCTCCTACTCTCAAAACCATCAGCATTTCATCTTTCTATGCAAACTGGGATGGTTTTTGATAACATGGCACCTACATGGATGAATAGTGATGATATTAACATACTAACAAATAATAAACAACGAACAAAACAAAGTAAAGGCCAAAATAAAAAAATACTACAATCAGCACGTCAACCTTGATTTTTTTCCCCTCTCTCATATTCTGACTAGGAAGGCACATGGTGTTTTATTTACGTATAAACATCAAAAAAGGAAAGGGAGCACCTATTCTTATTTAAGAAGAAAAAGACATGGTCAAGTTTTTACAGGAATACCTGACCCATAAACCTCACACATGCACAATTAGTTAGGGAAAATCGGCCAAATACCTACACGATGAACAAAAGAACACTTGCGGCGGCAGCACTAGAACACAAAACACAAGACATTGTAGGGTAGGATCTTCCAGACAAAGCCTCCAACGAAGAAGAGAGCATCCAGAACGCAGACAGCGTCCGTCCGAGCAATGGTACGTGGTGCTATGTCATTGTAATTAGTACTATCTCCGATGTTAATATTTGGTGTTTGGCACAAATCACAATTTGATAAAACTTATAAAATTCTAACCACCAATAATTCCCCACATGCTTAGTTAAGAAAAATGATATATGCATATTTGACTCGAAAAGTATGATGATAATATCGTAGACATTTTATAAACTTATTAAAAAATCTATCTATCTATTATATTATTAAAACAGCTTTGAAAGGAGGCACCATATTCGCTGTGGAGACTAGAAATTACCACATTAATCGAAGAAAAATAGAAAACTCAACAGCGTTGGATCATGGTGGATATAGATTATAACGGTGGAGATTGATCGCACTAAAATCTAGATTTCGAATATGTTTTGGAGTCCGTATGACACAGTTATAAAAGAAATAAAAGGTTAGTACTAATCTGATTCCATGCGTGGCTTGGGACTAATGAGAGTCGGATTTGACTTCAAGACCCCTCCGACTTGCAGCTTCCATAAAAAGAAAAAACAAATGATCGATTCCTAGGCTGTAGAAACTATACTAGGTAATTATAAAAATGGTTTTCAATAATAATTCCAAATAAATTTAAAAAATCATGAAAATTCAGAATAAAGAAGGAGTACTATTTAGATATATCTAAAAATTGGAATTAAAAAAGGAAAATAAAAGCTGAGTCCAACTAGAAATACAATTTAAAAATAACTAAAATTCAAAATTAAAAATAAGCACTATTCAAGGAAGATTCCTTATAAGAACCCAATACGAGATTAATTAATATTCAGAAAAAAAATAAAATCCAAAATTATTAAAAAAAGGAAAACAAGAGTTCGAGTAGAAATACAATTTAAAAATAACCAAAAATTCGGAATTAAAATTAAGCAATATTGAAATTAAAAAAAATTAAAAACCCAATACGATATTATTAAGATTCGAAAAAAATTAAAAAAAATAGAAATTAGAAAAGGAAAAGAAAAAAGAGTTCAAATAGTAATACAATTTAAAATTAACTGAAATTCGGAATTAAATATAAGTAATATTGGAATAAGAGTACGTATAAGAATCCAATAGTAGATTAATTAAATTTTTGAATAAAAAATAAAATAAAATCTAAAATTAGACAAATTAAAAAATGAGTTCAAGTAGGAATACAAATTTGAAATAACTAAAATTAAAAATAATAAATAATAAAAATATTAAAAGAACACAATACGATATCAGTTAAAATTCGAAACAAAAGATAAAATAAATTCTGAAATTTAAAAAAGAAAGATAAGATTTCAACTAGAATACAATTTATAAATAACTAAAATTGGTGATAAAAAATAAAGACTATTGAAAGAAAAAGGCCATCTAAAACACATGACGAGATTAATTAAGTAATAGGCCTATAAAGGCATAGAGTGGTGGCGGTTGATGGGACATCTAAGAACTATTAATAAATCACCAAATAGAATCCTAATGACAATTAAAAGAAAGGATGACGGGCAGGTCATGAAGCAACCGGTCAAGGCGGTTGGCGGGACTTCTAGAAAGTAAAAATAAAAAAAATAAACCCTAATGATAATCATATTTGATTTTTAAAATCTGAATGACAATAAAAATGAGAGACAACGGGTGGGTCGTACAGGAGTACAATGGCAGAGCCGCCGATGGTTGATGGGACTTCTAGAAAGTAAAAAATGAATTCAAACGATTTTAAATCCCAATAACTAGGCGGCAGGCGGGTTGTAGAGGAGTATAGTGGCAATGTTTGATGGGATTTCTAAAACTTATAAAAAACTAAAACCCAAAGACAATAAGTTCTACAAACTATAAGGTCCAATTTTTAAGGTTTGTGCTTCTAAAAGTAAAAAAAACCCAATGATTATCATGTTTGATTTTAAAATCTCAATGACAATAAAGAAGGGCTGCAGCGGGCGAGCCGTAGAGGAGTACAATGATAAAGTCGCTGACGTTTTGGCAGAACTTTTATAAAGTAAAAAATAAACCTAAACAATAATTATGTTCGATTTTTAAAATACCAATGATAATAAAGAGAAGAGCCAGTGGACGGCCATAGAGGAGTATAATGGCAACGTTTGACAGGACTTCTATAAAGTGGAGTAAATGATAAAGATGAAGCCTAACCGGACAATAAACTCTAAAAATTTTTAGATTCATCTTTTAAAGGTTATAAGGAGAATGAATAGAAACTAGATTGAGCAAGCAAATAAAGAAGGATATGACAGAAATAAGGGTAGCAATTGGTGTGACTTTTAAAATATAAAATTAGAAAGATGAGGATGATAAGGTCTGGTTTTTCAAAATCTTAAGACAACGAGATAACTATTTAATAAATTTTAAGTAAAATCATATTAAAAAAAATATAATTTTATATGGGTGCGCAGGCCACCCAGCTAGTTATGTTTGAAACTTTAAAAGTTTTACCAAATCATCCTAAATGTAAAATATTATTATCTGAGAGATTATTAGTAGATCCATACTAAAGGTTTATTTCATCACTCGATTCATAAGCAGTCAATAATCCACTTCGGCACCCTTTTTTTTTCCTATAGTACAATAATTAATGCATCCACACGTCCAAACAGAGTTTAGAAGAGACAAATATTACATACCGTGTTTAGTTCCTTTTCAAAAAAAATTTTAAGTATACGGACACACATTTAAAGTATTAAATATAGACTAGTAACAAAACGAATTACAGATTTCGCCTCTAAACTATGAGATGAATCTATTAAGCCTAATTAATCCATCATTAGTAAATGTTTACTGTAGCACCATATTGTCAAATCATGGCATAATTAGGCTAAAAAAATTCGTCTCGCAATTTACATGCAAAATGTGCAATTGGTTTTTTTCCATATTTAATGCTTTATGCATATGTCCAAATATTTGATGTGACGGAATTTTTGAAAGTTTGAAGAGAACTAACACAGCCATACTCCAAAAGTCTTGCCGATCCGCTGTGCACCTTATGAATGGTTTATACGCATCACTGGATATCTTCCACATCACTTTAAAGCATATAAAAAGTCATAAGTTCTACAAGTATGCTAGCTTTCCCTCCACGTATGCTAGCTTTCCGAACTGCTAAATGGTACTAGTTTTTTTTTTTAAAAAAAAGTTGCTTTAAAAATTATATCGATCTATTTTTTAAAAAATAATTAGCTAATATTTCATAAATTATTCGTGAATCCACGGCTCCATTTAACTTGTCAACCCTAAGCCCAAAGACCATAACCATCCAACCCAAACGTACGGCTTAATGGACCAATTAATTTTTTGTAATAAAAGATTAGGAAGATCCTCCATGACCAAAGCCATCACCAAGATGTTTCGCATAGCCATTAGTCCATTACTATTGCTTCCATTGATATTGCCGTCAGTGCCCATGCCACCATCTTATTATGAACCAGCGCCAATGTTCTAAGAACGTAGTAGTATAAACAAAAGATAATAAAGTTATTTCAACAATTTTTGAAATCCTTTAGTACAAATATAAATGAATTTATATTCCTGCCCTCCCCGAAGAAATTTGACAACGACCAGAGCCAGGTTTTGACCTCTAAGTTATTGCCGTAATCACATACGCGGACATATTTACCAACCTACACGTAGCACCACTCCAGTGGTGAAACCTGTTGTTAAATACTCCGTCAGTATGCAAAATGTTTGTGTGCTAGTTGTTCTCGTCTCCTTGCAGAGGCGGAACACCCAACAGACGCAGCTCTCTAATGGAACAGAAGGTGAGAATCAGCTCGTAATTCTCAACTCACATTATTAATGTTTCAGATTTCTTCTCTCATTTTCCTTACTACTGATAATTAGCATTCTTGTTCTAGTTGATGATCAAATTGTTGTACTAACTTGGAGTGATCAATTCACGCAGGAGTCCTCGCTGGTCATCACGGTTGATCTCTGTTGCTGCCGCTCCCTCACAAAGATACGGAAAACCCTGTGCAAGTTGCAAGGTAATCAGATCATACCATACTCCAACTCCATTCTAGTTGCACAAAGTGTATCTTTCGATCTTTCATTTCACCTGCCAAACATCGATCATATTCTCATGGATATTGATTTACTATTCTGGAAAAGTATGAAAAGTATAAATACATGCTATCAAAGTATCATACTTGCTGCAGTCTTGCAATTGAAGTTGCATGTTACTAGCTTGTCTTCTTGGCACAACGCATTTGCAGAGAGTGAGGACATCAGGGCGATCATGTACGACGACAAGGCCGGGACGGTGGCGATCTCCGGTGGTTTCGACCCACTCGTGCTCCCCTGCAAGCTTCGCCGCAAGGCCGGTAGCGTGATCAAGGACATCCACCTCAAGAAGGAGAGAGAGAAGAACAGGGTGCCGCCACCGCCGCCGCCACCACCACCTCAGCCGGCGCCCGCAGCCAGGGCGGCGTTCGGCACCATATGTGGCGCCGGGGTGGCGCCGGGTCGCGCCTGCCTCTGTCTCGGTCAGTGCCGCTGTCACTGCGGGGGAGGCTACGGCTGCCGCTGCTGCGGCGCGGCACCGCCGTGCTACTGCGTGCCGATCGGAGGAGGAGGCTGCTCCGTCGTCCAGTTCACCTATGATGAACCATCTCCTGCTTGCAGTATCATGTGATGGATGACGCCCGGGTGATCTCGTAATTCCATCATAAATTTGGGAGAAGACAATACTAATTAAAGAAATAAGATATACCTTTAGTAGAAGCTTTAATTTACATGTAAGTACAATATAATGGCGAGTACAAATTTCATGTAATTTGCATTTCTGCACTTTAGTTACACTGTTATATGCCTTTCCCATAAAAAAAAGAAGAATATCATTGTAGAGTTGGACCAGTGATATCATCCACATATGAATTTTCACTTGAAAGTACAAATCAGATTATTGATATGCACATTTGTACTATTAACTTGTGGAAGTAATTGATTAATTTTGTAAACAGTTACTTCTGGAAAGGCGAGCTGTTTTGGAACCTCTGTACATATTAGGAAGCAGTTTCACTCTTTTGTTTGCTAGTATGGTTTCCGGTTCATTTCACTGTCATTTACCTGGTTTTGATGATTATGCTCCTCTTATGCAATGATAAATTTGCAGTACATGTGTTTAATCTGGCAGTGAGATCACTAATAAAAGAACGCACACAACTCTAGATGTTTTTTTCCGGGGAATTTTTAGAGTACCTATGGATGAATATGGGCCATCCATTCATCTTGATCCAACGGATCAAATTAATTTATACTACACCATGTTGTATGGACAGTAGAATCCGCACGGGGGTAGATTTGGAAGAAAATGCGCCTGGCAGTTACTTCCTCCGTTTCATATTATAAGACAACATTACCCACATTCATATATGTTAATGAATCTAGACATATATACATATATAGATTTATTACTTCATCCGTTTCACAATATAAGTCATTCTAGCATTTTCCACATTCATATTGATGTTAATGAATTTTAGACATATATCTATCTAAATTCCTTAATATCAATATAAATATGGAAAATACTAGAATGACTTACATTGTGAAACGGACAATGCTAAAAGTCTTATAATATGAAAGAGATTGAGTACGTAAATTCACGAGCTTCCTAGCCGTCTCTAACCAACTGAATTTTGGCAGACATCTCCTTTTTTTCGTGTTTTAAGGATATGCGGTTAATATGATCAATTTTATCTGCACGTGTATGAGTAATTGAAAATTAATCAAACACACGATACAAGATCGACAAGGCTGCTCGTTTCTTCTTGATGCATGAAAACATTGGCATTAATTTGGCATCGAGGAGGGGCACGAGGCAATTACCGCCTAGCGGTGATGAGCCGGCTAGCGGCAGCGGCACGCCTGACTCGCGACTCCGATCGAGCAGCGAGAGGAAGAGGCACACTGCCGCGCTAAACGAACACTAGTTTAGAAAGGAAAGTCAAAATTAACGCTTGAGCAAAAGTTCTAAAATACCCATATAAATCGACGATCAGATTTCATCCTACTACACTATTACCCCTCGCAGTAAAGGGTACTGTATTTTTTGGAGGAACAAGGGTGGATATTTTGAAGCCTATATCAAGGGATATTAACAACTTCAAGAGATGAAGTTGAGTATATCTTATCAGTTTTTAACATGTCAAGCACAATATTTTTGTATGGGAGTAGCTATATTTATAACGCCATATTTTTCACCAAAAAATAGTCGGCATGTATTTACATTGTAAGTCTATTTTAGTGTATTTACAATGTAAGTCCCAAAATTACATATGTAAGTCCTAAAAATTACACGTGTAAATCACAAAATTGCATACTAATTATATATATAAGTGGTGTGTAAGTAGTATGTAAGTTTAGTTTCAATTTAGAAACGGCAGCTTGCTCGTGCGGTGGACGCGTGATGTTTATGACAAGGAGGTCCTGAGCTAGATTCCTTGTGCTTGCATGAGGTTTGGTTTTGTTCCTCCCATACCCTAGCACGAATCTCAACACCGATCTGATGGATAAAAAAATCGACAGATTTGTAGAGAAAAAATTGTCGCCACATTTTTAGCTTTTCCGAAAATAATATCTTCCTATATTTTTATCCAAACTGAACAGTAGACCATAATATTTCCATTTCATCTTTCCTAGGGACAACATATGTTTCTTAAAGATGAACTAACATTCATTTACACAAATCGCATGTATTATAAGTCGGAGTTCCCATCTATGCATAAGATCTTCTCTATTGGAATTTCCATTCCCTAATCAACTCTTGCAACCATAAAAGCAACAGATTTTGCCAGGATATCATCAAAGTTAGCCACTCCCTCTTGATTCTTAACCTGAAAATTAGTAAGTGTCGAGAGATCAACAAATCAACTCTTGCAACCATAAAAGCAACAGATTTTACCAGGATATCATCAAAGTTAGCCACTTCCTCTTGATTCTTAACCTGAAAATTAGTAAGTGTCGGGAGATCAACAATAACTCCTGGAAGGTTAACATTCTTCCTCTCACCATATTATTATGCATTAGAGGCATCTTAATTAGCAGTACATCCATTGCTTGCATTGATCAGGGGAAATATGTTGTGATCTCTGCAGATCGAGAAACCGTTTGTTCAAATGCAAAGAAACATCTAGGTAGTCGTTCAAACCAAACAGTAAAACTGTCAAAGTGACATCTGCAGCAATTTCACTTTGCTCTCTTGACACTAGCAAAAATAACTAAAAGAAATGAGCAGCTCTGCCTTGGTGCTAACTTAAGTATCACACTATAGGAAAGCTTACTCTGAGGCCTCCAGTTCCATGAACAACAGGCACTATACCATATTGCATAGCATATAGCTGATTGAGGCCACAAGGTTCGAATCTGGATGGCATCAACAATATATCACAACTGTACAAAAAGAGAAGCATCCAGATTTCAAATGTAACTTTATCAGCAAAATTCATTGAGATTTCAAATGCAAATGCATCCTTAGCTGACAAATGAGCTATTATTGGCGAAGTTATATTCCATACCATGCAGTTATTCGGTGGGAAACTAGAACAGTAAATCCAACCCATCCACGAAATTTATCCTTGTACTCTGATTCTATGGATCTCATCCATCCTTCAAAACCTGGGTCACCAAAACAAGCATGACCTATAACAAATAAAAACAAAAAGTGTCATATTTTGTTTAAAAGAAAATGTATTAAAAGGTGTCATTGATCAATCGATTTCAGTTGTTGGCTAAAATATGTGGAATTTTTTTAAAAAACTCACTACAAGTACTACTCTGTTTTAGTCTCCAGTTGAAAGCCAAAAACCTCCAGTTGAGATGGCAATCTTTATACACATGCTACTATACTGCACCTCTGGAAACACCCATTCTAATGATCCATACCATTCAGGTGGCATTCCTAGGTTAGGATATGTACTGGCAGGCTCCACACCTATCACAATGAAGCACAATGAAATACTAACATACTGCACTTACAAAGTGCCATTACAAAACTGTAAACATCATATGGACTATATTTTGCAGCAAGAAGGCTGGATAAACAAGATAAAAGTTATATATAAATTGATATGTAAGGAAAACCAATTTAACATTCACCATTGAAGAAAAAGGGGACTAAAAAATTGGAGTGATTAATTTTTCACTGGCATTAGCATCTTATCCACCATTAGGAACATGCCAAAAGAAAGGAGTAGAAATGTAGCATCTGATGGATCAAACCATATCCAAGCATGACCTATAACAAATAAAAACAAAAGGTGTCATATCCCCAATTCAAGTATTAATGGGGCTTCACATGCCGCGTAGCACAGGAGTGTGTCTCTGAACTGCAGTATTTTCATAGTTATGTACTAGTAGTGAGCTAATCCCAAAAAAAAGTATTGGGGGAGGTTAAAAACCTCTTGTTTGCACACTACAAATAATAGCTATTGCTGCCATTAAACCAATAAAAAACAATGCCATTAATACAAAAATTATAAAGTTTGTGAGCCACATTTACCTTATTAGTTATTTGCATTCAATGTCTCACGGAATGGCCTTTCTCTCTTCGATGGAGCTTCTTTTGCCCTAATCTCATCAGGATCAAGGACTCTCTTCTCTAATGGCTGGTTACTAGACAAAAAGTGAGTTGGCATAGGACCAAAATCTGCGGCCACGATGTTCTCATGGGATGCCAATCCTTTATCCAAAACCCCGTTTAAGAAATCCATCACATTTTTTGTCTGCTCTAGTTTCCTAGCAGCCTCAAAGAAAGCATCACTACCCATATTTCGAAGGCTGCGATAACGAACCATGTGTTCAGACCACACATTAGGATCGTTATTCTTGTCTGACCTAAATGCCGCCGTTGCTCCCATTGTCCAACTATCTACGACACAACAACGAGGGATGATGTCAAAACCAAGGAATTTGAGTACAACAAAAATGTGTGAGCAGGGGATGTCTTCGCAATCCATCTTCAGAAAGTGACATTTCACACCTGGCAACGCCTGGCCTTTAAAAGTAACCCTCACTTCATCCCACACCTCATTATCTTCCTTCAAACCAACAACATACAGTGTCGAACCATCTTGATTAGTCCCACTAATGAATTCAAGTCCAACAATTAGCCGTATCCATGCACGGATTTTCTTCAACATAACTGCTGTGTATATATGGGTAGCGTCTTTCTCCAATGGGTCGGCGTCTATTCTACAAAGAAGGACCGAAAGGGTACACTTAGCGTCCAACTAAGCATCCTTCTTACACAGACGTTGTATGCACAACTTAACATGTTTGACTAAGCCCATTAGTGACATGTTTCTCTACAGAAGGGTGTGAAGCTTTGAGTTCAATGACTCATTACGCTGGTTGCTGCGCATACCCAACAAGTATTTCCCATATGTATAGGTAGCTACCCACTTCTCCCTTAGTCGGTACATCAAAGCGGTCCATTGTCCATTTCCTGTGCCTCCATTCTTCTTAAAATTAGCCCAACATCTCTCAAACTCCTCCTCGTCCATACTCTCATAAATTAATTTTCTTAGCTCATCGAGTTTTGGCTTACGCAGGTGACGACTCATATTATCCTCTATATGCCAAGTACAAAATCTATGGTAAGCACCCGGCATGACCTTACTGATAGCCTTCGCCATTGCTAGGTTGCCATCGGTTATTACTGATTTTGGATGCACTTGATGCATTGCCTCCAAAAAAGTCTCAAGGAGCCAACAGTAAGAATTTACGGACTCATTGGATAGAATTCCGCACCCAAAAATTGTTGTACTTCTATGGTGGTTTAACTCCTATGAAAGGAATGAAAGGAAGATTATACTTGTTCGCACGATAAGTGCTATCGAAAATGACAATACCACCAAAAGCAGCATAGTCAATACGCGATTCAGCATATGCCCAAAACACATTCCTAAGACGCCATTCCTCATCCGTGGTGTATTTGAAGAAAAATTCTGCATCTTTTTCTTGCTTCTTTGTCAGATATTTCAACACATCTTCAGCATCCCGACCCTTGATATTCTTCATCTTGTACTGAGTAAAGAAATTATATAGGTCCTTCATCACAAAACCAACCTCGTCCAACTCATCGTGGTTATTCTCCATAACCTCCATGATTTGAAAGGGCCTAAGGCCACTCATGCGAAGCTCGACCGCTTGGGCTTTCTGAGAATCACTCATCACACGATGAACTCCTAAAGTTGCAACATGGTCAGGATTTGCAAGTTCGTGCGTATGTTGGTTATCAAACTCCTTAACAAACCACACTCCCTTCTCCTCGTTCAGCTCGATCTCAAGCTTAGCTAAGCAACCACAGCGGGTCAGGTCACGTGGCTCCCTTTTCCGGTCTATCCTCTCAAAGTGCTTCAACTCCATGTGCCCTTCACATGAACATACAAATTGCCTCCATATGATCTCCCCGTCCTTCCGCTTCAACTTGTTTTTCCTCACACTAAAACCCTTGCCCTTTGCATAGCCTAAATAGAATTTGTAACCTTCCTCCTCGCTTGAAAAAACCACATTACCCATCATTTTATACTCTTCCTGATCCTCTAGGCTCAAATAGCTCGAATTCATTATGTCAGACCTCACCTATGAATAAGTACAAAAAAAAAATCAGTACAAGCACCCAAATATAAGCTTATGTCATATATACATCATAAGTAATAAAAATTAATACAACCACCCAAAATAAAATTATGCTCGTTTCATCAACTGCATCAATTCAATGCCACTCTAAACTATTGAACAATTACTACAGTTTCCTCTCTTGTGGGAATGTGAAAATGGCAGTAAACACATGAAAGAAACCCCAAAACACAGCTATGAAAAACAGTAAGCTGGCATGCATACATAAGGTAAAATTGTGTGACGATGCTAATCTTGATGCATACCTGAGCTGACATATCATTAATAAGCTCTCTGAGTAACCAACTCCACCATTCCAAATGAGTCGCATTTTCTTTGGCGTAAAATGAATCACATGATTATTGCTATCTATATACCTGATCTTGTAGACCTTTTGGTGTCGAGGGATCAAAGTGCCACCAGAGTAGACCTAAGATACTGATGTTGCTATGACCTGGGTGATTCTCATCCAGCACAAATAATCATGTCGCCGTTCTTTGATCCCTCTGCAGAAGAGGATGGAATATTGCTGCCACAAGCTAGTGCCCCATTCTCACTTCGCGAAGGGGAATGGAAGTAGAGGGGAGCGTTGCAGAGATTAGCCATCGGCGGGAAGGGATGTGATGCACAACCGCCGCCGCCGGCAGGACTTGCGCTCTCCAGCGCGCACGCACGGTGAGGAAGATAGATGAATGGAAACAGATAGACAGGTGAGGGGTGGAAGGAGTGGCCACCTGAGATTTCGCCATGCCGAACCACTGGCAGCGCCACCGGCGATTTTCACTGCGCCGCTGCCTTCCAGGAGGAGTAGCGAGCTCACACGCATGGTGGGGAAGAGAGAGAGGAATGGGAATGGATAGACAGGTCAGGGGTGGGAGGAGTGGCCAGCTGAGGATTCGTCGCGCCGAGCCACTGGCAGCGCCGCCGACGATTTTCGCCGCGCCGCCGCCTACCGGGAGTAGCGAAAACCTTTTTTTTTCACAGGTGGTAGCGATGACATGATGCGGCGTCAGGGGCTTGGGGCGAGATTGCATCGGACCTGATGCGAACAAGCGACCGAGACAGAGAAATCATCCCATGCCAAAATTGCCCCTAGTCTGTATTAAGAGATTACTAATCTACCCTTTAAAATAAACGGTCGAGATTAATTCTACTTGTAGTAGAATACTACAATTAGAGAGCACCGGAGCGTCGCCCTAAGATCTATGGTCTTGCATGACTTGTGGTTTAAGGGAGTTATTTATGTAGTACTTGTGGAAAGTCAAGGTAACTTCACTTACAATTTGTCTTTATATGCAGTTTTGGGGTCGCCTGCAAATAGACACAACAACAAATATACCTTGTAGAGACATTTTTAAAGTGCCTTTCAGTGTTATTGAGACATTTTGAAGAGTGTCTCATAAGTGCCTTTTGGTGAATTGTCTCTACAAACTAAGAGTCATTTTATAAGATGTCTCTATGCAAATAGAGGCACTTTGTAGAGGCATTAATACATTTTTAAAATGCCTTTCAGTGTTATTGAGACATTTTGAAGAGTGTCTCATAAGTGCCTTTTGGTGAATTGTCTCTACGAACTAAGAGTCATTGTATAAGATGTCTCTATTTGCATTAATACGTTGTGGGAACTATGGCAAATCAATATGAAAAAAGAAAGAAAAATATTAACCCTTGCCAATCCTTGAACTCATGACCTCTTGAGTTGACCATTTTTATCTTCAATGCACTAACCATCTCAACATCATATAATTACATGTAAATATGTGATTTGTGTTACTTATATCTAGTAACTTGATATATATTAATATTTGGAAAAATACCTTTACATCGTTTTAAGTGCCTTAAGAAAATATCTTTACATATGAGGCAAATCTTAAAGTGCCGAAAAGATGTCTCTACAAGATAAATTTAACAAAGTATGCTAAAAATGTCTTTAAAGTGTCTCTAGAGTAGAAATATTTAGACGATTTTGAAAGTGCCTCTAAAAAGTGTCTCTAGACTATAGAGCTTCAAAACTTAGATGCATTTTGAAAATTGTCTCTACAAAAGAGCCTTTACATAAGGTTTTTGTTGTAGTGAGACTTGCTAGAATCATGGGCAAGGAATTTCGTAGTGCATTATTTTGGAGAAACTGACTTATGTGTTCAGCTGATGCTGAATGAATCGGGTTGCTCAATTTAACTCTCTGGTACTTAAGTAATTGCCCTGCTGGCAAGTAGCTTATCAAGCAAATATACACCCTCTATTCCCAAAAAAAAAAGGCCAATTGCTGGCTATATGTCTAACTGTGGCTATGTTAAGAAACATAGCTAAAAGTTGGTTTATGGGATCGACAGATCATTTATCAAACAACCAACAACACATGTGAGGAATTAAGCTGTACTCACACCTTTACCCAGAACAATATACCAATCTTACTCGATCAATCCATCGTGTCATGTGGCTAAACTAAACCACAAATCGTCCAAACTAATAATATTGGATGAAGAGGATGTTGCATTGGCAAATTACAAGAACTTACAGTTCGATTTGATTGTTTATATGTGATACATATTGTCACCGTAGCGTTAGCACGGACAAATTACTAGTTAGCTTTAAAATTCATCAAAATGATTTGAATCATTGGAATCAATACATGAAGCAAACGCTCCTAGTCCCCAAATATTTATATTGTCCATGCATGCACTAATGTTATCTCTCTTGATTTAGACACCAGTAGAAAATCTCTTATTGGTGTTGGTTCCAAACCCCTTATATGTGATCGGCACCAATTTAGCAGTACTAATGAGGGTAGTCAAAAGGTATAGGTTTTGCCTCCATCTGAGATCGTTTAGAAATTTTGAAAATTCACTTATCCAAATAGATTTGAGACTTTACAATATATTTTCGGATACCCAAACTACCTCAAATCAAAAAGTAATTAACTATCAGGTTGTAGATCTCGTGGAACACTACAAATTTCATATAAAGGTAATCTTCAACTTAGTATGAAAAAGTTAGGTAAAAATACATATATATATATATATATATATATATATATATATATATATATATATATATATATATATATATATATAAAAGTTGCGCATCATAGGTGCCGGTTTTAATTGTAAACTAGCACATATGACTTTTTGTGCCGGTTTTGGTTATAAACCGATACCAATGACTGGTTATAGATATTTCTTCTTAATTATATCCCGATAAAAAGTGGAAAAATTCTTTATAGGTGTCGGTTTTAGGCAAATCAGTACCTATAAGACAGACCGGCCTCTACATGGTGTTTTATAGCAGTGAGTCTTCCTTCCTCCATGTAGTACTCACTACTCTCCACGGAAATAAATATTCATCTCGAGAAAATATTCTCTTGTTTATTTTATGACATCTAAATATTTATGTTCTTTTAAAAATAATAATAAGATAAATTAATATGATATATACCACTTCGCACTTCGCAGCAAATTCGACTTCTACAAGTTATAAAATAGTAAATTAAACTGAAATTGGTTAATACACATTCGCATTTATCTTTGTTGTTTTTTATATTTTTTGTAACTATTTAAGGGATATGAAGAATCGCTTTCTCCTCTCCACGCCAACCGGTTGGACGCCAGCCATAGGCCCTGTTTCTTTGAGGGTCTAAAAAAGAAGTCCCACCACTTTAAGTCCCTTTAAGTCCCTAGAGTACCAAACAGGAGGGACTAAAATGGGACTAAAGTGCATTAGTCCAGAAGTCCCAAATGGAGGTGCTTATTGGGAAAAAGTGGCTCTCTTCCAGCCACTGCCCCTTCACGCCAGCCAACCCTATCCATTTCCTCGCCCACTCTCTTCCTCGCCTCATCTCTTCCTCGCGTCATCTCTCTCTCGCTCCTCACAACCCCGCGCCCTCACCGTCGTCTCTCTCTCGCTCCTCACAACCCCGCGCCCTCGCTGCCGTCTCCCTGTGTTAGCCCCCACCGCCTAGCTAGTCCTCTGCCCGTCGCTTGGCTCGCCGGTGTCGTGCAAGCCGACGCCGCTCGCGCAAGCCTCACGAATCGCGCATCAGCAATGGCGGGGGGAATCCTCACGATTTCTTCTCCCAGTCGTTCAATAAAGCTCCAGCGGGCCACATGGACGGCTCCGACTACGGCTTCTCGCAGGGATCTTCAGGATATGGTGGATCTGGCGCCGCATCCATTTTGGGGGAGGGGGATCAGGGGGCCTCAATCTGAACTCCCAGGCCGACGCCTTCCCCGATTTCGCCTCCTACCAACAGATCATTCAACCGGGTAGCCTTGGGTTACCTCCGATTCGGGCAGGGAGCAGATCCATAGTCCCCCCGTCACGTCCTCCTCCAGCGGGGGGAGGGGGACGCGGCAGAAGTCGCGGAGGGAGAGGAGGAGGACGAGGCCGTGGCAGGTCGTTGACCAATGGCGCTGGATCTGGCAGGGGAATGCGAGGATGGGTTCCTCCTGGCTCATCGTCTAGCGAAGGACGCGTCCGAGGTCATGGGACATCCATGTCGCACAGCGGGCCACCCGCCTTCAACTTTGGAGTCTTCGGAGGAGGACGGCGAGTCGGTGCGTCGTCGTCTCAAGGGACATATGTGTCTGAGGACGACGGCAACGACGAAGACGAAGATGACTTTGGTCCTAATGGTCAGCACATGGTAAACCCCCGATGGTTCAAATCTATTATGTTTGTTCTGTTCTATTGCGAAATATGCCAATTGTTGCTCATGATATTGATATTGCTATGCATGCCGTGAGCTAAGCATTTGTATTATGTCATTTGTTGTTCATGTGGTTAATTTAGGGTTAAATCATGTTTTTCTTTTCTAGAATACGTATGACAAGGCAAATTGGACAGAAGAAAAAACTTACACATTGTGTGAAATAGCATGTGAGGAAATAAGGGATGGGCATTGTCCTAATGGAGCATGGACAACTAGAGGGTACCAGAATTTGAAGGCCAAATATTTCCAAAGGGCTAACCTAAGGCATTCAACCAAACAGATAAAGAATAGATTCACCCATCTAAAGAATTAGTACATTGCTTGGGTGTGACTGAACCAACAAACTGGAGCTGGTAGAAGTGCTAGTGGAGAAATAATTGCATCAAATGCTTGGTGGGAAAAAAAATAAGGTACGCAGTTGTCAAAAATTGAGCTAGTTTACATGATTTTAGAGTTTTATGTGATATTGATTAAGTGTCAATACAGGAGAAGGGGGATGCCAAGAAATTTCGCCATGGCAACCCTGAGTACTTAGATTTTCTTATAGAGATGTTTCAAGGAGTTGCAGTTGATGGTTCCACAGCATATATCCCTGGTTTTGAAGATGAAGATGAAGAGGAAGGAGAAGAAGAAGCAGGGGATGCAGGGGAGACAGCTAGAGGGGAAAGAGCTGTAGGGAATGGTTATGAGAACAGCCCCATGAGCACTAACAGTAGGAAGAGAGGGAGTAGCAGCTGTGATGTGTCCACAGCTTCTAGTCCTGGGAAAAAAAGTAAGAGCCCAATGGTGAAGCTCATGAAGGGGCTGCTCAATTCTTTCAACTCTGAAAGTGATAAGTCAAATACCCTAATTACTGAACTTGTTAACAGCAAGAAGTTAAAGGAGCAGAAGAAAGAAGAAATTGTTGAGTCATTGACACACTGTCAGAGGTTGGCAGTAGAGTGTGGTGCAGCAGAAGACAGTGTAGAATACTTTTGTGCCACACTGTTGTTTGCTTCCAATCATAACAGAGTTATGTTTAAGAACATTAGCACTAAAGAAGCAAGATTTATGTGGCTGAGGAGATGGTACCAGCAGAAGAATTTGTATTAGATGGTGCCTTTCTTAGCGGCACTAGAGGCACTCTACCATTACTGCATATGGTCTCTTTCTTAGCTACATTAGTGGTGTCTTAGCTGCATTTGATGGGTCTAATCTGCATTACTTGAGTCTTAGCTGCATTAGTTCTGAACTACTTTTGTGTTGAACTATCTACTTCTTTGATGTGATGTGATGTAATCAACATGTGATGTGTGGACCTATTTAAACATTCCCTTCTTTTCTTCTTGAAGTTTGTTCATATTATATTTATGATGTGCTTCCTTTCTATGCATATGTCATTCCTGCAGGATGGTGAGGGCAGTGCTGATGAAGATATCTGTGAGGAAGATAGCAGTGATGAGGAGATTGATCTTATCATTTCTATTTTGAAGAAAAGAGAAATGAACAGGAGAAGAGCATGTATGCTTGCCGGCATGATTGGTATGTATTACTTGGAACTTTACTCTAATAAGGCTCCAAGAAGGGTAGCATCTGAGTCTGGACATGATTGGGTTATGAGAACATTAGCCAATAGAACTGCTTGTTATAACATGTTTAGGATGCACAGGCCAGTTTTTGAGAGGTTACATTCTGTGCTTGTGGAATCATATGAGTTGAAGTCCACAAACAAAATGGATTCCATGGAGTGTTTGGGTCTTTTTTTTGTGGATAGTAGGTGCTCCCCAATCAGTTAGGCAAGCCCAAGACCGATTTGTTAGGTCTCTTAGAACAGTACATAGTAAGTTCAAAGCAGTTTTGACCGCTCTACTGAAACTTGCAAAAGATATCATTAGGCCAAAAGATCCCTTATTCACAACAGTCCATAAGAAATTGCTTTCTCCACAGTACACACCATATTTGGATAATTGCATTGGAGCAATAGATGGTACTCACATCCAAGTTGTGGTGCCAAATTCAGCTGTTGTTCAACATAGGAATAGACATAAGGAGAAGAGTCAGAATGTTATGTGTGTCTGTGACTTTGATATGAGATTTACTTTCGTGCTTGCTGGCTGGCCTGGTTCGGTTCATGACATGAGGGTATTCAATGATGCACAAACTAGATTTAGTGCCAAGTTTCCAAAGCCACCTCCAGGAAAGTTTTATCTCGTAGACTCGGGATACCCAAATAGGCCGGGTTATCTAGCACCATACAAGGGTATAACATATCATTTCCAAGAGTACAACGAAAGCACATTGCCAAGGGGAAGAAGGGAGCACTTTAATTACTGCCATTCTTCGTGTCGGAATGTCATAGAGAGGTCATTTGGGGTCTTGAAGAACAAGTGGAGGATTTTGTTTAGTTTACCTAGCTACTCGCAGGAAAAACAAAGCAGAATTATCCATGCATGCATAGCACTTCATAATTTCATTAGAGACAGTCAAATGGCTAATACAGAGTTCAACAATTGTGACCATGATGAAAATTATGATCCATTGGGTGGAACCTCTTCTCCATCTAGTGAACCAACAAACGATTTGGACTCGCGTGTCATGAACCAATTTCGGGACTGGGTTGCCGATGGATTGTGGTCTTTGAAAGGAATGTAATGAATGGTTCAAATTTATTGTGAATTGTATTTGGTTTAACTTGTCAATTAAACCATGAGTGCTTGTAATTTGTAACATTGAAACTTCTGTGATGTATTTCAACAACTTGAGATGTGTATGAGCTTCTTTGAATTTCTGTGATTGGGCTGTGATATTGATGATGAAAATGATGTGGGGGTTATTGCTTGTGATTCGGCTTGCTGAAGGTGTGTATTTGTCCAAATTATGATGGATTAAAACATGTGATGTTGGGGTGAAACATTGATTTGGCTTGCATTTGGTTGTGCTGTCATGCAGCAACAATGGTTTTGCTTGTAAAGTGCTAGCAGCGGCAGCAAACAGCATGCTGCAGCAAGGGGCATGGTGCAGTCCACTTTGTATGGTTTTAGGGGGTAATATGGTCATTGTGCAGCGCATTTAATAAACTTTAGTCCCTTTTAGTCCCTATAACCAAACAGCTATGGACTAAAGTGATTAGTCCTAAGACTAAAATAAGTCCCTAGGACTTATGGATCCAAACACCACCATAGTAGAGCTATGGGCGGGGGCGGCAGTCCGGGTGGCAGCATCTTCGATAGAGTGGCAGCCGTCCACCGGCCGCTTCATCGCGCGTGGCGGCAGTCCACCCAATATGCCGTCGTGGGTAACCAATCGGCATCGAGACCTATCCGCGGGACGAAGCCAACCGTTCGAATGGTGTGCGCGCGTGCATGCATGCGCGCGGTCTCAGTTAATGCATTGCCTCTCCCGAGTCAAGTGGCGTGCTATGTTTGCAGAGGCAAACATGCATGAGCAGATGGCCTGGTGAACTTATATACTCCCGGCAGGCAAGTGAAGTGCATGCCTGTATAGCTTGAGCAAGTATTTGGCAGTTTGCTGCCAACTGCTACCCTATTTCAAATCTAGGTAAGATCTAGCTGCAGGTTATACAGAGAAGGCAATGGCCGACTGCACTACGATGCGTTTGGCTTCGTCTGTGACCATCATCTTGCTGCTGCTCGTAGCTAGCCAAGGTATGCAGCTGTCAATTCTAAATTTCTCAGTTTCTCATGCGTTTGGCTTCGTCTCTGTGACCATCATCTTGATTTTAATGCAGCTCTAGTAGTCTCTGGCGAGTCATCTTCCTCCGCGATGCAGTCCAAGACGTTGAACATGAACAAGCTTCTCAACATCAGTACGCTATATACTCATATACACAAGGACCAAACCCTCTGATTTCATACATTAGATACATGAATTTATATATTAGTTGTCTCAATGTCCCTGCATGCATGCGTTCATCATCAGGTGAAGATCACTCTCCTAATGGCGGACGCCACTGGATGCAGCGGATGCAGCCGGACAGCTGCTCGGAGCAGAACGTGGTGGTGTACCAGAACAACGCGGAGCACCTCCCCAGCGGCATCCCGACCTACAGCGTGGAAATCATCAACGTCTGCACGGCGTGCACGGTGTACGACGTCCACATCTCCTGCGGCGAGTTTGCCTCCGCGGAGCTCGTCGACCCCAGCCAGTTCCAGCGTATCGGCTTCAACGACTGTCTGGTGAAGGGCGGAGGCCGGTTGGGCCCTAGCGAGGCCGTCTCCTTCCAGTACTCCAACTCCTTCGCCTACCCGCTCGCCGTAGCTAATGTCGCGTGTGAGTAGGTTTTTTCAGTGGAAATGCGTGCGCATGTGTTGTACGTAGTCGACTGGCCTATTAGCTACGTACTGTCTTCGATGTTTCAGACATTCAGTTGATCGAGCTTATTTATCTATGGGTGACATGCTTCGACTTTATCTGCGCAAGTGCCTGGTGTGCATTATGTGGAGGACTATATAATAGGTTACTATCTTTAATTATCAGGTTTTCATTATTCCATTGTTTGGGCAAGCATGATACCGTGTTTGCCAGAACACGCTTGTCACACGGCCTCATCTGTAAAGGGCCTTGGCCCACGACCTCATGCGTAGCAGTCCCAGTTCAACTCATCAGACCATCCGCAACGAGACACACTTTAGCCTGTAATCACACGTGGCATGCAGTGATCCATTGGATCGCTATGTTCTTCTACATTAAAGTAGACAAGTACAAATAAAAAAAATATAGTACTAAAGTCTTCATTTCTCGCTGGTACATTAACATGCCATCCATAAAATATCAAAAATTTAAAAACTTGTAATAAGATAAATTAATATGTAATATATTACTATAAAATTTAACTTATATAAGTAAAAATAAAAACAGTAGATTTGACTCTGAATAGATCGTGTCATTGACAGTCAAATTTACATTTTTCTAGTCGATTTTAAATTTTATATATTTGTAGTGTCAGTTTTTAATTAACTAGCACCTACAATAAATTAATTAAAGGTGTCGATTGTTTTAAAAACCGGACAAGTATTGGTGCTGGTTTTTTTGTTAAATCAACACCTATTCTTTATAAAAGTGCCGATTCTAGCTGATGGTGCTCTGCTGGTGCATGTTTTTGTGGAAAGAACACTGTGTGTTGATTTTAGGCCATGTTTAGATCCTACCCAAATATTTTTCACCCTGTCACATCAAACATTTGAACACATGTATGAAGTATTAAATATAGTCTAAAAAATAACTAATTGCACAGATTGTGACTAATTTGCGAGACGAATCTTTTAAACCTAATTGCTCCATGATTGACAATGTAGTGCTACAGTAAACATTTGCTAATGATGGATTAATTAGATTTAACAAATTCGTCTCGCGCGATTTACTGACGGATTCTATAATTAATTCTTTTATTAATGCCCGAACACCCCATACGAAATATTATATAATATCCAATGTGACACACTAAAACTTTACACCTCTCAATTTAAACACTCCGTTAGTATTTCTGACTTCTGGAGCATTTGTGTAGTAGTGGACGTCGCGCCGTCCAAGGTCTTGCCGACCAACCAGCAGTGGGACGGCGCGCCATCCGAGGGTTCGAAACTTGGAATGCATGGCAACGGCGCGTGTGTGCAGTGATGAACCAAATAGTAACTGCATGTGGGAATTTCCAACGCAAGGTCGTCTATCATCAATTCATCATCAAGTCAGTCTGTTATGCTACCCCTCGTCGTTTCCCGAGTGTGCTGGTAAGAAATGATTTTACTCCCGAGAGTACTTGTTAAACCAGCTCTAAAACCGTTAGCAGGAATATTTCGTTTTGTGTAGCCGAATTGAACACTAGAAATACTCCATCCGTCCCATTTCAAGTGCAGCCATAATTTTCCGTGCACAACTTTGACCGTCCGTTTTATTTATTTTCTTAAAAAAAACTTGAAAAACATAAGTCATATATAAAATACTATTTATATTTTATCATCTCAACAATAAAAATACTACATTCTCTATCCCATAATATAAGGTGTGTATATATTTCAGGATTCAACTTTAAAAATATTTGACCAACAATTATTATAATATAAATTAAATTTTATTTGCTATAATTAATATCATTGGATTGACATTTAAATTTACTTTAAGATAGTTATAATTTTGTTGCAACAAACCTTATAGAAGTATGAGAAGATATAAGTCAAAAGATTAGTTTTAAAAATTGTACCAAGTTTGACATACCTTATATTATAGGATGGAGAGAGTAATTATAAAAAAACTTCAAATAAGACGGATGCTTAAAGTTGGACACGAAAAGTTATTATTGCACTTAAAATGGGATGGAGGGAGTACAAAAGCTTAACCATAATTTGCACTTTAAAACAAGACAACAAACAAAATACTAATACTTATGTATTTTTATTCAACCATATGAATATGATCAAACGGCATATAAAGAGTCAACATAATACACTAAATAAGAAACGGATGTACTCCCTCCATTACATAATATAAGACATAACCACTTTTCTTGGATGTTTCATAATATAAGGCATGCATGCAAGCATGCAATTAACTATGACATATTCTTCATTAAATTATTATTATTTTAAATCCTCCACTCACATATTATCGATGAGCAGGTACAATAGTAGGCTATAAGCCAGCTGCAAACATATTTTAAGCAGATAAATAAGGAGAGAGAAGCAGCGGACTATAGATTTGTAGCCAGCTGTAGTACGGACTCCAAGATGCAGTGTGTGTATGACAGGTGGGACCAGATATTAATAGTGTAGTATGCAATTATTGTATGAATGAGCTATTAGATTGGCTATAGATGAATTGGAGCTGGTAGTTAGCTATACTATTAAACTTGCTCTAATCCTATTAGATGTATGCACACTGGTGGAGAAACCATCTTTGGTCGGTCAGCTAAAATCCATACTAGTCCCGGTTGCAATAAAAACCGGGACTAAAGATTATCTTTAGTCCCGGTTCAAAAGGTTAGAGCTACTTTTTTATCTTTAGTCCCGGTGCAATGAAATTCTTGTATTAATTCTATAATTCTACGGTAAAAAAATATCTTGTGATATGTTGTTGATGCAAGTTTATCTGTTGCATGGTTAATTACTTGTTTTAAGTATATATTAACATTAACGTGGCTTAATCCTAGCCGTTGGGGTATACGGAATGGCACATATCATGGCAACTCCACCTGATAGAGTTGTAGCCAACTCTAGGAGATCTGGACCCATATCCCGTCCTTGTCGCCACCGGAGTAGACGTTGGAAACTTCGAATTTGGCGATCCACGAGGAAGGCGGTGACAAGCTGGCAGTACCTTTCCTCAGCGGTTAGAGAGCCTCGTCATCTGTTGGATCGTATGTGTGTGTATAATAAATATGAGTATTTTTAATCCTATGTTGAATATGTTGGTCATTTTCCAAATTCAAGTACAACTTGCTAATTATAAATTTTAATTTGGGAAATAAATTAATACAATATTAAAGTGAGAATCTAAAATAGACATAATTCTGTATTTTATAATTATTACTATTTTAAAAATTAAAATAAAGCATGTGATATTCCAATTGCAGGTTTTATTTAACACGATACATGTAATTCACAGTCCGTATTTTCTATAGCGTGGAAGCACTCTTGAAGTGCCGAGTCAATAAGAAAAAAAAAGGCAAAATAGATAAATAGATTACTTTTGTAAACTATAAAATAGCATTACTTGAATATTATATATATATATAGTGAATCTATTCTACACCCCCTCCCATGGGCCAATCCCACCTCCCCCACCCTTCCTAGGACCCAAATCCCCCCTCCCACCTCAGTCAAAGTCTGGTCAAAGCCCCATCCCGCCGGTCAGACCTCGGTCAAAACCGTCCATTGACTCCCTCCCCCGCCCACCACTTTGATGTTCACGTCTCGCAGGAATTCCGCAGTAACATAACGGTCATCGTGCAGTAACAGGACAACTTTCTCGTAGTAACAACATCGAAAAATAGTCATGATGGATCTAGTTTTGTTAAGCACTTTTTTATGAACATCATGGTGCAGATAGATTAGAAAAATACTATATAACGTGAGAGATATTGCTCTCTAAAGATTGGGATTTACTTTTTTTAGTTCTCGTGTCGTTGGAACGGCGTAGTAACGCAACGATCAATGTGCAGTAACACGACTAATTTCCGCAAAATAATGTTATAAAAGCATTTTTGTGTCGATCATCGTGTAGTAACATGACTATTGTCTCGTTGTAACGTCGTTTTACAACGTTATGGTGAAAACGGTTCTAAAAAATAATATGCGATGTGAGAGATATTATTGTTTAAAGATTAGAATTCTAAAAGTTTACTTGTACTAAGCTTGCTACTACGTATCTTTGTATGAACAAAGAAAAGTACTTTTAGCACTTGTGTTAACTTGTGACCATGCACATGCACTTTTTTAGCACTTGTATTTTGCACAAGATGGATATTTTAAATTTTAGCTATGCACAAGCAGTGGTATTGCAGTAGTGCTGTTACTACCATATGTTCTCTGTTACTATAATTTCATCATGATGTTACTGTAAAAAGTGCAGTAACGACCTATACATTGCGCAGTAACGGCCTATAAATTTTGCAGTAACATATTGTGTCAATGCAGTTCTGCGATAATGTTACTACCGAATCATAGTAACAAGATATGACTTCCTATAGTAACATAACGGGTTTGTGTTCATAAATTTGAACAGATATATATAGAAAGAAAATAATGATCTCAAATCAAAACGTGTCATAAGGCGGATTGGTTAGGGGAGTTTGTTATGAACCATGAGATCATGGGTTCTAAAAACGAAAATAGAAATGAAAATAAGAGATTGGAGAGAAAAAACGAAGAAAAGAAAAAAAGAAAGAGAGAGAGAGAGATCGGGATGGGGAGGAGGAGGAGAAAAGGCGAAGGAAAAAAAGGAGAGAGAGAGAAATCGGGATAGGGAGGAGGAGAAAAAGCGAAGAAAAAAAGAGAGAGATCTGCTGGGGAGGAGGAGGCGGGGCCGGGCGCACGGGCGCGCGATCGCTCGCGCTGGTAGGAGGAGGAGGGGGGCGGGCACTGGGGAGGCGGGGCAGGGCGCGGATCAGGAGGGAGGTGGAGCCGCGCGTGATGGGGGGAGGGAGGGATGGGCTTGGTAGTTGGGCTGATGGGGGGAGGGGGTGTAGAATAGTTATTCTAAGGGAGGGGTGTATAATAGAGCTACTATATATATATCTGTGTGTGTGTGTCAGGGTTATGGATACCATATACCTAATAGTAGTTGATTAAATCTCAGCAGGACCCACCACATGTCATGTCTTATACGGAAACAACCTTCGGATATAGGAGGAGTTCCGCATAAGGAAAGATGAATAGAGTTCTACATGGAAACGATAAGGACTACTCGGATTGTATCCATATTGGTTTTCCTAGTACTACTTGGACAAGGGAACACCTATGGATATAAATACAAGACCCCCTAGGAGGAGAGGAGACACGGAACAATAGATCAAGACACAAGATCAACATACAAGCTAACATACGCCAAGACAAGACGCCGGATATCGACTTCAGAGATAAGCATGGCCAGTCCCCTACGGTGTCTACGGATACTGATAGGAGAGACATAGCACTGTCTTTGATCTTGCCGGATGCGGATTCGAGGAGTAAGGCTACCCTGTTGTCGACTACGAGTCAGCACTTCAGACCACCAAGTTGACAACAGTTAGATAGGCTTCCCCAAATATTATACTGGTGTGATTATGGTGAATAAGAGCAACGACCGGCTTTGGCCAATAGGAGTAGGGTTATTACTTGACAATTCAAGGGCCCGAACCTGTATAAAAATCCTCGTCCCCATCTGTTTTACCTCAATCTCGCATATATCCAAGTACCAACGATCCCCATACTATGCAAAAACCGTAGTCATGACATCAAACGTCGACAATATATATATATATATATATATATATATATATATATATATATATATATATATATATATATATATATAACTAATATAAATATTGATTTTTCCGGTCGTCACAATCCGATTTAGTCCATCGTCGTACGTGCCATGGCGCTCGTGCAAGTGAAACGGATATCCCACATCATCCCAATCCAATCCAAAAACAAAATCTAATCTCAATCCAAACCCAAATCAAAATCATCACAAAATCATCAAAGATATGATGAGAGGAAATGAAGTGGCGAGCGGGAGCAACAACACCATCATTACATTAAAACCCCAAAATCAATCGTAACAACGACATCATCATCACATATACAAACAACAAATACACAACCAACAACAACGGCGGATCGGGCCGAGGGGACGTCGGCGGCGTCAGGCAGATTCCCTTGGCCGGATCGCCCGGTGGGTGCCACCAACGTCGTCGCCGCCACCGTCGCTGCCGCCACCGGATCCAAGAGAGAAGCCGCCGCCGCCGCCGGCGGATCCGCGGGAGAAGCTTGGGGCAGAGGGGGAGTGTGTGGAGGACCGCTTGATCTACCCATCAGAAACGCCGCCGCCACCACTTCCGCCAGATCTGCCCGTGGGAGCGCTGATGCCACCGCCGCGGGACAAGCTTGGGCGCGGAGGGTGAGGACGAGGGGGTAGAGAACCGCCGGATCCACCCGCCGGAAAAGCCTCCACCGAATCCGCCTGCCAGAAACAACACCGCCGCCGCCTCCGCCGGATTCGCCAGCGGGAGCCGCCGATGCCACAGCCACCGTCGGATCCAGCCCGCGGGAGCAGTTAACGCCATCGCTGCCGCCTCCTCTGCTACCGACAAGGGAGAGACGAGAAGGGTGGGGGCGGGGATGAGAGGGAGTGATCGAGAGGGAGAGAGAGGGATGGGTGAGAGGAGGAGGCGAGTGGATAAGGATGCGTTTATCCACTCGCGGTGCTCTCTCTCGGCTGATGCGTGGTGGGTAGGAGAAGAAATGGGAAGGGCGGCGCTCACTCTCGTTGTTGAGAAGAGACATGATGGGGGAGAGGGAGGTGGAGTGCCGGAGAGGGAGAGTGTCGTTGGTTGAGAGGAGCGCGAGGAGAAGGATAGAAGGAAACCGAGAAGGCGAGCGAGGGGAGGAGAGAAACCGGGAGGAAAGTGGGAAAGGATAAGGTCGAGGCGCGGAATTAAGGCGCGTGTGCGCGCCGTTGTCTCGGCTTCGACGCATGTAGCAGAAAGGGTCGACGCGTGCAGCAGAAAAGCAAAGTAGGAGTAGTATACTCTCAGTTCAATGTATGCCCATGGGACCCACATAAAAGTTTTCAAAAATGAGCATTATCTGCCGTTCTCAATGCAAAGGAATAGGCAATCGAACGAGGAATAGGCAATCGAACGAAATCTTCTGTTGTTCGGTCCCTGTTCTCTTTTTTTTTCCGACCTTCTTTCCGTTAAATTCATTTTTTTTCTTTAATAGGACATGACTAAATACAACGCTGCTGTAAATTAGAATTAAAAAAAATGTGTTCTGTTTTTCTATTTTTTTAGTAAATATAAAGATTTTGCCTTTTACCTTACGTGAGAAATCTATACAGTTTTATGTGCATGGATACTGGAAATGACTAGAAATATATAGCGAAAGGTTTCAATGAAAGAAAAAAAAGGAGAGTAGGAAAAGGTGTGGAAGGACGTGGACTCCTGGCTGTAGAATGGGTCTTTGTGAATAAACCTGGACTCCTGGCCTGCTCCGGACTGACCTGGACTTTGTAGAATGCGTTCTCGCACACACTTTGTCCCTACCATCGGTGATCGCTTTCCCCGCGGAAAAGAAAAACACATCTGCACGGTGCGGGATTGGATTCCTGATCGACTCGGATCGGGATTGAATGGATCGTGTTAGCTCCCTGCCGCCACTGGCATGCCTCCTGTCGTTCTGCGCAGCGGCGACCGCCACCTTATCGGCGTCCTCCCTGGTGGCCAGCTTGTTTACCGGGAGCACCTCCGCGACACCGCCCACCACGTCCTTGAGTGTTGTGGCCTTATTAATCTTCTCCCGTCATTATTGGGTGGTGCCTCATATTCGCCTCGACGGCCTGAGCACCGCAGCATCCACACAGCGGGGGCTGACCCTGGACAGGAAGAATAGCCCCGTGGCGCTCATCTCGGCACCCTGCATCGCCGCCACATTGGCGGGGTCAACAGGCTTGAATCCCGGGGAAGGTCGCCGATGGTTGTAGTAGTGACATATCAACACTAACATATATAGCAAATGCAAATTCATTAAGCTACACCCTCCAAATTTATCACCATAGATGGCTCATCAGTAATGCTCTAGATCAATACGACAATATGGAATTCACACGATTTGCACAACTCATATGTATAAAATTTGGAGATATTTACGAGATATGTACAAATTCAATATTTTTGTGCACATGTGTTATAAGTACACAAACAATCTTACCCATCAATATTTGTTTGATATTATATATATATATATATATAATACGCTACTACCGGGAGTAGCTACTCTCTTCCTATCCACCGTCAATATAATCGCTGGCATGGGGTATGTTAACAACTGTTAACGGGTTTAATGTACTCGTATAATCCCACCCGATTCATTTAACCAGATATATTTTTCTTGGTAATCAATAAAAATCGTTCCTCCTCTGCAGCATATTTGAAAATCAAACAAATCTTTCCGAGTCTAGTGCAGATATGAAATTCGAACGGCAATGAGCTAACCAGAGAGATATTCGGATGGTTTATTCGCAATTCATATTGTTTATCCAGAGCGAGAAGGCAGGATGATTGACCCATTGTTGACGACGAGCAGAACATCATCATTCCGAAATCGTTCTCTGCATGAGGAGAGTTCAGAACCCTCCTGAACTAAGATTTGTACCCTCGCCGGTGACTGTGTTGCAGATCATATGGTGAAAGAACTGGCATGGAGAATTCCAGCAGCAAGGCGCATGCCTTCCGTATTCATTTGATATTTTCCATCTATTGGATCTACAAGAACCCAGAAGGTCACCTCCGGTATTCATCTGATCAATATGGCAGCCACATACACTCACATGCATCAGTTCCGATGTCTCCATTCCATTTTTACTAGACTATATTCTGCAAGAACTATATCGAGTTCTTCTGCACTTTCAATTAAGATGACAATAGGGAGTTTGCTTAACACAATCAGCTAAAAGTACTCATTTTTATTGCACTGACCAACATGCAGATGTTACATATAACTCAACTCAAATATTACTTGCATCTCGATAAGAAGAAAAAGGAACTTCATACATATATTGGGACACTTCCTACTACTAATCTATAGTCATGAAGAAAGCAAGCCATTACTCCCTCCATCTACTTTTGATAGTCATATTTCTAAACCTGAAAAATTTATTTTTGATAGGCATATTTCAATCCAACAACCTATCATCTTAATGACTTTCTCGGATTTAACGCATGACTCTCCATTCTTCCACACATGATTGGTTACATGGATATTGAGAAATGTAAATATTAATGAATTGATTGTTTACGAGAAATGACTAGTAGCATGTTTAAATGGATGATAATTAGAATTACTTATCCTTGGTCTGTGTGCCAAGATAAAATATGACTATCAAAAGTAGATGGAGGGAGTATTTCGATACTTTCCATTCATTAGCCTACGGGCTACATGTTCTCCAAGGACACATGTTCCGAAGCATTCCTGTTGTGCCCGGGTTACTACATCATAGCTTCTAAAATACATGGTGAATGTTGTGCGACTATCATGAAGTGAACACCATGCGCATCTCTTCATAGCATTTGTTAATTATGGGAAGAGGATGACTTCCATCAGAATGAATGTTATATTTCCGAACAGAGCGATCATCGCTTCACTCTGATCACCAGCAGCCATGGAATGTGCAAAACCATTCCTGACATATGAACGCAAAACACCGTCACAACCAATCACACAAACAGGAGAAAAGAACTAGACAGAACATATACAAATTGGACTCTTCCACACGTACCTTGCCATAGCCAAATCAATCCAATAAGTAGATGAGTATTGTGTTCTGCAAAACCTTGCATTCCTTCGGTAAACTTATATATGCCCTCCTGCACCACCGGCTTCTGTTGCATGGCAGAACTTGCCGATGAGGTTCCGCCATCTGCGACCACACCAGCTTCTGCTACGTGATAGAACTACCTAATGAGATTCTGCCCCCTGCCACCATCGGCTTCTGCTGCACGACAGAACTCGCCGTCAACGTCCCGCCTCCTGCCACTACCAGCTTCTGCTCCGCGACAGAACTCGTCACCGTTGTTCGGCCTCCTGCCACCGGCCACCGCTGGCTTCTGCTGTGCGACAGAACTCGACGGCTAGTTTTTGCCTTCTGCCACCACCGGATTCTGCTCCATTAGATTTCTGCCGCTGAACCATTGATGCATCTGCTCACTCCTACCGCATCTTCTACCCTCGTCGGCGTCTTAAATAGAGCTCCCGGCGGCAAGATCAACACTAACGACTCCCCTGGTTAAACGGCCTTGCATGCGTGCAGAATATCCAGGCTTGCATGCAGAACATTCAAAAGGCCTTGCATGCAGAACATTCAGGCCATAATGATGGTGCGGTTGGTTGACCGATTTTTCGAAATACAATTTTATTATTTATTTTCTGCATCGGTGGGTTAGTGGATACTTTTCCTGAAGCAAGACCCGAAACCCAATTGGAGGTGGACAGGTGTCGGTTAGCTACTGCAGGAGTAGCTACTCCAGGATTCGGATTCAATCATCTCGGAATTTTCTTTTTTTTTTTTGGTAAAATGCATAACACAACATTTATTCATCAATTTTCCCCACATGGACTACGCATCGTGAAGTTTTGTACAGCTTCATATTTTGGATTATTGTTTTGTTCTCCAGTTTTTGCTGATCCATTATTTTTAAGAAATCCTATAAAAAACTAAATATGTAGAAGGGATAACTTGCAATTATTCATCAAACATCATTTTGTTCTTTATATATATCATTCGTAAATTATTTATATATGTCATTCAACAATGTTAGGGCGATCTTCTGTTTCTAACATGTGTTGTATGGAAACATGGAAATAAACAACCAATATATTGCAGTTAATAATCTTGAATGACAAAAATAATACCTGAGCTGGAGAGATCCGTAAAATCGATGTCGATTGGGATGAAAGGGCAACTGGAGCCCCGCTTGATGGAAGTCCAAATTGTCGCCGATTGGAGGAGCTTTCGTCGCTGCCGAAGTCTCACATGCCATACGTTCCTCGATTTGCTCACAATGCTGGTTGGATGGCGCCCAAATCGCTGCTGATCATTCGATCAGGGTGTGATCCTAATCTGTTAGGGCAATTTGAGTGGTTGTCACCTCTAATTTCATCTCTATCACCTTTCTATAAATTAAGAGGTAATCTATACAATAAGTTACCTCTAGCACACAAACCTCAATAACTTTAATGCTCTCACATTTTTATTGAAGTGTGTATAGAGATCACCCCTTGCACGAGAGGTGGCTCATTCACTCTCTCCTTCCCTCTCTCTTCCACATCAGCAAATGAGTCTACATGGCATCTAGGGGCAAGTGCTTAAGGGTTTAGGCCAGTCCCAACCCAAGACACTAGATATAGTTCCATAAACTCCACATTATCAAGAAACTAATACTAGACACTAATCTTTCAATGCAAACCACTATTCCATACTTAAATTTAATGCTACTTATCTCACACGATGTCTGAAATATTGTGTATGCAAGACCTGGTTTCTTCTTTTTTTCTTATTTATTCACTTGTCACATCATATTTTATTCTAGGTGACAGCTTATTTAATACTATGGATATCATTTTAGTCGTTGGGTTGGAAATGGTCTTACAGTACTTGCCCTAATCTGCATATTCCCTGTCCTGTCCATTAGGTTCAATGTGTAGAGCATGAGATGAGCTATTAACGTACTGGACTACTGGGCCTTGAATAGCTTTTGAAGACCTTTAGAGTAGAAGGGCTTTAAATGGCCTTAGATCAGCAATTATCAACTGCAATGATTAAATAATTTATGTGATAAACGGTCAGATGTTTCTACTTAACGTTAGAGCTTCTAGAAAATACAAAATATCCAATTGGTATAGATCTAATCGCCAACCCTATATTATACTGTCTAATATAATATGTTAAATAATAAAATTTTCATCTTAAGTTTAATATACTCATTAGTCTGTTAATATTGTGGTTTTGGTTAAAAGATGTACACATGCTAATTAATACTTTTGAATTTCAGAATTAAGTTAATATTGATATTGTAAAGATCTGCAAAGACAAAAAGAAAAATATGAAAGATCCACAGTGAAGCCTATTGGTTGCTTACGAAGGACGTGGGAGAAATTAACTTAAAAGCAAATGAATATACCTTATAAACTCCCTCAAAATTATGGCTATGAAGATCATGATACCTGAGATTAATTTATATGTAATTTCAGATGAGAAACATGTAAAAAAGAACTAAACAAAACCCAAAAAAGTTGAATCGAATATATCTTGCTTGCTTGAGAAATTAAAACGAAGATATAGTAGCTGCAGATATTAACTTGAATCAAATCTTGCTTGACAAAGGTGGTGTTTGAATCTCCTGAAGATGAAGATGAAGATTAAGTGTTTTACCTAAAACGAGATAGTAATAACGTGTAATTAATTGAGTTTTAATTATTACATACTTGAAAAATGGATTAATATGATATCTTAGAGCAACTTTTATATAGAAAATTTTTATACGAAACACACCGTTTAGCAGTTTGAAAAACATATCACGAGTATACAAAATTTTATTCAACTCTTCTAGGAGAAACGAAGGCTGCCAAGGCGACCGCACTGCGTTTGGTCGACGGAGATCCTCGAGTGCAGGGTCTGTAGCATGCGTGTCCTGGTCTTGTCACCAGCGGAGTCTAACACGGCAGCAGAGATCGATACGACGATACACACAAATTATGGAAGCATATGTAACGGACATTGAATGGAGACCCAAATACGTTGTTGGGCTTTAAAAATCCACGGTTATAATATTTATCACTACTTAAAAAAAGTCAAAGGTGCCGGTTTATAAAGGACCATAGGTGCCACATAAATCCGGCACCAATTGGTCGGCACCAATGCTAACAACCGACACCTATAAGAAAAATAGAACTCACACCTTTAGCATTGCTCAAGCCAAAAAAAAAAACAGAGAGCCAGCTCGAATTCGAGCCGAACTCACCAAGCGCCGTCACTGCGCATACGCCCATCTCCAAATCAAATTGGTATCCCAAACCCAAAAATCATCCACAAATCATTACCAAAATAAATTGACATCACAGAATGAACAAATTCACAAAAACATCACCAACAAATTCTACAATATACTGGGATGAGAGGTAGGAAAGGGAGGGCGCTGTCGCCGCCCGCAGCCTCCCCTCTTGCGCCACCACCTCCCGCCACCCTTCTGCCGGATCCGGCGAAGGAGAGGGCACCGCTGCCACTCGTCGCGCACCGCCTCCCCTCCAGCTGGATCTGGCGGAGGGGAGGGCGCGCACTACTAGAAAAAGTATCTTTCCAGGCGGCAAAAAGTGATTTTTGCAGGCGGAGGTCAACGACTGCGAAAATCATCCATTTTCGCAGTCGGCAACAATCCGCTTGCGAAAATACATTCAAAAAAACAAAAAGAAAATCACGGGCGGCGGTCGCCGCCGCCGTCCTCCTCCGGCGTCGCCGCGCCGGGCAAGAGGGGAGGGGAGGGGAGCCGCGCCGGGCATCGTTGTCGCCGCCGCCCCACGCCGTCGTCGTCGTCGTCGCCGCTGCTGCCGCCTCGCGCCGTAGTCGCCGCCGCTGGCCTCCCCCCTCCCTCTGGCCAGATCTGGGAGGGAGGGGGGAGGGGAGCCGTCGCCGCGGCCCCGCGCACGCGTCGTCGTCGTCGCCGCGGCCCCGCGCCGTCGTGGACACCGCCACCCCGCGCCGTAGCCGCCGCCGCCGACCTCCCCGCTCCCTCCTCTGGCCAGATCTGGGAGGGAGGGGGGAGGAGAGCCGCCGCCGCGGCCCCCGCGCGCGCGTAGCCGCCGCCGGCGGCCTCCCCCCTCCCTCCTCCGGCCAGATCTGGGAGGGAGGGGGGAGGGGAGCCGCCGCCGCGGCCCCCGCGCGTCGTCGTCGCCGCAGCCCTGCCCGTCGTCGTCGCCGCCGCCGCCGCCGGCCTCCCCCCTCCCTCCTCCCAGATCTGAGAGGGAGGGGGGAGGAGAGCCGCCGCCGCCGCCCGCGCCGCCGGACGTGCTGTAGCCGCCGTGGGAGAGGCCGGCCGTGGGGAGGAGAGGGGAGGGGAGGAGAGATGAGAGGGAGGGGTGCGTTTTGAGACTTAGAAAAAATCTAAGTCTATCAAAAGTCTATTTATAGTCAAGTCTATTTTCGTAGGCGGAACTCTTAAGCGGCGCCTGCGAAAATGATTTTCACAGGCGCCGCTTAAGAGGTCCGCCTGTGAAAATAGATTTTCGTAGGGGGACCGGCACATTCATTCCGATTTATATTTTTGTAGGCGGTCATTTGGCTCTAAGGGCTATGTCCGCCTGTGAAAATGAGACCCTTACGTTGGGAAAAATGCCTTTTCTAGTAGTGCGGCGGAGGGGAGGGCGCGACTGCCGCCGCTGCCGCCTCCGCCGGGCCGCTATCTGGCCACCGCCGTGCGCGCGAGAGAGAAGTGAGAGAGCTGAGAGAGAGATATAGACAAGAGAGGCGAGAGAGATAGAGACGAGAGATGGAGAGAGGTAGGATAAGGTACGCTCATATAGGATAAGGCCGATGTGTCGGCCTAGATCGGCTCGACAGCTCGACTCGGTTTGGATAGGTGTCGGTTTTTTAAAAAACCCGACACCTATAATTTATTATGGGTGCCAGTTTTTATTTAACCGTCACCTATAACATATTAAAGGTGTCGGGTTTTTTTAAAAAACCTTCCGCCACCCCTCCCGCTGGATCTGGCAGAAGGGAGGGCGCTGCCGCAACCCGTCGCCCGCCGCCTCCCTTCCCGCCGGATCCGGCGGAGCGGAGGGCACCGCTGCCACCCGTCGCCCACCGCCTCCCCTCCAGCCGGATCTGGCACTGGGTTTTTAATTAACAGTCACCTATAACATATTAAAGGTGTCGGGTTTTTTTAAAAAACCGGCACCTATACTATAGTTGTCAGTTTTTCTTTAGAACCGACATCTATAGTTACTTAAAAGTACCAGCTTTATGTGTTTTCAACTCGCGGAGGAGGAAAAGGCACTACAGGTGTTGATTTTAGTTATTCCGACACATATAGTGCCAAGCTCATGGGCTTTTTTTAGTAGTAATTAATCTATGAACATGATTTTATGATCTAGTTAATCAACGGCTAGATTAGTCTGATTAATGTGAGAGCTTCTAGAAAGATAGATAGATACCCTAAAAGTTAATAGCATTAATATATAATTAAAAATAGTAGTACCAAACATAGTGTAAATTATTAAAAAATTAATCTAAATATGCTAAAGCATAATATTTAAAATTTCTTTAGTAACCAAACATGTAACAAAACAAATAACATATATATAAAATTTTTAAGTAGGATCGATGGTCAAACGTCCTTGTTAAATGCTAACGGGTCCAGTACTACCGAACATCTCATGGACAGGTGAATCTGAAATTAACGTGAACAGACCAAAATTAGCATAACCAACACCGATCAGAAAACCTACTTGGAGCGCCACTGTTAAAACTGTATTCGATGTATATATGGAAAACAGTGCTGGAATTGGAGGGCACCAGCGAAAATTCATTCCTTTTCTAGGTTAGTGTATTGGTTGGAAATAAGCAAATTTAAGCAGCAGATCAATCACTTGGGTTACACTGATGTAAAAAGAACACTCAGTCACACACACCTCTCAAATGAAAATTACTCATGCACTCCAACTAAATAATGTTTGTTGAAGCTTAGGAAGAACTGAAGAAGCACAATAGATTATATACACCCGGGTGTATATAATCATTATATATATATATATATATATATATATATATATATATATATCCAACAGTACAAATATAGAAGCAAAGGGTAATCAACAGGCATGCAGATGCAGCTGACGCTATTGTTGTGTTATTCTTAATGCGGAAGCGAAAACCCATTCTACTGTGAGGAGACAAGGGCAATAGATCACTGCTGGGCAGTGCTCCCCATTAATACCATCCAGTTGACATAGTCCTTCCTGATCGTCTTCAGTGTCACAACCACATCACGCATCGCCATCCTTTGCTCTGGGTAGTCAGCTGAGCAGTGCAAACCCAGCTCGAAAACGTGCACAAGGAAGCCATGCAGATGCAGGTTAGTAGTAGAAGATGAGCCATCGTGCAAAAGCTGGCTGTCCACAACATGGACGAGCTCTGCAGGAAATGCCTGGCTAACCCACAGCCTGATGTTCAGTTCTCCCACAAACATAGCATCTGTTGGTCTCTTTCCAGTGAACACTTCAAGCAGCATAATTCCATAGCTGAAAACATCGCTCTTCCGTGATGCTTTTCCAAGAGCTCCATACTCTACTCAATAAAAAAAGTTAGTAATAAACCACTCAATGGCAGTAAAAAAGATAAACTTGAAAGAGTAAAAAAGCTACGAGTATGGTATAGTACCTGGTGCAATGTACCCAACTGTACCTGGCATGCTTGCCGAGATCATGGAGCTGTCATCACCTAACAGCAACCTTGCAATGCCAAAGTCTGATACATGAGCCGTCATGTCATCGTCAAATAGTACATTGCTAGGCTTCAAGTCACAATGTAGGATCACCTCACAGTGCTCATGGTGCAGGTATTCAATTGCCATTGATACGTCTAGCATAATATCCAACCTTTGGAGAAAACCTAATTGCATTCTTCCTTCAGAGTGCAGGAGTGCCTCTAAGCTTCCATTGGGCATGTAGGGAAGAACTAGTGCTCTAAAGTCCAGATTGGAACAAGTGTTCACTATCTTTATTAAGTTGCGATGTCGAGCCATTCGAAGCACACGACACTCAGTATTGAAACTTCTCACGGCATGTTCCAGATGCTGATGTATAACTTTTATAGCAACCACCAAACCACTGCTCAGCTGGCCCTTAAAAACTTTTCCAAAGCTTCCAGACCCCAGCATGTTATCATTACTGAAATTATCAGTAGCTCGAACTAGTTCATGGTAGGAGAGTAATTGATGGCTGACCGTGTCAACCATACCAGTGGAAATCTTTTGATGCTTAACTTTCTTTCTAATCATTACATATAGGCAACAAGCTACAGCCCCAACTACTATGATTATAGTAGGAAGTAAAAATTTTAGCATGTGACCATTTCTTTTGGGATAGGTTGTTTTGCACGGTGCAAATCCTAGACGGACAACACCACATAACCCTGAGTTCCCCACTAAAGATTGCAAAGTGATGTTTGAGAAGACACCTCCTCCTGGTATTTGACCATGTAAATTATTGAAAGATAGGTTCAAGCTAGCGAGCATGGTAAAACTTGACAGGTACTTCGGGATGGTACCAGAAATATTGTTATGCGATAGATCCAAAGTTTGCAAGCTAGTCAGGTTACCAAAAGAATTTGGAATCGAATCATTGAATGAATTAATGGATAGGTTCAAGTAGGTTATCATCTGAATTTGCCCAATTGAATCTGGCAGGCTCCCAAGAAAGTGGTTGCTAGAGAGGTCCATCTTGTAAATTTGCTTCAGATGACCTATATCAACTGGCAATGCACCACTGAACAAGTTTCGAGACAGATCTAACTCAATGAGGCTATCAAGGTGAAATAAACTCGGTGGTACCGTTGATGATAATTGATTATTAGATAATCTTAAGTGCTCTAATTTGGTGAGGTTGCCAATGTCTTCTATTATGGAGCCAGAGAATTCGTTATTTTGAAGGAACAACATTACGACATTCTTTAGCATTGCCGTGTTTGATGGGATGGAGCCCGCCAAGTTATTTCCACTGAGATCAAGCATATGGAGATTCTCCATCTCCATGATTGATTCTGGTAGTGCACTAAACAGTTGGTTTTCCGAAAGATCTAGCAGCTTGAGGCCAGTTAAATTAGAAATGGTTGCCGGAAGTTTACCACTTAACTTGATTCTGGATGCAAGGAATGATTCCAGCGTACTTGATAGGTTCCCCAGGTAGTCTGGGAGAATTCCCGTGAAACGATTGGAGTTGATACATAGAACAGAAAGCTTTCTACAGTTTGAAACAGCAGAAAGGAAATTGAGATCCCCCTGTAGGCCGTTTTCAGAAATAATAAGTTCTGTTAATAAGTTCATGTTGCCAATTGTTGTTGGTAGTAAACCATCCAAGTGGTTGTCATCCAATAGCAGGACAGATAATGCAGACAGGTTACCAAGAGAAGCAGGAATAGGTCCTGTTAGTTGATTTGTTGAAAGACGCAAGACTGAAAGATGGCCTATCTGTCCAAGATCCGCTGGGATGGCTCCTGTTAGGTTGCACATTGCGAGGTCTAGGAAATTCAGCATGGTGAGGTTGCTTAGTGCATCTCGAATTGGACCAACAACAAGGAGATTCTCACCCAAGGAGATGACATTGAGTTTGGTTAACTTGCCCAGCCATGAGGGAAAAGGACCCTCAAACAAATTATCAAGCAGGGAAAAAACTTTAAGGTGCCGACACGCTGCAAGCCCTAGTGGAATCTGACCAGTGAAATAATTGTAGTCGAGGGAGAAAAATTGCAGAATCGGGAGGATGAAACTTTTGTTGCCTGGGATAGGGCCAGTTAAGCCATTTGAGGCAAGAGCAATAACATGTAGTCTAGACATGTTAAAGATTGAAGGTGGCACTGGCCCGGTGAGATTATTGCACTGAAGGACAAGGCGCTCGAGCAATGGCAAGGAGCCAATGCAACTTGGTATCGGTCCAGACAGGCTGTTGTTGCCCATGATTAGATGTTTTAATGAAGGTGTATTGTTGAATAGGCCATTTGGTATCAAGCCGGTGAGGTAATTCATCTGGATATTTATGCTGCGAAGGTTGTGCGAGAGACGCAACTCTACTGGGATTGGACCAGATAGGCTGTTAAACTCGAGATCAAGAACATCAAGCCTCGTCAGGTTCCCTATGGTGGCTGGGACACCTCCTAACATGTCATTGTGACCAAGATCAAGGATCTTGAGGCGATGCAGCCTTCCTATATCATCCGGGACTGAACCCATGAGGCCGGTGTTGCTGAGGTTGAGTACAGATAGGAAAGAGAGGTTACCGATGTGAGGGCTGAGCTCTCCTTGCAGGGGAACATCTGGCAGCTCCACAGCAGTAACACGCTGCCGGTGGCGGCGGCAGGAGACCCCAACCCAATGGCAAAACGGGGTGCCAACAGTCCTGTTTCTTCCAAGGATGCCGAGAGGGTCGGAGAGCTGCGCTTTGAAAGCCATCAGTGCAGTGAGGTCAGTGTTGCTGCTGTTGCTCATACTCAGACCCGAAGAAGCAGCAATCATAGTGGACAAAGAGATCAACACAACAGCGGATATGCATTCTGGAAATCCAAGCGCCATATCTCAGTGTGTATGATGCATTGGCAACAAGACAGTGTTACTTCTCGGGGCTGCATATATAGGCCTTAATGTTTTATCTACCCATTCCATCGTGCATGCAAGCAAATGGTGCGTTCTACACCCAAGACCTTGACAATTGGTCAACCCGATTACCCGAGTGAGATTGTGCAGGAAACTATAGTAGGATCCTTTCCTACTGTTCCCATTCAAAATGAAAAGAAAAGCAAGTGCACAAAGCACTAATCGTAAACGTAATGTTAGGACCAGAAGCTTGTAGGCGCTGGTAGATTGGAAAATAAAGACATCAAGTTGTTTCAAAAGAAATCAAAGCCATCACAAAAAGTCTATTCAACAGATTATTCCGGAGTGTATGACATGCCATGCAAATGCAAGTAGGAAAGTGGTGAAAGATATCTTGGGAGATTCATGCCCCATTTTGTGGCAGGCAGACATGCAAGCACTTACTGAAAAGAATTTTTCTGACACGCTCCACTTAGGCACTTATCTCTGAAGAGGTAAATACATACCTTGGTTCTTTTTTTTTTATCGAAATACATACCTTGGTTCTAGCATTGCATCGTTTAGAGGTAGTTTCACAACAAAACTATTTGCATGCTTAGTATGTTGGTCATGAGTGAGCAATGTCAAGAGCTAACATGGCAACACTAATGTTTGCATGGCATGGATGCAAGCAACATAACAGAACACATCCAAGGTCCAGTATATGATTTGCGGAATTTAAGTGTACCTAAATAAATTTGGTTTCTAATATATTGTATGATTATAAGGTTTTAAGTTTGGTTAGTCAGAATTTTAAATTATACTAAGGACTTCAAAAATTAAGTTCGCATTTATCAAATATTCTGAAATATCAAAACAGGTCAATTTAAGCCCAGGCTGATAACAGTATCTTTTTACTGCCAACTAACACACACATTAACACTCCGTGATTAAGTTTCCTCTCCCATCTAGCCCACTCAAAAGTGTAAAAGTTGGACTGGAAAGTGATGTAAATACTAGTGCAGAATCAACCTTTTCCACAAACCAAGTATGCTTGTGTTTTTCACGTTGCCCCTCTAAACATGATTAACCAATTAACCTAAATGCTGTACGGTACAAATTTGTATCTAGATTTGAACCTGATTGTTGGAAACCACAAATTGGTACTTAGATTCGAAAAGCTATACTAATACTGGTATGAAACCTATTCATTATCTGAAAAAAATGACATGAAACCTATCAGCAACAACCGAAACAGATGCCTTTGACTCCGTCAACCTAGATGGTCATTGATTGATACTGTTTGAGTTTTGCTTTCAGTGTTGTGTTATATTTGTATGTAATTGCAGATTGACATATAGATTACCTGTGTCTGGCTGCAGAGAAACGCGAAGATCTTCAGAGGGGAAGAACCGAACGTCCAAAGAGCTGCTCAGCAAATCAACGATGATATCCAAGAAAACCAGATCACTTTCCAACCTCCTTGAACGATTCGGTTGTTATAAGCTGCGATATGCTGATATTTTCAGCTTTTACCTCTGTGAGTTGCTTACATTCATACTGTAATAGTCCACTTGTAACAACTATGCAACCCGCACTTCTCCTTCTAATATATTCGGCAATACTCTTGCCGCTTTCACGTAAAAAAAAAACATGTAGATTACCTGGATGCAGGGAGAATAATTGTTGCTCACAGTGATTTATGTTCAATTTGACATATAAGAGGGCACTGGCATTTTTACACCTTCGTGTTAGTAGTAACGTTTGAGGACCCTATGTTTTCGATGGAACATCAACCTGCGTAAATATATCAAGTTCATGAAAATTTAAACAATAATTTAATTATCTGCCCAGTGGCATCTGTCAAATGGTAAGAATAATTGTCAAACATCGTTTGATATTTAATTCATGAATGCACACCAACTTTTACTAATGGAATAAATAACACTACAAAAATTGGTGTAGATTATTCCAGGTTATTAAAGACATACTTAAGGATTTAAATCACAAGACAATCAACATCTCTTACAATTTTTTTTTGTCAAATTCATTAGTTACAGGAAATGTTTTGAGTAATTCTGCTAAACCCTTGAAGTGCAACTGTACACAAAAGGAGATGCTATCATTAGGATGTAATTCTAATTAAAGTTTATAAATTAAGTGAAGAAAAAAAACATAATTAGACAGCTGCTAATACAGAAATCAGAATTACATTAGGTAACAACTGGAATGATGCTTCATTTTTTTTCACATAGTTGGCAAAGTTAATTGTACGTCATGTTCCTAGTATCACTAAAATAGAATCTGGTCTAACATGATGGATGATACACTATTTAAAGATGGAAAATGACACATACCAAAAAGAATCTTACTGACTCTTTAGAACTGATATGGCATGATGTACTTGTATCTTGATTTTTCATAACTACCAACTGAGTAAATAAATTAATGGTTAAGATATTTGTTTGTAAGAGTTTTATAAGAAACTTTTAGTACGTATAGCACTGATCTTAAAGTATATTTAGAGAACTCCATCCTGAAATATATTCTGCATCATTTGCTTGGAGGGTTCTTGCAGTCAACTGAAACACAGGAATCACATGCATGGCCTCATTTATTTGTTATGTGGGGAATTCCCTTCCGCCGGCGCAAGCAGCAAGCTGGGCTTGGTGCCGGACGAGCTACAGGGCCGGGCGGCACGGCTGTTTAGTGCTGCTGCTTATCCCTTTATCTTAGCAACATTAGTTGAAGTTTGTTAAGTTGTTTTATCCCTTCCTTTTAGCGTCATTAGTTGGATTGTAAGGCTATTAAGAGCCGGAGTGTTTAAGGTTAATGGCAAGCAAGAATTAATCCAATCTTTCTCTATCTGATCCTCTGTTCCTCTCTGGTTGTTCTCTGTTCCAGTGTTGCTTCTCCATCTCTATCCCTTGTGTGTGTGTGTGTTTTGGAGCCACGAATCGTAGCTCCTAACATCTTGGTATCAGTCTCCACCGATCCTCCGCTTCCATTTCTGCCATGGCCGGCGCTAACGACGACGTTTGGCGCCAACGCTTCGACGACATGATGCGCCGGCTGGAGGAGCTCAGCGGCCTGATCACCGACATCGACCAGCAGCAACGTACCCAGACCTTGGCCATCAACCACTTGGAGAATGGCGCCCGCGCTCCCTCTTCTCGCTTCGACGACCTGAGCAACGTCGGCGATCGCAATGGGGGCCGCTTTGCCCATCACAACGTCGGCCGCGGCGACCGCTACGGTCGCGGCGGCGATGGCTTTCATGGGCATGGACGTCCGGGCGGCCACCGCTTCGACGGCGATGGCGATCGTCCTCCACGCTACCACAAGTTGGACTTTCCCAAGTTCGACGGCCGCGGCGATCCGCTCCCCTTCCTCAACCGCTGTGAACAATTCTTCCGGGGCCAACGCACGCCGGAGGACAACAAAGTCTGGCTCGCCTCCTACCATCTGCTCGACGGCGCGCAACAGTGGTACACTCGCCTTGAACGTGACCATGGACCGCCTTCGTGGCATCGCTTCTCGGAGTTGCTCAACATGCGCTACGGTCCACCTCTGCACTCGACGCCGCTGGGCGAGCTGGCAGCCTGCCGGCGAACGACCACGGTGGATGACTACGCCGAGCGTTTCCTTGACCTGCTCACGCGCACCGGCTACCTCTCCGAGGATCAACAGGTACAACTGTTTACGGTTGGCTTGCAGGAACCGATGAGTTTAGATGTGCAGATGCAGCATCCGACGACGCTAGAAGAGGCCATGAGTCTTGCTCGTTCGTTCGAACGCCGCGAACTCGCAGCCCGGCCACCCCGCCCGCCACGACACGCCGGCCGCGGCATACTACCACTTCCTCCGGCGGCCAACCCCCAGGCGCCGGCTCCAGAGCCGGCCACCGCCGCCAAACCGGCAGGCACGCCACCGCGATCAACCGCACCGTCCGCCGCCTGTCACCGGAGGAGATGGATGAGCGCCGACGACAAGGTCTCTGCTTCAACTGTGACGAGCCCTATTCGCGCGGCCACAACCGCGTGTGCCGCCGATTGTTCTTCCTGGAGTTGGGGGAGGACGACACCGACAACGACTCCGCCACCGACCAAGCAGACGCGACCGCCACACTCCGGATTTCTCTGCATGCGGCCACCGGAGTTCGCGCGTCCGACGCCATGCACATCACGGCCCACCTCGGCGACACCGACCTCTACACCCTCATCGACTCCGGCTTGATGCACACGTTCCTGTCTCAGGATACAGCGGCACGTGTCGGTCGGGCTCCTCAGCCCCGCATGGGCCTCAACGTCACGGTGGCGAACGGCGACAAGGTGGCGTGCCCCGGCGTCTTCCCCGACATGCCTTTACAGATCGCCGGCGAGGAATTCGCCACGGACGTTTACGTCCTGACTCTGGGTGGCTATGACCTCGTGCTGGGAACACAGTGGCTCGCGACATTGGGGCCGATCCTCTAGGATTTCACGGTGCTGACAATGTCCTTCTGGCACCGCGTCACGCTCCACGGGTTGCCGGGACACCAGCGACCCCGTGCTCTGGCGTGCGCTCCAGCGGCACTACTGGACTCCCTCCTGGAGGAATTCGCGGACGTCTTCACCGAGCCTACAGGATTGCCGCCGGCCCGAGACCGCTCACATCGCATCCAGTTGCTGCCCGGGACAGCGCCGGTGGCGGTACGCCCGTACCGCTACCCCGTCCGCCACAAAGACGAACTGGAACGCCAGTGCAGGGTGATGGAGGAAAATGGATTGATTCATCTGAGCACGTCGGCGTTCTCATCGCCGGTGCTGCTGGTGAAGAAGGCAGATGGGTCATGGCGCTTTTGCGTCGATTACCGGGCTCTCAACAAGCGCACAGTCAAAGACAAATACCCCATCCCCGTCGTCGACGAGCTCCTCGATGAACTGCACGGCGCCGCCATCTTCTCCAAGCTCGATCTGCGGTCCGGCTACCATCAAGTCCGGATGCACCCTGACGACATCGACAAGACGGCGTTCCGTACACACGATGGGCTCTACGAGTTTCTCGTCATACCGTTCGGCCTCACAAACGCACCGGCCACGTTCCAATCACTCATGAACGACGTGCTCCGGCCGTTTCTCCGCCGCTTCGTCTTGGTCTTCTTCGACGACATCCTCGTCTACAGCCCAACGTGGACGTCGCACCTGCAGCACCTGCGCACCGTCTTCACCGCGCTCTGGGCAGCCCAGCTCTTCGTCAAGCACACCAAGTGTTCGTTCGGCGACCCAAGCGTAGCGTACCTCGGCCACATCATTTCGCAGCACGGCGTCGCCATGGACGCCGCCAAGATTCAAGCGGTAGCTGAGTGGCCGCGCCCCCGTTCGCCCAAGGAACTCCGTGGCTTCCTCGGTCTGGCCGGCTACTACCGCAAGTTCATTCAAGACTTCGGTTCCGTGGCGGCTCCACTCACGCAGCTCCTCCGCAAGGACAGTTTCGCATGGGCGCCGGGGACCGATGATGCGTTCCAGCGCCTCAAGCTCGCCCTCACAACCACGCCGGTCCTCAGCCTTCCCGACTTCAACCGCCCATTCGTGGTCGAATGCGACGCATCCGGTACCGGCTTCGGAGCAGTTCTTCACCAAGGCGAAGACCCCATCGCCTACTTCAGTCGGCCCATCGCCACACGCCATCACGCGCTCGCCGCGTACGAGCGTGAGCTCATCAGCTTGGTGCAAGCAGTGCAACACTGGCGGCCGTACCTGTGGGGGCGGCAATTCATCGTCAAGACGGATCACTACAGCCTCAAATTCCTTCTTGACCAACGCTTATCCACGATCCCGCAACATCATTGGGTAAGCAAATTGTTGGGGTTTGATTTTGTGGTTGAATATAAGCCAGGCAAACAGAACGCGGCGGCGGATGCTCTGTCTTGCCGCGCCGCACCAGACAGCCAGGCCTTCGTACTCTCCACGCCGACGTTCGATCTCGTCAAAGACATCCGCACGGCGGGGGACACCGATCCGGCACTACAAGCCCTCCGCAACGAGATCAACTCCGGCACGCGCACAACACCATGGGCGGTGATCGACGGCCTCGTCACCTACAAGCGCCGCATCTACATTCCGCCGGGCTCACCATGGGTGTCAGTCGTCGTCGCCGCGGCGCATGATGACGGACACGAGGGCATCCAAAAAACGCTTCATCGACTCCGCCGCGACTTCCACACGCCCGACGACCGGCGTGTCGTCCACGATCACATCCAAGGCTGCCTCACCTGCCAGCGCAACAAGACGGACCACCTCCATCCCGCGGGCCTCCTGCTTCCACTCCCGGTACCATCTGCCATTTGGTCCGATGTCGCGATGGACTTTGTCGAGGGCCTTCCACGCGTTGGCGGCAAGTCGGTCATCCTCACTGTCGTCGATCGATTCTCCAAGTACGCCCACCTCATCGCCCTCGCACATTCGTACACGGCGGAGACGGTGGCGCGTGCGTTCTTCGCCGACATCGTGCGCTTACACGGGGTGCCGAAGTCCATCGTTTCAGACCGGGACCCCGTCTTCACGTCGGCGTTCTGGACAGCCCTCTTCACCGCCACCGGCACCAAGCTCCACCGCAGCACGGCGTTCCATCCACAGTCGGACGGCCAGTCGAAGGCCGTGAACAAGGCCATTGCCATGTGTCTCCGCTGCATGACCGGAGATCGCTCCCGCCAGTGGCTGCGCTGGCTGCCGTGGGCAGAGTACATCTACAACACCTCCTTCCACGCCGCCCTTCGTGACACGCCGTTCAAGTTGGTCTATGGCCGCGATCCTCCCTCAATCCGGGCATACGACGCAAGCGAGCTACGGGTGGCGGCGGTGGCACAGTCCATTGAGGAGCGCGACGCATTCCTCGCTGATGTTCGTCTCCGCCTGGAACAAGCACAACAGTATGCCAAGCGCTACTATGATCAGAAGCACCGGGAGGTGTCGTTCGAGGTGGGGGCGTGGGTGTGGCTCCGCGTTCGCCACCGCGTTCCTGCGTCCCTCCCGGAGGCTGTCAAGGGCAAGCTTCGTCCTCGCTTCTACGGGCCATACCGCGTCGTCGCCGTCATCAACGAGGTGGCGTATCGCCTCGCATTGCCGCCGGGGACACGGCTTCATGATGTGTTCCATGTCGGACTGCTCAAGCCGCTCGTGGGTGTGTCGCCATCGGCACCACTGGCTTTGCCACCCATTCAGCATGGAGCGGCCCAACCTGTTCCTCGCCAAGTGTTGCGCGCCCGTTTGGCTCGAGGGGTGCGCCAGCTTCTGGTTCAATGGGAAGGACTGCCGGCATCGGCCACATCTTGGGAGGACTTGGACGACTTTCGCAACCGATATCCCTCGTTCCAGCTCGCGGACGAGCTACTGATCGAGGGGGGGAGAGATGTTATGTGGGGAATTCCCTTCCGCCGGCGCAAGCAGCAAGCTGGGCTTGGTGCCGGACGAGCTATAGGGCCGGGCGGCACGGCTGTTTAGTGCTGCTGCTTATCCCTTTATCTTAGCAACATTAGTTGAAGTTTGTTAAGTTGTTTTATCCCTTCCTTTTAGCGCCATTAGTTGGATTGTAAGGCTATTAAGAGCCGGAGTGTTTAAGGTTAATGGCAAGCAAGAATTAATCCAATCTATCTCTATCTGCTCCTCTGTTCCTCTCTGGTTGTTCTCTGTTCCAGTGTTGCTTCTCCATCTCTATCCCTTGTGTGTGTGTGTGTTTTGGAGCCACGAATCGTAGCTCCTAACATATTGATGTAACCTAACTACGTCATCAGGAAAATGTGTAATAGGAGTCTACACTAGCAAAACCACTGTCATCGCAAATAAAACCACCAAAAATAGACTCCTTGTCCGGTTTTGAATGTTGATTGCGGAAAAAAAGAAATAGTGTTTTAGTTCATGGTGCAAAATGGACTTCAAGAAGAGTTCAAGGGCCAAAAATGTACTTGTTCCAATCACAAACCATGGAGACATCAAGGATATCTTTTACCAGATAGCAGACAATAGATAAAGGATAGCCTGATGGAATACTCTACGATATTTATTTGCAGGCTTGCAGCACATCAACATGCCAAGAACCACTTTGGTACCCAGCTAAAGCCAGTGCAACTCTACATTTCCTATCAAGAACTAACTATATTTTTGGTGACTATGAAGATAATGCATTCTAAAATACTGCCATAAATATTAGCAGGACTGATCAGTGCTCAGAATTTAAAATGGAAGATACATGTTATCAGTTCCTATCACCAATTTTCTTAATGCAACGTTGCACCTCCATGCAGCCATAACATATATAAAGGAGCTTAGTTTAAGTATTTTTGTCCTTTACTTGAATACGAAATAGACCATCACGGATTATGAGGATGGAGGATGGAGGTAAGGTTTCCAGGGATGAACAATTGAACAACAGTTATTTTAAGAACTTGTTACATAGATAATAGATTTGGATCTAGTAAGATAAATTATTCTATCTCATATTAGCACACACCTTGGGTTGCCAAACACAATACAACTTTAACATCATAAAGTTGTAGCTGGCTGTACAACTTAAATGCTCAACATTGTTCCCAGCAAACGACCTAAGGGTCTTTTCATAGTGACACTTTATCAGGCATCTACTCCCTCCGTCCCATAATGTAGCAACCTAGGATGGGTCATCCCATCCGAGGACTACGAATCTGGACATGAGGCATGTCCGATTCGTCCTCATGTCCAGATTCGTAGTCCTAGGATGGGTCTCATCTCATTCTAGGTTGCTACATTATGAGACGGAGGGAGTAGATGATAAAAATGTCTTAAAAAAAGAAGCATGTAGCTATGAACATTAATTTTACCTTTTGATCATCAAACATACCCATTGGCAAAACTACTCATAGCAGCCTTTTGCCCTTTTGTAATTGAGTGGGTAGTATAAGTTATAGTGGATTGTCATGTGCTTGTACTTTAATTAAGACCTAAAATATAAATATGGCAGTAAGGATAAGGAGAATGAAGTAACTGGAGTAAATTTCACACAAAGGAGATTGTGGCAATGAGCACTAATTAAGTGCCAACTGTCAAAGTATCAGTGGTTTTCTCCTACTTGTACCACGGAACGTGTGGTTTTGATAAATTTACTCAGACAAAACAACACAATACGATCGTTCCACCAATCATCCAAATCCGATGGATTTGTTATCTAAAACAGAATGAAAAAGGAAAAAAAAAGTAGAGATACTATACCTCAATGGAATCATTAGAGACCAGACACGTCTCCTGTCAATCGAGCGCACTTGCTTATCATTCCTCTGCAAGTGCCCTTCCAATCGAAGCTCGCCCATGCCCAGTGCTCTGTCGTCGCTCAAGTTTGTGAACGAGCGCAATTGGGAAAGAGGAGCCAAAGAAAGGGACTTGGGGGAGGCGGAAGTGGCAGCATCAGATGGAGGGGACCGTGGGCGAAGGCCAAGGTAGTGGATGGTGGCGGGAAGGGCCGAAGGGGGAGGGGGCGTCGGTGTTGGATTGAACGAGCAGGGGGTGGAGACATCGGATGATCGAGGTGGTGGAGCCAGGGAGAGGGAGGGAAGGCACATGTGTTGGGTTGAGGAGGAGCGTCAGGGATGAGATCAGGCGAAAGAGGCGGTGGCGATCTGCGGAGGGTTGAGCACTTGAGCCGAACCGATGGATTGGATGGTCGGAGAAGGGGAGACAATTTGTGAACTTGTCGAGGGAGCGACTGAGCGAGTCGCAGCCGAAAAACCTATTGGGCGATCGATCGCGCTAGGCGATCAGTTCCCTCCCCACGCAGTTTCCTTTTTTTAACACCGCTTTACTTTATTATTTTAGTAACTTTATATATCTAAAGTTTGTACACCTAAAATTTATATATCTAAAGTTTATACATCTAAAGTTTTTACAGCTAAAGTTTATAAACCCAAAGTTTATAAGTCAAAAGTTTATATACCCGATTCAAATTTGAATTTGAATTCAAATATTTTTAATATATAGTATTTCTGTACATAAAGTTTATACATGCGATGTTTACGGTATAAAGTCTGTACGTAAGTATATAGTCTATGCATATAAATAAGAGTATTAGATTTTTTTTTCTATTTTTTAATTTTTCTCTAACTTGTGTTTTTTTATTTTTTTAAATGTATGGTGTAGTAGGAAGAGAATAAGGGAGAAGGAAGAGGAGAGGAGCGTATTAGGGGACGGATGTGGCTTTCCCGATCGCACGCCCTCGGCGCGGGAGATCGATCGCGCATTAGGAAAACTCCATCGCTGCTACTTCGCAGGGCCGCTTTGATGAAACTTTGTACTGAGGGCGCGCGATCGATCGCGCATTAGGAAAACCCCGACGCTGCCACTTCGCAGGGCCGCTTTGATGAAACTCTGTACTTCCTCTGCCCTAAAATGTTACTCCTTCCATCCCAATTTAGACTGTATTTAGGAACCCTCACCTCCCACACGGAAAACGGAACGATAGTGCACGATTAATTAAGTATTAGCTAAAAAAAACTTAAAAAATGGGTAGTATAATTTTAAAGCAACATTTCTATTAAAAAAAATTGTAGAATGTCGTTCGGGTTGTGCAATACACTTGTGTCATTCCAAAGGTCTATGATATCTATCTTCCCCTACAGGATCGAGGAAATCATGAAAGTTTTCATGAACGATTTCTCAGTCTATGAAAAAAATTTTGTTATTGTCTCATAAATTTAGATATGGTCTTGCAACGGTGTTAAGAAAATGACTTGGTACTTAATTAGGAAAAATGCAACTTCATGGTCCATGAAGGTATAGTCCTAGAACACCAGTCCTTGAAAGGGGGTAGAGGTGGATAGAACAAAAATAGAAGTCATTCAACAGCTTCCACATCCTACCAATGTTAAAAGGAGTAAATAGCTTCCTAGCTCGTGCAAGGTTCTATCGGCGCTTGATTAAACATTTCACTTTAGTTGCTAGACCCTTAACTTGCCTGCTAACTAAGGATGCTCCTTGATGAGCATATCCTAGCTACACTTGATGTAAACAAGGGTGATGGTTTACGTCATACATCACATGAAGAAAATGAAGATGACGTAAATCAAGTTGATGGATTACGTTTCACCAAGAACGATCAAGCATATCATGGTCCAATTATGCGCAGCCATGCTAGGAAAATACAACAAGAGGTGAACTCGCTCTTTGCTCAACTTAACCCAAATTTTAGTGAGAATTTTATACTACCTAAATGCTCTACCTTTGTATTGCTAAGGTTTACGCCCGAGGACATCATCACTACGCCAAGAAGGATAGGTTATGTTGAGGACGACAAGGGTTACGTCGAGGAGGAATCAGTTCATGCCCAACCAGTAGCTGTCTACGCCAACAAGAAGATGGTTTACGCTGCAAAGGCTCAACTTCCAAGGCTTGTGCGACCCAGCCAGTCAAAAGACGGGTTGCATGCATACATGGTTGGAAAGAGGGACAAGTCTAATTTCCAATGCATCAAACCCCACCTCAATATCATTTTCCAAGAAAAAGTTATGGCATTTTTACTGAAGCCTGTGCAGGAGCTATAGGGCTATGCGCGAACCCGAGAAAACGCTTTGCATTCTCATTTATGTTAGCCTTGACCATCAGAACGTGGCTTCTTATATTCACAACCTCAGCTAGGAGGGATGTTCCTAGTATAAATACCTCTCTACTCCATCCATTAGATAACTTTTGTTCAATTGAAATCCTCATATATGAGAGATTGCTGAAGACTACATAAGTGTCTTACCCCTTTGTTCTTGTGAGTTCTTTTGGATTTGTGAGAAGGCTCCTCTGGTGCCCCCTAATTCGTGCTTTTGGCTCTCGGGTCTCTTGTGTGGATTAGTCCCAGATTGTGGTTCTGTGATTGTTCGGTTTGACAGGTCAGAGTCCAGGAGGCTTCGGATCATTCTCACCCTCACCACTTGGCCGCATCCAACCTTGGCAGGTATAAAGCTAGCTATTTCGGATCGTGGTTCTGTGACTGCTCGGTGTGACTGGTCGGAGTCCAGAAAGCTTCGGATCGTGGTTATGTGATGGCTATACCACATCAATTATTTTTAAGTTCTTAGATGATTAATCTATGGACTAAATTATCTTCCTTCTTTTCTTCTCTTATAAAGCCATATCACCTTAATTTTACATTTAAATCATCATTCTATATACTTTTTAAATTATCATAAATCATATCAACTTATGTAAGCTATGTCGTCTAGCTATTTTACTAAACTCTCGCAGCATGCGGAGTTTCAAAAACTTGTCCGTCAATAATAATTCACAGAACCGATCACTTGTCGTTGGCATCTGGTAAAATTTCCATTAATGTTTTAAAAATCAAATGCCAATGCTCCGTATATCTCACGGTGTGCAAACATCTTATGCTACGTGACTTTATATCCAAACTTGTTACAAAATAGCCAGCCGAACATACTGAACTATACATGGGCAAATACAACATACACGACAGGGGAGAATCTATTAGAATAGTAGTAACATGTGTGATTATCTATGTACATGACAATTGAATATTTTCTTTTGTTCAAACAACCTCCATTCCCACCAAACCTGCAAAACCTTACAAAGTATCCATGGTGTCTTCCTATAGTATTGTTCAACAAAGTCCAACCACCTCATGAGAATGCATGCGTTGAGCTGCATAGAAAGTCCATGGTCCTCGTGCAGTCCCTATCCTGAAAATTTAGTATAGCGATTTATTGCAAACTTGTAAAATCAATATAGAAAACGAATGACACTGCAGTAAGTATAAAACGAATTTAAGTTTTTATTTTCGTATTTGAGATGAAACTACATTTGTAGGCATATAGCACAAAGTTTTGGTATTTTTCTTGCTTCGTCTGTCACGGCCTCACGGGGATACATTACTACATTCTAGCTACCTCTTTTATTTGCCAAGTGCACGTTGACACAAATCACTTCTTATAATCAGCAACTTTTCTTCCTTGGTGTTGAGCTCTAAAGCTGGGGTATGATGCTTGCTGTTACTCGTATTGGTCCTCATCATGATAGCATCTATTCTCATTCGAGTTGATAGATGCTAGAGCAAAGTGGTTTCTGTTTTAGCCATGGGGGAAGGGCATGGCGAGGGCACGAGACTAGTGGCTGCACGTCTTATTGATGTTCCTTATCACAGGGTGGTGTTGATCCTGTCAATGTGAATTTATTCCTGACCATGAATTGCCAGATTGTGATGTTCCCTATGGAATGTTAGCTTTTAGGGTGTGTGCCTGTGCAGACTGGGAGAAAGCTGGTGTAGTGGTGTCCTGTGAACTGTTTGGTGGTGATTCTGGTTGTAGCAATCATTACTGAAGACTTATAACTATTGTTTGTCATTGTAATAAAGGTTTGTAATCAAATACTCAGGTTAGAAAAGATAATGCTTTGACTGATTGTACCTTAAGAATCCTGCAAGCATTCGGAGGCTCATGTAGACTGTCAAAGCTATCCAAATTCCGACAAAACCATTGTAACTTGCTAGTGTGACTATGAAGATGATGCTGACAATTGCCACAAGAATCTGAGGACAATGAATTCAACAAAAATATGTGAAAAAAAAGGATTGAAAATACAGATAGAAGGACATAGGTGTTGACTAGTTGACTTGCCATTGAATAAGCAGCATATCCAAAATCTGATGCTCCATAATTGATACCATCAAAAACAAAAGCTAACGCATTGATTGGTTGAGTCAGAGAGACAAACTGAACAGGAAAAATAACTCTTTAGTTAAAAAAATTCCAGGTAACTCTGACAGTAGGCAGGCATCCCAATGCACAGTAGGAAAGATATCATAAAGGAACATCAGGCTCCCGCACACAACTGAGGAATCCTAACTACAATATGACTTAAAATTGTAATTATTTTGGCATCAGTATAAAGAAAGTTTACCGGTATGCCTAGGTAAATATGATGTAGAACATCCTGGTCATCAGTAAATAACCTTGATCCTAAACGGAGGCCAATGCCAAGAAAAATGCTTAGGAGAAGTCCTAAAACCAATCCCAGCTGCAATATACGAGAAGCTGTGGCTGCGGCCTTAGAATGGTCTTGACGAGCAAATGCACTTGCAAGTATAGCCTGTCAAAATATGATCCAGATGCATAAGAACAAAATGCAAATTCATTTCAGTTCATGCTGATACATCTCCTCATCTGTTTCCAACGTTAGATAATTTAGAAAACTCAATTATATACCCTTTGGTGCAGTTACTGAGGTAGAATTTTTCATTAAAATGAAGGTTCAATAGAAACCTTCAGTATTGTCAGCATTGGAGTGAGTGGAGACAACTGTTCCCTTACCTGTCCTGCAAAAGCCAATCCATCAGCAAGAAGAGACGAAGCCAGCCAGATCTGCAAGCAAATCTGAAATGCAGCCATTGGAACTGAACCTAGCCGTGCAGCCATTGATGCAGATAGTGTCACGCAGCATGTTGCAGCAATAACTCTGGCAAGTAATAGGAAACCTGAAGTGTGAAAGTGAGAACGAGTTTTATATAACCAGAAATGTTTCAAGTAAAATAATTGAAACAAGCAAGGGCAACTTGCGTTTAGAATGAAATTATGTGCTAAAACAATGTGAAAGTCAAGCAGGCATAACCCAAATGTAAAAAAGGAAATAAATAGTTAATTTGCTGTTTTGAATTAAGTATGCACTTTCAATGAAAAAAATCAAATCTAAGAATGCATACGAGAAAATGGATATTAATAATTATCATCCTATGAAGACCAGGTATTGTAAAATGGTTTGTGGCAAAAAAAAAAAAGGGCCATGTCTTAGTTGGAACCCAAAAATATTAGAAAAGAATTACCGTTTTTAAGGAATCGACTGTACTGCATATGTTTAAAGCTGGGTGGAAGTAGGTCAACATGTAGCCTTAACCTCCATAAGAGAATGGATGCAATGAAATATCTGCAGAATTTTCCACCATACACTATCACAAGAGGTAGAAGAAAGGTATTATATACTTTTGGACATAGTTTGTCATCCAACTTCACGGGAAAAAAACAATGATATTATAAGAGAGAATTGTGCTACATACTGTGATATAACATGAGCAATTGCTGCACCACTGACACCATACTGGAAGACAAACATAAATATTGGATCCAAAACTATGTTGGTTGCATCTCCAGCCACTGGTATAAAAAGAGTTAACACCATTAGGTATATGTATTATCCTGAGGCAAATTATTCACTAATCGTAACATCTCATGCATTTAAATATACCATCTACAAGAGACACATGTTCTACAGTCGTGCATTTTATTACATGAATAATGTACGGTAGGTCATAAGTGTTTGATCCCACCAGTTCATATCATGTCATCTTGCCTTAACTTTGCGAACTTAAAAGAAAGTATTAAAGTATTCCACCACAAGTAGAATGACTTTGAAGGGACAGTTTAAATAATCATTATTTTAGACACTTGGTTTGATTATATACAGCATACACCATTCTGCAGTCAAGGAAATACTGTACCAGTTGCATAAAGAGGTGTCTTTGTATCTTTAAGTCCACGAAATACCCCTTGCATTGCCAGAGATAAAAGCACAGCAGGAGCACCAAGAGATCTGACTACCAGGTACTTTAGTGCTGGCATCAACATTGCAGAGCCCTATCAGAAAATTTCAGTAGAAAAAGGACTCCGATGTGAAAAATAATAAATAAACAGTGTATTCTAGAATTAAAAAACCAAAATCATAGAAGTCCTTAATGATGAAACTCACCAATACACTAGTTTGTTGCTACAATTTCATTCAGATCATAATATACATGAAAAATTAAGTTCCATTAGTGATACTTCGTACTTACAATATATATGTGCACATCCAACTATCCAGAGCTAAACTTAATAATAGATGAGTTCTCAGTTATTAAATTTTGATAAAGAACATCCATTGATAGATTTTTCAAAAACAGGAAAAAATGATGACTCAATCCTTGATGTTTACATCTTTACGATTAGACAAAATAATTGATTTTACCACAAAGGAAATGGTATGAAGGAACATATACCTGTTTCACACCCATGTAGCCTAAGAGAGGTTTTGCGCAAATAACAAGAAGCAGTGCTTGTAAAAGGCCGAGCACCCCACCAAGTAGTAATGCTGTAGACACCGATGGAATGTTTTTCCGCTTATGTTCAATTTTGACATCACTTGAGTCAGTTTCGAAAGACAACTTACTGGGAGCAGCACTAGCCTCTGGTGGCAAGATTGAGTGTCAAAGAAATAAGCATTGTTTAATTTCTAATGTTTCTTAAAAGAAGATTAGAACTGTTTTACCTTCATGAGAAACCAGCTCTTCCATTTCACTGTCTGAAACATTGAATTCATTCTCACCATTTATTTCATATTTTTCTCTGTCACTGGATGTAGCATCTTCCTCCGCAACAAATGATGTCGTGACACTGACAAGGGGAAATATTGCAATCCTTGATACTTGATTAAACACGGCAATAGATACACCAACAGCTGCAAGTTCAACTGGGCCTGTTTTGAACAAAAGGAATCAAATTAACTTGAGACAAAATAAGTCAAAGACTTGAAAATCAGAATGTGTCCCTTTTTTTCTATTACAATACAGTAAGAAGTAAAGTTCATACAAAATTCAAAGCAGGCTGAAATGTATAAATAAAAATAAATGAAAGAGCAATATTAAGTTCATTAATAATCTTATTTGGGATAACGGTGAACATATAGTCTAGTGCCAACATCTAGTAGGCAGTTTGACATTACAAACTAAAAAATGTATGGGTTGACTAACACAAAAGCCATGGGTGGCTGCTGCAGGGGGTGCTGTTTTTCTTCTTGGCAAATTACTACTTGATAACGTAAGAAGCACTTTCTTAGCTAACTGGTGAAGTCAAATGTAAGCACATCAAGAAAGCAAATTAGCCGTAGAAGATCTAAACTCAATTTCAAGACATAAAGTAGCTAAACTAAATATAAATCAAAGCCAATTGGAATTCTCTACGAATTAGTAATGGTCTAAACTTCAGTAATTAATTCTACATCTATTTTACATGACATTGATTCATTAGTATTACCATACATACTTGCTGAATATAAAATATGGCCAGTTTGCGTTGACCTTAAACAATGGTCATTATCCAACTTTATGCTTTTTGATTGCTTTCTTACAGAATTCATCAATAAAAAACCTATCTGACAATCAACTTTGATGTTAAGACATTTAAGGGCACCGTACTACATAACTACACACTAACCCTTGAATTGAAAGCATTAAAATTTTGTTTTAATACTTAGCAATGAAATATTAGGGTTAGTATCAATATTCTAAACAATGGCAACCATCAGCCACGATGTCGGCAAAAGACTCTACTACTTTACAAACTACTGCTTCATTTTTTTAGGTTCGACATTATGGAAGCGAGATCTATTACCAGCACAGCCAGATAAATTTCGTAATAGTCAGGACCAAACACCACACCTTAATTCCTACCACTAACGGAATGAACTGGGTTAGGTTTGCTCCAAGCTGAAAAGAAATCTAGTAGTATTAAAATTACATCGTGCGACCAAGGCCGAAGGGTAGAACAGAGTACGTTCCAATCCCACCTGGAGCAGGTCAGAACCGGTGGTGGAAACTTCACAACGAAGTCAGCAGTAAGGGGAAAAAATTAAAAAAAATAAGGAAAATAAGGAGAGAAGAGAAGCAAACCTATGTGGCCAATGAAGGCGGTGTCGACGAGCGAGGCGACCGGGTCAGCCATGAGGGCGAGCGCGCCGGGCACCGCGATCCCCATGATCTCCCTCCCGAGCTCGTCCCACCTGAACGCCAACCTGCAACAGGACCCCCAAGAAAATAAAAACTCAGAGATAAATAGACGGAAAGGGAAAAAAATCGATAGACCGATGACTCGGTTAACAACCTGGCGTCCCGGAGGAAGACGCTAAGCGGGTGGTGGTGGCGGTGGCCGGGCACGGCGTCGTCCATGGCGGCGTCGGCGGAGGAGCTGCGGTCGAGGAGGCTCTCCCCATTCATCAGACCAAGAGGAGGAGGAGGAGGGGGAAGGGGCGTGCGGCGCCCGCGAGAAAGGGAGGAGAAGGACGTGCCGGGAATCGAATCCGGCGGGGGGCCCTCCTGCCGGCGCTGGTGCTTTGGAGGACACGGTGGAAGGCATGTACGCGGTGCGCTTTTATTCGTTGGGGGACGGAACGGAACGGAAAGGAGAGAGGGTGGACTGGTGGAGGAAGGGAGACGGACGGGAAGCGCCGGGCTCAGTTGGCGCCTGCCGTGGGTAGGGGAGGTGAGACCGGTCGCATCGGCAAAGCAGAGACTTCGTTGGGGGCTTTTTTTTTTATTATTAAGAGTAAATTTCACTTAATTATAGGTACTGCGTTCTAAATTGCATAAAACTATAGGATTTTTTTATCTTATAAAAAGAATTCTGTGCAAATTAATAACTGGAGAGATAAGCCATGTGGCACGTCCCTATTCACGGAATCGGTTTCCACGCAAAATAACAGGCGAACATACTTGCAACGGGAGAGATCGAGAAAAGAAAAAAAAGAACGCTATGTTGCGCTCATATGAGGGCCTGGCATTCAGCTGGGCCTTGCATACATGCATGGGCCTGATGAGGGCTCGGATATAACCATGACTACCTTATGTATTAATCAAATAAAGGTGCATATGTTCTACATTAGATTTACTTGTTATATATTTGAACAAACGTTGCTACACAATGAGTTTTCTGTGTTTTCGTTTGCAGAGGTACTTGCTTGGGCGAAGGAAAAGAGACCGAACGTAACTAATGCATAGATGATTAAAGAAGTTGATTGGGGACCAAACCAAGACCTTCTCCAAGTCTACTTCTACCTCACCACGTCACTTTTGGTCCATAGAAGACAAGAGATCAAGTTGTACACGTTTTGGATTCGGATTCGGGCCTCCTGACAGCATCAACTTCAAACGGACCTAGCCGCTGATCTAGAAGGAATTTTGGGGCCCATGAGTACTTGTTGGAAAGCTTATGGAGTCTATTTTCATATGGTTTTGGTCCCACGTCAAAATTCCTACCGAGCTGCCGAGAATCTGCAAAACAAGCCACATATCTCATCCAGTCCGAATCTGACTCGGGTTTTGGGCCTTGTAATTGTGTCGTGGGCTTAGCCAAGGGGGTGTGCGCCCTAGGGCAACACTAGGATGTCCTAATCGTACTTAATCTGTAGCCGTCATCGTTTAGAGTTGGGTTTTGCTTAGATTAATCTGTTGAGAACAGTTTCGCCGCTAGATCGGTTTGTAAGACCCCAACTCGTGAGCTTAATCATTCATCTGCAATTTTAGTTGTTTTCTATCTCGTTCTTGTTTGTGTTCTTCGATTGGCAAACAGGGATTAGCCTTCTCGGCGAGGTCATCCGCGTTTCGGCACGGGAGATAACCAGAGGAGACGTGGTGCTGCGATTGCGGGGCTCAAGAGCGTGCGCGTTCAAGAAGCCGGACCGATTTGTGTCGCGACTCTGCCCAAATCGTTGTTTATCAGAATCTTTCGGAAGATCGGGAACCCTAGTGCACATCAGGGCCTGACGCCCATATACCCTTGTAGCATGAAAAAGAATAAAAAACACACTAGATGTTTTCTCACATATCAAACTCTCATCAAGAAAGTCTCTTTTCATGTGTTAGGCGTGTGCATGCCTAGCAAACACAATACTAAAGAAAAAATAGAAAAGAAAAATAAGTACTCCAACGATAGAAAAATATTTTACATTTAAACTAAGACTTTTCAGTCAATTTTATGAACTTTAATCATCAGTTTGAGTTCATAAGATTATGACAGTAATTTTATAATATTTTTTTATATGTTATTTTCCCATGTTTGATAAACTAAGCTATATAAGCTATGAGAAGTTATCAGTGGACAAGTTACAGATGTTTGGTCAAATATTTCTGACCGGATGGAGCAATACAAAACTGAATAAATATAAAAGGAATGGAGCGATATTAGAATTTCTAGCACACGGTAAGTTTTTTCGGAAATGCAATTACTTCATGTTATATCAAAATCGAGGCATGTAACACAATGACAGTAACATCCTGGATGTCTAGAAAATAAAACAGTAAATAGCGAAATTAAAAGCACCAAAAAGTTGTAGCAAGATTCTCATTATTAAAAAAATCTTCAAATAGATGTAATCTACTATAGGTTTAATTGAAAATTAAGATAAAATAAGCAAATTTACATGTACATAAGCAAGTAACACCAACAATTTTCATACGGTGTTGAAAAATCTATAGACAAATACAGTTAAGACAAGTACCATGACCATGTTGATATTTTTAATAAACTGAAAGCAATTGCTTGGTAGAAATCATAACTTATGTAGTACACATGATAATACACACAGGGCTATAAATTTACCAGCGTGCCAATCGGCACGCTAATTTTCTAGTGTGGTACTTAATCCCAAGTATTAGGGCTAAAAAAGTTTTACAGAACCACAATATTAATCATTTTAACTTTGATCTACTACAGCTTTATTAAGTTATACAATCACTTTTTAAATTTATAAGTTTTTATCTATCGTATAAATGTTACATGCATGTAAGTAAAAAAATTAAAATTTTCATATAGGAGTATATAAAATTGGATAATAGTGTGGTTTTGTGAAACTTTATCACCATAATACTTGGGAGTATGTGTAGAACTATGTGGTTTTGTGCGTTTTGGACTATAGTAGTAGTTGATGGGGTTTTATGAAATTTAATCTTTTTTAAACTAGTTTTGACGAGAATTGGCTAAGAGCAGTCCCAATCCTATAGTTTACATATCATTTAATAGTATTGTCACATTAAAAAAAGACTGAGATGACAAGAGAGTTAATAAGGAGAGATGAGAAAAGATGAAAAATCATTTCCATGTAAGAAGCTAGCTATACATAGGAACTAAGAAAAAAAGAGATTGGTGGATAAAAATTAAAAGTAGAAAGAAGAGAGGTGATTGGACGAGAATTTATTTTGAAGAAACCACTCACTAGTTATATAATTTCTATATATATTGCATACATAACATAGCAAGTATGAAAACTATTTGATACTACCTCTGTTTTTTAATATATGACATCTTTCATTTTTCAACAAACTTTGACCATTTGTCTTATCAAATTTTTTGTGCAAATATTGAAAAAAAATTAAGTCATGCTTAAAGAACATTTGATAATAAATCAAATTACAATAAAATAAATAATAATTATATATTTTTTAAAATAAGACAAATGGTCAAACTTATTTTAAAAGTCAACGACATCATATATGAAAAACAAATGTAGTAGTTTTTAGGTTGGGATTGCCCGTAGAACTATTGGATTGAAGGGATTAATTAATTATAAACATTTTAATTTCTAAAGTCATATTAATTTAATCAAATTTGATGTGAAAATATTATATATATATATATATATATATATATATATATATATATATTGCTTCTTTTCCTAAATTCGTGGTCAAATAATTCTATCCCTTTGGTTTTTTGTAAATGAATATTTTTAATATTTAATATTGGGAATTGTGTTTAATATTAATGTAGCACTGGGAAGTATATTTATTTTGGAAAGGAAAAATCTAATGGTCATCAGAGGCAATAGGCATGGAAATTGATTCAAGACGGGTGACCGTTGCAACGAAAAGATATCGAGCGCCCCTCCGAGCGTTGTTGCCCTATATATGTCATGCACCCTAATACTCTTTATATGGCCTTAGTGTTGCATCTTGCTGTCGTTATGCATTACATTATTTTTCTTCTCTCCATATAAAATCACCTCTTTTAACAAACTTTAAAATATTTTTTCTCATAAAATATTTATCCGATTTATGATATGATTATAATTATATCATTGCATTTATTATAATTAATTTTATATCAAGATCTCACATGATTATATTTCGATGAAAAAATATTTTTGCTAATTTTCCAATGTACTTTTAAATGTTGCACATTGCTTTATTTTGAAGTCTCGATTAGTATTTCACGATGTTTCATTAGCTGATTTGTAAATGTTGCACATATTATTCTTTAAATGTCTTATTAAGTATTTAATAATGTTTCAGCGGTTATAATTTAATGTTTCATACAAAAGTTTCATATGATTTTTGTCTGATATTTTATTTGTTGGGACTAATGTTTCATATGGTGGTTGTCGGTGTTGCATTCAGTATTTTGAATGTTGCATCTTTGAAACATTTTATGAAGCGAATTGAAACATTTTTTTACAAGTGATGAAACAATTCTCTAAACATGGTGAAACAATAACTAATTTTTTAGATATATCTTTTCATCCGAAATATAGTCATGTGACAACTTATTGTGAAGATTTAATTATAATAAATATAGTGGTGCAATCGGATCACAAATAAAATGAGTAATTTAAGAGAAAAGGTAGTTTAAAAATTTAAAAATATATTTATGAGAAGTGATGAGAAGCTCTAGTAGGATATGCATGTGCATGCGCATGCATGCAGACTACATGTAGCACACTGCCGTAGGGTACCAGGGAGAGTAAGGTGGTGAGAGGGACTAAAATAAGTCCCTCCCATCTCAAACAGCCCCTAAGTGTAAGTTTGTTTCCTAGCATAGTACGGAAAGGTAGAGAGGGCGTCTAATTTTCTACTCTTTCAATCGGGGCGTCTGATTTTCTACTCTTTCAATCGAGCGTCCGATCAAAAGAATGAAAGCGCAAGAGTTTGTAAGAAACCTTCTCTTAATATAAAGACCAAATGTTCTTGGTTTCTCGTTTTAAAAAAAGAGTAACGAGGTCATCTGCCCAAATATTATGAAATTGAGAATTAACGGCGCCATTTTTCTAAGGTGATTTGACTGCGGGTGTATTACTTGCGAATGTTATGGGCCAATTTTTAGATATGGGCCTCTTTCTATACAAAATGTGAACTAAAAAAACATATTATATGGGATGTCTATTTTGCCTCCCTCTTGCCCTGAATCGCATCCCTCAACCGTAAAACCGGATATAACACCTCTCCCATCTCCAAAAACCGGCAGAATTGGCTTCTCTGGTGGTTTTGTCCTAAGTGATGCTTAGGTGGCATTCTAGATAGCCAAAAAAAATGACAGTGGGCCCCACATGTCAGTCTCACTTTCTCCACCTCTACCCTTTTCAATCTCCCTTTCTTCTCGGGGGGTCCAAGAACAGACTACGGCTAGCGATGCCTGCGAAGAGGAGGAGAGAGAAAGAGCTCGGCAGCGGTGGATCCAGTTGCCCGTCCCCCCACACCTCGCACTTCGCATCCTATCCGTGGCGGTGGAGATCGGCCTCCGCCTCCTATCCAGTTTTGCTCTGGGATTAGGCTCTGTTATGCTTCTCCTCGAGGCAGTCTTGTGCCGACCATGCCTCTTCTCCAGCTATTAGGTGTCGTGACCGGCGGAAGTTTTTTATCTGCAGGGGGGATGTGTACCCCAGACAGGCACCACACGATGTGCCTAGTGATTCGTGCATAGAAATTCCTCTCAGTATGTATTCCCGCACTCAAGTGACATTTATGCATTATCTACCGTACACATTATAATACAAAGATACACACACCCACGCGATGTGGGCCCACAGCATATCACAGGGTTATCCACTTCATCCCCCATCATCACCCTCAATGCGTTCCCCGTGGCCGCACATCGTCTTCTCCATCTAACCACGCAGAGGCCGTCCAGCCGCACAGCGTCTTCTCACATGGCCGACGTTGGCGGTGGTTCCACCGGAGACCAAGGGGACGAGAGCGATCCGGCGCATGGACCAGGCCATCCAACAGAAGCCACTGCAGACTGTGCAGTAAGGGAAAAGTACATTTTGTTTACATTTTCTGCATCGAACACTTCTCACTCTTTCATGACCGACGTTGTTCCGGAGCGTCGGTGGTGTTGATTAGGACAGTCGGAGCCGGGATGCTCCGGTACGCTCTGGATGCACAAAGTGTGCCGCACCATGGCCGCCATGCTGCTCCGGTTCATCTATGATATGTCCCCGGCTGAGGCCAAGTGCCCCTGCAGTGTCGGCGAGCTGCTTGAGGCGGAGGCCGAGGTGGGGGGGCGCGGGAAGGCGGATCCACCGCCGCTGACCTCTCTTTCTCCTCCTCTTCGTAGGCATCGCCGGCCATCAGTCTGTTCCTGGACCCTGGAGAAGAAAGGGAGACTAGAGAGATAGAAAAGGGTAGAAGCAGAGAGAAAGTGAGACCGATATGAGGGGCCCACTTTCACTTTTTTTATTTTATTCTATCTTGAATGCGCAGTAAGCACCACATAGTATAAAACCGCTTCCAAAATCACCCGAGGGTTCGATTTGTACCGGTCTTTAGAGATGGGGAAGATGCTCTACTTTGTTTTGTGGTTGAGGGATGTGATTCGACCGAGCGCAAGGATGAGGGAGGCAAAATAGACTTATTTCTATTACATGTCATCGAAGGACTCATTTGTAGCCCAGCTGAAAAAAACTGCGGGCCGGTATTTTACACCAGTTTTGGGTTTAAAACCAGGCTTGCAGGCAGGTCCTTTCCTGATGTTGGAAACTTGGTTACATGTGGAATATAGTCAAACAGATTGTGACGAATGGTGCCTGAAGCCCTGAACGTACTATATCTTTTTTCTATTTTCCAAAATGTTCCTAGTCAAACCATTCGTCATCATTATGAGAAATAACTCAAACTGACTCCTGAAATGTACTTAATTTGCAGCATTTTTTCCATTTACATGCTTGGTAATAAGACCTAATCAACACCTCCGCTCTCCTCTCCATATACAATTTCTCAAATTGGAGAAACCAGAAGACAGCTACTCCTATCTAACTAAGCAACTGATCGATCGGTCGATGAAATCTCTGGGTTTCGCCCAATGCACGATTTCCACCAGCCATTCTTAGGCTACTTATCCACTCTGTCCTCTACCTGCACGCACTCCCCGGACGGCGTGCCGCCGTGCTGCAGCCGTATCACCCCGGCCGTGTAGGCGCGGAAGCCATCAGCCGACGACGACAACGAGGACGATGGCCGGATGCGGTAGGAGGCGGCGGGACGGTGACGAAGGCCACATGCAGAGTCTGGAGGGAGCTGGAGCACCTTGACGACGCAGGCGTTCTCGAGGCTTGGTGTGGCGTGGAGCCGAGAAGGGAGGTGGAAGGTGAAGTTGCCGAACTCATCGGTTGCTGTAAATACAGAGTTCGCCTGTGTGTTGGGGCCTTCGGTTTCACAGGCTACTTCTACCTTGGCTCCTGAAGAAAATTTAGTTTGCAAGGTCAATTTGTCAATACTTGATTAAGCACAGAAAGTCGTGTCAGTAAGTTCAGTTGTCAATTGATCACTAGAGTTCAATTATTCATTTGGTATTTGTTTGCTAGATTTCAGTCATACGAAAATATTCAATTTCAATGGTGTCATGACGTTGTCTAATGGGCAGTTTGGTCTGAGGAATCAAACCATCTAGAATAATTGATCCATCATGGTATCATCCTCACAAATAAAAATTCTACATAATTTGAGAAATGACTCCATTATTTATCCAATAAGTGAGCATGGAAGTTGTTTTCGTCAGAGTATATGTCGAATATATGTATGTAGTCGATTACAGTTTAGAATTTAGAGTTGTAATAGGTGTATGATAGAGTTAAATTCGGACTATGTCCTAGACTCTCTCTTAAGTAGAGATGCATCACTGATTCTAACCACATGGTGATAGTATCAATGGCATGGGTACGCCTAGCCAGCGGCTTAGTCGAGTCATGTATACCCGGATGTACTGTAATACGTTGAATCAGTTAGGAGCGTCTATAATCAGTGTCCCGGTGATATAAAGTTTTAGTTGAATCTCATTAAGAAATATCGTATATCTGCATCGTCATCACGTTTAATTTGGATGTTCTTCTTCGTTCTGTATATATTGGGGCTGATTTTATAACAGAGGTGTGACGTCCATTCCATTCCTCAAATCAAACGAACTCATTATAATCAAAGTGACGAATTCATCACACACTCAAACCAAGCTATAAAGGGCGTACCTTTTTTCTTTTCCCTTGTACACCAAATCCTTTCTGAACCTTCTATATATCGTGCGACGATAGGTAAACATCACAAAGGAATTTCTGGAGACCATCAAATTCATGCGCTCACGCTACTATGCAAACTACAAATATACTACTCCCTCCGTATTTTAATGTATGACGCCGTTGATTTTTTAACCAACGTTTGACCACTCGTCTTATTTAAAATTTTTATACAAATATAAAAATACTTATGCCATACTTAAATAACATTTGATGATAAATCAAGTCACAATAAAAAAATTATAATTACATAAATTTTTTTTTGAATAAGACGAAAGATCAAACGTTTGTTAAAAAGTCAACGGCGTCATACATTAAAATATGGAGGGAGTACGTACATTTGACGCAGACGGAAAATGATTGTGACGATGAATGGGAATTTGCAAAATACAAATTACATTACATCCGTTGACACAGACGGAAAATGAATGGCAATTTGCAAGCGCCATTATTTGATGTAACGGGTGAATTCATCTCGCTCGCAGAACTACTTGTCAGGGTGATAAGTGATCACAATATCGTCGTGGCCCATACGGCTGGGTAGTGGGTAGTCCATGTCTGAATGTCTGGTTCGTTTGTTTCCGAGCATCTAAATCAGCTTTTTAACATGATAGGCGATACTAGCACTAGCCAGTAGTAGATAGGAAAGCAAATCTAGCCTACTGTATGTGGTTTGTGCTTGTTGACCAATCAAACACCTGACCATTTCTTTCATTGTAGGCGTGACGATTATGGCACTGTCTAATTGTGATGCCATACTGAAAGTAATCAAAATCAAGATTTATTTGCCTTTTCTTTCTTTTGATTTTATCTTATTCTAGGATAGACTTGACCTTACAATGAATTACGCAAACTAACTCTGTCTCGATTGACTTGGATAAGACTAGTTAAAATATTTATTTTACTATATTCGTTTCTAAGGGCATGTTTAGTTTTCAAATAAAATTTTTCACGCTATCACATTGAATGTTTGGGTACATGCATAGAGTATTAAATGTAGAAAAAAACCAATTACACAGTTCACTAGGAAATTACGAGACGAATCTTTTAAGCCTACTTTGTGCCATGAATTGACAATGTGGTGCTACAGTAAACATTGCTAATGACGTATTAATTAGGCTTAATAAATTCGTCCCGCAGTTTCCTGGCGAAGACTACGTTTAATACTCCGTATATTTGATATGATATGTAGGGGCAAAATTTTTTGCCAACTAAACATGCCCTAATTTGCTATCACTACTATGAAGCATTTCTAATGGCATTTTGGCTTAATACCACTTCGGGCACATGTTAAGAAAACTGAAGTTACAATTAATTACTGGATCCGCAATCCGCTCATACATATTTAATAATTTATGACAAAAAAATGGCCAAAATTCGAAACTTTGACCATTATTAACTTTGTGAATGCTTAGTTTAAAATTAAAAATATCGTAAGAGTATATTTGTAAAATAATACTGTCATGATATCATAAAATTATTAGATATTAGATTTTGTAAACTTGTTTTAATAGAAAATTGACAGTAGAAGTTTTAATTCTAAACGTTAATAGTTATGATTGGAGGGACATATATTTATTGGCTTCAGGCTGCTAAGGCGTACTCCGAGTAAGCCCTAATTAAGGAACCCATCGTATGCATGTTTTCAAGGAGGCTCTGCTTTTACTGCTTCTACGACATTGGTGCTGATACGGGTGAAAATGGTTGAAATTTTTTTTTACACCACTCATTACCATATTTTTCTCTGGTAAACGAATATTTTAACCTATGCAATGTCCGGTAGCAAAATAACCACACTTTGAAATTGTTTTCCCTAAAGATCAACTTTTATCGTGTCCAGAAGCTAAAAACATGAAGTTGCTATGTTTCCCCAAAAGATATGAAGATTTCTAACCAATATGAATTGTCAAAACATTTGTGAGTTGGCATTACCAAAAAAAAATTGTTAATAGGAAACCAAACAGCAAGCACATGTTTCAGCACTGACAAAATTTTGGTGTGTTTGTTTGGGCATTAACCCAAACATGTCCAAATTTTTATAAGATATAAAGTATCATATATATGTGTCGAATTGAGAGTGGGTTTCACTTATATTTTTTATAAATACATTAACACAATGAAAATGTCACATGCGCGAGCCACCAGAGTATCTAAGAATATATAACTAAGTGAATATTTGTTTTGTGGGAAAAAGAAAAGGTAACCATGATAAAATTCTCTAAGGTGCCATTTGATTGGATAAGGGGAAAAGGTGGTAGGGTGAAAATAAGAGGTTGGATATTGCATTTTATATCCCTTGTTTGGATTGTTGGATGATGGGGAAAAGAAAAAGGTTTTGAAATATTCAGCTCATTTCCCACCATATTTATCCTAAAGGAGCCTCGTTTGGTTTGGAGGAAAAAGGGGATTAAGCGGGAATAAATTTACGCCATAATAGATATAAAATAAATCCCTTCTAATCAATTTCTTTTTTTAAAAAAAGAAAAGAACCGAACATAGTCTGAAGGAGGTGGGTTATTGTGGGTGGGTACTGAATGGGTGTGAAGGTACAAACCTGCCCTCAAAATAAAGGTTAAATATAACTTAAAAAGGTTAAATACTCGGTTCATTCCAGGTGGAAAGAGGGTATATTTCTTTCACAAAACCAAGCAAACAATCATAACCCAATCCTATCACATGCGAAATGAGGGAAATAATTTTTTCTCCCATCACAAACCCCGTTAACTTTTTCCCATTTCATTTCCCAAACGCTACCTATATATGCGTTTCCTCACTTGAAAAAACAAGAAAATCTTTTAAGCGTGGCACGTATCGTTTGTCAACAGCACACGCATCGCAGTGTTTGTACCGTTCCGTTCCATCGCTCGTACTATGCCCACCAGAACACAACAAGTATACCAAAGTACGCATGTAGAAAAAAAGCTTCTTGCTTGGTAATCCCTCCGTCCCAAAATAAGTGCTATTTTACACTATTCTCGTTCAACGTTTAACCGTTTGTCTTATTTGAAATTTTTTTATGATTAGTATTTTTATTGCTATTAGATGATAAAATATGAATATTACTTTATGTGTGATTAAATATTTTTAATTTTTTCACAAAATTTTTAAATAAGACGGATGGTCAAACGTTGAGCACGGATATCCACGGCTACACTTATTTTATTTTAGGACGGAGGTAGTACTAGGCTATTTAGCGACGGGACACCGGACGGTAGGCTAACAGCACAGTACAGGACCTGTGATTCTGCTGCTTTTGGTGACCTGCTAGTACGTACTACTACGCGTGAGCCATGTGAGCCAGCGACCTCGGAAGGATCTCCAAAGACTCGGAGTCCGTTGTCTTTACGGTTACACATACAGTATACATTATTAGTTTTCTTCAAAAAGAAGAAGAAAAATAAATAATTCCAAGGAAAAACTTAGTAAATTTACACCTTTACCCTTAGGGAAATCTTGTAAAATTTAAATTTGCAAAAAGTTTAGCTGAATTTAACAATATTTTGCAACATTCGAAACTTGTCCTTAATTATGAATTAAAAAACATTTTATAAAAATATGTTTAAATTTCACTTATATTTGTTCCAAGTTTAATTTCTTTTGTTTGATTTTTTCTTTTGGTAATTCTCATTATGTGCAGTGCACCCGAAATCTTTTATTACCACAATTTGGGATGGCTTTTGCATTTTGCAAAATATGTATAAGTTCAACCATTTTTTTTCAAATTTAAATTTTGCATGGTGGTCCAAGAGTAAATTCATCTATTACAAAATTTTCTCTCTCCATCACAAAATGGTCGGAGTGTCTTTTATGAAATAACCACAGATAAAGTGTGGTGGAGGAAACACCACAAATCTAGAGTGTACTGTAGCAAAAAATTTCAAACTTTTAAAGTATAATTAAGTTTACTAAAAAAATATATTTAAGAAAATACTTATACTAAACAGCAGCACAATATGTTGAGAGCAAATTGAATGAGAGATGAAATTAACAATCGGCCATCTATTTTTTATTGTTTTGTCCTTTTGCTTTCCTGTTTATCAGTTCATATCTCAAAAATAAACATGAGTTCTATCTCGAAATTTAGCATGATGTCTAATACCACACATGCTATATTGAGTGTCTTTTCTTGATTTACGAACATTTATTCTGTGATTTACATGGGGTAAATAATCAATATGGTCCTCGAACTTTTGCTCAAAATCAATTTAGTCATTGACACATATCATATTATCTAAACACGTCCTCAAAGTTTGTCATGGCTTGTCACCATGCATTTACCGCCCGGATAATCGCAGCGGAGAAAAGGATCATCTAGTGTGAATAGTTCAAAGTGATGTTGTTTCTAATGCAGAATGTTTTTCGTAGCATTTTATGACGGTTCATCAGACAACGAGGGACCTCACCACTACAACAAAACCATTTTAAAACGTTTCACTTAGAAATTGAAATAGGGACGATGTTTGAGACGCTTTATTAGTTGAGGACATAGTTTAAGACGCTTTACATGTTAGCACAAAATTAAATCGTTTAGAGACGAATATTGAGATGTTTTTGGAATGTCTCATGTGTAGAAATGAGTTTTGAGACGTTTTTATTATATCCGTGTCATTGTTATTAGATAATATATAATTATTTATATATAAAAAGAAGAAAATAAACACACTGTTCCTAATCGTCATCATCAAATACCATTATAATAATATTATAATTATTTGGAAAAAAAATAAATATTTAATATTCAGTCTTAGATTAAAAAAGAAGAGTACTGCTACAGGACGCATGTTTGCAGAGTTGCAATATAAAAAAAACTATCTATTTACCTTCAAGATTGTCACGTTAATGACTTGGTTAGTGCATGAACTTTGCAACCTGCAGGTGCTGTGTTCGAGTCCAAATGAAAGCATTAATATCAAATATATTAAGATGTGCGTGCCTATATAAAAGCGTCTTTATATTTTGTAGAGATGCAATTTACACGTCTCTAACAACGTCTTAAATAATATAGGAACGCTTTAAAAAGCGTCTCCATAATTTTGAGATGGTGCAAACAGAGACGATCCTACGACGCTTTATAAAAGCGTCTCAGTTATCTGTGGGAGACGAAATAAAACGTCTTTATCTTACAAATAAGATGTCTCCTTTGGATTGTTTTGTTGTAGTGCACGTCATATATATGTTTTTGTTCTTATAAATCCAACTACATTCCTCTTTGAAAATATAAAAATTCTTTACTGAATAAGAATTAACACTACTATATCGGAAGATTAACCATAAAGATAATTTTCTACGGTCCCTACTATCAAAGCTAGAGGAATCTAGCTAATCAATCAATTAGAAACGTTTGTGCTGTGCACACAGGCGTTGCGAAAAGAACTTAAACACGGTGATTTGACAAGAACACTGACAGCTAATTAAATGTCAACTTCGAACACACAAGGCAGGTCCATGATCAAACATGCAATCAGGAAAGAAAGCACCGCTGGAACTATCAAATTAATGAATCAACAAGTAGAGTATACCAAACTGTTCAGAACTTATTGCTAACCTGGGAGCTCGAAGGTGAGGAGGTCGGAGCCGGGACAGAGGCAGAGCTCGCAGGCGACCTGGCCGGACACGACCACGGTCGAAACCGGCTCCTCGCCGTACCCGGCAATACGCGCGAGCTCCCCCGGCGAGAAGTAGAGCTCCATGGGCATCGTCGATATCGCTGCAGCCGGCTCTGCCGCCACCAAGACGGCGGCGAGCAGCAGGAGGAGCAGCTGCATGCCACGCGTGCAGATAGCTTCTTGCTTTGTAATTCTCGTTGTTGGGTTTGGAGTAACAATGCAGAAAGGAAGGGAATAAGAGGAGCGAAATTAAAGCAGCAGAAGCAGCTGCCGCGGCGCGAAGGAGAGGGCGAGCGAGTGGGTTCGGTTGGTCCGTCAAAGCTGACCACGTAGTGGTTCAGATGTCTTGGCCTCTTGGGGTGGTTCGGGCGTACGCGTTCTTGGCGGGGCGGCATGGCCGATGTTGGATTTGTTCTACGGAGCCGGTCACCGGTTTTTGGCGACTTCGTTTCTGAATTCTCTGATTGCTCACTCCGTCACTTTTTCTGTACAACGTGTTTGTTTTGTTTGGATATTGTCGTATTTGCTCGGTTTGGAATAGGCGAGTGAACCATCCTCTCACGAGAAATTTCACGGCACGTCATCTGGTACTTTTAGTACCAAAAATACCCTCCAATACCATTCCCATAGCCTATAGCTAGGGTTGAAACTTATATGGATAGTTTCCGTCCATCCGGACCATTTTTCGGATTCGGATAGGTTCGGTCGTAACTATTTGGAAATTCTCGGATTCGAAAATGAAATCGAATACAGTAAAAATACTATCCGTCGGAATGGGAAACGGTCGGAAACTATCCGAAAATTTTATTCGGATATCTGCAGAGATGGATAAAATTTTATTCAGATATATGCATAATTTTTTCATACAGTCATATGAAGACATTTTATAGCAAAATTGCAAAGCTCGATGAGATCTACAACTTTCTTGTTGATTATTTTATTATTTGAGATCATTCAAGGTTCTAAATATTCATTATAAAATACCATATCTGTTTTTACAAAATCTTAGTTCTACAATTCAAACGACATCTGATGGAGATGTGTATGGTCGGACTCGATCAGGACTATACCGAAGAGTTTCTGCAATACCTCTATGTACTTGTCCACCTAAGATATTAGAGGGCCTTAAGGATGCATTCTAATGAGCATTCGGGCTGAGCTACTCAGCGACACATAAAACGAAATGAGCCATTAGCCATGATTAATTAAGTATAAATTATTTTAAACTTGAAAATGGATTTAATTTTTTTAAGAAATTTTTGTGTGCAAAACTTTTACACAGAACACGTAGCTTAGTACTTGTCGACGAGTGATACTCGCAGACCGGAAGAATAGGGTATTGGGGTACGTTGGAACAGGGATCTACGTAGTACGACATCAAAACAGACAAAAGACAGGGATTATATTGGTTCAGGCCCCTTATCAGGTAATAGTCCTATTCCAGTTTATATGGGATTGATGATGATGAAAACAGATTACAAAGGGAGTAACTGAACAAGTAATACCGACGAGATCGTGGTCGAGGGATTCGACGAGATCTCCCGGCGAATTGACTCCATAGACTCCGGCTTAGTAAACTTTGGTGGGTGTGTTGGCTATGAGGTGCGATGCCCTTAGCCTTTCCCCAGGGGTCCCTTTTATACCGTGGGATACCTTGACCCCATGTAAGACTTGGAGATTATATAAACCGATACGATACACTAGAGATTTTACCCCTTCCGAGTAGGACTTGGCAATTCCTTAACTCATAGATATATTTTCCGTAATTTGAGACAAACTCCTAACAGCGTATACGGAAACCAACCGTACACGTGAAGGTATACCTTATCGGTATATTCCATAAGTCGTAGCATAGAGAGTATGCCTTCTAAAATTTTTGACATTTTGTTTGCACTGTTTGACCTCTCGTCTTATTTAAAAAATTTGTGCAAATATAAAAAATGAAAAGTTGTGCTTAAAGTACTTTGGATAATAAAGTAAGTCACAAATAAAATAAATAATTTTTAATAAGATGAATGATCACACATTGAAAGCAAAATATCAAAATCCCTTATATTAGGGGACGGAGGGAGTAGTTTAGAAACTTAACATGTGACCATAAGAGGAGGCCAAGAATAAGTCAACAACAGATCAAATATCGAGCTAAGTAAAACCAGATCAAACCAGTTCTCGATGGCCCATCTTCCAACCACCCTCTGGTTGGAACTCCTGACGAGAATATAGTAATTTGGACTAGACACCAGATGCCCATTTATAGCCACACTGAGTACCAAGCAAATGTAGGGTTATTATTTCGTGAAGGAGCCGAACCTTTATAGAAAATCGCTAGTTTGATTGACATGCATCTCTCTCACGAGAGATACTACGCAAATATAATTGTTAGATTTCTATATCGATGACAATAGACCTCTTCGATTTTGACAACGGTATAGTTTGAAACTTTTATTGTTTTTGAATTTTACATGAAAAGGTCACTTAGGGTTTTTGCAAATAATACTGATAAAAAGTTTTAAAGGTTGAAAAATGTTATTGATTGTTACAGTATATGAATTTTTAGGATGTTATACGTAATCTGTTAAATCCTTTGTTTTCAAAAAAGGACTCGTGGCAGCGGCAGTTAGGCTGGCACTACTTAGGCTCAATCTCCAGGGCCTTGCCCCACACATGGCCCGAACCTAACAAGGAAAAAGTCCACTTAGAACTAGAAAACCGGGTAGGACGACTCCCCGAATTATTGAAACCAGTCCACTTTGACTCCTCCAGCGGTTGAGGATGGCGGTTTTGCTGACGTGGCGCTGATGTGGCGGTGCTAATCCAGTCTTCATCCCCGTGGCGCTTACGTGGCATTAGAATTAAAAAAAATATCTATGGGACCCATCTGTCATTCACACACAAAATATATTATGGGACCCACCGATATGTGGGGCCTACATGTCATCCTTTCTCCTTCTTCCTCCTCCCTCTCTCTCTCTTCCCCTTCAGACGCACGCGAGGAGCGGGAGCCGGATCGGCAACGGCGGACCGTGCTCTCTCTCGCCAACGCCCCCTGCGACAACAATGGCAACGCCTACAACGGCGGCGGCAGCGCGTTCGCCGAGCTCCTCCACTGCTCGAACACCAACGGCAACAAGCCATTGCAACATCAGCAACAGCAAGCCATTGCAAATGCAACATCAGCAGGAGCAGCAAGCAGGCGACGCTTGCTTGCCCCACCTCAAGATGATGGCGATGCCACCCCACCTCGCGTTCTCGCAGGACCAGCAGCACGCCACGGTGGCCGCCTTCGATCAGCGCACACTTCAGTCCAATGTTGTCGCAGCTTCGCTGTGGCCGCCGCCGCCGTCGCAGCACCCCTGCCTGCTGCAGAGGTTCGCCGCCGCTCCGGCTGAGGTTGCCGGCCTCCCGTTCATCCTTGCAGGCGGCGGCGGCGCTGCTGCTACTGCTCCAGCGGCGACGACCAATGGGGGAGAGCAGAGGCTGCAGCTCTGGGACTTTAAGGAGGGGGAGCAGCGGTGGGCCGGCTTGGAGACGGGGCAGGCGGTGGCGCGGCCGTCGCCTGCACGCCACCGTCGCCGCTCCAGCCCTCGCCCGCACGCCGCCGTCGCCCCTCCAGCCCCTGGCCGCCGCCGTCGCCGATCTAGCTCCCGCTCCTCGCGTGCGTCCGAAGGGGAGAGAAGAGAGAGAGAAGGGAGAGAGAGAGAGGGAGGAGGAAGGAAGGGAAAGGATGACATGTGGGCTCCAGATGTCAGTGGGTCCCACAATATATTTTGTGTGTGAATGATAGATTGGCCCCACAGATATTTTTTTAATTCTAATGCTACGTCAGCGCCACGTTAGCGAAACCGTCCTCCAAAACCGCCAGAGGAGTCAAATTGCACTGGTTTCAATAATTCGGGGAGTCGTCCTATCCGGTTTTCTAGTTAAGGGTTACGAATTAGATTCGGTGAACAATTAAGGGAGTCTAAGTCGACTTTTTCCAACCTAACAATAGGGTGATACAGTGATACTACAGCCTGTTCGTCTCACTGTGGCCTGAGAAGGAATAAGTTCATTTTAGATCCCTTAACTTGACAGTGAGTTTGATTTCTGTACTTGAACCAAAATACCAGATACAACGGATCCCTCAAATGTTAAAACCGGTACAATATAAGTCCCACAGCAGCATAGCGGATGGTTTTATCCTACGTGGCAATTCGACCCAAGTCTAACATGGTCCCCACATGTCAAGGCCTCTTCACCTATCTCTCTTGTCGTCCCCTAGTTCCTATCTCGCTAGGTGGCGAGTAGTGAGAAGTCTAGTGGCAGGTGGTGAGCTGGACAACGGCTAGGAGAAGGGCAATGGTGGCGCCTGGTTTCTCTGTATTTACGGATGAAAATGAGGGAGACCATGGAGACCCAGTTGACTACGTCGTGGATGCCAAGCGCACCACCGGAGGCATCAATGAGGTTGCCGAAGAGCATTTAGTCAATCCATCATGAATGGCAGCATGACGTCATTCGCCACAACGCCCAACGTCCCCAACACCATTACCGTCGCGACTGTCTTGCCTGCGGATGCAAATAACATGTGGAACGACACGCAAGCCAACACTGCAAGCTCTTCCCTCGCCGTGGCGCCACTGCCACCACCCTTCCCATTTCCTAGGCTCGAGTCTGACGCGGCTACTAAGGCTGACGGCGTGGCATTCGCCTCCGTCTCTCCAAGACTCCGGCATGGCAGTCTCCTCACTACCTCCATTGACCAACCAAGATTCGCAGCTTCTCTTCCTCCTCGTGCTGCCGATATATTGGGAGCAACAGCAACAACAACTGCAGTGCCGATATATTCTTCAACATTAGCCGCATACCAACACCTCACTTGCCACAAAACCCAATAATTGCTCCCACATTAGCCGGACTCATCTATCTCGACACCTCAAACACAACAAGAGATGAGAAGGCTGCCAACAGGCGGTGAGAAGGCCGTCGGTGAGGAGGCGTGGGCGCAGTGGCAAGGAAGGCGGTGGTGGCTGTTGGGGGCATCATGGCGATGACCACATGGAGGGGAAAAGCCGCACGGAGATTGGACCAGCGCCGTCTTCTCTGCTTCTGCTTTGCTGTGAGGGTCATGCATGGGGCATGGACGACAAGCTTGGCCATCTCGCTCCACACCATCATCGTTGCATGGTGACTGAAGAAAGATAGTGAGGAAGAGAGAAGAGAAGCTGAAGAGAGATACAACGCGTCATTGTAATCACTCTTCGCCCCACCGGCAATTGCCCTTCTCCCTGCCGTCCTCCTCCTCACCATCCGCCGTGGGCCTTCTCCTCATTGTTTGCTCCCTGATGAGATGGGAACAAGGGGAGGAATACTGAGATAGGTGAAGAGAGAGAGAGAGAGGTGAAGAAGCCCTAACATGTGGGGTCTACGCTGACTCTCAGCATTGTTGACTTGGGTCGAATTGCAACGTCGGACAAAACCACTCGCTATACTACCATGGGACCTATATTGTATTGGTTTTGACACTTGATGGACCCATTGTAGCTGGTATTTTGGTTCAAGGATGAAAATTGAACTCGCTGTCAAGTTAAGTAACCTAAAATGCACTTATTCCCCCAAAGAACAACACCAATTTGGGCCAAGGCCGTGTACTGTTCGCCCGTACCTGGTATTCCATTCATCCCAAATTACAGAGCGTCCTTGTTTTTTAAAATCAAAGTCTATAACTTTTAACTAATAATTATGCTAACTATATCTATACTAAGTATCAATAGATTCGCCTTTCAAAATATTTTCATATGATGCTTATTTTATATTTGTTGATAATATAATATGAAATAAATTAATGGTTAATGTATTTAATTGAAGACAGTATAAAATATTTATAGGCTTCATAGACAGATAGAGTAGCATTTTAGCATGAAATTAGTAGAACTAGATGACACCTGTGCGTTGCTGCGGAACATTTGCGTGTTAAATAGTTACTATCCTTGTAAGGATGTGCATTCTAAGAACATGTTAAAAAACAAGGTGAACACTATTTGGAATTTAAGTTGTAATGTATATATTAATTGAGAAATCTCAATACATGCGTATCAAATAATACGGTTATACATTTAGGTTCAATATATGTGTGTGCTGCAAAGGAAGAGATTAGTCACTCAAATTTTCTAGAAAAAAACAATCTTCAAAGCAGAGTGAAAACGGTGAAGCAGTGAAGCATGCTTCTATCTTGTGCGGTTCTGCCGTTCTGTCGGACTATACTAAGGTAGTACTTGTTAGCGATTGTCCATTAATAAATGTTAAGATAAAATATTTAGTTAGCACTTGTACAAACATTATTTTAAGAGAATAACTAAGCTGATAAGCAAGCTTAAAAACAGAGAGCGATATAATGAAAATATTTTAATGCACCATTAGATACCAAAATAAAGCTACGGAGATGAAAAACAAAATACCTGTCTCATGATGGAAATATTAGATAAAACCCATGACTAGAGCAGCTGTTGGTATTTCTTACAACCACAGATAAATCCGCAAGCACACGGAATACCGCTGCAGCACTTTACTTTCGGGTGACCCCAAAAGGATATCGAACTCAGGGAACGTATGTAATCTACCTAAGGCAAAGACGATCCAAGGACAACAACTGTAGGTAGGCTGGCTAGGCTACAAAGGACTTTCTATTGTTTTAATTATCTAAGCTAAGTTAAAGCTAATTTCCTATCTGTTGCTTCAGGCACCGACTCCTGCTGGTCTGTCAGCGTGGTTCCAGCCATAGCTCTATGATGTATCTGAACGTGGAGGATTACTGGGACGGGATTCAGGGCTGTCACCACCTACCGTCTACCTCTGACAAATCTGTGGGATACACAACAAACAAATATAATTTCTAACCTAGACACCACATCTAAGTTATTAATTACTGCTCTAATATATGCGCAGGAACTTCCTTCTCTATCCGGAGTCCTAGTACGAATACTAAACAATGAACCCGCAAAGATGGAAATCTATCTTAATTAGACTAAATAATTAAATAAGATAAGAAAGGATCCCAAATGTTTACTTAATGGAAGAAGTTCTCCGAACCCGGAGTATAGTGTATCGACAGCTCCGGTACCCCTCCAGAATTCCTCCTAGAAAGCTACACTCGTCGAGGTAGAAGTCGGAGAGAGCGCCAAACTTCTGGGCACTCCTCCAGAGCTTCCCTTCACCCTCTACCTATTTTTAATGTATAAAAGATACAATAGATCGTCTTATAATTCAGCTCAAAGTTGTGTGTGATAGAATGAAGGATGAGAAGGGGTATTTATAGGTGGAGCTTGCTTGGGAGGATGAGGATGCTCCATGGAATCCAAAGGGCATCTTCACTCTTGAGCCTCCACATGTCCTCTCTATGATGGTTTCCACCGGTATAAATGGTCCCAACTGTCATACAAGTCGTTATCTACCGGCCTGTGAAATTTGGGGCCGAACAGGCTAGTTTTGGGTTCGGCCAAGCCCTTTCTGGCCCCCTTTGCCCTGAATTTTCTTGTGGACACTAGTGGAGAATCCCTCAGCCCATATGTATAGTGGGAAGGTCCATTTGCTCTTGTTTCATTAGGTTTGTGGGCCCAAAAATCCATAGCTTAAATTTGGAAGTTTAATTCACCTCCTTCTTTATGTATCTTTTGTCTCAACTTTGGTAGGTTGTTACCTGCATCAAATATACACTAACACTTGTGGAAATTGTTAGGAATAAACCCTACCACTATGTTGGATGTCTTATACTTTTAGATTTATGCAGATATTGATGATGTAAATTTGGTACTTAACAGCTATCAACAACAGCTCTATGAGATTTAGGAGAAGAGATGACTGATTGTGATACAGAACCAAACCGATTGAGGATGAAACCAGAGAACTGCCATGAGCCTGACAATATGAGATGAAACTGGAGAACTGCCATGAGCCTTGACAATCGATGTGAGATAAATTGCTTGGATTTGGGTGTTTGAAGTCTTGAATGATACAAATGCAGTGAATTGGAGTATGAAATCGGATTTGACATGAGTCTCGACATGTGAGATGAAATTTCTCGCAATGTTTGAAATCTTGAACGATATGATCAATGAATGAGGCTAATCCTATGCCATGTCACTTTATAGCTTGAAATCTTGAAACCTAGGAGTGTGTTACGAGACTAATCCTATGCCATGTCACTTTGCTTATTTGTTGAGACCTAAGAGTAGGGATGAAAACGGTCGGAAACGATCGGAAAACAGCCTCAACCATTTCCGTAACCATATTTTTCTCGGAAACGAAATCAGAAACGGTAAAGTCGGAAACGAAAATGATATTGGAAATATCGGAAAACCGGAAACGGAACAATACGGACGGAAACTTGTCGGTACAGATCGGAAGCCGGTAATAAATACGGGAACATTAAATTATAAAAACATATATTTAACTTTACATAAGTATGTTATATGTATTCATAAATTCAAGCTTATACTATATAAATTATAAATTAACTTCATTTTAGCCATGCACAAAAGTTAGAGATTTGATTAAAGAGTCAGTTAATCTGTAAGTTGTGGGTCAAGTATAGACATGCCCTATAAATATCGATATATTTATAATAAAGTAATTACCATATTATAAGAAACGGTAATTTCCATAAGAATACGGTAAATACGGAAACGATTGGTATAACAGCAAAACCATTTTCATTTTCATTTCCATATGTTTTACCATTTCCATTTTTGTTTCGGTCGATTACCATTTCCATATGGCTCGGCCAGTAGAAAGTCAAAAACGAACGCCGGTCGGCCGGTAATTATGGTTACCATTTTCACCCCTACCTAAGAGTGTGTTAAGATACACATTGTCGGTTGTCGGTGTCATAATTACGATGTAAAAATAAGTGTGTACTTATATTGAAGATGTGCATATAAGTGTATATTTTTTAAACCACATTATAAACACAATACATGCATACTTAATTCTATAAACACACAACACTGCTACAAAAGGGATTTTTCCAAACGGTCAAAATCAATTTTTGCATGCGGTTAGACTAACCGTCTTCCCGGAAAGGTCTATGAATATAGCGATTTTTTCATGCAGGCGGTGCACCCGCATGCGACAACCGAATTTCCGCATGCCACGCATAAGCCGTTCGCACGCAAAAATGGAAAATCACAAAAAAAATTCCAAAAATCAAAACCTAACCCTAGCCAGCCGCTGCTAGCGGATCCGCCTCTCCCGTCTCCGCTGCCAGTGGATCCACACCTCCCATTGTCGCCGATGGAGGATCAGCGCCACCGTCGTCGTATGCACCTGCCGCCGGCGTGCCTGCCACCACCGTGCCGCCCACCGCGTCCACTGCATCCGGCTCGAGCCCACCGTCGGATCCGTGCAAGGAGGGCGGGGGAGAACCGCCGCTAGCCTCACACTCAAACCCGTCGCCGGATCCGCGCGGGTAGGGGAGAGGGGGCCGTCGCCGTCGCCGTCACCGTCGCCCACGACCACTATCGCCCACACCCACCGACGCTGCCGTCAACCACACCCGCCGTTGCATCCGCCGCCGCCGGTGCCCATTGTCGGGAGGGAGGAGGCTGGACTGAGGAGGAGTGGGGGAGAGAGGAGGAGTGGGCCATGGTAGTAGGAGTGGGAGAGAGAGGAATGGAGCATAAAAAAGGTGTTGAAATAGGAAGGGTGATATTTCCATGTGGGTCACTTAAAAAACACTACTAGGAATTCGGGCAATAGCCACGAGTCCCCCCTTGCAACGGCACTCATGTGGATGCAATAGGGTTTTGTATCGCATCCAAACCGTGAAATGGTGGTAATTTGTTATAGTAATGCAACGGCGTGTGTGTGTGTGGCGATATGCATGGATTTCGGTTGCAAAAGAATGGGGTTGATGCAACCATTTTCCTATTTGTGTTGCAATTCGTTGGGTCTATTGCCACAACATTTCAGAGTTGCGTTAGTGATGTTTGGCGTTGCAAAAGAAATGTGATACTGCAACCTCATAAGTTTGCGTTGCTTTAGTTTGCCACTATCGCAACCGTTTTCTTGTGTTGCATTACTCTTGGGTGGGGTTGCAAGAGGGAGTTGCATATTGCAACGACGGATGCCACTGGATGCAACAACATGTTCATATTGCCACGGTTTGTTGTGGATGCAATAATGTTTAAAGTGGTGGCAATTACTAGATGCTTATTGCAAGGAACATGATCCTCGTTGCAATAACATGTATATATCGCAACGATTACTGGTGTTGCAATAGACATGTTTATGTGGGCCTCCAATATAGCCGCATCAGGGCACGCGTGTGCTATCACGTTTGCGGCTGCGGTGTCCCCTTCCCTCCAATATTCTACGTGGTCTAAATTATTCTCTAAAATTTTCCGTGAATTTTCGGAGCTCAATAACTAATTTTAATACCACAAAGTTTATTTAACCTATTAAAATAAATAGAAAACAAATTAAATTCCCTCTCTCTGTCCTTGGGCCTTTTTCGGCTCAAGTATTACTCTCTCCCTCCCTCAATCCGCACCTCTCTCTCCCTATTTGGGCTGGCTTCCCCTTCCCCTCCTCCCTCTTTGGGCCGCCGGCCCAAACCTTTTGCTCTTCCCTCACCGAGAAGTCCATTTTGCCTCCCTCCTCCCAATTAATTTCAAAATATTAAAACTTAGGGTAGTAAATGATTTCAAATGAAAAAAATCTCAACAACAAAATTGAATAAGTTATCAAGATCTACAACTTTTGTTTTAGTCATTTTGCTATATGAATTTGTTTCAATAATTTGAATTTGAATTTAAAATTATGACAACTTCAAACAACATTTTCAAATACTAAATTATTTCAACTGAAAAGGTCATCAACAACAAAGTTGTATAACTCATCAATATATATAACTTTTATTTTGGTCATTTCTTTATCCGATAAAATGATAGTAACATTGTTCACAGAATTTACACAGCCTCTCTTATAATTTATGAAACCATATTGGAGATATGTAAAATTTGTGAACAATGTTACTATCACTTTATCGGATGAAGAAATGACCAAAATAAAAATTATAGTTCTTGATGGATTATACAACTTTGTTGTTGATGACTTTTTCAGTTGAAGTCGTTCACTAATAAAAAATTCAATTTGAAGTTCTCAAACTTTGAATTTCGAATTTAAAATTATTCAAATAGAGTCGGATGGAGAAATGACTATAATAAAAATTTTGCTTCTCGATGAGTTCTACAACTTTGGTTTTGGTGATTTTTCCATTTGAAATCATTTATTAACCCCAAATTTTATTCGAATTTGTCAAATTTTGAAAATTAAATATTTGAATGGTTCAAATGAACTTATTTGTAAAAAGACCAATACAATAGTTGTAGATCTCGATAAGTTCTACAATTTTGTTGTTTATGATTTTTGCATTTGAAACATAAAGATCAGTCTAAAATTAAATTTAAACACTACAAGAAATGTGATCTTCTGTGACGAATTCCTCGTGACAACGGTGCTATTCATCATTAGCACATTCCATTTTATGACAATTAGTATAAGATGGGGTGGCTTAGTGACGAAAAAAAGGTGTTCGTTATTAATACCAACTAGAAATCGTCATAAAGTATTTCAATGGGACAACGTGACAAATATTAATTTGTCATAAGGGGAACAAAGCAAACATCATAGATTTATATAATGCATTTCTAGAAAAATATATTAAAAGTTAAAGCAATTTAATCAAGTGAATTAATGATGAAACTAAAATTTTCCTTTAAAAATCATGGCCGGAGATATTTTTTAATATTCTACGTGGTCTAAATTATTCTCTGAAATTTTTCTTAAATTTTTGGAGCTCAATAACAAATTTTAATACCACAAAATTTATTTAACCTATTAAAATAAATAAAAAACAAATTAAAATTCATCTCTCTGTCGTTGGGCCTTTTTCAGCCCAAGCATTACTCTCTCCCTCCCTCAGCCCGCAACCTCTCTCTCCCTCCTCCTCCCTCTTCGGGCTGCAGGCCCAACCCTTTTGCTCCTCCATCGCCGAGAACTCTATTTTGCTTCCCTCCTTTTAATTCAAATAATGTTTCAGATAGTAAATGATTTCAAATGAAACAATTATTAATAACAAAGTTGTATAAATAGACAATCCAGAATCATCTATCTAACTATACTAATATAAAAAATAGCGGTTTCCTTTTTAGTATACTCACCTATTTCTAACCGTCAAATCCTCTTATCCAATGATCACGTCGCGAGTTAGATTAACCCATGGATGGATTAATGCTCCCACGCCTCTTACCGTCACAAAATTCCCGCCCCTTCCCTCTCGCTCCAAACCGCCACGGGCGGCACGGCACCCACCCTCCCGACGCCCCTCCCCGCGCGCCCCACCCTCCCACTGCCCACCCGCAGCAGCCGCAGGAAGAGGAGTCGCCAATCAGCCGCAGCAGCAGGAGACCGCCGCCGTCGGCAGGTGCGACGCCTTCCTCGTCCGTCATAACCAGGTTGCCCACCCACCCACCCACACCCCCCCCCCCCCCCCCCCCCCCCCGCCGCGATCCCCTTCTTCCTCCCCTCCCCTCTCTCTCTCCTCTTCCTCGATCTCCTCTGATACCCTTTTCTCCTTTGGCTCGTCAGGGTTCGTCGTTGTCAAGGGACGCGGCACGCGCGGCGGCGGGGGAGCAGCATGTGGAGGAGAAGAAGTTCACGACGCGGTTCGACGGCCTCCGATTCCTTTTAGCCTCTGCTCCTAAGGCCCTCAAAATGACTCCCGTCGGCGCTGCGTCCAGCATGAATTGAGTTGTGGCCTTGCGGGACGCCGGCGGCTGCTGGAACTGACAACTAGATATCTGATTGCCAAGGTAGTCTTTCTAGATCTTTTATCCTCTTTCTCTGAACGATTACATTTGGTTGAATTGATGAGTTCAATGATTAACTGAAGGCATGGCTTTTGTTCGTAGGATTATGTCAAATTGAATATACGATGAGGAACAAGGTGATTCTTTCTTTATTTTTACTTGTTTAGCAGGGAGTGATTCTTTCTTTGTTTAGCAAGGCACCAAAGAATTCTGATTCTAGATCAGCTAAGCCAGGTCTGGGCTTCACATTTTCTTATGGGGGTGATCGGTAACTTTGCAACAGGAACCGAACAAAATAGAAATCAATTGCAATTGATCTATTCTACCACTACCGTTTTTGTCGATCTAGCTGCCGGCGTCCTAACGGTATCCCGGCCGGAAGCAGCCCTGACCTCAGTGTGACCAAAGCTCAACTTCTGTCTCGTGCATGATCACAAAGTATCCGTGAAGAGTATGTACTACTTGGTTGCCCATCTGATTCTTCCCATCATCTGTAGCAAACTTTTCTATTTACACGATCCACTGTTTATAGCTTTGATCGATCCTTAATTTCGTACAACCTGCACATGGATGGTTGCCATTTGACAGAATGTTTGGGCACCACATTGTATTTTGCTTCAGTGCTATAAAAAACTAATGAATTTTCCATCATCTCTGATTCTTCCGGCTGTTTTTATCTTCAGGTTCACAGTGCACTTCCTGTCGTTGTGAAGCAGCACTTCCAGTAATGGTAGTGCTCAGCGCCTCTGATTTTTGCTTCAAAAATTGTAACTTGCACAAGGCATCCCGAGTCCTGATGATCCCAGTTTTGTATCAACTGCTGCAAGGTAATTAAATAAAAAAACACTGCAAGGTAAGTGATTAGTACACTTAAATTTTATCTTTGTACTGTCGATCTCTCTAATAGTTTAGATCTATTATTGTTACTGGGCACAAGTACTCAAGTGCAAGGTTTCCCTCTAAATCTGAGCTTTTGGAATCTATTTCCCCAAATTAGGCATTTGGTATTTGGGGAGAATTGTTTGATTTTTGTTCCTATGGATCTTGATAATTTATCTTGCAGCGACAATCTCAGATGAGTTTTAGCTTGTGATCATGATGAGGTTTCACCTATCCTTTTTGTTGCAGATGAAGCAAGAACTTATAAAACTGGATATATTTGAGACTTTGGACATCTTCACTCTGGAAACTTGATATGCTAGCTAAGGTATGCTGACAACTACTCCATTATGTAGATGTGTGCAACTTGATTTTGTCAGCCGATAAATAATAATAGTATAGAGGATATCTTTTCGGTGATATTTTCATCATAACATTTTCATTGCACATTTTTGCAGGCCATTTGTTCTTTTATTAGGAATATTCGCCAACCGTGCTAAGTATTTCAGAATTCAGATATGGTTCTCTAGCTCCAGTAGCCAGGTACCTTTCACCGACAACTATTACACATATTGCAAATTGAGAAGTTTGTCATGCCATGTCCGCTGCAACGCACGGGGTATCATCTAGTTTAGTTAATACGCTTTCACATTACAGTGATTTGGCTACATAGAGTTGCAAGCTGCAATGTTCTGATATTTGTTATGTTTTAAAGCAATATCTGCCTTATATATAATGATATAATTAGGCTTTGAATTTCTTGCTTATGTTGTTCTTTAAATATCCCAAGTAACCTTTTCAGTTCTTTTTGTCAGGTTAATTGATAGATCGAGTTGCACTTGCACATATCTTGTTTTAGGAAATGCTCCAATGGCCCTTGAATCCAGCAAAGTAAATACATTTTTATGCTTGATCTGTGACTGATCTGAAACAGATAAATTGAAATGAGTATCCTGTAAACGGATAAAAAAGTGACATGGAACCTGATTAGTTTTATGAGTCAAATATTCTTCCATTTTTTCCTGTCATTTGGTTGTGTCATGTCATTATTTGAGTTTTATTGGGTACATTGTGTCCTGACTGGTCCTGAGCTGGATGTAGTGCTTAATGGGTGCAAAAATTAAGCTTAAGTTGTACTCAATTTCCAGTCATGTGTTAGAAACAGTTGTTTTATGATTACTTTAATGAAATAATCCATGATCACAAAATAAATCATATGTGCTTATCCAGTCATGTGTCATGTGCATGATCAGATGACTGCTATTGGCTATTATGCAGTGATTCTGAAATTGCTATTTGCCAAGGCTTTCTATTTTTGCTGAACTGCTGCAGCAGCATAGCGCCAAATGAAAATGAACATGTAAGCATATTGTTTGGGAGAAGATCACAGTTCGGAATTTCAGATTACTAGTAATCGTGCACTTGCAATGCACGTTTTTGATAAAATATATCACCCGAGTACATAGTTATTTTTAGCTAAATCAAAAATGCAAAAAAAAAAGGTATCAAAGCAAGATATTGACTTGTCATTCTCTTAACAGTCATCAACATAACCACTCTCAGGCATACTACCAGTATGCGGACCAAAACCAAATAAGTAAAATCATATAGACCTTGAAATGGGGAAACAAAAATATTATATATACTTCGGATTTATTTATGTGGTTATACGTCAATAATATGTCCTAACAAATTCAGATTTGAATTAAGAGCACAATCGTGGCTTCTTTTTGTGCATAGTAGAATTCGTGGCTTCTTGTTGTGCATAGTAGAATTTAATGGGCAAATGTGTAATCAGATTTTAGATGGATAGGTAGTGAGCTGTCCTTGTGAGACTGAGCAACAAAATTATCCCTTGTATATGAGCAACAACTATAGAAACTTCGAAAAGATAAATTACTGAGTGCTAAGAAGCCTGCACAAACAATTAATTATGCACAAACAAGAAGGAATTATCCATGTTTTATTTGGCATTGCATGTCTGCACCAGCATAAAACTATCACTGATCCTTTTCACTTGTTAGTCATGATTCAGCATTCCAGCTGCTAAGGACTTACAATTAGCTGATAAGAGAACATGACAAAGCCATACTATTGGATCACACGTTCAACACATAACCCGTGTTAACCAAACAAATCAAGATTAGCTCACTTCTATGAAAACATTATATTAACGTAAATTATCTCAACCAAAAAGAAGGAATAAAAACAACCAGTAATCTCTTTAATGCATAGTAGACAACATCAGATGCCATGGTGTCCTCCTGATGGATTTGCTTCGACAGTCTAAACATTTTTCCTGCATTTTTTGTAACCTAAAAAGAAAAGTTAGATAAAGTTCGCTGGATATGAAAAAGTGACATAAATTGTGATAGTTAATCTACATGTTGACTAAGTTTGCTAAACATTTCAGAATCTAGAACACACCATGTATATTTAAGGTAACATAGTTGATTAACTATAGAACATCTACAAATAGTGCAATTCATGCAATAGTGTTCAATGTAAAAATATATGGAACATGATCCTAACCTCAGATTGTAAGTCCAGAACCTCTATGCTCTTACTCATTGCAAGTGCAAGCAACTAAGCAATATATTGCCGTTTTTGCTTTGAGTATCTTGTAATGAACGTGTGATACAATGTAATTAGCTGCTGCAAGTTGGAAGTCATGATCCAATTTCAAAGAACTGCAATTGATTGATAAAATATGTGACAAACGGAATACAGAACAAGCATTGAGGTGTAAAAACCAATTTGAGAAGTAGACCATTAGCAATATATGGATTTGAGATCTATCAGAAAAATATGAATGTGGTATCTGTTCTTATTCAGTTTATTACGACTTTGCAAATGAAGGGAAATATGGTGTGTATTACCTGTCTTTGCATACGATTATGATGTAGAGCATCCTCCGTTGTCTATTGAAGTAGGCCGAGGCAAGCAGATGATTGAATTGAATACTTCTAGCCACATAAGTCAAATAGCTCCCACCTGACAATATCGGTGGATTATTTGGAGCAACAAATAACATTAGTTCTAAAACCTGAAACCAAAATAAAAAAATTCTGCTACTGCTGCTAACATGTGGCATTAGTTTAGTCAAAATAAAAAAGATTAGCCACTAAGTGTGATTGGAATTTTGGTACTACAAAATCAAACAATGATTCTTTGACAACTTATTGCTTGTATTATTAAGAACCTTTGATACCATCAATTTTCAATCCGCTGCAGCTCCTGCTACAGTATGCAACAAAGTTTCTCCAAGCCAAGAGTTTTAGCCTAGTAGACATCATATATATATATATATATATATATATATATATATATATCAATCTGACCAGGAAAACACATTTTTTTACTACTGAAATGATTTGCCAGGTTGGCCAAAGGATTAGGCCCACCAAATTCATTAAGATTTAGGGAGAAACAAAGTACAAAGTACTATGCTATCGAACAAAGGTATGAGGCAAAACCTCATACCACAATAAACAACCAACACTAATAAATAATCACTGCAGGATAAAAAATGCTAGCCGACTTCCAAATCGTGATCTCCTTGATGTCTCCAAATAATTGCTCTGTAGGTCTAGACCTCTGCTCAAATACCCAAGCGTTCCGTCTTTCCAGATTAACCAACAGATCATCATGAACAGAAAGAATCAAAATTATGCAGTTCACCATATAAACATTTGGTCTTTGCCATGAAGAAGAGGTTGTAAGCCCATGAGAAAGAAAACTGGCCATCACCTGTTAGCTACCACCGAATGGAGTCGTGGCTATTCCTGGTTGAAGCTGCACCATCTGAATTTCATCCCACAACTGAAAGAACTCAGCCATTGCTCTGTTGGACAAGGAACTCTGCAGGTCTCTCACCCATCAGTGATTCACCAAAGCCTGTGCTAGCATCAACTTGGATCTGCCTACATATGATAGAAATTAGTGTTAGTGCCATTGCCACGTGCTGCACCGTGGTTGGAAAAATTGCTTGACCTTTCTGTTCCAAGCTTGGCATGCCATATTAGCCATAGTGCTTGGCCAGATAAGTCTAAATCTAGAGTTGATCTGCTATAGAGTGAGCAATAATTAATTGAGCAAGAAAGAGTCTGCAGAGAATCTACTACAGAGTTCATCAGTGTATGCAAAGAAATTAACTTCTCAGAAAACTATTGATTGTGGTGAAAGGATAACAATAGGATTGTATCCACTTGAACTGATAGCTAGATCAAATAGTGTAAATCAAGCCATAGTGAAAGAAAATGATGTACATTCAGATTCAGATAATCCACATAGAGGACTATTGGGCTGAAGAGGGGAATCGGAAGACTCACTTTCAGCTGAAGCACTCTGCACTCTGCACTCTCACCTGCAAAAGAGAGGATGGCACACGTCCGTGAGAACCGAGTGCGTGGTGTGGGCAGACTATGACCCTTACAACGGCGGCACCACTGGAGGCGCGGCAGAGTGCCGTTGGAAGGTAGGACCACAGGGCCGTGACGGGATGGTGATACCAGCCGAAAGGCATATTCACGGGGGAGTCGACTGTGTGCAGCAGCGGAGACAGGCTTCATGACATACAGATCCACGGCGCCAGCGAGGGCAGGGCGCGGTGGTGTGTGGCGGCGGTGGGGAGGAGCGGAGCGAGGAGCGCGCGGCGGAGTTAGCTCCGTTAGGGGCAGGCCGCGGTGGAGTGTCTCAGCAGCGGGGAGGCACGGAGCACGCTGGAGTGAGGAGTTGCGGATCAAGGGAAGGAGGAACGTCCCGGAGTCATCGCGCGGGGGATGGGGCCGAGGTCGGCTCCGGTCGCGGCGGTGGACCTCGTCGTCGGTGCTGGCGGATGGTGCCGAGGTTGGAACCGGCCGCGGCGGCTCCGGTGGCGGGGAAGAAGCACCGGCTCCGGCGGCGGGGATGTGGCGGCAGTCCACGCGGGGAAGAAGCACTGGCTCCGGTGGCGGGGAAGAAGAAGAATCAGAGGCTCCGGCAGCGGCAGTCCACGCGGGGAGGATATCCAGCGAGGATGCGGCGGCGCGGCGGCAGAACATCCGGGGAGGAGGAGGAGCTAGCGAGGAGGAGAAGCGAAGTCTTCGCGTGTGGAGCGATGTCTTGGCGGGTGGAGGAGGAGCGAAGTATTCGGCGTGGCGTGGATGGATGGATCGTGTGGTGGTGAAATCAAGCGCGCAGATGGACGGTAGAGATCGATTCGGGTGATTTGGTCTGTAGGATTGGAGGGGGACAACTGCTCCTTTTTATATTAGTATAGATAACCAAGATAAAGAATCATTCAACTTTATGATCGACTTGCTATTAATGTTTATTATAAATAGTTCCTAATTAACATTGTCGGCTACCTAACCGCACATTACAAGGCTGCAATGAGGAATATAGTAAACATTGTGATGTTAGTGCCTCTCACATTGATCTGGTTTCTCTCTAGCAACATAAGTACATAACAATTTCTACTCCAATTTTAGATATTTTTATGGCATGTTGGCCCTTCAATGTTGTTGATAATGTAATGTACTATTGTGCATTTTTCTTTTTCTTATCAGTTCAACCCTTCACAGTGAAATCGATTTTTTCTTTTATATTTTTTTGTTTCATGCAGGATGGGTGGACACCGTTGCATTTAGCTATACAGAGTAGAAATAGAGATATAACAATGATATTGCTTGTCAATGGTGCAGATGAGACAAGAAGAAACAAGGTATGTTATGCCCCTATGGTTTACTGGTTTTTTTTTTTCTAGAATTGCAGTCCGAAAAAAATTAGACCTATAATAACTGCTTCTTGTGCACTCAAAGCCTTAAGTTTATTTTGGGAGTTGGCATACATTTTCATGTCATTTTTAGCCAAGGTAGCCCAATACTTTAGACTATTCAAATGGGAATGGTATGCTCTAGAGTAGGCTTGACTTAATCTACATTATTGGATTACTTGTCCTGTATTCCTTGTTGATGCTACTAATCATCTTCCATGGTGGATGCTATAGTTTTATTCCATGGCAATAACTGCTTTGTGATCTTCGTTGCTCTGGCATCACCGAGTAATCACTTTTGTCCTTCTCAGGTTACTTTTTTGGGGGTGATGTTTCGATTTACAAATCAAAACAAGATTGTTGCCTGATAGAAAACTTAAGGTATTACCATGGTGTACTACTGTGATTTTGTTCTCCGGGTACTTTTTGATTGCAGGAGCTCAGCTTGGCAGTTACTGATGTTTTAACTTGTGCATATGCAGTGCTGCTAAGCTCACTTCGAAGATCATGGTCACGCGGCATCTGGTGAAATTTTGGTTGCTGCGATTGTATTTGGAATGTAGCTGGATTTGGCTGTTAACTGGGTTGTAAATTTTGTGTTGTATTGGATGTTTGTTGGGTTGTGTTGGATGCTAATTGGGCTGTAACCTTTGTGCTATATGGGTTGTTATTGTGTTTGATTGTTGGGCCTATATGGGCTTAGCCCACTTGTTTATCGATGCAATACAGATGCCCGCCTTTAGCAACTACGCCATCATCGTGGCAATATAGGGGTTCACCTATATCGTCGAAGACGTTTGGTTGGCAATAGAAGTGCCCACCTATAGCCATCAAACAATAATTGTGCCAATAGCGATGCCCACCTATAGCAAACAAACAATTCTAATGGCAATAGAGGTGCCTACTTATAGCAACCAAATAATTCTAGTGGCAATAGAGGTGTCCACTTATAGCAACCAAATATTTTGAGTGGCAATAAAGGGTCCAGCTATAGCAACGAGACATAGCATGGCAATAGTGGGATCTATCTATAGCAACTAAAATTGTGAGCATGGCAAGAGGTCGACCTATTACCACATTTGAGGTCCGTGGTAATACACGTTTTGCAACGCCATTAAGCACTTATTACCACGCTTTGCTGCGATGCGACTAGTTCCTACGACAACGACATCAGACGTTGCAATACGTTCTATTACCACCAACCCACCGTTGCATTATTTGTTAATTGCCACGGTTCACTCAGTTGCAAAATAAGTTGTTATTTGCAACGGCAAAGTGATCAAGTGGTAAAAACCCTATTGCTACGGAGTTTTGCGCCACGAGTCCTAATGACAAAAATCCGTTGCATTTTCTCCTATTGCAATGATTTTGGGCATATTGCAACGAATTCTAGCCGTTGCATAAGCCCGATTTCCTAGTAGTGAAGGCCGCATATGAAAATGGGGGTATTTTCGCATGCGGACATGTTAAGTGGCACGCATGCGAAAATTGATTTTTACCTGTGGGTCTCTTAAATAGCCGTATGCGAAAGTAGGGGTCAATTTTTGCAAACGCCGACACTTATTGTCCGTCTGCAATCTATTGAGATGCTCGTCCAGAAAAATTATTTCTATAGTAGTGCAACCGTATATCCAGGAGCATCTCTATCTCCGAAAGACTGTACCGGTATATTTTGATATTGATAAAGTCATCATGAGTTTACCATTGAAAAATAATTAGTCATAAATACGAGTATCCATATGAAGCATACAACTTGAACTGGAGTTCTTAAAATACTTACTAGATAAGCAATGCTCACTACGATAAAGCACAAACTAATTTTCAATTTCAATAAGGTTAACAAAGGCACATGTCAAATGGACAGGCATTTAGGCAAGCACCGCATACAAATTCGGAGCCAATCGCTACATAATCATCGGAAACATTATCTCGTTGAACAGTTTCATCGCCACGTAGCATCTCACTCGTTCCTAACCGCTGCACGTGAAGCTGTGAATGGGGTGAGTCACGAGTGTGCCAAATAAACTTGTATGTATTTTTGTTCTCTTCCCTGACAACGAAGGCGCATAACCTCCCAAAACACTGCCATCCCTCCGTGTAGACGTCGACTCATGTGTATCAATTGGTTGTTCTCTTAACGGCTGGTTGTTTCTGCCTTTCTGGCCATACGATTGTATTCATTAGTTTGTGCTTAGGATAGTGCATAGATGACTGATTTTTGGGCTGTTGCAGGTCTCTGATAAAAGTAGTGGTCGTATACATCTCTCAAGTATAGGGGCTGATCGAATTAATTTCTATTATACGCATATATGGATGGAGTGAGTTTGTCTGCTTTGGACATATGAAGCGTCATCGATGTATACAAATTATATGAGTACAGACATATAAGGTGACTGTGTCAAAATTCATCAGAGATCTAAAGCCATTCTATGTACCGATGTTTTTTTTTTAGGCGAATTTCCATCTAGCGATGCTTGTGCTATAATTGTAGAGAGGAATGTTCGGTTATATCCACTAGTTCTTTCATGCCGACAAGCCGCTATTCAATGTATGGGACAAAACATTTTGACTTTCCTGATTCACTTGATTCACTCGATTGTTCACTTTCACATAAAGAAAATATCATTTGTTTTCTAGACATATATAGAGATATATATGTATGTGTGTGTGTCCATATATATATATATATATATATCTGAATTTTCACTTGTTACTCCCTATGTTTCATATTATAACTCGTTTGACCTTTTTTTTAAGTCAACTATCTTAGTTTGACCAAGTTTATAGTAAAATTTAGCAACATACTCCCTTCATCTACAAAAGTTACACATATTACTTTTGACACCATGACCAAGGAGAACTTAAGTCATCTTGGATGTTACAAAATTAAGGAGTGAATGTAAGCATGCAACCAATGAATATTTAGATGACTCCATGAGTTCTAATAAAACATTTAATTTATCTCTTCATTTAAGTTTTGAATGCATAAAGACTACAAATAGGAACAACTTATTTGGAAAAACTCAAATGTGAAATAGGTATAACTTTGTGGATGGAGGGAGTATAAAATAACAAATTAGTTTCATTAAATCTAACATTGAATATATTTTGATAATATGTTTGTTTTGTGTTGAAAATATTACTATATTTTTCTATAAACTTGATCAACTTGAAGAAGTTTGATTAGAAAAAAATTAAACGACTTATAAAATGAAACGACGAAGGGAGTACTTAAAAAGTCTGAAGCAAAGTGGTGGATGAATTTGAAAACTTACATTCAAGAGATGAAAAAAAATTGTAACCACTAGTGCGGTAGAGCCATACAATAGGAGGTGATTGTGGAGCAAGAGTTTTCTTTTCCTACTGAGAGAACTAGAGATTCTGAGAAGCAATTAATGAGTATTCAGCTAGTGGATATAAATAGAAACTGGGTGTTTCTTTTGGCTACTTATTTATTTTTAGATTTTTGCAGCTACCAAATTTCAAAATCTAGAGTAGGTACGTAAAGTATTTGAAAAGCGCGAGAGTCTATGAGTAGCTCTATCTGTTGAAAGCTCCTCTGACCTTCGTCGTTCAATTTGATTAAGCTTTTGTTTAAACTTAAGTCACCCCAGAAATTCACAAATCAGAATTTCCAAGCAGAATGTGTATTAGAACCCCTTTCCAGGACCAACCAGAGTACACGAACGACAAGTTGATACACAAATCCATGTCTTATAAACGTAATAAAGTCCTACATATGTGATGGAGTTAAAAGCGAGCTAAACTAGACAACTTGACGCTCGCAGCGTGGCGACTCTACTCCACGGGCATCCTTGATGGCAGTGACGAGCCTAATCCTCTGAGTAACCTCCATCCGAAAAGTACTCTGCCTCTGAAGCGAGGAAGATAGAGCAAGACTGAGTACTACCCACTTTACTCAGCAAGTCATACCAAGAGGAGGTATGATGCAAGGTAATTCCAAAGGAGGCTAGGGGTTATTTGCATAAAGCTAGCATTTAAAAGGAGAAGTTGAAAGTAGTAAATTGTTCAAGCTAATTAAGCAATATTAATTATCACTGTACAACGCTACAACACATCGCAACAGGCCCAACCAACCACCTAAACTAAACTAGTTCCATTAAGTCAAATTATTAAGAGTGAGACAAATCACGGCGAGTCTGGTTGATCGCCCATAACCGCGGGCACGGCTATTCGAATAGTTTTACTCTGATCAGAGGTGTACAACTGTACCCACAAGACAGCCGCACGACACGTTTCCGTGCATGATATACCACCATAACATACCGGAAGGAGACTGTGACAGGACCCTTCGCATAACCCTCCCTAACAAATTGTACCCTTTTCAGGTTTCGATCACCTCCTCCTTTATAATCAAGTCAGGTATCCCCTCTTGTGCCTAGGTGAATCCAAAAGCCACAAAGGTCATCACAGGGCCCATCCAAATTTCATCACGCTCACCCTTGCGTTGGTACGTCAGCTAGGGAAAACCTACACTACAAGCCCAGCCGTTGTTCACGCTGGCTTCTGGTAAATACGGTAACTCTTCTAGGGTAACCCGCGAACCAATCCTTAAATGCCATGAGCACGTCTATCAAAATCATGCACCCACGGCCCACCATTAAGCATATTTTAGTTTAATTAATACCATGGTGGTACATATCCAAAGTTACCATAAATAATCAAGGTCTAAGATATTAGTGAGATTCCCCATCAAGAGCTTGTTGATCTAAGCATGGCTAAGCACTTTCTAAACCAATATCTAATCATATTGGATCCCAAGTTATGAAAGGTATGAGGTAAACAACATATGGCTGAGTAATAGGAACCATCTCACATGACATCGTAAAATAATGTAGCATTTAATAGAAAGCGAGACATTTACAAATTGGGTACAATATGATCAATTTTAATGCATGACTTTCCTTGCTCCGGTGCTGCTCGAACCTCTGCAACCACTTCGTAATAGACGTGAGTGTCGGAACTGCCAGATTCTATGTAACAAAGAAAGCACACAAGCAAAACAGGCTATATAAGTCCACTGAAACAGGAAATGAAACCATTTCTAATGGATTCTAATCATTTTTATGAATTCACTAAGACTTGAGTGGACTTAAACGGAGCTCAAATAAATTAGATATGAATTCTAGAAGATTCATTGTGTTTTTACTATAAACAAAAGTCCTTAATCAATTATTTTGCATTAAAGGCCGACGCTGACGTCAGCGAGGGGAAGAGGGTGCCGACACGCGGTCCCCATCCGTCGGTGACATAGCACCAGGTCCACTGTGGACCGGGACCACCGCGGCGGTCCACCACCGGTCCACGGGTACTGGAGCGCAGCTCGGGACAAGCCGGCCCGACGACGGCGAGCGGCGGCACGGCAAGGAGAGGGAGGAGGAAAAGAGGAGGGCCTCACCGACGACGACGGCGACCAGCACGGGGAGGACGACAACGATGGCGGCAAGGGGTGTACAGGCTCCAGAACGACCTAGGGAAGAAGATCAGAGGGGTTTGAGAGGCCACGGCATCAACCATTGCCGACCGGAGGCGGCGGATATGGAGGGCTCACCGGCGAACTGAGGGAAGGCGTGTTATGGCTGCGGACAATGACGGACGAACGGCGGCTGAGGTAGCCCTCGACCTTGCGAACCCGGTGGAGGTGACGGCGTGGCTTAGCGCAGCGGCTAGCGGCGACCAGAGGCGGCGAAAAGGCGGCGTGGGCGCGAGTTAGGGGACGGGAGCGAGCGACGGATGAGGGAAAAGGAGGAGGTGAGCATGAGGGTCGTTTATATAGCGGCGGGGAGCTCGGATGTGGCGAGTAGGGGGGCGTATTTTGTAGCGAACATGGGAGTGGAGAGGGAGAGAGAGACAGCGGCCAGATTTGAAAATCTAATCCCACCGATTTTGAGGGGAGCGACATGCGGCGGGAGTAGTTGACACTACCGACGGTCATTAATTTTCATGACGTGTATGAAACCACCTGACTGTGCAATCCACATCAGGAAAACTATTCCTGACGTGAGCGCACATCAGGAATAGTTTTCCTCATGTCAGGAATAGTTTTCCTGACGGACAAACGTCAGGCAAATTATTTTTTCCCCCAACAAGCTAGTTCTGACGGTATTCTCCTGACGTTCACACGTCAGGACCGATTTTCCTGACGGTTTTTCATTTATTCGTGATGGGTTTTAGCTGTCAGAGGTAATAATGTTTCTGGTAGTGGGAGGTAGTTGCGGGGAGTGGAGCGCGTCGGCTGCACGGAGACGGTGGAGTGGGGCGCATGAGATGTGCAGGACATGCGAGCGACGTTTGCACCCTCCGGCTCCGCCGGCCGGAGGTAAGGGAAGGGTCCGACAAGCGACCCGAGGAGAGTAGAGGAAAAAAAAGAATAACAATTAATTTAATTATGATAATCGAATTTGAATTATTAGAATGATTTCTTTTGCTTTGGAAATTCTAGTAAAAATCATGTTGATGTATTTAATCATGGGGAACTCAAGAAAAACCTCACCATACCATTTCCACTTATTAATTGTATTTATTAATTAGGGTTTAGCTCTAGGTTAATTCAAATTAATTCTTGGGAGACAGTTTATTAATTGAATTGAGGCTAAAGAAATGTGAAACTTTAGGGTGTGATAGCTAACTATTCATCAATTGTGTAAAAGACACACAAACATGATCATAATAAATTTATTTTATTTGTTATAAAAATATTAATTTATAGTCTGCTGCCTGTTGTGTGTACGTATATGTCATGTCGTTTGTGCGTGCATGGAAACTGTTCTACAGTAATACAATCCGGCGAGCAGCCGGAGAGATGTAGTAATGTATTACCACCTCCCTCGTCTCGTCTTAAAAAAACATTCGTTCGTATTTTACCTGCCCAGTTCTGATTTTTTTATTAGAGTAAATTAAATTGCATCCAAGGTATACGAACTTGTCAAGTGGGTACAATCTAATGCACGAACTTGTAAAATACTCGTTTTTAGTGCATGAGCTTGTTTGGTGCGTGCAAAGAAAGGCGAACATGGATAATCCTATTGATTTAGGGGCTGATTAGGATACGATGTAAACATATATTTGAGAAGGTTGCTATTAGCCATACACCTCTTCAATAGGGGCTGATTAGGATACTATGTAAATTTACATATATATTTGAGAAGGTTGCTATTATCCATACACCTCTACAATAAAAAATAGAACGGGATATATATAATGAACATAGAAAAATATATGAAAAAATGAGCAATGATATAACTATTATCCATACACCTCTACAATAAAAAATAGAACGGGATATATATAGTGAACATAGAAAAATATATGAAAAAATGAGCAATGATATAAGGGTTAGAGATATATGACATTCATCGTTTCCATGATGAAGGATAAAGTAGAGACCAATATTATAAATATTGTATATCTTATACATACTCATTACACGTATGGGCGTCACATCCTAATCAACACCAGCTTTATAAAATTAACATTGCAAGCTATTTTGGTCCTCGTTCGCACAAACTAGACAAGTTCTTTTACCGAAATGAGCATTTTACAAGTTTATATACTAAATTGCACTCGCCTAACAAGTTGTGTACCATCAATATAATTTACTCTATTTATTATTTAACCATTTTTAAGTTTGTGTACCATCAATACAATTTACTCTATTTATTATTTAACCATTTTTACTTAAAAAATAAAAATAGACTCTCCAAATATTTGTTTTCCAAACTAAAACTTTTGGCCACACCAGTCTGAATAGCGTGGCCAAGCTACACTGTGATGCCATAAGTATTGGCATGACATGAGAAGTTTGGAGGGCCTGTTTTTTAAATTATTTAATAAAAAGGATTAAATAATAAAAATAATTCTCCAGGGTTTTTTTTTTTTGAAGGGAGTAATTCTCCAGTTCTCGCGCGTTAGTAATGGTAAGTTGGTAACAGGGCTGGCTACGTGGGCATCCAACAGTGTGCTTCTCGATTCTTCTTCTCCTCACGTTCATAAATAGTAGCAGGCGAGACGTTCACAAATTAATCCACCTCGCATTCTTAGCCTAAAGATGGTGGTCACTGCTCGAATGCACGCTTGGCAGCTGCTACTCGTGGCGGTGGTCATCTCTTGCTTCCACTGCCATCTCGCCGCTCACCATGGCGGGAAGAATGTCCGGCAACCACCGTCATCCGTCGTCGTCGTCGTCGGCTCCGTCCACTCCGGCTCAGACGCCACCAAGGCCGCGGTATCAGGTGCGCGCGCGCAGGGGCCTTCTCCTCCATCTCAAACGTTTCAGGCTTTCAGCCATGTCCACTTCTTGCAGTCCATGATTTTCTTGCCCGTGAGTTGCGCATGCGTGCAGGTGCCCCGGTCGCCGTCCGGTGCCACGACGGCAACGGTCGGGATGTCTTCCGGCAGCAGGCCCTCACCGACCGTCGCGGCGAGTTCCGCGTCCACCTGCCGCCGGAGGCCAAGAGCCGGCTGGCCTCCGTGACGTCGTGCTCGGTGAAGCTGCTCGCCAGCAATGCGGCGCGCCCATGCGACGACGCCGCCGCCACGTCCGCCGCTACAGCCAGAGGCTTCCGCCTCGCCGCCACGAAGCACAACGGCGGCGACGGCGCCCGAGTCTTCAACGCCGGAGCGTTCGCCGTCCACCCGGAGCTCTGCGACGACAAAGGGATTTTCTTCCCGCCGCTCCCTCTCGTGCCGGAGCCGCCGAACATCGGCGGCGTGCCAATTCCGCCGAATCCAATCACGCCGGCGCCGCCGTCTCTCGTCCCGCCGGTGTTCCCCACCCCATCTCCACCATCAATCCTGCCGCCGCTCACCCCACAACCGCCTCCATCGTCGTTAATACCGCCGGTGCTGCCGCTGCCGTTGCTCAACCCACCACCGCCTCCACCGCCCCCGCCATCTCTTCTACCGCCAGTGCCCTTCCTCCCGCCGTTGATCCCCGGCGTGCCACCGGCTTCGGCTTCCAGGAGTGGCCGGCCAGTGAGTACGCCCTGAGCAACTTAACACGCTGATTATTCTAGCTATGTGCTAATTAAGATGTACGGCAAGCATGTAATCCTAAGATCAAGAATCTACTGCAGTATACTGCAATCAATGTATACTTTTGGAATTTACCGACATGTCGAGTAAAAAGAATGTCAAATATATTGACGTTATTCTCAACCTAAATTGTTGAAAATGGAGATAAACATAAACTTGAAAAAGACTATATATCTAAAGAAAACTGCCGCAAGTTTTTAATGTGAAAAACTTTCAAATTTAACTGTACTAAAATTATAATATAATCATTAATATAACTAGGAAGAAAGCCCGCGCACATGCGCGGGTAGTTTATTTATTGTTTATAAAAAAATACTAAATGAAGCTTTGTCTCACCATATTCACTATAAGGAATGCTCCCTTCCATCAAAAAAAAAAAATATTCACTTCTATGTTTGAATCTGGACATATATATCTATATTCAAATCTAAAAGTGGGTCTTTTTGAGCGGGGAGGGGCAAACCATAGATGTTGACATACTAAATAATACGAATATCTTTTTGTTCTCACCTATCACCACTACTTACTATCATTGTCTTTAAATATGAAGGTTTTTTTAATAGATAGAATTATATATGTATCAAAAATAAACCCAATACATCATTAATACCAAAAAAGTTCATCTCTACCTCATACCAAATACAATAACTTACAGGTATCAAATCTATATATAAATATTTAAAAATACCGCTTCTACCAATTAACTGGATAAAATCATTAAACTTATATCAATGCCTCTTTAAAAGTCATCGGGTGAAGCCGACGGTAGCCGTTAAGATTTTTTCTTTGATGCCTTTATTCTTGGGTTCCGCATTGATATAGTCGCGCTCCTCAAGATAAGCGAGGTGTATAATTTTATAAAGAATTGCATTGGTAAGTAGGTCAGTTGAGATCCATGCTTGGCGTTGTTTAGGGTGTGAGTGAAAGAAGATGGAGATGATGAAAATAGTTTTTTTTATGTCTTTGAGTCGATTTATTGTATAGAGTAGACATAATTTATTTCTCTTTTAAAAATTAGCTCGGTTGATCATTCGATCCTACTTCAAATCTAATAGCTTCAGTCAATGGTGAGGACCACGTAAAAAATATTTGCTCAACCTGTGATCTTCGCTAACATATGAGTTAATACAAGTTTTTATTTTTTTTATATAGTATACATCTATTTCACCTATGCTTGTTCGAACAAATATTTGTCTATCATAGGGATAGGGATAGAGTGTACGTATGTGTATCCATAGACTGCATATGCACGCATTTATATGAGCTCATGTTATTGCTTTTTACATCGTTAGTGAAAAAAATACTTCAAATAAATTAACGAGAAGAGGGTGGAGCAATGGGTGGCATGAGGCGGCGCCATGGCATGTCTTTTTTTTCCATATCGCTAGGAGTTGTCGCTATGCATATGATCAATTTGGGAAAAACTTTATAGTTGGAAAGAGGAAGAAAACTTCTAGATGGGATAGATCATATACTATTTTTTTTCTTTTTTATCTCTTGCGTACTTACGTACATATGTAGGAGTTGTGTGTGTATGTAAGGACAGATTGGACAGTTTTTAGGGCAAATGTATTACTGTCATATATCTAATTTAATGGTTGAAAATAATGGATCACCGATTTTGAGTGTAAATCGATGATAGATGTTTTGCTTTTTTATAACTTTTCTTAGATTCTATCTAATTAGAGCATCACATGACATCTTATAAGCATCTATAGGAGTGTAGGAATGCTATTACTCGTAGTCGCAATCTAATTGTAGTCAACTATTATTTGCGGTGGATTGGTTGCATCCTCTACTTACCTATAATTTGTTGACAGTTTCGCACTTAGTATTGCCTTATCTTCAGTGTTTGATGACACACATGCTCATTAGATCTCAGCTAATCGTTATATGCACTGTACACAGATACCTCGTAAGTAATATGACTTGACGATTAGTGGATAATGACTTGTATATAAAACTTACATAAATAGGGATCAATGAGTATATACGATTGATATTTCTCGTAAGTAATATGATTTGGCGATTAGTGGATAATGGCTCGTATATAAAACTTACATATATGGAGATCAGTGAGGATATACAACTGATATTTTAGGCTAGAATTGACCAAGTATATTGTATAGTACATATTGTGTTTGTATCTAAGTGTAATAAATTTAGGAGTGTGTTCTAAAATGCTTGTGGGATTAGTTACTCCCTTATTTGTAGCGAGCACTTTTACGAATGGCTAAACGGTATAATAAAAAATTAGCAAATAAATAATATTATTACTTATTAAATCATAACATTAAAATTATTAATAGTATAATTAATAAAAAAATAAATTTCCTTTTTTTAATGAATAGTGTAGATGGTTAGTGCACTAATATTTTTCAAGTGTTTTTTTATCATGTTTTAGTAATTTTTTTAATTATTAGGTATTTGATTGGTAGGGTGTAATTATGATAATTTAGTAATATTATTCTGATATAACAGTATTTTCTTATAGTAGGGAGTAATTTTTTAATGATACTCACAACTGGAGTTTTTTTAATGTTACTCATAACTGGATTTGTTTTTATTTTTGAAAATGAAATTCTAATTTATTAATACATATTATTAAGTGATATACAATTAGATAATTATATAATGTATATTATTCACAGATTGAGATATTTTATGAATATTTCGATGACGTGCATAGAGTACAATACAACTCAAAATAACTTATATTTGTATAACTGTGGGCTGGAAGGCTAGAATTATTAATGTGGTTTTTATCTGATGTGCAACGTACATACTCCGAACTATATGGGCTGAAATATGAATTTTATTTTTCTCATGTGTTCGTGCAAAAGAAAAATAGAAAATAAGGTGTGGGGCCCACGTACAAAATATGTACTTCGTCCGTCAAAAAAAAAGACAAACCCTGAATTTCCGTGTACAACTTTTGACAGTTCATCTTATTTAAAAAAATATGAAAAAAATTAAAAAGACAAATCATAAAAAAAATATTAATCATGTATTATCATCTAACAATAATGAAAATACTAATTATAAAAAAATTTCATATAAGATGGACAGTCAAACGTTGGACACGGAAATTCAGGGTTTGCCTTTTTTTTTTTTTTACAGATGGAGTACGTACGTACTTGACGTACACGTACGTGCCATGTGTGGCTTTTTGAAGATAATAAATCTAATTGACATTTTTATGCTATATCTAACGGTTAAAAATAATGGGTCCACCAGATTAAATGAAAACCAACGATTAGATGTTTTGCTTTTTTCATAATTCTTCTAATTTATTAGAGAGCCACGTGGCGGTATAGGAGCGTTTGTAGAGGTGCCACGTGACGGTTTCAGAGCGTTTGTAGGAAGTTTAATGGATTTTTAGTATATAATAGATAGATTATACTATAACTAAATTATAACTTTAATATAAATACTAAAAATTAAAACATAACTTTATACATATATTTGTTACAATATAATTTCCCCGGAAAAAAAGTTATTATAATTTGCTCCGTTTTTTACGGAATGCTAGGGTTTTGGCGGCGCCTGGGCGACCAGGAGGCGGCAGCCATTTCTCTTGTGTAGAGATGGATCTAGATGGAGTTCTACTCCGATTTGTAGAAAAACGCTTCAGGGATTTCACCCGTGGGTGTGATCCGGTTGGAAAATCGAGTTTGGAAGGTCTGTTTTGGTCTTCTGCTTGGGTTCGATTCCCAGTACAGCCGCCATACCAATAAATCTTTAGCGGATAAGGTAAGGATACCAGATGAGATAATCTACTATAGTATCTATAACAAGCAGGGCAATTACTTATTGACCCTGGCCGTGTTTAGTTATTTTGGCAAAAAAAAATTTAACGTATACGGATACACATTTGAAATATTAAACGTAGATTAATAATAAAACAAATTACGGATTTCGCCTATAAACAGCGAGACGAATCTATAACAAGCAGGGGCAATTGCTTATTGACCCTGGCCGTGTTTAGTTGTTTTGGCAAAAAAAAATTTTTTAACGTATACGGATACACATTTGAAATATTAAACGTAGATTAATAATAAAACAAATTACGGATTTTGCCTATAAACAGCGAGACGAATCTATTAATCCTAACAAACAAATTACAGATTTCGCCTATAAACATCGAGACGAATCTATTAAGCCTAATTAATCTGTCATTAGCAAATGTTTAATGTAGCACCACATTATCAAATCATGGCGTAATTAGGCTCGAAAGATTCGTCTCGTAATTTACATGCAAAGTGTGTAATTGGTTTTTTTCGTCCACATTTAATGCTCCATGCATGTGTCCAAACATTTGATGTGACGGAAAAGTTGAAAGTTTGAAGTGAACACACAGTCCCTGTTTCGAAGCCTAACTACTAATTTAACTCTACGTTTTCTAGTTTGCTTATTTGACCCTGCTTTTCAAAAACGAACCTACCATCTGACCCTATTCCGTTAAGATGAGTTAACGGTGTTAAGTTAGGAGCAAATAGTCCTTTTTGTCCTTACTTATTTGGCCCTATTTTATTATGTCAGAAAATGTATATATTCAGATCTGTTGACAAATTTGTAATAAATTTGACATATGTTTCACATTCAATACAAGTTTGACGGATTTGAATTCAATTTGACAAATTTGAACCAATTTGATAAATTTAATTACAATTTGACAGATTTTTCACAAATTGAAGTGAACAAGACAATTTGACATCTTCCCGACGGTGGCGTTCTTTGGTGCGAAGTGTGTACATGTTCCCGCAAGACGTGTTGGTGGCTGACGGCGCGCGCGGCGCCGCGGTGGCGTTCCCCGTGCTGGAGTTCCCGCACGTCTTTCTCACGCAGATCGTGGAGATGGATGCGAAGCTAGGAAAGACCGCTGCCGGCAGCCATGGCCTCATCGTCAACAGCTTCGATGCCATGGAAGGCCACTACATCGAACACTGGAACGATGATGGCCGTGCCGCCACTACCTCCACTTGTGACCGGCGCAGCCGCTCTCCCCCCGCAAGCCACCGCCGGCATGGATCCCCTCCTTCCATGGCCCGGCGGTCGCTCCCTCCCCCAGCCGTCGCCGCCACAGATTTGCGCCCCGGCACATCCGCTCTCCCCCCGCGAGCCACCGCCGGCGTGGATCCCCTCCCTCCACGGCCCGCCGCGACCGCCGCCGGTGCTCCCTCCCTCCACTAGCCGTCACCACCGTAGATCCACGCCCCAGCACAGCCGCCCTCCCTCCGCGAGTCGGTGCCGGCGCGGATCCCCTCCCTCCACGGCCCGCCGCTACCGCCGTCGGTGCTCCCTCCACCAGCCAGCGCCACCGCGTCACTCGCCAGGAGAGAGAGAGAAGGAAGAATACAAGAGAGAGAGACTGGATAGGGTTGTCTGGATAGGGTTCGAGGGTATTTTGGTCATTACGAAATGTAATTATATTTCTTTTCTTTTTTTTAAATGGATATTTAATGGTGTGGCAGAAACAGAATCAAACGGAGTGTTTGTTTTCGAAAAGTAAGGTCAAATAAGCAAACTAGAAAAATAGGGCTAAATTGGTAGTTAGGCTTCGAAATAGGGTCAAATAAGCAAATGTCCTATAACAAACATGTGGGATCTCATATTGGGAAATGTTGGAAATATGATCGTGGATGGTATTTCTGGTTTGAGATCATGAAGAAATCGGACTCGGTAGTTGAAGCGTATAAAGCTGAGGGGACTACACCGCTACTGGTTGAACCCGTGAAATCCACGGAGGTGCTAGGTCTGCTTTGGTTTCTAGGGTTTAGTCCTCAAGGCAACAAGATCCAATCCATGACGTCTTTTGACGGTGGGGGTGATAAAGGGACCATCGTTGAGAAGGTTGCCCGCCCGAAGCCGTCGAGCGACGCCATGGCCAAGATGTGCCACAAGTTGTAGGGGGATAAGATGGCGGTGGATGATCCAACTGCTTTAGCTTTGGTTATATCCTCTCAAAGATAGGGGGATAAATGCAAGCTGGTTATATCCTCTCAAAGCTCGGTTCAAAGAGAAGAGCAAGATAGCTATTTGCAGGGACCTGGAGCATTTACAGAAGGCGAAGTCTATGAAGAAGAGGACGTGATTGAGGTGAATTTAGAGGAAGAAGAGGTCAAGCAAGCAGGACAATGGTCAATCCTGGAATGATATTATTCGCTGAAAACGCCGAATCAGACAGCTCTTTTTGATGATATGCCACGGGCGTGGAGGCTGAAATCTGACATAAGTTTAAGTCTCTGAGAAACAATTTGTTCATTGTTACTTTCATAGTGGAGGGTGTCTACTAGTTCATCGTACAGGGAGGCCCATGGCTGCATAGAGAAGATGCTCTTATGGTGGCAAAGTTTGATGGAATTACTAGTCCGTCACAGGTTCCCCTTGAGGTAGTTCCCATCTAGGTTAGTATTGGTATTTCTTAACATCACAGGTAAAATCCGCAAGCGTACGGAAGATACCAATGTAGCACTTCATCTGAGAGTATTCTAAGGTATCAATTTCATCAGGGAACATGTGTGTTCAGCTCTTCAGGCTCATCCAAGGGCATGAAGCAAATGTAGGCAAAGGGTAGAGAGGATTTCCTAGTAAGAAACAGTGTCTACGGAAAACTCAGTTTAATCCTAACGCGATACTTCAGGCACTGACCATCCTACTACTCCCAGATGTCACTCTACTGCGTACCCGGACAAGGAGGACTTGTAATTGAGGGCTGTCACCACCTCTACACCCACCTCAAGCCTATTGTGGGATACGAAGCAATCACCGGAAGTTAATTACTCAGACACCGCGTCTACGCAATTAATAACTACTTTAGCGCTAGCTAAACACTAAAGCAATCAATATAAATTAATGGACTATAGTGAACAATGATCCCACGCACTAATTAGGAACTAACCAAGAATAATTCTCACGAAGTAAATCTTAATTACTCATAATGATATTTCTATTAAAGCAGAATAATTAATAAAGTACAAGAAATAGAAGAGGATTACTGACAAATTCATAATTCCTTCGACTTCTTCTACTTTACTCTCTCTCCCTAATTCTAGTATACATAAAGTACAATAGAGCCTCTTATAATTCAGCTCAAGCTTGGAGTGTGTGTGAGAAGTGAAGGAGTGAACTCCTTAAATAGGCAGGTATGACGGTTGTAACTATGCGAATTGTCAAAAATACCCCGCAACCGCCATCAAGAGAGCGTCTGAAGTGTCCAAACCAAAACCTGGATCCAACGGCGGTCACCAGGGTTCGACCGAACCAACCTGGGCTAGGCCAAATGGTCCCCAGATTTAGTCTGGGCCTACTCCTCGCTCTTCCTTATCCATTTCTCCAGTAGTTGGGCCCATTTTTTGCTGTTTTGATGGAGTTTAGGAGCCCAACTCTCATATGAATAGAATTCTTCTTCACTTTAATCTAAATTTTCTCCCAACTTCAATGGTTTATTACTTGCATCCAAATATACACTAACACTCGTGGAATATGTTAGAGTTAAATCCTATCACTATGTTGGATGTTGTATTATCCAAGTATTATGCAGGTACTGGCGACATAGAATAGGCATTTAATAGCCGCCAACAGTTAGGATATATGATTTACCGCTGGTTCTAATGACGAAAGAAAGAGGAATTTTATATGGAAGCAAACTTGGCCAGGTCAAGGAAGTGGATGTGGAGGATGACGGGCGTAACAAACATGATTTTTTTTCCCGCTTATGAGTGGATCTTCCTGTCAAGCGTCCCCTGAAAACAAAGCTAGCCATTAAAATCAATGTTCAAGGTAATGAGGTCGTTCGGCACTTTGATTTGAGATATGAGCGAGTGCCACACTTCTGCTTCATATGTGGTTTAATTGGCCACTCAGATAAGGAGTGTGATAGGAAACTGGCCACAGGTTTTCAACCTTTCCAATTCTCCGCAGAGCTGCGTTGTTCACCTCTGAAACCATTTGAGAGGAAGATCAATAAGGTGAAGCCGATGCAGAGTACAGGGGTTGTGTGCAAGCTCATTTTCAAAGGTGTGGGCAGTGCAAGCTCAACCTCGTCGTGTCAAGATAAAGGAGAACAATGGGACGAAGCCATTCCCCCGAGGGTGGATGCTCAGGATGGTTTTGAACCCAGAGAGGAGGAGGAAGATGAGAAGATAGATCAACAATTGGCAGAGCAAGCTTGCAATCTGCAGGTTTCTGTTAAGAAGGTGGCGAGGCAGCAGGATAGTTCGTCAGAAGGTGGTCGTGGAGGGACAGAGGCTGCACAACTTCCCTCAGAAGAGATGATTCCAGTGATAAAGAACCTACACCAACAGGCGTCGTTTGGGGATGGATCAACTAAGGAAAGTAATAGCCAACGCAAGAGAAGATCTCCTGATCAGGGCACTGCTAAACAGATGGGGAGAGTGCAACCGGCCTTTTTGGGCTATGGGCAGTTGACAGGGGACAACAAGCAACTCTAGGTGGTACCTAGCAACACAGCACGAGTGCTGAAGAGGTTCAAGAAAGATGCAGTGGAGGGGGCGAAGGCGGTGGATATGGAAGCAACCAGTCATGTGGCTACTGGTAAACTGACGGGACCCGATGACGGGACCCGTTAGGAGCAATGAGTTGCCTATCTTGGAACTTCGGGGTTTTGGGAATGCCGCGACAGTTCGAGAACTTTGTACCTTGGTGAAAGAGGTTGGTTCCCATATAGTTTTTTTTTATGTGAGACTAGGAAAAAAGTGGAAAGAGTTAGATGCCTTCGTAATACTCCTAGATTGGTTTTAAATGGTTTTGCTGGGGTTAGTAGTGAAGGAATGAGTGATGGCCTTGCTTTGTTTTGGGATGAGTCTGTTCATGTCGAAGTTTTTAAGTATGAATGAAAGATATATTGACGCGTATGTGAGATTTTCTCTGGATGGACCTTTGTGGCATGCTGCCTTTGCGTATGGTGAACCCAGAGTGGTGAACATGCACTTGATGTGGTCCCTGTTGAGTTCAATTAGGCAAATTTCTGGTTTGCCATGGCTTGTTATAGGGGATTTTAATGAGGTGTTGTGGCAATTTTAGCACTTTTCCAAGAGACCTCGGAACGAAGCACAGATGCAAGAATTTCGGGATGTTTTACATAATTACCAGCTGTTTGATTTTGGATTTAAAGGGTTGTCGCATACATATGACAATAAAAGAGAGGGTTGGAACAATGTGAAAGTCCGACTTGACCGAGCAGTTGCGGATGATAACTGGCGGAATTTCTTCACTGATTATCAAGTATCTCATTTGATCTCACCCTGCTCTGGTCATTGCCCGATCTTGTTAAAGTTCGATACAGAATCTCAGTCCCAACACAAAACGAAATGTCTTCGTTATGAAATATTTTGGGAAAGAGAAGCAGCACTCAGCACTACAGGAAGTAATAAATTCAGCCTGGGAAGATTCAGGGGGAAAACAGAATCTGGGAGACATAAAGAAAGCTCTTGGCAAAGTAATGAGAGCCCTGCATTCTTGGAGCAAGGCCAAGTGCATAAACGTAGGTCGTGAACTTGACAAGGCAAGAAAGAAGCTTTCAGACTTACTTGTGGCAAATACAGATCATGTTGCTATTCGCCAAGAAACTGATAACATCGATGAACTATTATACAGAAAAGAAATGCTATGGCTCCGACGTTCTCGTGTCAACTGGCTGAAGAAAGGAGATTGCAATACCAATTTTTTTCATAGCCGGGCTGTTTGGAGGGCTAAAAAGAACAAGATATCTAAACTTCGGGACGCCGGGTGCACTGTTCACAGTACGGCAAGCGAGATGGAGCAGATGGCAACTGAGTATTTTCAGTCGATATGTACTGCTAACCTAAGTCTTGACCAATCCAGAGTCACGAGACTCTTATAGACAAAGGTATCGGTAGAAATGAATGCCAATTTATGCAAGGAATTTTTGGAAGAGGAGATAGCAACAGCGATGTTTTAGATTGGCTCACTCAAGGCACCTGGGCCTGACAGGTTTCCGGCAAGGTTCTACCAAAGGAATTGGGGCTGCGTTAAGAGTGACATTGTTGGAGCTGTGAAGGATTTTTTTCATTCAGGGAAAAGGCCGGATGGTGTCAATGATACTAAATAAACATGATATATACATATATATTTGAAGATATGACATACAATGTATTGGAGGGAACTCTTCTAGCACGTCAAGAGTGAAAATGCCCAACAAGAGTACGTACAGAGGAACACTTCCATAGTTACATCAGAACACGGTTTTGGGATAATTAAGACAACCTAGTATGTTGGAGTGAACTCTGTTCCTGGAACACAACACATTTTGGAGATGCCCAACATAAGTATCAAGCATAGTGGCTTCAAAGCTTGAGTTTTAAAAATCCCTCTCCAAAACCAGCAAAAGAAATATATACATTGCACAACTATCTCCTTTCGATATATACATTTGGAATGCTACTCTCAAAATTAGCTATATTTCTTTTCGCTGCATCAGCAAACATTGTCCTCACATTAACTGGCGCTTCATCCACAATAAAGGCAACACCCAAACATCAGCTCTGCCACCAGGGTGTCCAGTAGAGTGGTTACCTTCTCTGGAAATTAATCATCTTGATGGATATGGCGTAAATTGAAAAGAAGAAAACCGAAAACGCAACGAGGACGGCAACCGTGGCGCCTGTCATCCCCTGTTCAAATCCCAGGTTTTGCTGGAGGAATTCATGCACCGTCCCGTCGAAACCAGGGCCCACTATCCTCGTGTCCACGTCACCTAATTGTGATGTAATGACGCCTCGCAGGGTCCATGCCACTGGGCAGATATAATAAAACCAGATCCACCATCCTGGAATTCTCTGTAAGATGGTCAATAAAAATTAATCAGAATAGATTAAAAAATATTATCTGATTAGCTCCAAAAGGGTATTTTTTAACAATGCATCATAGAGCAATAAAATTAATAAAACATAAAGATTTGATCAGACATGCATTCCATGATTTTCCAGGAAATAATTAAGTAAAGCCTTTCCTATGTAGATTGTTAACAAATAATTCAACAGAAAAAAAAAGACAAAAGTAGAATGAAATAATGTCTTGTAGTGTCTTACAGATTGTGGGATTAAGAACCCAGAAAGAAGATTCCATAATGAGTAAAACGCTGAGGATACCACAGATGCCATGTGTTGAGTAGGTGTCAAGCCTACTGCCACCATTCCATAAAACGTGAAGTAGGTAAAAGTAAGGAACATGTAAATAAGGTACAAGACCAATTTTCCTGCAATCAAAAGATCGACTTTATCATATTACAAAATGGGAAAAAGACTAAAGTACCATAAAGAAATGCCAATTGCATTATGTGTAGAAGACTGGAAGAGCATTAGAATCTCTGCAAGACCATATGGATTGGAAACATTTCTGGTGACAAAGAACTTACTTATGTTCCGCTCATAATTGACCATGAAGTAAGTAATGAGACCAAATATTAGTGTCTGAACTGCAATATATGGGATCTCCACAAGACCCTGTAGGAAAGATTTTAAGGGAGGATAACAACCAAGATGGGAACCAGGCCAGTAAAAGGTACGTGGTAAACCTGAGCTGCAGCATATGGGAATGACGAGTACATGTTAGCTGCTCTTTCTCTATAGTAGACTGTCCTCTCAACAGAAACTACAGGTTGTACAGATGAAGCATTATTTACACCAAGAAATAGGCATGCCGCATAAAGAGCACCCATGATAAGTAATATATCTTCTGTGGATTCTCTGCAAAATAATACTGATGTAAGTGAAATGGTGTATGCCTCTCACCTTCATTCCAACACGTATATATAGAAATCATACATGCATACGAGTGGTTGGGAGAAATAATTTAGGGTCGACAATACAGAGCTCAGTTGTCAGTCAAACACACACTTCTAATGGAGATACTTAACCCATTCAGATGCAACTCAAAATTAAGGCTCTTCTGAAAGAGTTATCTTTTGTTGGATACACAGTATCCTGAACCAACTTTGACATGGGTATATAGCACACATAGGAAGACTAGGATGGCTTAGGTAGAGATCTTCTTGCGCACAATTAATGTACTTGACAATGTTCCAAATAATGTTATCGAATTCAAATAACAGTTAGTTATTTTATCAAAATTGGTATGATACTTTCAGTGGGTCAAATTGGAATTCATGTCATCAAGGTATTAGTTAGATGGGTCCATTTATATAATTGTTGATGATAAATGATGTTAACTAAAAAAAATCAAACAGTGCTTGGGCTCAAGTAAAGAAGAATATAGCTTGGGGAATCAATTCTACAAAATTAGAGTTTTGTGGCTAGGTGGAACAAATTGAAATAATTCTCTAGCTAATAGTGCAACCCTTCCATGAATAAATTATTCAAGTAAAATACATGCTTTGCTATCAGATGATTACTAAGAACAAACATAAATATACATAAGACATACAAGAAAATAATCCCTCTGGTCAAAAGAATAAGATGCCTTGGACAACATCCGGTGAAAATTTAAATATATGATATTTTGGACATCTAGTCGAACTTTTGAAACATTGATCATCAACTTTTAAAATATTTTGCTTGAAAACATAAAAAAAGTTGTGTACATTTGTCTTGAAAAGTACTATAATAATCTGATAAACTTATTCTATTAAAAACTTGTGCTCAAAGTAACACCTTGAAGACCATAAAACAAGTCAAACACCATATACTTTTTTACCAGAAGGAGTATTTGAGAAGTTCTGCATTGAAGATTTACCTCTTCATCCCGACGTTCCAAAATATTGAACCAAATATTATAGCAGCAACTGATGTGAAAAATAACCGCACAACATTATACTCTGGACTTCTCCAGTAAACAAGACTTTGCTTGCGCAGGCACACCATGAATTGAGTAAGGCCATTCTGTGAAAACTCCGATGAGAACTTTAAAGGCTCTGTGCCAGAAGCTGGAATGCTTAGTTCTACAATTAAGTTTTCCACATTCCTAAAGTATAGAAAATTAGTTTATTAACTGAATTCCAACAATTAGAAGAAAAAACTGGAGGTATTTTATTTAATGCACTAGGAATAACCTGAACTGATATGAGTTCTTGTAAACTGTTGCAAAATCTATGCCAAGCCTTTCTTCAGATGCTTGTGTTGTAACTTCAAGCATCCAGGTTGCTGGGTTGTAGCCTTCAGTGATAGGAACGACCCTAGGAATTCCCTGTGTTGTCAATATTTTATAAAAAGTTAGTTTATGATCATTATAAATTGAGATTAATGATGGTTGACACTGGAGAGCAATATTAAAACCGCTCACGTATTTCAAACACAGAAGTAAACTAGCAATCATTGGTAAGACACCAGTTGTTAAGGATGGTAACTAATTTTTTCGACAACCAAAATTGACCAAAGACTTGCAGCTTTTGACTTTGTAATTTTCAATTTCCAGAAAACAAATCAGTGACATGAATGGATGAACTCCTGAACAAGCCATAATGGCATCTGTTGGTGTTCCCTTTCTTACTAATGTATTGAAATCATATTTGGTAGGGCCAGAGCTTTTAAATAAACGCCATATGCCACAAAATATAGCTTAAGGTTAACACTTTCTAAAAAGGGTAAAGCTCTTCACATCATGATTGCATGCAAATGAAAATCTAATTAGGCAGGCAGCATTAACACTTTTTGACCAGTGATTTTATCAAATTTGTCAAAAATGATACTCCCTCCATCCCAAAATGATCTTCAATGAAGACACCATGCACACATTGTCCCACAATACATGCATCGATTAAAACACCATGCCAATTACACCCTAGTATGCACACATTCTCCCATGCTGCATTAATTGTATTCCGATGAAATCCGTGTCCATACAGTTATTTGATGATCAATTTGGGAAGGAGGGAGTATGTCATTAAGAACTAAGCTTATTGATATCCCACTAAATATCTGGTAGGGGGAGGAGGGGCAAGGGGAAATAGGGAGCGCAAAATGGAAATACAAGGTGTCAAATATTTGTGAACAAATAATGTTCAAGAGTGTTCAGAAACATAGGGTACCAAAAAAAAAAGGAATATCAGTTGTTTACAGAAACTATTACATCCCACTAACATAGTAGAACAATATAATAACAAAAACACTATTGCGTATAATCTCCCCTTTTATGATATTCTGTGAAAAGAACCTAGTTTTAACAAGGAATAATGCAGCTGTGTAACACTCTCTATGTATTACCTGAAAGTAATTAATCATGTCAACTGAGTTGACACCAAGTGAACCTCCATATATTACTCGACCTCCTCGTTTCAGAAGGAGTAGCTGCATCAAATCAAATAGTCAGCACGACCAACGATGGCAATATGCAACTAAAAACAAAACAAAGAATGCAACACTATCCCTGCCACTACCTCATCAAATGCCTCAAAGATATCAATACTTGGCTGGTGTATCGTGCAGACCACAGTTCTACCAGTATCAACAGTGTTTCGAACAGTGCGCATCACAATGGCAGCTGCTCGCGCATCCAAACCAGATGTAGGTTCATCCATAAAAATGATAGAAGGATTTGCAACAAGCTCAACAGCTATAGTAAGACGTTTCCTTTGCTCTGTCGATAAGCCTGTTAAACCCTGTTTTCCAACTAATGCATACCGAATTTGATCGAGCTCTACCAATGCCATAACTTCTTCAACAAATGCCTGCAGGTAAATTAGGATTATGTATCAGCAAAAAGAGCAAACACTCCTAGGATATAAAATTTAAGTGAAAGTTTAGAACAGACATGTCTTGTTTCTTTGCTTATGTCATTTGGAAGCCGCAGGGTTGACGAGAACCAGAGAGACTCTTCAACTGTTACTTGTGGCGAGTGTATGTCATTTTGTTCAACATATCCTGCTATCCTGGCAAATGTTCGCTGTTCTTTTTTATGGCCAGAAATCCTGATATCACCTTCTATGTAGCCACCAGTTTTTCTGCCAGCTAAAACATCCATAAGTGTCGTCTTCCCAGAACCACTTGCACCAACCAATGCTGTCAGGACACGTGGCCTAAATATCCCACTAACTTCAGACAGCAACTGTAGTCTTTTCTCAGGAACACCTTTTGCTTGCATTTCCTGTTTAACGAAATACAGTTTTAGCTGAGGTAACATGTAAGATCAATAAATAAGAGAACTAGATTTTTAAGTGAGTCACCTTTGGCATATTGACATAATAGTTCACATTGTGGAACGTCATGGTGAGTGGCTGAAAAGGTAGTATCATTCCCTTTTTACTTTTGCACTCCGTCTGCCCTTCAAATCCATCATTGTTCTCGTATATTTCTGCAATTTAGTTCCATAGAAGTTGTTACATGTTGAAGTAAAAGTGTATTCAGTGTAAATCAGATGGACAATAAGAATGTCATGCTGTTATAAATACAAATCCATCTGACCATTTTACTAATGCTGAAGAATGTTAGAAGATCAATAAACCATAAATCAGACAGCCAGTCAGCCATCATTCAACTCTTAAGTAAATCTAGGTGACGTGATCCACATATACAATTACAATGTTTAGTAGGGTGAAAGAGCATAAGTAGAATATGCCAGAAAGAACTGGGAAAACCTACTGTGTATATTTTAATATAGAAAAATCAAAGCTGCAGATAGATATGAAAATCACCTCCAATCGTATTTTTGTTGGAGTCAGTATTTATATGCACATCTCTTCCATCCCCAGCATCAGAAGGAACCATTGACTGTGGCTTTCGAAGGGCTTTAAAAGAAAAGTTATTTCAGAAATTAAAACAACTGGCAGCCAAATATTATTTTAGAATTTGATTTTATCATCTCAATACTCACGATTAAGGAACGCCAACGCAAGAGTAAACATAATATTGAAAAATATGGAATAGGCTAATAAAACGCCAACTCCAATCCAGAACCAATGATCGTCTGTTGGGAGACTGTGTGAAATAAGAATATTGGTTCCAACTGTCATGTTCCCTGAAACTGATACCTGAAACCAAAAAATTATGAACAGCAGACAGTTAAAAAGAAAATGAATAACACAACTAAAGTAAAAGGCAGGCAAGGCAGGATGAGTGAATAAAATATGCATATACAATTAAATGGACCTTTGACCATCTGGATGCTGAGAACTCATTAACTGAAACAGCACGCTGTGCGTACATCAATGGTGAAATCCAATACGCCCAGTCCCACCATGGTTTTATGAACCCTATGTTAAACAGCAGGAGTCATGTATCCTCGCCAATAATAATTTGGTAAAACAATTTAATGTAGGTCAGATTAATGAATAATCAAGCAAAAATTGATAATGGTACTAAATATCAACCTTTAGGAACAACGAATCCTCCTAAAAGAAAAATTGCCAATAAGACAGCAGATCCAAAAGTACTAGCGATGGTCATGTCTCGTGCAATAGCTCCCATCATTCGGAAAAGGCCCAATGCCATTTGATGTATAGAGAATAACAGCAACATAAAGCGAAAGAATCTGCAGATGGTATGTTTAATCACAGACATGAACAAATACAAGAGATGTAGCTAGTTAAGCAAATTGATCAAAAGGGTACATGTCCTGGGTATACCTGTCAACCGTTGGTGCAAAGCCTACCGTGTAGTATACTACACATGACCATACGACAGCTTCAATAAAGGAATATGGAATTCTTAGTATCCAATTTGGAAGTGAGAAAGCCCATGCGGGATGAAAGAAATTATCTCTCTGTTTATAGAACACTGGAAGTCGAGAAATAGTCATGGTCATCTCTGTAAAACCATTAAACATCATATGCACAAGCCCAAAAAATAGACATGCCAGATAAAGATTCCCGTTTTGCTCATCAACAGGATGTAATCTTGTCCGGAGAAACAGTGTGGATGTAATGATCCCAACAAAAGCAACCTGAAAAAAAAAAATCACTCCATTGCTCAAAACCCCAAGTGAAGAAAATGATAACATGACTTCACATAATATTTATCAACCAAATCATGACTTGGTAGAAGTGAAATGAAATGATAGCCATTCATGTATAAAATTCTGTATGTTCAAATTACAGGTGACAAGAATATGGCAAAAATAAAACAGCAAGTCCCTTTATAAACTAGATAAAAGTAACACAACATGTAATATTCTTGAAGTACTTCTGCCTCAATAACTTTTTTATACCAAACATGAATGCAATCTTAAGGGAGCGTTTGAATGCCAACTTAAGCAATAGGAGAAGTACTGAGTGCTGAATACTAGAACAATATGACATGAAATTCTACAAACAAAGCATAAATTCTGTTAAGATAAGGTTACGTGAAAAAATAATGTAAAAAAACATACTAAAGATTTGAAGAACTTTTTTTTACCATCGTTAGTGTCTAAGATTGTGACTTTTCAAGCCTCTAGTATTAACTATTCCCAACCCAAATAAATTTGATGCATGCTGCAATAGTGCTGATTTGATGTATCATGGATGAGCTTGTTGTGGTTGACCTTCACAGACATTGGCCACTATGACAGATTATAACAGGAAAATCTATAAATTTATTTCATGCTTCATAGACTAGTCCATATATTGTAAAAATCAATCTACATGTTCCTCGTAGTTAACAAAATTAACTGTTCTAATAAATTATTAAAAGAAGTAATGAGAGTCATGACGTACTTGGCATGTCCTAAAAGTGTAGAGGAAACGATTACGGCTTATTAAAATAAGCTCTCTGGCAAAGCATGCTCTAACAAGGCTAAATTTTGGTACTGCAAATTTCGACCTGGGAAGAACCAGAGCAGAATCTTTATTACCACACGAACTACTTAGATTAGCCTCCAAATATGTACCATACTGGGATTCTTTGAATACAGCTGCCATTTCTGATGCAGAAACAAAGATGTGTTGTTTGGACTGATCAGACCAATACTGAGCTTGATCTTTCTTTGAAGTCACCTGGAAAAAAAAAGTTACTTGCATGTAAACTTCAGCATGCCCCCAACTTCTATGGAATAAGCAGACTAAAACAATACCTCCTGGAGAAAATCTGCAATTCCCTTCCGAGGTGGCAATGAAAATCCCAATGATTTAAAATAGTCCACGACATGCTTGATAGGACCTTGATAAATGATCTTTCCTTCTGACAACAGAATTAGATCATCAAATAATTCAAATGTCTCAGGTGCGGGCTGAAGAAGTGACATCAGCACAGTAGCTTCCATCTCATGAACAAAGTTCCTCATGCAGTTAACAATTTGAAAGGTTGTTGAGCTGTCAAGACCTGTCGATATTTCATCCATGAGAAGGGTTTTTCTTGGTCCAATAATCATTTCACCTGCAAGATTGCATCACGTTCAGGAGAGATGTACCACGAGTAATGTAGAACAAAGAAAGTAATGGTAGTTGTAACCTGTTGTAACTCGTTTTTTCTGGCCACCAGAGACACCTCTTTCCATGTCACTGCCAACAGGGGTATCAGCACATATATCCAACCCAAGCACTCTCAATACATAGTCTGAGACAAGATTGTGTTTTTCTCTTCGGAATGATGCAGTCTGGCCACACAAAACAAATCACTTTCCAGAACGAAATATGGCATGTAAGAAGTTTAACCACAAAATTAGGTAACGAACCTTCATAAAAGCATCTATCTCAGGACTTGGCCTTATGCCCCTTTCCTTTTCAAGATTGACCAATTCTTTTAGGCACTCTACACATAGACAAAAACAGGTGTAAGTTGGTACCTAAACAAGTTAAAAAGATGAAAACAACTAAAATAGCTTGTGCAAATGCCTAACTATGTTGCTATTACAAGCATTCGAGACATAAATTTCTACAACAATTACTTGTTAACAAACAGTATTTCAGAAGTATAAATTGGCTTCATGTTTTGTGACACTGAAAATCAGCTAAAAGGTTTCCAGGAACAAGAGATGGGAAGCACTTCAGAATATGGTCCAGCACAACAAATATTAGTTTTAGACTTAGTAAATGACATGACATTGAAAAGAACAAAAATGCAGATCAGGTATCCCCCCACCCCCTCTTTTTTTTTGAAAGAATAGCAAACCGAGTTGTATGTTATATTACTAGAAAAGTTTAAAAAAACAGAGCTAATATTAAATGAGCTCCCATTCATATTAGTTTCTATAGAGAATTAAATGTGCCTAAATAGAAGGGCATCTGCAAGTATTTTACAGTGCCTGGCTGGCATAAGAGGCATGGATCATCACATAATCTGCAAACTGAACAATCATAAAAACAATGGCCAGAAAAATAGAAATTTCAATTTTCATGGAGGTTATTTTTTCCCCTAAGAAGTGCCTCTTTTATTAAACAGAATACTTGCATTACGAAAATGGCTATTGGGATGCACTCTCTAGACTCTAGAAGCAACTGAGAGCACGGTCACTTTTTTCTTTGAAACATTTTATCTTACAGGCCAAAGTGGTACAACATTGATTGAGATTTTGATTGCTGTCAAACATAATATATCAGCTACCACAAAACTGAACAACCAAATGCAACAGAATTAAGAAACATATATGGAAGTAAGCACATGGTGTGCATAATCCAAATCAGAAATAAGCGTATGTGCACGCACCAAACATGTTGAAAGGAAAATATCATGTAGAGCAAACAATAATGTTTCATAAGATATTATTAACTTAACCTCTCTTTATATTTTCATGGCATAATTTACTAATTTTGAAGTAATAACAAGGAATTATTTGTAGCATGTAGTATTTTTATTATAAACATGTCATAAAAGGACAATGAACTAGTAAATAAGACCAACCTTGCCAATTTTCACTAGCGCCCTGGCATTTTGCCGCAAAATCTAAAGTTTCTCGTACTGTCAATTCTCCAATGTGGTTATCTGTCTGGCTGATATAAGCAGAAGTTCTCTGTACACAAAATTGATCTAGAGCCATTCCATTGTAGGCCACTTCTCCACTTTTCTGTTGGAAGGTGAATACAAATTGGGGGGGAAAATAAGTCATGACAAACTATGAATTTCATTCTAGAGGACAGAATTAACTTTAGTCAAGATGGACAAAATAACTGAAATGTACACGTATATGCGTGTGTTGAGGCGGGAGATACTCACTTTTAGCTGAGAATCCAGTTTATCAGCAAGAGCCAACAAAAGAGTTGACTTCCCAGATGCAGGAGGTCCCAACAACAACGTCATTCTTGCACCACACACAAAAACAAAAGTACAGACTCAACAAGTTGTACCAAATAGCATTTCTTAAAAATCAAATAGGTACATGCATATATAAGAATATATCACAATTCCAAGGGAAACAGTGAGATGTCAAGATTAAGCACATTGCCATGCAAACAAACAGTTTCCTTTTTTTTTTCCAAACTAGTGTAAATGCATCAAGCGTTATGCATGTGCATTCTCTGTATGCTAAGTTTCTCACCTCCCAGGTTTGATAACTCCACTAACGTCGTCCAAAATAACCAGCTTGTGCTTGTCAGGACGTAAAAGATGGCTGCTAATAAGAATTCTCTGCTTACAAGTAAATGATAAAAAGGGTATATCAGCAAGAGTTCAACAAAGTACAATATCACAATGATGAATGGTTAATGAAGTAAAATTAAGCTATTTAAGAATCCACGTTGTAAACTGGCAACTATAGTAAGTGATACTGCACTGGCCAGCCAACCAGCTAATAGAGTAGTCTTTGTCTCTGCTAGCTTTCATCTATTTCGATCAAAGACAGCAAATAATCATAAGCGGCGATGCAGAATGACTATTCCATAGCCAAAACAACTAATGCAAATATGGGAAATCCAGCCTCTGATCTAACAAGAACTGCCCATATCCAAACTACCACAACCGTTTAAATTCTGACTTCCGTGCACCACAAACCATAAACAGATACATATGGGTCATCTGGGCGAAACAAAAGGGTCACACAAAGTCACAAACCAACCAGCCAATTAGTCAAATTAATGTAGTTGCATCTCATAGCCGTAAATACACGTGATCTAATTTAAGTTTCGCATTAAGGGAAGAGGAGTAGACAAGCTCGCGTGAGTTGTGACAACAAACTAATTAATACAAGCTACTACTTCGGTCACTTTTATTCACATGGAGTGTTGTAGCATCGCTCTCGTCTATTTTGCCTATTAAATCCTTTCCCCATTTACCGCGCCATGCACCACATAAACACGTAATAGCAAATCTATAGATCAGATCACTATACCTCCGCAATGTCGTGGACGAAGTTGACAAGCGTGGGCAGTGCTCGCCGGCCGACATGGACATCTGTTGATACGGTCAGGTTCTGGAACCTCACCTCCACCCGCGGCACCTCCAATCCCACCCTGCACAATCCCAGCAAATTGAAAGCCGGCGAAAACAAAGCAGTTAGATCTTAATTAGAGACGCTCACGCTTGTAGCGAAGCGGAGAATCGAAGCCCCCCATTACGTACGCGTCGAAGCGGGCCTTGATGCCGTGGAGGAGGTTGGCGTTGTCGAGTTCGGAGGTGGCGAGCGCGTGGCGGAGCACGCGCTGGAGCCCGGGCCGGTCGAGCTTCCGCACGTCCACCAACTGGCCTTCTCCTCTTCCGCCGCCGTCGCCGCCGCCTAGGCCGTCGGGATCGGGGAGGACGACGGCGTGGCTCCGCCGCTTCGCGGAGGGGAGCCGCTCGAAGGCCGCCCAGAGCAGGTCCGCTTCCTCCGCCACCGCCCTCCTCCTGCTTTCCTCCTCCCCCTCCACATCCACCGCCACGTGGTGGTCGATGCCGCCCGCAGCGAACGCCATTGCCGCCGCCGCGATCTCTGTCGGGGGAAGGCGGAGAGGAGTTCGGGAACGGTCTCACTACTAGTCTGGGGTTTTTGCGGAGGAAGAATAGGGAGCGTCGCGTTGCGGCGAGGGGCATAGATTTATAGGAAGCAGGTGGTGGCTGGCCAGGGGTACAAGTGGCGCACGTTTACTACCGTCTTACACAAGGCCGAGGGATTCGTAGCTTGCCGGGGGTTTAGGATCCGACCGAGCTTTTGGGCTTTCGTTTCGAAGATGGATTCCTTGGGAGCTTCCTGGGCCATGTGAATACTTGGGAGCCCAATTGCACGTAAACTTTCAGCCAGAAAAAGTTCACTTAAATATAAGTCAAATCTGATTTGTATCTCAACCGCAAAATCGGTATCGACTCCTCCAGCTATTTAAACCATACAAACGACTCCCTTAACTGTTTTGAGAGTGGTTTTTAGTTTTTTACTGACATGACGCCCACGTGACAAACCAGTCGTCAAATCTCTTCTCTATTATCATACAAATTAAAGATGTTTTTGCCAGTATTTTGATATGCCATTCGTATTTGAGTCGGTTTTAAGTTCATTTATTTTTGGAAATACAAATTTATGTTTGAATTGGATTTTAAGCCTGTTTGCTTTTGGAAGTATAAAAGGAGCCGTATAAGAAATATTTTGAAACTACTCGCATGCTAACTTGAGATGAAATACAGACTTCTAAATATAGCTCATGATTTTCTGAAAAAATATCCAAGCGAATTCACACCGTGAATTTTACCCTAGCTAAACCATATAATAATATTATTATTATTATTAAAATAGCATTTACCCGTTGAAACGCACGGGTATTTTTTCTAATAAATTAAAAAATAGGTCCCACATATAAGTGATTACCTATTTTCTTCCTCCACCACTCCCTTCTCTCTGGTCTCTCTCCTCTACACACCTCGCCATGGACAAGAGTTTGGCCAGCCGTTCTGCTTCAGCCTAAAGGATGGCTCCATGACGGAGCTGCTACTCGCCATGAGCTGCCTCGCCACGTGCAACAACCACAGGCCACCCTCCTCCAACAGCGGCCGCGGCTTCTCCTTTCTGGCCTCAGTGCCGCCACGCTACGCCGCAAGCCCATCACCACTCACGCGACAAGCACCGCCTCCGTCAACTTTTGGCGTCTTCGAGCTCGTGCTCCTTGGGATCGGAGGGTCTGTCAGTGTCAGGATCGTCAGGATCTTCGATGTCATTGGAACCTTCACCCATAGGCGAGGTGCCTATTTTTTCTTGATAAGGGTGAAAATGGTTGGCATCATGGCATGTGATGGCCACACCAAATCAATTGCCTCTTTGCAGTTTGCCCATCTCATCATTTTTGCTAAAACTTAAAATTAGTTTTGTTCTTCTTGGATATAAGCTAATGCCTCGTGCCTTTGAGACATGAGCTAATGAGCGCAAAGAACGGCAGGCACGGCTCCACGTTGAGGGAGAGGAGCGCAAGTACGGCCTGAACACAGTGCAGATTCTCTCCGGTATGTCTAAGCTCATGAATCAAGACAACCCTTGGTATGCTCAACTTCCTCCAGCTCCTGCATTTCCACATTGGCTCCCAGACCCTGAATATTATTCTTGCTCGCCGATGGTGTTGGGCATCGGTGAGGCCACGCACTGCAAGCTCGCCCTCCTAGATGCAACCAAGCGTGTCGTTGAGGTTGGTGGCGACCTTACCATTGACTATGACAAGACTCGGCGGAGACTGGCATATCCGTGGCATACATCTTGGAGGAGCACACGACGGACATGGTGGCTGCTGTCGGCCATGCCTGTGACCGCAAGAGGATTGCACGCCCCCATCATCTCTAGGTATGCAAGCAAAGTAAGAGTGTTAGAGATATACATTTCTCTTATGCTTATTGTTGGTCTTGTGGATAAGACATACCCAATGATCTTGGATTGGGATTGGCGGGGTCCACCATATATCAAATCTTATACGGAGTCATGCCTTATATATGGAAGGTATTCCGAATAAGGAAGAAGAAGTAGAGTTCTACAAGGACTACTCAGATCGTATCCATATTTGTATCCCTAGTTCTACGTGGACAAGGGGCACTACGGGTATAAATACAAGACCCCCTAGGAGGAGAGGGGACACGCCCAATGAGAATAGACACCAATATGCGCCACCAGATATCGACATCAGAGATAAGCCTAGACATACCCAATCTGGTGCCACAAAGGTCGGCAAGAGGATCCAGCGCTATATCTGATCTCGCCAAGTTTGTATTCGAGGAGGAAGACTACCCCGTCGTTAACTACATGTGGTGTTCCATGCCGCAAAGTCGATGACGACTGGATAAGTTATCCCAAATATTATACTCGTGTGATTCTGATAAATAAGAGTAACACCAGCTTCGGTCAGCAGGAGTAGGGCTATTACCTTACAGATAAGGGGTCCGAACCTATATAAAAATCCTTGTTTCCCGGCTCTTTTACCTCAATATTGCGTATACCTTAGTTCCAACGATCTCCATACTCTGCAAATACCATAGTCGCGATCTACTATGTTGACAGTTATAACCTAAAATTTGAATATTAAAACTTAGAAGTTGATTTTTGATTTTTTTTTCAACATAGTTTATTTTACAATATCTTAACTAATTAAAAAATTGGTAACTCTATGATCGTCCTCCCCATATTTTGTCCGTAACGCCAATCTAAAGATGCCCTCGGTGCGTTTCCCCTCTACAGACCGAATAGCACGGAGGATAACTCCCACCGTATCGCCCGAACCACCATCTCATCCGTGTTCCTCGTCTCCGATTATACTCGTCAAAACAGGGAGAAGGCCAGAAGGGTAAATGAGATGGATGTCGAACTGCAGGGAGAAAGTTCCCGAGAGTTATGAACACAATGGTGCCATTAGTTTTCAAAGAGAATGACAACGCTTGCCAGAACGTCAATTCTAGATTTAGAACTGGAGTAACCTCGAGCATGAAATTGATGACTGTGGTGAGCGAATACACAAGAACGAGGGAGCATCATGTGTTCCTTGACGAGGGGGTTCGGTTTTTGTGGTTACAGGAGGAAGAGGATATCCAAGCCATCATGTTGGTGTCAAGGATAGGCCCATGGCTATAGGCAGGACCACCGTGGTAGCTTTCGAGACACATAGAGGAGGGGAAATTCTCCTGACATTAGGAGAAGCTTTTAGCATAAGGAATCACTCAGAGGAGTTTAAAGGAGACCGTGGTAGCCATGATGGCTTCTTGCTGCAATTGAAGAAAAAGGTAATCTGGCTGTGATTGAAGAAAAAATATTGTCTTAACTTCAATTGACGGTATATGGTAGTGGACTTGTCTCCATAGTTTCTGTATTTTGATATCCCAATACTGTCCTAGCTGTGTCCAGATTTATATTATACATTTATATACTCCATGTGTGGCTCTGCCGTTAAACATATTTTTTCTGGAATCCATAATATATATAAAAAAATGTATATAGATTGGTGCAAAAAAATAATACCATTATATTTCTGTCAGATAATACTCTTGCAATTCATAATTTCTTAAATGCATATGGAAAACTACACTACCGAGAGAATAAACTAGTCTGAAAAACTAAACCACATTCCATCCGTTCTAAAAATAAAAAAGTAAACCAAGCTCTCTCTAGTAGGATTCACCTTTCCGATTACGTGTTGGACCTTGACCCTAGGCCATATGACCGCCCTATTGTCTGGCTTATTCGTGAAATAAGTCAAACGATATATTTGCAAACGAAGAATAATTTATGAATAAAACTTTTATATACGTGTCCTTAGCGATCTAAAAGCAAAGGCTCAAAAATAAAATTCGATGAAAAAACCTCAAAATCAATTCCAAAATTTAAGGTTGAAAATTTAAATTTTGACTAATTGACTAATAAGCATAAGTATAAACGAAAAGGTGAGGTTGGTCAACATTTGTCATCAAATTTTGATCAAACTATTTATTGATCTTTTATATTTTGAATTTGAATGCTCAAAAACAATTCAAAATTTCACTCGGTGCCCTTCTAAATATCCCGTTGCAATGCACAGACGACATTCTAGTTTACTTCAAATTCATTAAGAATAAAAATATAAAAGTTTTATTTATAAATTATTTTGAATTCTTAATAAGGTGTATCGATAATAAACATAAATACAAATGAAACGATATTTGGTGAACAGAGATACACGTGGGTATACAAGTACGGGAAATCAGAATATTAGATGCCCACGCAACGTGTTCAGCTACTCCCTCCACGCGGCAACCGACGCGACATTCTGCCACCGCCCCGCGCCCCGCCTACCTTTCCCCAAAATCCGCCTCGTACCGGTACACACAACTCCCTCCCATCTGCCACGGCGGCCCATTCCTCCCGCACGACGCACGCGAGGCTCCGACCCCGTCCACTGGCTGGTCTGCACTCTCCCATCTCACGCCACCGCGCGACGCGACCAATTCCACGGCCTCCTCCCGGCTCCCACAAAAAGCGATGCCGCCTGCCGCCACCACGAAACGGAGCGCCACATAAGTCGTGTCCGTCCACTCACCCACGCCACCGCCACCGCCACGCATGGCCGCTCCGCCGTGCCCGCCGCGGCGGCCCATCTCCGCGCCGTGCTTCCTCCTCTGCTTCCTCCTCGGCTTCGTCGCGGGCCTCTTCCCCTTCGCCCACCGCCACCTCCACCTCGACCTCCACCTCCCGCTCCCTCCCCCTGCGACCGCCATCCTCGTCAGGGAGGACCCGCCGTCCGTCGTCGTCGACGTCGACACCCCGTTGCCGGCGGCGGCGGAGGAGCGGAAGCTGCTGCTGGTCGTGACGCCGACCCGCGCACGCCCGCTGCAGGCGTACTACCTGCGCCGGCTCGCGCACACGCTCCGCCTCGCGCCGTCCCCGCTGCTCTGGCTCGTCGTCGAGTCCGGCGCCGCCACGCGCGACACGGCCGCGCTCCTCCGCGGCTGCGGGGTAATGTACCGCCACCTCTCCTCCCCCGTCCCCGACGCGCCCCAGGATCGTCCCCGCCGCCGCGGACGGAGGCAGGACCGCCCGGCTGTTGACAGCCGCGCCCGCCAGCGGAACACGGCGCTGGATCACATCGAGCACCACCGCCTACACGGCATCGTCTACTTCGCCGACGAGGACAACGTCTACTCCCTTGACCTCTTCTACCATCTTCGCGACATTAGGTGAAGTGTAGCTATCATGACGTCACACTTCTGACAATTTAGACTGTTCTTTTGATATCCTGATTGGAATCCAAGTCAATTTAGATTACGTCGTACTAATTCGTTATTGGAGTTTCGGTACACGAAACTCATTGGTGCCAATTGGTGAACACTGAACGATATTCTGGTGTTTAGGAGTTTTGGAACCTGGCCTGTGGCAACCTTGGCCCCCGGGAAGAGTAAGACGATACTACAAGGACCAGTCTGTGAAGGTAGTCGTGTGGTGGGATGGCACACAACAGATAGGAGCAAGAATCAGAGGAGGTTCCATGTAGATATGTCTGGTTTTGCATTCAACAGCAGTAAGCTTTGGGACGCCAAGAACAGAGGTCATCAGGCCTGGAATTACATCCGGCAGCTCGACACGGCAAAGGAGGGGTTTCAAGTAAGCTAGCTAGTATACTTCTTTTTCCTACTACTCCTTAGAGCAAGTTCAATAGTATAGCCAACTACTAGCTCCAATTCATCTATAGCCAATCTAATAGCTCATTCATACAATAGTTACATACTACACTATTAATACCTAGTCCCACCTGTCATAGACACACTGTGTCTTGTAGTCCGTGTTACAGCTGGCTACAAATCTGTAGCCTGCTGCTCCTCTCTCCTAATTTATCTTTATCTTTTTAAAATATGTTTGTAGCTGGCTTATAGCCTGCTATTGTACCTGCTCTTATAACCTGAAATGGAGGGAGTAACTGGCTTATTAATAGTGTACCTGCCTTATGCTTTTAATGCAGTTTAATTTGCCAATTTTGGCAACTGATCAAGCATTATTAATTTATTTATAAACTACCATACCTCTTAAGTTTATTCATTTGGATGAAAAGTGTCTGTTCCCTTTATATGAACTTATGAAGTAATACAAGAACTCAGTTCAGAAAAAGAAGTAATGAAACAGCTTATCTGCACAATGGAAGTGTTGGAATGCTTCCATTAACCCATTACTCTGGTACCAGCCAGCTTAACAACATGAAATTACGGATTGGTGACTGCTCCAAGAAAGGGAGCAGTTCACAGGGCCAAGCTTGATTTCTTGATCATCCTCATTTAGTAGTTAAACTGGTAGGAGCACAAAACATAAGAGTTCCATAATACGCCATCATCATTGGACAAGCAGTTGGTGTGAAATGGTTGTAGAAACTGTTGGGAGAATAGTCTTTTTTTTCTCTGTGTGCGTGTGTTCATGGCAGTGGATTTCTGTTCCTGTCTTTGTGTTCATCACAGTTTATTATTGTTATAAATCCATCCTTCCATATTAATAAAAAATGTGCAGAGTTCTTGTGTTTTAAGGAAAAAAAAGGATAATGGAGGTTTTATGAGCATTGCCAATGTAAACCAAGTAACCAACTAGCAGGTACCTCAGGCATAGGCATGTCTCTCTTGTTATTCGTGTTAATCATACCGAAATATACTTTGCATCAGGAGAAGTTTTTGGTGTGAATTATGGCATGGGTCTGTTTTTTTCTCTTCTATTAGAAGTGCAGGAAACTAAATGCATCTTTCTTGCATTCTACACCTTCACTTGATTCAGCTAGTTTACACTTCATACTGAAGCTGCATATCTGTTTGCACTTGATAGTCGAATTGAGCCTACCACACTTATGTGATGTTTTCAGCTCTTTCCTACACAAATGAAAACCTTATGTATTTTTACTCATTTTCCCAATGTATGTGCATAACTTGATAATCTAATCATGTTGCTTTTCGTGAAAAATTTAAAATGGTAATTTGTAATGTCTTATACTTATATTTCCATCTGAAGTTAACCACACCTTGTGTCTTCCCTTTATATTTTTGTTCTGATTTTAACTACCACCTTGGCTTGGATGCACTCATGTTTGTTTGGTTATCTAATAGCTGTTATAATTAATCCTTACAGGAGACGGCATTTATAGAGCAGCTTGTAGAAGATGAAACTCATATGGAGGGCGTACCTCCTGGTTGTTCAAAAATTATGAATTTTCATCTTCATCTGGAAGACAAGAATGCCATCTACCTGAACGGGTGGCAAACCACTCAAAACCTGGATGTAATTATTCCTCTGAAGAAGGAAGCAAGGCCCCTACTATAGCTCCTTGCTTACCTTGCAGGTACAAACTTGATCATTCTGATAGTTTCTCCATCATCATGGTCTAAAATGATATCTGGCTAGTTTTTTTGGATGTGTCGTTTAATATGTTGATGTTATTCAGCTAGCTGATGTATTGATATCCATTCTTATTCCTTCAAAAATATGAGTAACCACATGATAGAAGTAGTTAATGGACAAATGTGGAGAGTTCTAGCAAGATATCAGGTTAACTAGTTGTATACTTGTATGCCCATGCATTTGTATGGATTGAAAAAAAAAATGTCTCCACAAGTATGCCAAGCCCCTGTGGCACTGTCACTAGTCTTAATTGCACCATGCCATCAACTCTATGCTATGCCCAGCTCTTGTCATGCCTTTGTCACCAAGCTCAACAGATAAGAAAGACTGTTTTAGATAGATAGCCTGAAATGTTAACAGTGTCTTCCTGAGTTTGTTAGGGGAAGCAGTTTTTTCTCACCGGAGGTGAGAGGAGGGATAAACCAACTGCTGTTAACACTGCAAACCTCCACAATATATGTTGCAAATATATAATAGAAGATATATATATGCTTAGTGGTTGTTTCTGTTGAATGCTGTCAACGTTTTTCACTGTGTTCTATCTGCACATCCTTGTAACTTGCTTGAAGTTATGAAAACAATGGGTTTTCTCTATATTTGCAGTAGTGTCATTCTTAACTGGTCCATTTGCCTCAAGCAGATCCTCTTTTCGATGTGGCTGAAGAGAAGGAATGTATTTCAAGTCATACCAGGGCGCCACAGAAACTGAGGTGGTTCATATATACCAGAGTGCCATAGAAACTGAAGTGGTTCTTTTGGCTTGTCATCTTATCGAAAGTCAGATAGGATGGTTTGTGGATTAGGTGTACATACAACATAAACACAGGAAGAAATCTGCGCTTACTTTTCACATCTAACATGTAAAGATGCTAATCCTGATGGCAATTTTGTTTATTCTAAATCCTTAGTGGCTGTCTGCCCCTTACCTCCATGGCCTTGCTATTTTGTCTGCTGCAATTTTGCATTTTGTTTTTGTTTTTTCATGTGTCCTCGACAGTGCGGGGGTAAGTTTTCAGTCAGTCATAAGTTTACATCTGATCTCAACATTATATAATCCTGTGCGCAAGAGTTTCGAGAGAAATTAACGACAGCAATTGTGGCTAGATGTCACTACTACTGAAGTTTGAGTGCGTTGGCCATTGATCATGATACTAGTATGTTATACATATTAGCTACTTAAAAATTCTACAACCTGATTCTTATAACATGCTGGCCGGTGCTCTCTAGTGAAGAGTGAGCGACCACTGGTATCAGCCTCATCCCTCATGGTGCCAAAAGAAGGCACGAACCTACTGCCAGTGGCAAACTTGCACCATGGCAACCTCTGAAACCTATCCAAATTTCAATTCAAGTTTCACAATGCACTGCGATGTTTTCAGCCAGTTGAATTGATGTGTTTGTGGTACAATTTTTTTTAGAATACTAATGAAAATTAATTTATCAACGAAATATACTGCCGAGAAATGCAAAATTGTGAAATTGGTGGTTGCTCACAAAACAGCTAATTGTCTTCTTGATTTGTTGCAACTTACTTGACTGTTAAAAATTGAAATACATTGAGAAAAAAAGGTACCAACACTGAAATCATAGCTTGTATATCTTCTTCGATGACAAACATGTTGCAGCAAGCAAGGTAAAGACCAATTCAAAGGAGAATGAGATTAATAAGGAATTCGGTTGTGCTGTTAAACATAAACTCTATGAAGCCTCCAGAACTTAAAGGAAGAGGCATCTGAATTCTGAAATCATATCTCAAACTACTAAAATAAATTGTTCTGGCTTATCCTTGGGAGAAATTATTTCAAGAGAAAATGTTAAAACTTAAGGGCATTAAATAGAAATGTCAACATGAAGTGCCACAATGGTACGTGGAAACCAAAAAAAAGATCAAAAAAGAAAAAAGAGAAAAACTCCCAGCTGACTTGTCTATACAACCAGATGATACCTGCCCTGAAGATGCAAGTTTGAGTCCTTTACTCAGCTTTAGTTGATTCGTAGTATTCTAAGCATGTCTAGGATAGTGGATATTTAAGAGGCTATAAACTATATTAGGTGATGCAACAGAGTAAGACATGGCACTGTTTTGCTTCATCGGTTTTGGTACTAGTCGGACAAAAAAAACTTCAAAAGAAAAGTGTGGTCAGATTATTGTAGTTGTAACTTGTCAGAACTCGGAGAAAAAAAAGACAAATGGAACTTCAGTTTCTTATGGTTATGTCAGAAACCTATAGCAGTTTACAATATTCTTAGTTAACCATCAATAGGAAACATGTTTCATCCTAAATAAAAAAGAACACACCTATGATTATGCATAAGGAGTTTGATTCTGCTGATACAGAAACTCTATGAAGCCCACTGAACATAATGGAGGAGCATCTGAATCCATATATCAAAACTACTATGTAAATTATTCTAGATTATTCTTAAGAGAAATCCTTTCAAACGAATTGTTAAAACTTCATAGAATCATTCAAGAGAAATGTCAATGTGTGAAGTGCCCCAAAGGAATGAACCTTGATATAGATATAATGCAATATAGTGTTAAACTTGTTTATGCTAAGGAAATTTATATATAAAAATAACAGAAAATCAAATAGTACCTCCGTTTCAGGTTATAAGACTTTCTAGCATTGCCCACATTCATATATGTGTTAATGAATCTAGGTATTCATTAACACATATATGAATGTGGGCAATACTAGAAAGTCTTATAATATGAAACGGAGGAAGTACTATATTTGGCAAATTTACATCAAAATGAAGAAATGGAAAAGACAAGTGGCAATTTCTCTATGTTCTGTTACTTATCACTGATAATTCGCCAAAATATGGACAATGATCTGCAAACTGTGCCTAGTTAAAACAGATTGAGTATAGGCACATCAAAACTGTTCCCAATCCAGCAAAATAGCTCCCTCTTATTGACTAATAATTAAATGATATCAATTCTACATGCAGGACGCAGCAAATACAATAAAAATGTGCAACAGGCATGAAGGGCACACAAATTATTACTTTGCGCTCCTTGTTAAATGCCTGGAATCATAGCTGACTTACTAAGTTACTGTATAAACAGAAGACATCAGCACTGAACACACACTATGTTAGACTGACACCATTTTGCTTCATCAGATGGTTAGTCAGACAAAGAAGACTTCAAAAGAAAATGTGTAAACAGAATATTGTAGTTGTCAGTTTGTCACTTGTCAGAACTCAGAGAGAGAGAGAGAGAGAGAGAGAGAGAGAGATCAGTGGAATCATTTTGTTATGGTCATGTCAAGAACCTATTAGCAGTTTGCAAATAATCTACAGTTAACCAATAATAGGGAACATGGTTCATCAGTAATAAAAAGCACACACCTACGCTTATACGTTGTTTGTTATTCTGCAGGATAGTTGATTTGGGAGATGGAATTCATAAGCTGTATCATGCATATTAAACAAATTAACTGTATCTATGTTACGATTGTATCATGCACACCAAATTAGTCAACAACTAACTGTATCTTCAACCAGAAATCAGCGCATCAACATCGTATAGGTGTTATTCTTATTAGTTCACAACTGGGTGGATTTCCAACCCTGATACAGCCACATGACACAGACTTACAATTACGAAGCAGCGGCAGATCCAGACGCAGCAGCCGCTGCATCGGCCGGAGCCGCCTCATCGTCCTTGTGCTTAACCATGCCCGAATCGACTAGAATCGGCACCTCCGCCGCCAGCCACGGCGCCAGGCCGAGGCACAGCGCGTGCGCGATCCCGAACCTTGGGCAGTTCTTCGCCCACAGCGGCTTGAAGTGCACGGTGAGGCAGATCTTCCCGCCACGGTACATCTGCATATCCATCCACAGCAACATCAATCACAATCCAATCAAACAATATTCGCATGAACGGACAGAATTGAAGAAAAGCGTGGGGGGAATAAACCAAGAACCACACCTTGTGGGTCTTGCCATCGAGGGTGGGGAGCTCGATCTCGGGGGCGACCTGGGGGTAGGCGACGGGGATGTCGAACTGGAGGGGGAACTCGTAGCGGCGGAGGTTGTGGACGTACCAGCAGGTGCCCTCCCAGCGGGTGCCCTCGGGGTTGGCGGCGGAGATGCGGAACCAGTCGTTGTCCTTGGACTTGTTCACCGACGTGTAGGCGATCAGCGCGCGGTACTCCTCCTTGAGACGCTGCCGCCACGCCTCGCCGTCCCGGGGCCCCGCCCGCGTCGACAGCAGCGGGATCTCGCCCACCACGCTCTTCGTCCCCTTGTCCCACCCCTCCATCGCCGCCGCCGCTCTTCTTCTCCCTTCACTCCGAGCGCTTCAGGCCCTCAACTCTGGTATGTGTTCTCGTGTGGAATTGGATCTGATTTTTTTTATGGGAAATTGGATCTGATTTGGTGGCGATGCGAACGCGATTCTTCCTCTCTCAGGTCTGCTTGTTTCTCACGCGGACGGACCAACGGATCGATCTCTTCCACTGCGTGGGGGAATTCGATCAAAATCAACGGTTCAGATGAAAAGACAGTATTGCGAACATTAATTCATTCCGTTGAGTCTTCTTTTATTTGGCAACACAAGGGAAGGGACTGTATTTGAGAGGAGGGAATTTGGCTGTGATATTGGTTATGAAGTTTGATTTTTATTCCCTGTTGTTTGGAGAAAAAACGAGAGTAACAAGAAGTTTTGGGAGCGGTTGTTCGAAAGAAAAAGTTTAGGATGAAATTAGAGGAGGTACCATAGCAGACTACCCTTCTAAAATATAAGCATTTACAGAATCTGATATGGTCTCCGAGATACTACTTTGACTAACAATATCTATAAAAGTAAGATGTTTTAAATAAAAAGAGTTGCATATTATGATAATTTGTTTAATAATAAATCAAGTACCATCAATTTTACATGATTGATTTTATTTTCTAATAATAGTCATAGTTAAAAATGTTTGACTTGTCACTATACTAAAAATGCTTATATTTTGTGATGGAGGGAGTATAAGAAAGCTATAAACAAATAAAAGATGAGAGAGAAGAATAACCGGCTATAGATTTGTAGCCAGCTGCTGAACAGACTCCAAGACAATTTGTGTATGAACGGACTCCAAGACAAGCCGATAGAGGTGATGCAACCGATTCCGATGAAGACGGTTTCAAGGTTGTTTCTAGAATCGTTCAAAATGCTTTACGGGGATTGCCACGATGGAGATAAAGCTCTTGGATTAGGCAATTGTATATATTAATTAGGATATTTCATATAATTTCCTTAGAGATATGTTTGGGCAAAAGTCTGCCGTAAAGACTTATGTTATCTTAGAGTTTGTTAGAGGTAAGTGTTGTGTCCGGCAATGACATTTTGTATCTCGGGTATAAATATGACCCGAACCCATGTAATCAAATAACAATCGTTCAATACAATCTCAGCGCATCGCAACCCTTTTTACTTTCGTTTATTTCAATGAGTTCTTGCTTTCGGGTTGAGCTGCATCGATTTCGATCTTCAACTAGAGGCAAAGCTTGTTATGGCGGCTTGCATTATCGGGGTTAATGCTTCCATCTTTATGACACTTTAACCCTGATTATGTAATTCGTCGAGTTATCATATACATATTGCAATATATGTTAGTTGCACTATATAGCTTGTTATCGGCTGGTTCTTGTTGTTAGGGAACAATCGGTAGAGTTACATTTTTTTATTAATCTAGATTGTATCGTGTATCTACCATCTCTCGTAGGTTTTCATCATCCGACTTAGATCTCACACTTGTCTTTATGCTTAATGCTGCATCGGTTGAGTTCGATCTATTAAGTAATATTTATAATCGTGATGTCTGGCTCATTTTATGATCATTAAGAGAGATAGTATCGGGGTTTCAGCCGATCTTACCTGATTTAGCTTTATGTCTTATATGCTTAATTGATATGCCAAATCTGCGATTTATATTAAGATCTTACCACAATAAAGTATATTAGGCTTCTGTTTGATATATTCTATCTGTTTTGATATCTTAATGTAGAGTGGTATCGGAGTACTAACCGATACATGCTAGATCTATCTGATCGGCTATGCTATAAGCATTTATAATCTTTATGTTAACATATACTTCGATCTAAGTGGTTTATACTATCTCGGCATGGCGACCGATCTATCCCAATCACTTGATTTAAATATACATCAACAGAAGAATTATATAGCGTTAATATCTACAGCCGATCGAGTAGATTTAGTCTTATCTTGCTTATTTACAACTGCCGATTGATTCACATATGACATCGGCTTGAAGATAAATGATATGTCATCGGCGACTGGCCGATCGGCTATCGTTTATGGATTTAACCGCGGTTTCTTTTATCTTTGTTTCTTGTTGATTGCAGGATCAAATCAACTAGCACGCTCACGAACCTAAAGGCAAGATTTTGGACCTACATTGAAGTTAAGCAGATCTTCCAGCCCAGTGCGTGTTTTTCGCATCAACACGTTTTTGACACGCTCGGTGGGACACGAGAAGTGACAACCATGTCAGCAGAAAAGCCATCCCCGTCATCGGCAAGCAAGCCGTCGATTCCTCCAAAAACCAAGCTTCCCAAACATCCAGGAACTAGTCCACCATCAACTGGGCTTGAGTCCGAAGTCAGTGATACAAACATTATTCCAGTCACATTAGACAAACTGACGGTCGAACAGAGGCAGGAGCTTGAATAGATGATGAGTAGCGTGAAGGACAAGTTCATGAACTCATTCAGGGAAACCCACAAAGGGATAGTTGTTCAGAAATACAAGCTGAAAGTGGTTGCTGCCGATGATGTTGGCTCAAGCTCATCTCAAGATGGTAAAGGTGCTGTAGATGCTTCAGGTGACAAAGGTGACAACCTTCAGGATGGTGTGATTGAAGATCTTGGTGAAGATGGTGCTGAAGTGCAAGAAGAACCTCCTAGGCGCATGAATTTCCAAGATCAAGTTGATTACACCGTGCAACACGCCTTGATCAACCAGTCCGGAGTACTCGTCAATACATTGACAAATATGATCAAATCTGTGATTGACGGCACAATAGATGAGCATCAGACCACGGGACCAGTTTACTTGCCAGGAGTTGTCTTCCCAAACTATAGGAGCTTGGTGACAAGTAATCAACAGAATACTTCCAATGCACCACAAGTTCAGCCGACGGCAGCAGCTTCGACTCTAGCACCAATTGCGCCATCAACGGCACAAAAGTAGACAATTAATCCTCGTCTCTTGTCCAGAGAGCAACCGCAACATGCTGGTCAGAACATCAATCGGATGTCCCAGGAGCAGATTGCTTCAATGTTTTTACCAACTCAGCCAATTGTCGGACCAGTTCAACAGACGCCACCAAGGGAGCAAGCGGTCCAGCCGATTCAACAGCAAACAGTCCAGCCGATTCAGCAGCAGACGGTGCAGCAGATGCCGACTGGATTAAGGACACCTAATAATCGGCAGACACATCAAAATGTGACTCAAGTCATCCCTGAGCATATGGTACACACGGTACAACCAGATCAGTCGGTTGCAGCCCAAATTATCCCTGAGCACTTGGTGCGTAATATTCAGCCGAATTTCCAGAACTATCAAGGGGGTAACTTGAATTATCAATACCAGCTGTTGACGTTAAAGATCCTATAAATTCAGGAATGCTGTTGACGGTCCTTAAATCATAATATCTGACCGTCAATAGCTACATATAATGGAGTAAAATATGGTATTAAACTTAGTGGTAGGGTTTATTACTAATCATTTCCACTAGTGTTGGTATATATTTGGATACATGTGACAAAATTAACAAAGTTGAGAGGAAATATACATAAAGAAGGAGGATAATCAAACACATATCCGAACTTATGAAGTTTTGGACCAAAAACCCAATTAAACACCTCCAAATGGCCCAATCCACCATGCCAATGGGCTGAGGGCCTCAAAATTAGTGTCCACGAGGAAAAACGGGCCGAAAGGAGCTGTCCCGGGTTCGGCCGAACCCATTTAGAGGCCATTGATCGCCATATTTTACATGGACGGCCCTGATTACATCCCAATGACGGTTGGAGGGTAGATTGGTCATTTCCCATAGCTGTAACCGTCATGTGGAGGCTATAAATAGAGCTCCTCTCATTTATTCACAACACACAACTTTGAGCTGAATTACAAGAGGCTCTATTGTATTTTTTGTACATTAGAAATAGGTAGAGAGTGAGGAGAAGCTCTGGAGGGGTGCCCGGAAGTTTGGCGCTCTCTCCGACTTCTACCTCGATGAGTGTAGCTTTCTAAGAGGAATTCTGGAGGAGTACCAGAGCTGTCGGTACACTCTGCTCCGGGTTCGGAGAACTTCTTCTATAAAGTAAGCATTCGTGATCCTTTCTTATGTTATTTAATTACTTAGTCTAAGCGAGATATATTTCAATCTTTACGGGTTCATTGTTTAGTATTCATACTAAGTGCTCTAGTACTAGGACTCTAGATAAAGAAGGAAGTTCCTACGCAAGTATTAGAGTAGTAATTAATAACTTAGACGTGATGTCTAGGTTTGAGATTACCTTTGTTTGTTGTGTATCCCACGTATTTGTCAGAGGTAGATGGCAGGTGGTGACAGCCCTGAATCCCATCGTAGTAATCCTCCACGTTCGGGTACATCATAGAGCTATAGCCGGAACCACGCTGGCAGACCAGCAGAGGTCGGTGCCCGAAGCAACAGATAGGAAATTATCTTCAGCTTAGCTTTGATAAATAAAACACTTAGAAATTGCTCTCTAGCCTAGCTAGCTTACCATTAGTTGTTGTCCCTGGATAGTCTTAGCCTTAGGTAGATTACACACGTTCCCTGAGTTCGATATCTCTTTGGGGTCACCCAAAGGTGAAGTGCTACAACGGTATTCCATGCGCTTGCGGATTTATCTATGGTCGTAAGAAATACCAACAAGCGCCCACCTAACAGCATTTAAAGCGGACCGAACGAGCGTGCCACACCGCATTTAATGCGGCGTGCAGCGCGCCTGACCAATCAAATGATTGACGGGTGTTAGGCGGCATGCAGCCGCCTTGCCCCGTCACGTCGTAATGATGAGAGGATTTTAGCCTCTCCTCCCAGCCGGAGCCGGTTCATCTGCTTTGGTCAAGCAGGGTTCCCGTTTCCCGGTGTGAAGAGAACCCAGAAGTCTTCACCTATTAAATGAGGAATGACACGAGCATCCCCCTGTATCAGCCGGCGCGATTTGATGGGCCCCATACGACGGAGCTTTGTGTATGGCTTCCAAGTCAAGCAACAAGACATGCATTTAATGCAAAGAATGTACTCTTTCACCCCTATATAGGCTTTTGGGCCCATGTGGTAACCCCTTGAGGTATAAAAGGAGGTCCAGGCCTAGTTGGGGGGGGGTGAAAAAAGAGGAGCCCTTTTTAACTAGAGCAGTCTCCTGCCCTCATCATCAACACCATCTACTCCAACAAGGAGATCTTGTAATCTCTCTCTCTCGATCAGTATATCATAGGAGTAGGGTATTACGCTTCTCAGCGGCCCGAACCTGTATAAACCGATGTTGTCTCATCTCCCCCGGAGGGCCTAACTCCCTCTTATTCACACTCCACCATAGAATCCTCAAATCTCGATCACTGCCCCTGGTCGAACTAAAAAGGGGGGGCCTCTCGATTCCCTGGTGGAGGAGTTTACCCTCCGACAGAGTAAGATACACATATGAAAACCCTAGGCACCACCCTTGTTTCGAGAGTGAAAACCCTAGCCACAGGGGGGGTGTTAGCACATCCACACACAGAGTTCCTCCCTTGGATGTGTAAAATCAAAGTGTTTTTTATTCTTATTCTGTGATGAATAATTGGCATCTGTGATTATTGGTTTTGATATTTGGAGATCATTGGCGAAGTGGTTTCGGAGATGATTGGATTTTATAGGTGTTAACAGGTGCTGCTGACTGTTGGGTCCAGTCAGACCGGGCAGTGGTTGCCAGTCAGACGGGCATGTGTTACGCGGTCAGACCGGCCAGCCCGCGGTCTGACCGGCCGACTCTGTGTCGGTTTTGGTTCGAGTTGTTTCGTTGGATATCCGTGATTAATATGTGTTTATGGCTTCGAGATGGATACTATGCGTATGTAATACTGTTGTTTGCTAACAATGAGTCAAGTTGGAGATAGCTTGGTCTCGAAATATGGTTTCTTTGTTTGATTCATGTGTAGGTGACTTAATGCCTCGAGAGAGTATTGCCGGCGATGGATCGGGAGTTGACTTGGAGATAAGGCGACGTCCGGACGGTCAGATATCATGCATGATACTTAGGCTAAAGATCAATGCACGTGGTTGGTGAAGATTCCATATGGCATACGATGGAGATATTGTGTGCGTATGGGATGCGGAGTCGAATTTTGAAGGAGTCCAAATTTGGTATGATTGGAGTTTGTAAAGTTTGTTTCTTGTACCGGAAGGTTTCCTAGGTGGATTAGGACTTCTTGTATGAGTTTAGTTCGTGGCTTTAGGCTGCCTACCTTATGTATAAGTAGAGAGGGAGGGTATGGCCTCCCAGTATCTCTTATGAGAGCGTTGAATTAATAGTTGAGTTACGGTTTCGAGTTTAGTCGAAATTTTCATGAGGAGTGTTGTTGTTGCACTTTGTAAACACAGAGGGAAGTAATAAAGTTGTCATCTACATCTAGAGTTCTTCGAGTTCTGTTTGCTCGGGTTCGGCGGTCTAATCGGTGAGACACCGGCGGTCAGACCGACGGGTCATTGGCGGTCAGACTGGCGGCGACTTTAGACGGATGTAGCTTCTTTGGGGCGGTTAGACCGAACGATCTACTCCGGTCAGACCGACGACTTCCAGGTGGTCAGACCGGCTACTCTACTCCGGTTAGACCACGATCCGTCGAATTAAAGGGTAACTTTTATTTCCGCTAAAAGTTTTGGTTTTTTGGGTACACCAATCATTCACCCCCCTCTGGTTGGCTTAGTTCTTTCTAGTCGATCCTACAAGTGGTATCAAAGCATTGTTTTCTTCTTCTTTGGATTTTAACCGATCTAGAGTTTTTAGCCATGGCTAACAAGTTGACAACTAAGCCCCATATTTTCGATGGTTCGGATTTTGCTTATTGGTGTGATAAGATGCAATCTTACATTATGGCTGAGGATTATGATGTTTGGCAAAAAGTTGCACTGCCATATGTTATTCCTGAACAAATTGACACTATTGCTTTGAAAACTGAGTTTAATAACAATTGCAAAGCTCGCAATATTCTTTTGAGTGGAATTTCTCGTTCGGATTTTGATCGTGTTTCGCATCTTAAAACTGCCAATAAGATTTGGAATGCTTTGAATAACTTTCATCAAGTAACTACTAACATTAAAGAACTTCGTCGACATCTTTTCAAAAGGAGTACATAAATTTTGAGATGAAACCTGGAGAAGCTTTAGATGATTATCTTGGTAGATTTAATAAGATTTTGAGTGATCTTCGATTTATTGATTCTACTTATGATGTTAACTACACACAATCTAAGGTTTCTCATTACTTTTTGAATGGTCTTGACATGTCTATTTGGGAGATGAAAGTTACATCAATTCAGGAGTTTGTTGATATGTCTACTTTGACTTTGGATTCGCTTTACACAAAACTTAAAACACATGAGATGAATATTCTTTCTCGTAAAGTTGATCCTAAGTCTAGTGCTTTGGTTTCTTCCTCGACTTCTTTCGTTGTTGGTGCTTCATCGTCGAATTCTACTGTTCTTGCTTTAATTCATGCCATGTCCGATGAGCAACTCGAATAGTTCGAGGAGGAGGATTTGGCTTTGGCTGCTAATAAGATTTCTCGAGCTATCAACAATGTCAGGTACAGGAAAAGAGGTGGTTCAACTCATTGCTTTGAATGTGGTGCTCTTGATCACATTCGATCGCATTGTCCTAATCTTTGGAGAGGCAAGAAGGAAGACAATGGTGGAGAGAAGACCAAGGACAGCAAGCTCAAGAGCACGTTTAAGGGGAAGAAGACTAAGGAGAATCTCAAGAAGATGTTTGATCAAGTCTATGCCGCTTTTGAGCCACTAAGCGATGTAGATGGTGAGAATGAAAAGGAAGATAAGGGAAAGAACATCTCCGGTGTTTGCTTCATGGCACGTGGTGAATTGGATTCAGAGTGTAAGACAATGAGGTGAGTTCTTTTGAGAAAGCTATTCTTATTTTGAGTGCAAAAAATAAGAAGTGTGAGAAGATGTATAGAAAACAAGAATTTATTATTGAATCTCTTAATTCTGAAATTGTTAGATTAAAATCTCTTATTCCTAATGATGATGATTGCATGAAATTTCAAAAATTAGAGATGTCAATGTTGCACATGATTTGAAACATAGATCTTCTCTTTCTTTTGGTTTTGTCTTGCACACATGCACTCTGGATGAGTTGTTTTTAACTAAAAAGTTGTTGAAAAAAAATATCAAATTGCTTTTCATGCTAGTTTGATGTTTAACATGATTTGTGCCAAAAAGTTGAAAAAACAACATGGTGTTTTGGATTGCTCAACATGCACACTAAACAAGATGAAATTAAAAGATGCTTTAGGTCGTGTTGAGTACATGGACGATATTGTGAAAACCAATGAAGTGCTTTCTTGCCCCAAATGTCGTAAAAGCAAAGGTGTCATGGTAGATTGTGAAAATTGTGCTAATTTTGAGAAAGAGGTTTCTTATTTGAAAAGTTCTTTGCAAAGATTTTCTAATGGTAAGAAACAACTTAACATGATTTTGGATCAATCTAAAGTGACTAGTTACAATTAGGGGTGATGGTTTTGATGTTCATGACTATTTCACCAAAAATCAACCTAATGTTTTGAGTGTGACTGAACATGGTGAAATTTTGAGAAAATCAAGTGCTAACAAAACAGTTTTCAAGTCTGCTGGAATTATGCCCTCTCTTTCTGCAACACTAAAAGAAACAAAAACAAATCTTTCCAAACCATCTTCTTCTAAAGAAAAAATATACTTGTTATTTTTTGGCAAAGATGGACATCTTGTTGGTTTTTGTTTCAGATTAGCTCGTAAATAGAAAAATGAGAGAGAAATTGCTTTTGCAAAATCAAAGTGGCAAAAATCTGGTTTTCCCTCGAGGAAACCTGTCAGACCGTAGTGGGTCCCGCGGTCAGACCAGCGACCGGTCAGAAAGGCGGTATAGAAGCGGTCACATCGCCCCCGGTCAGACCGGCGGTACCTCTTCGGTCAGACCGGTAAAAATTCTCAAACTATTTTTGCACGTGGATATATGCCTATTGGATCTACTGGTTGTGTGTCTCGGTACTGGATTCCTAAATTTTTATTATCTAACCCAGTATTGAGGCTTCGACGTCTTCTTGTGTGTAGGCTTTGGTGGCGAGGAAGGAGAATGTGTGGATCATGGATTCCGGTTGTTCGCGGCACATGACCGGTGATAAAACTTGGTTCTCCTCCCTCAAACAGGCATCCAAGACTGAATCGATTATCTTTGGTGATGCTTCTATTAGTGCCGTTCTTTATAGGTTTGGTCAAGGTAAATGACAAGTTTGAATTGAAAAACTTCTTATGAGCTTCGATTTGGACGTCAACCCAAAGTTTTCACATTTGCGTGTTTTTGGTTGCAAATGCTTTGTCTTGAAATCTGGAAATTGGATAATTTTGAGGCACGCTCTACCGATGGAATGTTTCTTGTTTACCCCGCACATTCTCGTGGTTATCATATACTTGTTTTGGAAACTAACAAAATTGTTGAGACTTGCGAAGTTACTTTTGATGAGGCTAGTCCAGGTACTAGACCAGAAATTGTAGGTACATTGTCACAGATTCAGGGGGAGGATGGTCGTATTTTTGAAGACGAGAGCGACGACGACGAGATCGGCTCAGCCGGTCAGACTGGGCGTTAGGCCGGTCAGACCGGCTCAGGACGAGTGGTCAGACCGGCCAGGGTCATCGGGTTCCGGTTCTGTTGATGCTGATCGAGATGGTCCTCCAGAGGTTACCACTTCGACTAGTGAGGGTACAGAATGTGAAACAACTTCCAAAGTCGCTACTCCTTTGCATATGCAACGACGACATCCGCCGGAACAAATTATTGGTAATCTAGGTGAGTGGACTACAAGGTCTATGGTAATGACTCATAATGTTTGTGCAAATTCTGCATTTGTTGCTTCTTTTGAACCCAAAGATGCCACTCATGTATTAACTGATGAATCATAGATTAACGCCATGCATGAAGAACATGAAAATTTTGAGAGAAACAAAGTTTGGACTTTAGTTGAACCTCCTTCTGGACATAACAACATAACATTATTAGAACCAAGTTGGTTTTCAAAAATAAACAAAATGAGGATGGTTTGATTGTGAGAAATAAAGCTAGACTTGTTGCTCAAGGTTTTACTCAGATGGAGGGTTTGGATTTTGATGAAACTTTTACTCCTGTTGCTAGAATTGAGGCAATTAGACTTTTGTTAGCTTTTGCTGCTTCAAAAGGTTTTAAATTGTATCAAATGGATATGAAAAGTGCTTTTCTAATGGTTTTATATAGGAGGAAGTTTATGTCAAACAATCATCGGGTTTTGAAAATCCTGATTTTCCCAACCATGTTTTTAAATTGTCTAAAGCTTTGTATGGCTTGAAACAAGCACCTAGAGCATGGTATGATAGGCTTAAGAACTTTTTGCTTGCGAAAGGTTTTTCAATGGGAAAGGTTGACAAAACGCTTTTTGTTCTTAAGCATGGTGATAATCAACTTTTCGTTCAGATTTATGTGGATGATATCATATTTGGTTGTTCAACTAACGCTTTGGTTGTGGAGTTTGCTGAGACTATACGCAGGGAATTTGAGATGAGCATGATGGGTGAGTTATCATACTTTTTGGGATTGCAAATTAAGCAAACACCTCAAGGTACATTTGTGCATCAAACGAAGTACACGAATGATCTTTTGAAATGGTTCAAGATGGAGATTTGCTAGCCAATTTCAACACCAATTGGTTCTACAGCTGTGTTGGATCCTGATGAAGATGTGAAGTTGTTGATCAGAAGGAGTATAGAAGTATGATTGAATCTTTGTTGTATCTAACTGCTTCTAGGCCAGACATACAATTTGCTGGGTATTTGTGTTCATGTTTTCAAGCTTCTCCTCGTGCTTCACATCATCAAACGGTCAAGCGAATAATGAGGTATTTGAATCATACACTTGAGTTTGGAATTTGGTATTCTACTTCATCTTTTATATGCTTGAGTGATTATTCCGATGCTGATTTTGCTGGTTGTAGAGTTGATAGGAAAAGTACTAGTGGAACATGTCATTTTCTTGGTACATCATAGATTGCATGGTCTTCTAAAAAACAATCTAGTGCTGCTCAATGAACTGTAGAATCAGAATATGTTGCTGCTGCTAGTTGTTCTCAGATTTTTTTGGCTAATATCAACTTTGAAAGATTATGGTCTTATTTTTGAGAAAGTACCTCTCTTTTGTGATAATACTAGTGCTATAAACATTGCTAAGAATCCTGTACAGCACTCACGGACAAAGCACATTGATATTCGCATTTACTTTTTGAGGGATCATGTTGAGAAGGGAGGAGAGAATCCATTATATGCCACTGACTTTGTCACACGTCTACGATTTGCCGCTGATTTTATCACGTTCTACAATATGCCATCGACTTTTGCTTAACTTCTACGATTTACCATCGCCGTCCAGTTAGCCTCCGTTAGTACTGTACAAATTTGTCGAAATGACCAAAATACCCCTAGGACAAAAACTTCCAAAATTTGGATAAAATAATCGAAATATCATATGGAGGGTGAGCTCGGCGTCGCCATGTCGAGGCCATGCGTCGAACACAGCCGACGCCGATCACTCTCTGTCTCTCTCGCATTCTTGAGCGGTATGGGTGAGAGGGTAGGGTACGATAATAATGGCAAAACTGTCATTTTGTGTGGTTTCTCTCCTATCAATTGGGTGGCTTCTAGTGTCCTGTAGCAAATTATCGATTTTTTTTGAGAATTAATATTATTTTTATGGAAAATCGCAAAATTAGTGGCCATGTGTGGAAAATCGCAAAAATAGGTCCCTATCGAACGGGGGAGGAACGATAGGGGCCTTATCGAACTGCCAGCCTTCGATTGGTACCTGTCGAACTGCAACCATTCGACAGGCCGGCCTATCAAACCGGGGTTGTTCGACTGGGCCCACCACCCGGTGCCGCGCGGCCTGTCGAACATGGGGAGTTCGACTGGTCCCGCTGCCGCCCCTGTCGAACAATGGGCATTCGATAGGTCCCTTTATATCGGCAGCCCGAACCCAACTTTCTCTAAACCGATTGAGGAGGACCACATCGCCATCGTCGCCATTTCAGTTGCCACTGCCGTCGCTGTGCGCGCCGGAGGGAGTGAGGGGAGGGTGTGGGCGGCTAGTGATAAGTCCGGGGCGGCGCCGGCCTGGAGGGCAGTGAAGGCGACGGCTTGAAGTGCCGACATTGAGGTATAAATTTGTAATCCCTAAGTATGAGGCTTACGATTTTTTAATCTTATAGAAGAAGACTTGTGATTTGTTAATTGTTTATCATTCTCCAATGTGACTACATATCATATGATATGTTAACATTTGTCAGTGTTAAATGTGAGTAGAGATATCAAATTAGTCGTATGCTAAAATTAGTTAAGTTAGTACATGGTAGTACATATATTTAATGTTTGATGTGTTTAAATAGGTAGAGGTTAATACAACTGGGTATGATGATTAAATTAGTTATTCTTTAATATTAGTTGTAACTTATTAGAAGGTAGTGTACTGTTAGTTATAATATCGTAATTATCGACGGCTTAAATTATTAAACGTAAGGGTAAGATATGTGTTGGTCAGTACCGTATAATAAGACAATTTATAATGTTTTATCAGGATGTCAGGTGATATGCCCATTTGTCTGTATTATGGAGATGCTCCTATACAAATATGTGATAGCGAAGTGGATTTGACTGTATATGCCTTCCATGATACTAGTCTGAATGCACCGGAGCATATGGGTTTGAACAACGTGTTAGGGTGGTTGTATAATATGTTTGGGGTAGAACCAGTGCTCGATAAATTTGTCATAAATGCCGTGTGGCCAGTAAGGGGTCAACATGGATGGCAGTGGAGAGTAGTGGAGGTTGTGTCAACTGGGAGTTGGAGGAAGTTTGTTAGTAAAGTAAGGGAGAAAGGGTATAGCCTGGCAATAGTGGTGCAGAAGACAACATGTGTTGATCGATCGGGGGGAGTCAAGTCATGCCGTGGTGGAAGAAACTCCGTTAGAAGGTGCACAAGTCGAAAATGTTTGGCGGATTGAGTAAGGTCGAGGGGAAGAAGTAGTAGAGGGTAATACACAAGCATAGGTCATTGTTCGTGATAATAATCGTGAGGCCGACGACTCGGACGATGAAGAACCAGATTCACCTATGCTTGTTGACGCAACAGAGGAGAATGAGGCGGTAGTGGATCAGATGGAAGTGGAAAATAAGGAATACATTGCGCTTGTAGTGGAAGGAGAAGATACAACACTTTGGGACGACGAAACCAACATACCTGATGATTGGACGACCATATCGATGAGTCGTATGAAGGTTAACGATGGTTTAAATGCCCACTGGCGTTATGATAGTAAGCAGGTGCAAGTTGGGCAGATGTTTCATGACAAATGTCACTTACAAGTTGCGGTGAAGAGGTGGGCATTTGACCAGAAGCGTGAGTTCAGGGTGAAGGTTTCAAATAGGACGACGTACGACGTGAAGTGCACACAGGCTGGATGTCCTTGGAGAGTGCATGGTTACAAGCCACAACATGACACTTTATGGGTAGATTCGAGGGTTGAGCAACATACGTGTTTGTTGGAGAATACTCGTCTGGTACATAGGAACAAGACAGCGGCCTTTGTGGCACAAATGGTATATTCAAAGGTGGTTAGAAAAACATCTTTGTCCCTTTTCACAATAATGCATGACGTAGAGAAAGAGTACGGATATGAGATATCGTACGACAAGGCTTGGAGGGCAAAACAGAAAGCACTGGAGATGAGGTTTGGAACTTATGAGGATTGTTATCACAATCTTCCCCCACTATTGGAGGTGATACAGGCAAGAAACCCAGGCACACACATGGCTATTCTCGACGAGGTGAATGAAAATGGAGAGAATGTTCTTCGTCGGGCTTTCTGGTCATTTGGGTGCATGATAGAGGCCTTTAGAAATTGCATTCCTTTGCTCTGTGTTGATGGCACTTTCATGACAGGCAAGTATAGAGGAACAATTCTAACCGCGATCGGAGTCGACGTAGATAGCCATGTCGTTCCTATTGCTTTTGCATTTGTTGAAAGCGAGAACACATCAAGCTGGCTTTGGTTTTTGCGGCACATTAAAATGTGTGTTGTTCAAAACAGACCAAATGTTTGTGTTCTGCATGACCGACACGCTGGTTTGTTATCAGCTAGAAGCTTCAAGAAGATGTGACTGAGTCCGTGCCATGGCCAGATTTGCATAGCAGATGGTGCATGCGACATCTTGGGGCTAATTTTTACAGTCAATTTAGGAGTAAGAGATTGATGGACCTATTCAATAAGTTATGCAAGCAGAATCAACAAAGAAAGTTTGATGCTGTATGGGAACAACTTGATCGTTTGACCACTACACACATGGAAGAGGTTAGGAAAAAGCCCGTAGTTGCCAGACAGGAGGAGCCGGAGGGACTTGAACCCATTCCTAATGAAGCACCAAGTATTACTCGGCGCAAGAAGCGCGGAAGGGCCACAAAGTGCTTCACGGAGTGGGTTGAATTTGAGCCAAGGGAGAAATGGTCGTTGTTGTACGATACAGATGGATCGAGGTATGCTGTGATGACAACTAATCTTGATGAAGTGTATAACTAGGTTATGAAAAATACACGACCGCTACCACTTGTTGCTATCCTTAAGGGCATCACTAGGGGTACACAGAAGTATCTCTGTAAAAGGTATTCTATGGCCAGTCTTAACCTCAGCAAACCAAGTGTTAAGTATAGCCCAGCAATTACATAGTACATGGATGAGAAAAGCAAGAAGGGAGGAATGCACAGAGTGTGGCCTGCTGGGAATAGAGAGTTGCTATCTGAGATACGACTTCGTGACAAGAGTGGTGTCGGCATTGGGACTACTGACATCACATTGGAATGCACGTTGTGGCCAGAGTATCATGCTTGCAAATGCAATTGCAACAAGCCTTATCTGTTACACCGGCCATGTTCTCATGTTCTTGCTGCTTCCGCAAAAGGAGGTGTTGATGCAAACCATTTTGTTTCTCCGTACTTTAGGAAGGAAGCGTGGGAGGCAACTTGGCGTGGTGAATTGCGTGGTTGGCGTGCCGTGTGCGATTTCACTCGTCCTCCTCCAGGGCAAGCCAATTGGGTTCCGGACTCAAATTTATTAGTTGATACTAAGGGTCGTCGCCAGTCGCGTAGGATCAAGAACCTTATGGATGAAGCTGAAGCGAAAGATCGTTCTCGTCGTAAGAAAGCTTGCATTCTTTGCGGGGATAACCATGCCCGTAAAGATTGCAGCATGTACAATGTAGGGAAAGACGCCGCAGGTGCTGATGTTCGTCGTGTTCCAAAGGGAAAGTCGAAGAAGAAAAATAATCCTTAGATCGCTATTAGCCTTGGTGGGCTTGTACTTTTAAGTTGGTATCTTTGAATTTATGTTTAGCACGTCTGTATTTTTAATTTGAACTGCAATTTTAAATTCCGAATCAATGTGTTGTGGGCTTGTATTTTGTAATATCCGAATCTATTTGTAATGGGCTTGTAATTTAATTTTCGAACTATGCACTGCACTTTTAATATCCAAATCTACGTGTAGTTGGCTTGTAGTTTTAATTTGCAATGTATTGCACTTTTATTATCTGAAAGTATGACTGGTAGTATTGTAATTTTAAATTGAATAAATGTGCTGCAATTTTATTATCTGAATTATGTGTCATGCATTTACTTTACTGTTACCATATGAACATTGTACTAATATGGTTTTAATATGGTTTTCAATATGCAGGTATGGCTGAACAATATGACGTGCAGCTCATCGACAAGGAGATTGATAGAAACCATCGGTCGCGACGACTTAGTAGAGGAACTTTCTGCAATGTGCTGAAAATGCGAGGACCGGATCAATATTGGCGTATTGATCCTCGTTGGGTTCCAAGGTGCATAATAATATATTGTTTTAACCTTATAAGATTTTGACATTTCCCTGTGGCTCTCCGGACCTTCCATTATATTTGAGAGATGAAGTAAATAATTCAAGTCATCAAACAAGCATAATGAAACATCCGACGCCTCGAGAGAGAAATATTGGAGACATTGCTGAGCCCTTAGCCTGCCAGTCAACTTCAGCCTGATATGTGCCCGTCAAACCACTCGAAGGCGGAGACCAGATGTGTTACACATTCAGGAGACTTGACAAAAATGGCTAAAGATCTACAACCTCTCAAATATTCCTAACTCATACTCATGTAAATCTAGTTCCCAGGATATACACTAGATTCACACTTTCATCTTGAGCATGATTATACATAGTAAACACAAATAAGATGAAAGAAACTTAAGACTTACAACAACTTAATAATTACATAGGCCGACCGGCCAAATAGATTTATTAGAGAACAGCGGAAGCTTGACTACCCAATCACAAGCACACCGACTAGTGGTTTACCCCATTAAGTTCTCATCCTAGAAGAAGCAATCGGAACCCGTATCACTCAAAGACTAAGTCTAAACCTGCAAACAAAAGGTTATATCAACAGCAAGAGTCAGTACATTAAACAAGTTAATGTACTGGCAAGCACAAGTCAATCCTACCATACTACATGTAAGGCATATATTCAAAGGAAGGCAATATGTAGTTCAATTTCAGCATAAAGCAAGTTTTGTTTCGCAATTCTTTTGTAAAGGAGTTGATGCTTCAATTAACAAAGACAAGTTTTAAGTTTCATTATTAACTTCTTCATAATTCCATCATAATCAATCTCTTATTGCCATACTTAAGAATAAGTCATAATGTATCACCACACACACAACTCAACACATTTATCAATTTCAAACCAATGTCACATAATCACATTTTTAAAACATAGTCTATACTCATGACACATCACCAAAGCGCTCATGACCGTGAGCACGGCTAATCGATTAGTTTAAAGAACTCTGCAGAGTTTGTACAGCTTTACCCACATGATACGAACTCTCTAGTTTGTTTTGAGTTTGCAAGACTCCACCACACTCTTCATGTTGAATGTGATCTAGAGGTCATAACGAAGCCTTTACACTACTTAGAGCCTATCCTTGCACCAACACGATACGTGTTCCTCCATCCTAGGCATACTTGGAATATACCTAGAACTGTTAAGTGGCGGGCCCACGCCTTAAACTTAACGCCGTGGTGGCGGACACGACGGGAACCCACCATGTGGCACAATACCATTGTATTGGACACGCTTAGTCACCTAAATTACCACGTCGGGGTAAATAGGAAGCTCCTCTGAATTATACGAACTCACACACCGGCCTACCAGAATGCAAGGCTAGTCCTAAATAGATTAATCAGCTTAGGCCATCCCATACTAGCACATGTGGATGTACGAATAACTTTAAATGGGTGACACAAGTTCGGTCCTTATGGACTTGGGCAAACACTCCCCCTATCGGTATGCAACTAACACCATATGCACACCACTTGCCGCCCAGGTATAAAATCACATTTTACATATTTTAGTTCACAAATACTCATCATATTCATTTTATTCCAGCAAAGGTTCAAGTATCAAAACCACATTTTAATTATAGATGGAATGAGCATTTGCATATTTCTAAGCATGGCTAAGCAAGTAATTGCACATAGAGCATATATAAACCCATTTGAGCACAAAGAGTGTTCTTTAACCATTTCTAGGAGTTCAAACAGCAAGAGGATCAATTATTCAAGGTGGGGTATGCAGCAAATAGGTCATAACTACCTTAACCCAATTTCAAATACCGATATAATCTAAGTTCACATGCAACTTTGCAAACAAATATTTTCATTCCTCAAATCATGGGATTCAATGTGTTCAAAGGATGGGAGGAGAAAACTTGCCTTGATCAGAGAAATGTTAGCACCTAATCCACTCCTTCACCGATTATGCAATTATCTAGATAAAGGACACGATATGCAATTAAACACCGAAAGAGCTGAAAATCAAAAATGCTCTAAAATGCATGATTTATGCACAGTGGGTTGGTACTGATCTAAAATGAATTTAGGTGAAATAATTCCTATTTTATTTTATTCCATTTGGGAGTTATGAATTTTAGAAGTTTTATCGGTTTATAGTAGTATATACTTAGGTAGTGTTATAAAATACTTTTGTAAAGTGATTTTTATTATATTAGACTTCACAGGGGTGTGGAGATGTGTTTTCTAAGACTAACACATTTGGTTTCACAATTTTTTTGGAGTTATAATGATTTTCTTATAGATTTTACAAGTTACAACGTGTTTTAGACATATAGTGTTTTATATGTTCATGACTTTTGAGTTATAGGTTCAGAACATGCTACTTCCTATTTATGTTGAATAAAAGGAATAATTTGGTTAACTAAAACATTTTTATTTCACATGTTTATGGTCTTTACTACTATGGTTCATATTTTATAAACTAGAGATGCTCTAATCTAAACTAGCAATATATTATATTAACCTAGAAATTGTCATATGAGCTAAGTTCTTCTAAGTTTTAGTGGATGAGGATGGAACTAAGGCTTCACTGGTCAATCAAGTTTTTATTTAGGTTTAATTAGACCTAAAGTGTATATATATACTTATACATGTTTATGTATTACTTAAACAACACTATGTGTTTAAATTCTTATTTCACTAAGTTAAGGTTTTGATCTATGTTCTCTACAAAAGGTGCCAAATTTTATTTTACTATGTTGAAGATAACTATTTGCTGGTTATATGGAAACTTTGTTCATTCCATTTGGACTAAAAATGAATTTTCTACAAGTTTTACAACTTAAAGGTTGCTCTATGTTAGTAAATCCTTATATGAATATTTAGAGACTTTTACTACACAGTAAGTATATAATCTTATTTCATAACATGGAAATACGTGTTTTGGTGATCCTACAGAACTTAAGTTTATTCAAATTGAAGCTAAATTGGGTTCTACATGAATTTCTAAAATTTAGCTTATCTAAAACTAATCATTTTAGATATAATAGTTTTAGAGGCATTTGATGCAAAGTAAATAATTACTTTTATTTCACCTAATCAGAGAGTGCATGATGATGAATCTGCAGTTTTTGAGTTTGTTTCAAAATGAGTTGAGATGAATTTTCTATGTATATTATAAGTTTGTACATGTTTTATGTATGACCTATCTTAGATAAATTTTAGAGACATTATTTGTACAGTGAGTGTCAAGTTTTATATTCCTGGAATAAAGTTCATAACTTCAAGAATCTACAGCAACTGGAATCACTTCAAAATGAGCTATATTTGATTTTATATAGATTTTACAACTTTGTGCATTTTTCTGCTAAACATATATTTGTTTGGGCATTTTCTTAATTATTCTTCAGATTTTAAAGGATGGGGTCCACATGGCTGTGAGGGACCAATATGCACAAAGGCCCTTGAGGTTTCTAGGAATCAACCCGCAGTCCTAGGCCCATATGTCAGTGTGTTTCTATAATTGTAAATGGATCCCTGCGCTTAATCTAATTCACGGAAGTCATCCCTCTGCTCTAGACAGAGCAGAGCTAGCCATGGCTGAGGTCGATCTCGAGCTCGCCGGCGGCAAACGGTGGCTCGCTTGAGGTTGAGGTCAGAAGATAAAATGAAGAGCAAGCTCTCGCGATTCCATTCCTCTAGTTTTCTTGGTTAGGGGACATTGGAGTAGCGCCAGCGGCGGGTCTGAGCGACAGCTGTGCTTAGGCTGCTACTGCATGCTGCTTTGGGGCCTCGTTTTCGCTAGATACATGCATGCATGTGCTTCCTAAGGAGTCCAGGATGCTCACCGAGATGCTAGACAAGACTGGCAAAGCTTGGTGGGTGACGGCGACTCGTGCAACTGCTCGGCGGCGGCAATCTCCTCTGGGTCGACGATGATAGCTTGAACAGCTCCAAGAACTGGCATGCATGCAGTCATCAAGTGTTAGTGAGGTCCCTATGGTGGCGTATGTGCGAGGAATCGAGCAATGGCTCACCGGAGAGGATGGATTCGGCAGTAGCGACGGTGGCAGGTTCAGATCGGCACCGAGGAAAAAGGGGCGTGTTCTCCGTGCTCCTAGTGTCTCCGATAGTGATTCTTGAGGCGTCTTGAAGAGGAAGTCGAGGCAAACTTCACGGTGCAGCGGCTTGGCTTGAGATAGATGGATTCGGCCAGGCGACAATGATGACGAAACAGCGGCGCTCCGGTGCGTGCTTCAGGGCATCATCGGTGAGGCTTTCGTTCCCGGCGATTGGCTGCATGGTTTGGAATGAGATTAGAGGGAATAGAACCGGCATCAAGAGGAGATGATGGAACACTAAACGAGAAGAGATGACCGTGGCTCAGAGAGGCTGTCGACGGTCGTCTCTCCTGCGGCCTGTGATGGAGATGAGAGCAGCGGAGAGGTAGAGGGCCTTCTCTCTCGGATTCTTCGGCTCTGGGATGGTGAGTGTGGCTGGGCGACGCGTCTGAGAGGAGTTGAGGGTGAAGCTCGGCGTTGGCACGTCAGCTCCACGCGTCGAGCACTCCCTCCGCCAACAATCTCTCTCTCTCTCGGCTGTTTAATCGGCTGGAGCGGTGGAGAAAAAGTTTGACAGCGCTGGAGCAAGCTATAGTAGCTGTCAGGTGGGGCCAGGGCGAAGTAAACTAGGTGGAAGAGAGAGGTCTGGGTAGAAACATGGGTGAGATTGGTTTTTGATGAATTTCCGGAATTATTTCTTCCCCTAAGTTTGCAACTCAATATCTTAATATGTGGACCAGAAGAATTAGTGTAGATTTTATTAGTGGTAGATGATTATATCTGGATTCCATTTTCTTTGGTTGCACTTAAAAATAATGGGTAGACTGCTCACAGAAATTAAACAAAGATGGGCTATTAGAAAGCTAGATTGAATTTTCAGGAGGATTAAACAGAGGAGGAAAATTCTAGAAAAATTATATTTAGGCATGATAAATAATCTAGTATTTGAATAAATTATTTTCCATGTTCACTTATGAGCAGTTAAATGTACTTTTGGATGAAGTATGGCTTTAGCCGATTAAAATTTAATTTGATTCCTTTTAGTTTTCTGCTTTGACGGATTAATTTGTGGTATTAAACTTAGTTATTAACTTGTACCAATATTATAGTGAATTGCTTGTGCTAAACATTGTCTATCTAATTTTTTTCCATGGTTTTTAACTTGCACATAATATTTTAGAGAATTAGGATTACTTTACTTTGTATATGAGTTCCCACTTTATAATTGCACCTAATATTGTTGCAGGGATTACATTAAACTTCTTTTGGGCTAAGAAGATGATATTTGAGTTTAATATTAAGTCCACATGTTATCACCCAAGATTAACTATAGGTTTGTTTAGTAATTTTAACCCTTTTAGTTTATGCTCATGAGACCTATTATGAAAAGCGAGACCATAATCCAAATGCACAAGGGACTCGAGCCTAGGCATGCATTATGCACATGTATGCTCAAATGCATGATGACATTTCTAGTCTAATGTTGGGAATGAAAAGGTTTTATTTTGTTCTCAAATTTTAATCATGCAATGGTTTAAGTTGGTCATCACCTAAATTAAAACGGAAATTTTTGGCTCTCAAAAATTGGAGAAGTTAACCTCTAACTATTTTGACAAGAAATTTTAAGTCCTAGAATTTCGGGTATGTTACAAATAACTTGCACTCTCTCTTGTTGTAGGTTGAGAGCAGCTGGGTTGTTGACCTTTGCACGATTGGTCGAGCCTTCACGTGCAAGGCCCAAACGAATCCACATTGACGCGGCGCTTCTGAGTGCTCTTGTGGATAGATGGAGGCATGAGACCCTCACTTTCCACCTCACAGTTAGAGAGATGGTGCCCACTTTGCAGGATGTGTCTTATCTGTTGGGTCTGCCGATAGTTGGGCCAGCAGTTGGCCCAACAATAGTACAAGCTTGATGGGCGGACGACCTTCTGGCCAGTTTTGGTGGTGTGCTGCCTGTTGCACTAGAGGATCTCGCAGATGGGCACGGGCCGACGAAAAGTTGGTAGAATCAGTTTCGACAGGACGACTTCATTGATGACCAGGAGGACTGGATCGTGCGACGGCACTTAGTCGCTTACCTATTGTGGTTGTTTGGATGGGTGATGTTCACGGGAACTCACGCTGACTCGGTGGACAAGCACTTCATCCACTACGCGGAGCAGATTGCAGAGTTACCTATCGTAGAGATTCCACAGTACAGTTGGGGGTCGGCGGTACTTGCGGTGTCATATGCTGGACTGTGTGATGCTTGCGTGAGGAACAGCAAGCAAAGTTCACTCCCTGGATGCCCGTTGCTACTCATGTTGTGGGCGCACGAGCACTTCGACATTGGGAGGCCTCAGCTGGACTCGTACGCAAACTACGGATTGCGAGAGATGTACAAGTCCGGAGTTGGTGACCTCGACGATCGTCCCACTATGGGATCCTTGCGGACACACCGTGAGATAATTTTTGTTTAATTCGTTTGTCTTCTCATTATGAACGGTTCACTACTAGTTGAATAATTTCCTGATATAACTAATCATAAGTACTATCTTCTTGTTGCAGCTGAAGTGGGTTAGCGGGACGACGCGTCATGTGTACACACAGTTCATAGCTGACTTTGATCAGCTTATGCCTGACCGTGTGCAGTGGACTTCGTACACACAGCACGATGTCAATGATCATGCACCGCACGGTCTCGCGGACCTTTGCACGCGGGATCAAGAACTCTGGAGGACGACTTGTCACCTCATGCTGGGCGTGCACATCGAGCCACACAATGTCCACAGGGTTCTTAAACAGTTGGGCATGTATCAAGAGTTCCCTCCTAGAGTTGGTCGTGCTTTGGCTGATAGTCTTCATAGGTTGGTACACATTACATTTGCTTAATCCAATTTTAACAAAAAATATGTGTACGTACAATTTTTGCTAATGTGTCCATTTCTTGCTGTGCAGGTATTCCCGAAAGGGGCTCGGGCTTTCCTACGAGCTTGTTATTGTGACCACGGTTCAGCCAACTGTACAAGAGTGGGAGCACGCAGCTGATAACTTGGCACTTTAGACACCTCCAGATGATGGGAGTTACTATGGGGCTTACCTTCGTTGGTACCGCAGTATCACACGATGGAGGTGTTTTCCGCCACAAGGAGATAGCACCGTCCCTCACCAGGCGGCGATTACTGACACGTTTGCCCCTCAGCCTCGATCAGCTTACAACTCAATGATATGTGTTTATTTGTGGAATATGCGGAATGTGAGCAACTAGTTCAGTATTTCTAATAAATGTGCAACTAGTTCAATATTTTTAATAAATGTGCAACTAGTTAAGTATTTCTTATAAATGTGCAACTTGGTCAATATTCGTAATAAATGTGCAACTTGTTCAATACTTTGAATAAATGTGCAACTATATCATAATTTTAAATGTCTTGCTTATTTGTGGAACATGCGGAATGTGAGCAACTAGTTCATTATTTCTAATAAATGTGCAACTAGTTCAGTATTTCTAATAAATGTGCAACTAGTTAAGTATTTTTAATAAATGTGCAACTAGTTAAGTATTTCTTATAAATGTGCAACTTGGTCAATATTCATAATAAATGTGCAATAATAAATGTGCAACTAGTTCAATACTTTGAATAAATGTGCAACTATATCATAATTTTAATTGTCTTGCTTATTTGTGGAACAGGCAGAATTTGTTGAGCACGTTCAGGTCGAGTCGGACACCCTGCTGCAAAGACTAGAGACGAGACCTCCGGTCGTCAGTCCTGACGACGTGGCGAGCGTCCTTCGCAACTTCCGTGCCCGTGCTGCTGCACTACTTCATCGTGTCTCCTGTCGGAGCGCGGCAGATGTAGTGCAGCCGTCTGCCCGTAGGGCATCACCACCACTACCCCGACGTTCCAGCGTGGATCACAGTGCTCCCTCCTCGTCACGCCGCGGGTACGAAGCGGCCCGGAGATCTCACAGTCGTCCTTCCTTTCAACACACCCCAGCACCGGAGTACACCAGGGGGTCAGCTGGATCAGGGGTACCCCCGACGAGCACGGCACAGCCACGTCCCTAGGCATTCCAAACTCTGCCTTATGTTCACCCCACCCAGGGAGCATTTGCGTCGGGACACTTCCCTTACATGCCAACAGGGGACAACGTGTTGAACACACCAGCATGGGGACTTCACGTCACTCCGCGTGCGCCAGATCAAGGCCACACATAGCACACATGTAAGTCATTTTAAATAATAACACGCTTTAGTTTCAAATTATATGTATCATTACTAACTATGTGATTTTTTGTTTTCTCCCTCTTATGCAAATAGACGATGAATACGGTTCAGCGTCGACGCATCATGGAATGCCTGCTTACTCCCCTCGCACAGCATTCGTTGAGGACTTCTTTTCCACTGAGCCTCCTCAAGGGGAACCAGGGATGGATTACTGGCACGCAACACCTCAGGTGACACAGTCGACGCAGGAGACGGGGCCGTTCAGGCTCCCGATGTGACACCACAGTAGGCAGCAAGAGAGAGGCACCCCCCTGATAATTTGACTTATCCTACTGAGCAGATTAGACGTAGGAAGAAGGGGGGACCTAGCAAGCGTGCGAAGGGCACTGATCGTCCTTGAGTTATCTATTTCTGTTAAAAAAATGAGACATTTATGTTGTGTCCGTACTATTTGTGAACAATTTATTATTAACTTAGTAACTATCAGTACTATTTCATAATCTTGTTCGGATGATTGTTTTTTCATACCCTTTCCAACGACGGAGTACAAAAGATTCGCGAACTTTGCAGCGCACTATACGACACACGCGTAAATGCATGCACGTGGTGTGCGATCTACTTTCGGCGCAAATGTCACTCCGTGGTCCACCCCATTTTCAACTTTGTCGACTACAGAGTTATGAAAACGACCATGCGAGATCTCGCTCGTGATCACCTTTCAGTACATACCCCTTACTCGTGCCCATGAGGTCTATCCACACATCAAGCCTATCTTCACCACTATGCTTCCTGCAGTCGTTACGGCACTATAAATACATACCTTCACCAAACAATAGCTCACCAATACCTTTCCTCTTTACATTTCCCATTGTCTTCAGCATAGAGTTCAACACAATGGAAGCTCCATTCTGCGAGCATTTAGATTGGCGGAGAGATCCACTCGCAGGTCTATTTCCACCATGGTGCGACCGCCCAATCTGCGCATGCGGTGATCGATGTATACTCATGACATCACTTACTACTGAAATCTACGGTAGGAGATTTTTCCAATGCCCAAACATTTACCAGGTATCTGTTCAATGTATTGCAATCTCTACATTTGCACATGTCTAACATGTACATCGCTAACCACGTGTCTACAATATCTCAAAATTTTCAGACTTACCGTAGTTTGTGCGACTTCGTTGAGTGGGTTGATACGATGAATCCACAACGTGATAGGGCATGCCCATATCCATGCAGCGAACCATTATCGGACAACCTAAGGAGGAAGGATGAGTACGAACAACGAAAAACTGCCAAATCCTTACAATGGCAAGTAAATCCACTGGGACTTCCCACTTGGCGAGATCGTCCAGAGTGTAGGTGTGGAGACCGTTGCCAGGTGATAAGGTCCGTTCGACAACAAACTTTAGGACAGAGATGCTTCGTGTGTCCTAACATTGTCGATGATGATTTCGTCATAAGTTCCACTAATTTTTCACTCATTCCCATTACTTCTGCCATGTACCTACTGTTTACACCCAAATTTAGCACCTATGGATGAAATAGAGGAAAATTGCCAAAGTTTGGAAAGTGTTGGGTTTCCTTCACAGGGCCGGTCAGACCGCAGGTATATGGGCGGTCTGACCGGCTAGTAGGGCCGGTCTGACCGCAGGTATGTGGGCGGTCAGACCGTCAGGGTCCGAGTCCGAGTCTGTTTTCATCGGGTCTCGGGTTTCCTTGCTCGGGAAGGCATGTTTCGTGTTTCCATTGGTTTCTATCCCGAGTTGGACGTGGAGGAGGGCCTGTAGAAGGCAAGACCAACCCCTATATAAGGGACAAGGCCGGTTCATTGTAAAACCCCCGAATACAATCTACTTGAATCGTTCTTTTACCATATTTTCTATTTTACCCTAGTTTAGTCCATTTTTGTCGGTTTGCATCGTAAACCGTCCGCCGCCACTGCGAGAGTGCGACACCTCTTTGTAGGGTTGTCCTGAAAACCTTCCGTTTTGCCCACGAGACGGGTAGTTATCCTCATATCATTCTAAATCGGCCCTCATATCAATCTAAATCGGCCTAGAGGCTGATTTTGATCTCTAAATCGGCTCCGCTAGCCAATTTAGCTTTTCTTTTTGCAAAACCCATCTTGATTTGGCCCTTTTGCTAGATCAAGGTGGTTGGCGACTCCATATCACCGCAAGGTGTTTAGGTGTTGCGATCGTGCTTGTCGACTTGTCAAAAAAGTTGCCAACACGATTTTTGGCGACTCCGCTGGGGAACGATCTAATCGGCTATATCACGGCCGAATTTCGTTTAATCAAGTAGCTACCGTTTCGTCAAATCCAAGTTTCGGCTAAACGGCCGAAATTAATCTAGTATCGCCGGATTAATCTAATCGGCGGCGAGGTTATTTGGTCGTCACCGAATCCATCTGAACACTTGCCGTGTGTACTGAAGATCATCATCAGGGAGTTGCGGCCGACTCGGCAGCCTCCTTTCCTTTTGTTTCACACGGCAACAGAGGAAAAGATCAGGCTACTAGAGCCGATCTGCCGAGAGACAAGCAGCAGGAGCATTGTTTCCTTTTATTACTGTATACGTGCATAGATAAAAAAAAAGATCAGGCTATACCAGAGCCGATCTACAGAGAGACAAATCAAAGTTTATTTGTTGATTTTGGTGAAATTGATTAGTGCACGTATTACTCATATCGAGAGAAAAATTAAAGACCGTATATTAATTTATTCGGTCAACAATTTTGGCTATGAGCTATATGGCCGGATTTAATCAAGGATTTTCTTCATCAACTATGACGAGCGGGAACGGGTTCAATAATATTGCTACACAATACATTAGGACCGATCAAGGCATCGCGAGAGGAAACGTCCCGCTACCTCAAGTTGTAATTTTACCAAAGGTAACCCTCGATTTGCCCAATCCGTCCTTTGCTATTCAAAATGTTAATAAACATTGTGTAGATGCATATGCTACTTCTAGTTTTGCTCCTATACAATATGCTTATAATGCTATGGGGGGGTCAATGGGTGATTATACAGCCGATTACACAGGAATCGGCTATATGCAAAACCGAGCTGACAGTATGACCGGTCGTGACACCGGTCTAACAGCATCCTTTGCCGGTCAAACCGCGCCCACCATGGCCGGTCAGACCGTGTACTACGCCGATCAGACCATGCCTACCATAGCCGGTCCGATCGTGCCCTATTCTGGCCAGATCGCGCCTCCTGTGGCCGGTCTGACCGCACCACTGACCACCGGTCAGACCGGGCCATAGGCCAATCAGACCGGTTCCCTGGGAGTTTCTCCAGGTTTTCATACCACGGCTAGCAGTACTGATTTTAATTATTATCCATCACCTGTTAATATTGTTAGTAATGCTAGTCCACATATCCCTAATGCCTACAATGATATTAATAGGGGTTATCCTCCCGATACTAGACAAGGCCAATATAATCATATTGCTCCACAAACATAACCTATTAGGCCACCAAATCCACCACCAAATCAACATGGGCCTAATAATATGGAGGAGTTGATTAGTGCCATTATCAGGGCTACATTTGGGGTTGAAGCGAAGAATCGTGCTAGGGAGAACCAAAAGCCGTATTCTGATTTTTATGACGTTGTCCCATATCCTCCTAATTATAAAATTCCTGAATTTACTAAATTTAGTGGTGAGGATAGTAGGACTACATACGAGCATGTATATCAATTCTTAGCTCAATGTGGTAGGGCTAGTAGTATGAATGCGTGTAAGTTGCGCTTGTTTTCTTTATCTTTGTCTGGTACTGCTTTGATATGGTTTACTTCTTTATCAGCAAATTCTATTGATACTTGGGCTCAATTAGAACAAAAATTTCATGATTATTTTCACACTAATGAAACTGAGCTTAAGTTATATGATTTAACATCGGTTAGGCATGAATACAACGAATCTGTTGCTGATTATATTGAAAGGTTTAGAGATGTTAAAAACCGATGTTTCAATTTGAAAATAACTGACAAAGATTTGGCCAACATTGCATATGATGGATTGCTTGATTCTATTAAAGAGAAATTGAATGGCCAGATATTTCTTGATGTTGATCATGTGTTGCATGAAGCTCTGGCTCAGGAAAGCCGAGTGGATGACAATAGTTTAAATGCTAGTGTAGATGAAAGTGCAATATCATGTATAGCCGAACCAAGCGATGGTTCAGATTGTGTTAATAATTTGTGCAATGATGCCATAACAATTATAGCCGAACCAAATGTTGGTTCGGATTATCTTGCTAGCTTGGATAATGATGCAACAACCATTATGGCCGAACCAAGCGACGATTCGGATTGTGTTATTAGTTTAGACAATGATGGAATATCCGAACCAAGTGACGGTTCGGATTGTGTTACTAGTTTAGATAATGATGGAATAGCCGAACCAAGTGGTGGTTTGAATTGTGTTGATAGCTTAGAGAATAGCATCATTGAAGATATAGCCGAATTAGATGACGGTTCGGATTGCATCACAAGTGAAAGTGAAATAGCATTATCACCTAAGACTGAATCACAAATCGATCATGTGAATGTTGGAAAAGATAATGACAATGTCTTGCGGGATAGTGGTGAAATAGAATCCAAAGTAGCTATGCATACATATCAAAGGCCGTATCCTGAACATGTAGATTCGGTCCCGTACCCGCAAGGATTCGAGGTGCCCAACTTCACAAAATTCACAGGTGAGGATGCTAGAACAACAATGGAGCATATCGGCCGCTTTATTGATCAATGTGGTAAGGCCGGTAGCGATGATTTGCTTAAGTTAAAGTTGTTTCCTCTTTCTTTGTCAAACTTTGCATCTACATGGTATAGTTTGCTTTCTCCTAGTTCAATTTCTACATGGTCACAAATGGAGCATGAGTTTCATGATTATTTTAAAGATGCAAGCTTGATGAAGCAAAGACCGATTGATAATTCATCGGTCATTTGTGATACTATTTCGGTTACACTTATGCCTAAGACCGGAATTGTTAGTAATCCTCTCCCTGTTAGTCCTATTGACGTTGAGAAAAAAAAGGGAAAAGTGTTATTATTGGGGATCCTCGGCCCAAAAATAGGATCAAAAATGCGAAGGCCGAAGATCATAAAGTTGCAAAGGATGAGTCATCTAGTATCCAAAGGACCAAAAAGCCGAAGCTCACTTTTGAGATGCTTATGGCTAAATACAAGAAAGGATTAGCCGGTCAACGATTTGATAATCAAACTAGTGATTCAAAAGGACCAAGATCATCTCGTAGGAAGAGATTTGGTCAAACATCAAAGCAATCGGAGCCATCAACTATACCAACTCCACACAAACCTCCGGTTGTGATGCCATGGTATCCATATCCAATGTCACTATATGGTTATCCTTTTATGTATTGCATGCCTTGGATGCATCAACCACCTATGCCGTATTACCAAGAGTGGAAGGAATCACCTAGGTCAGTGCCAAATCATTCATCTAACTCAAGACAAGACCGTTTCCTACAAAAGAATTGGTCCAGTAGATCAAAGGTGAAAAATGTGAAGAAGGTGTGGGTGAGGAAAGAAGCCAAAGCTCCGGCGGTCGTTGTTATCAATGAGAAGTCTCAAGATGTTCATGTACCTACTGGAGATGCGTTGGAAAGCATACAAGTGAAGAAGACTGAAGCCGACGCCGTTGCTGTCGACATCGGCGGTCTGACCGAGACAGCTGGCCGGTCTGATCGCCAGACTACGGCCGGTCTAACCGACTCTCCTGGCCGGTTTAACCGACGACTTACAGCCGGTCTGACCGGGCCCAGAGGCCGGTCTGACCAGGGAGCATTGGAGAAGAGTGAGAAAATTGAGAGCAGCACAGGGGCTTCCACTTTGACCAAAAATATGAAGAATCATTGCTTAGCTCCTGGAAAACAACCACAGCTGAAGTGGATACCTTCTGGCTTATCTCGCTCTCAAAAGAGGAGGCTACAACGTCTTCGGGCCATAGGTCAAAAAGAAAAGGAGGCCGAAGATGTGGAGAACAAGACATGCAATAATTTAGAGTCTCGAACAGCACCTAGGCAAGTGTGGAGAACCAAAGAGGTAAAAGTTAAGTGATCGGTGATTTCCCATAGTAGAGATAAATCCAATTTGATGAGAGAAGAATCATCGGTCATTAGAGATAAGTCTCCTTCACATGATGCTATGGATGTTGGTGCGGTGTTCGTCTTGCCTTCGAAATCGCGCAATCTAGAAAGCCGATTTTGCTCGGGGGGCAAGACATTAATATGCTCATGAAGAAATCAAGAGAGATGAACGGCGATGGATACAACATCACATCTTTTGAGCCGCCGTTTGTTGGATGCTAAGACAAGGTATGAGTTTATTGTGTTTACCGTTATATGCCTATGCCATGTTAGAACATTGCTTGCTATCTAGCACATGTGTGTTTTTGCTTATCAAATTGATATTATACATACATGTTGCAAATGCCAGTTCTAGGTAGTAGAATTGGTAGGTTGGCATATAATTTGTTTGAAGTATGATTTGGCTCATGATTCTTTGATATTTATTTAAAGCCAAATCATATGTGTTTTTATGGATCACCATATAAGATATAGATTTCATATTTATTGCGCCATGAAAGTTTGCTTACTAGTAATTCGGCTAATGTCAATGGTCAATGTGATGATTTGCTCTAGAGTGGTTTTCTTTAGGAACATTGGCATTGTTAATATTTTACATACATGTTCAAGTTGATTACTTACATTTGTAGTTTATTGGAATCTATGCATGTGACACATATGACTTTGGTGATTCATTATTGATCATACTTCAATTGGCTAAGTGTTTTGATGCCATGATGATTATTGTTTCAAAAGCCATTTGAATTAGTATTCATCTAGACATATTAGTTGGATATTATAATTTTTTAATATGTCTAGAGAGAAGGAATTTTGGTCCAATAATTTGATACACCAAGCATCTGGCTATTATCTGAAGAAAAATTATATATTAAAGGCCGATGTTTGATTTCAAAAGTTTGGACGAAATTAGCAAAGTCATAGACCAGGGGCTGTCTGACCGGCATTGCACGGCCGGTCTGACCGATGGTACCGGCGGTTTGACCGGCTTTGCATAGCCGGTCTGACCGATCCCAAACAGGAGGCTGGGGGGCATGTTACAATTGATTAAAAGGCCAAATTAATTGTGAATTCGGACATTTGTGCCCATGAGTTAGAAATGGCTTGGAGATTTCCTTCGATTAGATATTTGAAAGATCCTACACTTAAGGTTGATCGGAAGATTCGGCGGCAAGCGCTTAAATATTATATCGCCGAAAAATAGATGGAGTATTACTTAGATGATCAATCTAAAGTTGCTAGGAGAGTAGTACATGAAGGGATTCATGAAACCCATCAATCGGCCCGTAAGATAAATTGGTTGCTTAGGAGAGTGGGGTTTCATTGGCCGAAAATAATTGATGATTGTTTCAAATGTTATAGAGGGAGTGAAGCTTGTTAACGGATCGGCAATGTTCAATTAGCGCCTACCGCTGTGTTGAATCCTATCATTAGACTATGGCCGTTCCGAGGTTGGGCTTTGGATTTCATTGGTCAAATTTATCCTTCGTCATCAAAAGGGCATTGGTTCGTGCTAGTTGCAATGGATTACTTCACTAAGTGGGCCAAAGCCGTGCCGCTCGAGAATATTACTTGTACGGAGGTAATTGACTTTATTTTGAAGCATATTGTTCATAGGTTCGGTATTCCTCAAATGTTAAAGGAGCTTCTTTTATGTCCAAGGAAGTGAGAAGTATTGCCGAATCTTATGATATTAAGTTGTTGAGTTCTTCTCTTTACTACGCTCAGGCTAATGGATAAGCCGAGTCGAGTAATAAAACATTGTTGAAATTGCCGTTTTGCCAGTTGAGGTAAATCTTGGTTTTCTTCGGTATTTCAAGCAAGACGACTTGTCGGTTGAAGATTACAAGATCTTGATGGGAATCAATTTTGAAGACGTCATCGACAAGCGTTTGAAGACTTTGAAGGAGATGAAGACACTTCAAGACGGTGTTTTCAGAGAGCAATTAATGGGAAATACTTGAAGAAATACTTCCCGAGTATTTGGCAAGATGCTTAGGAAGTCCTATGGCCGGTAATTGGATTATCGCCCTAAGACAACATGTTCCATGCTTTTAGATTCACGGTGTTCATCAAAAAGGCAGGGGGGCATGCGTTTACACCCAAATTTGACACCTATGGACGAAATAGAGGAAAATTGCCAAAGTGTCGGGTTTCCTTCACAGGGCCGGTCAGACCGCAGGTATATGGGCGGTCAGACCGTCAAGGTCCGAGTCCGAGTCTGTTTTCGTCGGGTCTCAGGTTTCCTTGCTCGGGAAGGCATGTTTCGTGTTTCCATTGGTTTCTATCCCGAGTTGGACGTGGAGGAGGGCCTGTAGAAGGCAAGACCAACCCCTATATAAGGGACAAGGCCGGTTCATTGTAAAACCCCCGAATACAATCTACTTGAATCGTTCTTTTACCATGTTTTCTATTTTACCCTAGTTTAGTCCATCTTTGTCGGTTTGCGCCGTAAACCGTCCGCCGCCGCTGCGAGAGTGCAACACCTCTTTGTAGGTTTGTCCTGAACTGTTTTGCCTACAAGACGGGTAGTTATCCTCATATCAATCTAAATCGGCCTAGAGGCTGATTTTGATCTCTAAATCGGCTCCGCTAGCCAATTTAGCTTTTCTTTTTGCGAAACCCATCTTGATTTGGCCCTTTGGCTAGATCGAGGTGGTTGGCGACTCCATATCACTGCAAGGCGTTTAGGTGTTGCGATCGTGCTTGTCGACTTGTTAAAAAAGTTGCCAACACCTATATATGCCAATGGTCATTAATTTCTGCACACAGGAAGAAGACCGCAAATGTAGCTACGTAAAGTGGATCGATATGGTCTGAAGAACTTCCATAGCTTCAACGATAACTCAACCTGAGATGACCACACAATTCATTCAGGCGTGGATGGAGTACGAGCACTAGGCTCAGTCCGCTAGCTTACACTGGAGATCAAATCCATTAGGTATACCTGAATGGTCTGATCGTCCCAAATGCGGTTGTAGAGATCGCTGCCAGGTTGCAACGTCCTTCTCACAACATACATATGGGAGGCGGTACTTCGTATGTCCCAACATAGATGACAACTTCGTTGTATGTCACATGCTTAATTATTACTTTACATTTCGCTTCACGTTCCCATAACATTTATTTCCCGTCATCTAATTTGATTGATTCTTCGGGGGAATCGAAGGATGTGTGCTTTTACTTCATGGATCGACATGGTCAGCCCGACGTACGAAGGCGGAAGAGTAACTGAAGCTGAAACGCAAACAGAGTATAAGAGATTGAAGGATCACGAAGTTGCTTTACGCACACAACGACGTAGAAGGGGTCAGTAGAGAAGCTTAACGCCGAATCGCTCTAGTTTGGATTTCTGTTATGTTATGTTGTCGTATGCGTCAATGGATTATGCTCATTCCTGCTTCCGCTGCAATGTCTTCAATCCCGTCCTATTCTTTATCTGTCGTTATTAAATAAATTGCGACCAAGCCATGAGACAAAAAATATATACAGATAATGAAACTACAATTTCCCAATAATGAAACTACAAGAATGAAAATATAAACTCATTCATCCGAATATTTTAACCAAAAAATAAATATTACAATTTCCCACAAAATATTATTTAAAAAATAATATTAATTATAAAAAAAATCCTGAAAAAAATTCACAAATAATCGCAAATAAAAAATCGGCCTGAGGACAAGTCGAAGAATAGGTGTTCGACAGGAAGCCTGTCGAACCGACGGTGTTCGACTGGCTCCTGTCGAACTGCCCCTGTTCGATAGGGTGGCAGTCGAACGACCCCTGTTCGACAGGTCCTAGTCGAACGGCAGCCGTTCGATCGTCTCTTCTATCACGGTTTCGATAAGTCGCCTATCGAACTGCACTTGTTCGATAGGACCCCATTTTTGCGATTTTCCACAGGTGGCCACTAGTTTCGCGATTTTCCATAAAAATAATATTAATTCTCAAAAAAAATTCACAAATTACCATACTTTTAAACTATCCTCGGGTAAATTCACGTCTTTGAGGTGTCCCATAGCTAATTACACATTTTTGAGTGTCCTGTAGCAAATTTTGCCTTTCATCAAACCATTGGATTCTGATCGCTTTGCTTTTCTTTGTGGAGAATTGGGAATAATTCATCCTTTTGGCATGATTTGAGGGTGAGATTTTGTACCTCATGGTTTTATCAAGCAAAATTTTGACAATAAGAAAAATTGAAAAAGAGAGCTTTGTTTCATTCATATGGTATTTTCTTGTGCATGCTAGCGATACTATGAAGATTTATTTGTCTCTAGCATAGCTTGTATGTATTCTAGTCTTTTTTGTGAAGCTTAGATATTGCTTTTATGGGAGATGATGCATGACACTTAAATTCTATACTTGAATTAAGCAAATATGCAATATTGATACTAGCATATGGTTTGATTTATCAATGCTTATGTATGTGCTTTATTGAGTTGTTATTCCTCAAATAGTTTTTAATTGCTCATTGTGCAAGAGAATAAAATCTATGAGAGAAAAAAGATGAATACCGAATCCTTGGAAACAGTCTTGACAACAAGGACATATTCGATGTGAGCAAAAATAATGGGTGCCGAACCCTTGTAAACAGTCTTGACGACAAGGACGTACCTGGAATAATTGAGAGAAAAATATGAACAAAAAGGGCCCAAATAAAATGTTAAAAAGTCTCTTGATTGTTTTTCTTCTAAAGTTAAATTTGAGAAAGAGTGATAAATGCAATTGGTATATATATTGTTTATTCTTCAACCTATGTGCTTGCAAAGATGTTGCATTATAAATCACATGAAATCATGAATTCTTATTGTCGATTTGATCTTAATTGTTATATCTTTGATTTATGTTTAAACTTTAGTGCATGCTTGCTATGATATGATGGGTTGATCTTCTTTTTATTGCAACACATAACTTGATGTGCTATATATATGCTAAGCTCTAGAACATTAATGAACTTAATTCCTATGCTTGATCAAATCATTGTCAAAAGGGGGAGAAGAGAAGAGATTGTGCATGTTTTCGGTCAAGGGGGAATTTCTTTGTTTTTAAAAGTGAGAGAAGTTTTCTTTTGAATTTTGAGCACGATGTGTGCGTTTGCACTAAGTGTTTTTTTGGGTCAAGGGGGAATTCCTTTATTTTTAAAAGTGAGAGAAGTTTTCTTTTGGATTTTGAGCACGATGTGTGCGTTTGCACGAAGTATGCTTTTTACCACTTTTGTTTTTATTTTTCCAAACAACAAAACATTTTTGATGGGTTTGTCAATGTGTTAATCAAGGGGGAGATTGTAAAATCAAAGTATTTTTTATTCTTATTCTGTGATGAACAATTAGCATATGTAATTATTGGTTTTGATATTTGGAGATCATTGGCGAAGTGGTTTTGGAGATGATTGGATTTTATAGGTGTTAACAGGTGCTGCTGCTTGTCGGGTCCGGTCTGACCGGGCAGTGGTTGCCGGTCAGACTGGCGTGTGTTGCATAGTCAGACCGGCCAGCCCGCGGTCTGATAGGCCGACTCTGTGTCGGTTTCGGTTTCGAGTTGTTTCATTGGATATCCATGATTAATATGTGTTTATGGCTTCTAGATGGATACTATGCGTATGTAATATTGTTGTTTGCTAACAATGAGTCAAGTTGGAGATAGCTTGGTCTCGGAATATGGTTTCTTTGGTTGATTCATGTGTAGGTGACACAATGCCTCGGGAGAGTATTGCCGGTGATGGATCGGGAGTCGACTTGGAGATAAGGCGACGTCCAGGAAAACTAGTTATGCTTGCAATGCATATCCTTGTTAGAATAATAATATTCCACTAGTATTTGGTTCTCTAACCTTTTGTATAGAATAAGTATAAAGTGAAGGAGAATCGACATCAAATCAGACAATAAATCAATCGGACGATGTCGAGAATCAGACTTATGTATGAATGGGCCAAGAACTCTGATTTGACACGATGAATTAGGCCAAAATTCACAAGTCTGCGAAAGAGAGCAATGGAGGAGGCCACCTATTGAATTTGGGCTAGGTTGGGCTGGCCCCTGGTTTGGCTGAACCAGGGGGTGGTTCGGCCGAACCCCCCTGGCACCGTTGGATGCATGGTTTTTTTTGGACGGCGTGAATCACTCCCCAACGACGGTTGGAGGGCAATTCCAACCATTCCAACTGCCACAACCGTCATTGGTAGCCTATTTAAAGAGCTCCTCTTCTCACTTCACTCACACACCTCAAGCAAAGCTCTCTCATATTCTCTCACGTTTAGTTTAGTGTTATCTAGCTAGTGGAATAAGAATAGAGTAGAAATCGGAGTTCAGAAGCATTTGGAAGAGTTTGGGTATGGCTATAGTAGCTCTTCTCTTCTCTTTTTTAAGCTTTCTACCATATTAGGGTACTCTTCTTTATACATTTATGGTATTGAAATACTTTCCGAGTAAATGAATGCCAACTTTACATTATGTTCATGTTATACTGAATATACTGCTAACTTATCTGGGAGATGCTTTGGTGCGGGTATAATTTTTGCATATGCAATTACTCTATGTCATGACGATGATATTAGAATAGTATCTGGTAGTTTAAGCGTGGTGTCTAGATTACGAGATATCATTATTTGGGGTTATATGCCGCGGATGAGAGGTGGGCCGTTGATGGTGACAGCTCAGTACGGGTATTCCTCCGTGCGTGTATATAGTCCTAAGTTAATTTCCTAGGGAGGGTACTCCTCTGTATTTAGCCCCGGCTGTATGGTCACGACGGGCTATCATAAGAAACTCGACAGTTAGGGGTGGTTTCTCGAAGTACCAGGAGGGCATCGGATAGAGGGTATTAGCTAGTATGTCAGATAACTAGGATATAGGTATACTATGTATACTAGAAGTATAGGAATAGATTCTCTTTCTCTTTTCTTTCCACTTAGCTTAGATATTTTATATGAGAATGAGTAGCTTCCTGCTTGTGTGTCACTCTACCCTTGGATTATATTAACCCCTGCTAAGGGTATGATTATTATAAATAATATATAAATTATTAGTCAGGTTCTCTCTACCATGATCTTTCCACGGGATTAAATAAATACGACACCCTTGGAATACACTCGGTGAAATGCTACAATGGTATATCCGTGCGCTTGCGGATGAACTCTGTAACCATAATATACCAGGAGTATTTTTGCGCCATTGCTTGGAATTATATTTCAAGTAATGTCGTTAAGAAATATCAACAAGCATTTCTGGCGCCGTTGGCGGGGAAGATTCATAATAGAGATTACTAGAACTAACACTTTATATTTACCTCTATATAATCACTGCCCTTTGCAGGCTAACCTTGGTTGTTTTCACTTTTGTTGTGGAAACAGGGTAGTGCATGACTGGTTTCAATTTGCCGGAAAACTTTAAGGAAAATCCAGAAGCTTTCTTCCGGAGCGTCAAGCCACGAGTCGTCGCTCCACAGAAAACTCTCCCGACAAAGAAACCAGCCATACCAGCGCTACCAACCTTCAAGACTATGGCTGACAAGACTCTCCGTGAATTCGCTACTCCCTCTACTGACAATGTGGCCATTGGGCCGCAGATCAACATGGGAGACGTGGATTTCGATCTGAAATCCAGCCTCATCAAGATGGCGCAGGCTAGCCCTTTCTGTGACAAGCCTAATGACGATGCCAATGCTCCTCTACAGCAGTTCCTGGAGATTTGCAACACGTACGCCATAAAGGGTGTCAGTCCAGACGCCATCAAGTTGCGGCTGTTCCCGTTTTCCCTCATCGGGAAAGCGAAGCGGTGGTTTTATGCCAACCGTGCTACGATCAACACCTGGGACAAATGCTCCACGGCATTCCCCTCAAAGTTCTTCCCGATGGGCAAAACTAATGCTCTTCGGGGAAGAATTTCGAGTTTCCAGCAGACAAGGGACGAGTCCATTCCTGAAGCATGGGAACGACTTCAGGAATACGTGGCCGCCTGTCCTCATCATGGGATGGACGACTGGCTGATCCTGCAGAACTTTTATAATGGGCTCACTCCCATGTCCCGTGACCACCTGGACGCGGCAGCTGGAGGAGCTTTCTTCTCTAAGACGGTTCGAGGAGCCATTGATTTAATAGAGAAGATGGTCTCCAATATGGGTTGGAGCGAGGAATGACTCCAAACCCATCAGCGAGGTATGCACACTGTCAAGGAGACGGAAATGCTCGCTGCCAAGCTGGAGCTCCTCATGAAGTGATTGGACGACCACGACAAACGGCCACAAGGCACCGTCAAGGCCTTGGACTCACACGTCACGTGTGAAGTCTGCGGCAGCACGGGTCATTCTGGGAATGACTACCCGGAGACCCGTGAGGAGGCGATGTACATGGGCAACAACAATAATGGGTACCGTCCACAAGGAGGTCAGGGGTGGTACCAGCCACGCCCATATTATCAAGGAGGCAACAACAACAGTAACTTCTCTAACCAATGCTTTAAGCAAAAAGCTAGCTGCCAATGACAAAGTCTTAGAGAATATTAATGTCAAGCTAGATGGCTTTACTTCTGCTTTTCAAAACCAGCTGAGCTTCAAAAAAATGATAGAAACTTAGTTAGCTCAATTGGCCGCCTTAGTCTCTGCAAATGAATCTAGGAGGATTCCGGGGTAGCCCGATTCCTCCATTGAAAATGTCAAGGCGATCACAACGAGTAGAGGTAAGTCCACTCGTGATCCGCCGTATCCTAACCCAGCAGAAACTAACGGGATCGCCAAGGAAGCGCCATCTAGTGAATCGGCTGACAAAGAGGTTTAGCCAGAAAGGCTGTGCCGCAGGAGTACTACGACACACGATTGCTTCCGTTTCCTCAATGGAGTAGGAAACCGTCAGTGGACGAGTAGTTCGCTCTTTTTGTTGAAGTAATCCAGAAGATTCACATCAACGTGCCATTGTTGGATGCTATGCAAGTGCCAACATATGCCCGCTATCTCAAGGATATCCTCAACAACAAGAGACCACTCCCAACAATGGAGGTGGACAAACTGACTGAGCAATGCAACAATGTTATACTCCACAAGCTCCCGGAAAAGAAGAAGGATCCCGGGTGTCCCACGATCACCTGCTCGATCGGGGCACAGCAATTCGATCACCTGCTCGATCGGCGGAAGATGTGCCGATCAAGATACGGGATTTCTTCATCCCGGTTGACTTTGTGGTACTGGACATGGACACAGGAAAAGAGACGCCGCTCATCTTGGGGCGTCCGTTCATTAACACCCCAGGAGCCAACATTGATGTGGGGACGGGAAGTATCCGTTTCCATATACGGGAAGGAAGAGAAATTTTAGTTTTAGCTGAGGACTGAACAATGCTCCATGGTCAGAATAAAGTACGGGCCAAACCCGCATAACATTCAAGTGGTCGAAGTGGAGCCACCCAAGACGTATAGCCTGGTGAACTTCATGCAGAATTTCCTGGAGAAGGAAACAACGATGCCTAGGAACCGTTATTGGAAAACGCCGGCAAAATCAAATGTACCGGCCAAGAAGCTAGAGCAGCCGGCTCAGAGGAAGCCGTCTTCCGCACCGAAACCAAAGAAGGTGTGGAAGGAAAAGCCAAAGACGCCCGCTCCATCACCTCCGGAGACGGGTGGGAAATCCGTGAACTAAACTGGAAGGAGGTATGGTCTTGCACGTCGGACTTAAAATGACGCAACCTTCGCCAACAGGTAAATTGGTATGTATCTGCATATTTTTTTTCCACAATTGAAATTTTTGCATCAATACATGTTTGAATTTCAAAATTGCATTTAGGATCTTTGAATTTTGAGGAAATTCTTCAAATGAAATTTTCAGAGCAAACCAAAATAAAATTTTCAATGAAGATTCTTTGTTTCACGACCACACTAACCGTTGGAACCCAACGGCCGAAAGTGGGGCCGGTTGGGCCCACCAGGGGATCGGCCGAATCCCCTGGTTCGGCCGAACCGGCCAGGCTAACGGTCAGGTGCCTCTTTCTTTGAGGCGACGGCTAGTGCGCCCAACAGGTCAGTTTATCCGTTGTGGGTGCACTAGTTAAGCCAACCGGCCGGGAGAGGGAACTCCACCCCATTTCAACACATTTACATTCCCTCTCCAAAGTTTGCTCTCAAGTTCATTCAAGCTTTGATAGTTTCCCTCAAATTCAAAAACTTAGTTGCATATATACAAGTTGCTTAGGTGAAACTAATCGGCGGGTGTCGTGCTATTTCTAACCCCCGCCGAGTTAGTCCGTTCTTGCTCCATTGTGCAGAATGAAGAGGCGACTGTCTCGTCTGTTCAAGGGGTCCAGCTCTTCGTCAAGTCATCATGACGAGTCTAGTGCTCGTTCATCAGCCGATGTCTCGATGGAGGATGCCGACACTCCGCGACGTCTCCTGAACGACACCGACCTCGACCTTGTCGATGATCAAGAAAGAAGCCTACTACATGCTGAGTGACCGGGAGTATGCTCACACGCGAAAGTACTCACCAGAGCTACTGAAAAAGATAGGTCTGGATGTTGATTTTCGTGCTATTTGGAAAGCTGTTGGTTGGCAGAGATTTGCTGTGGTAGATGAGCCTGATTCTCATTTGCTTACTTTGCAATTTCTGTGCACTTTGAAAGAAATAGAAGATGGAATTTCCTTTCGCTTTTTCCGTAAGGAATACACACTTACATGGAAAGGATTAAGTACTCTTCTTGGTTTTCACGATTCCTGTAAAATCGATCTCCAGAAAGAAATTTCTAGGTTCAAGAAAAATAGGTTTTGGGAAGACATTTCTGGTGCTCCAATATGCAAGAAACCTAGGACGAATGATATCCCTAATCCTACACTTAGGCTCATGCACAAATGGATTTCTATGACTCTGTTTCCTAGAGGTGATCTTAGACCCATTAGGGGGGATGAATTAATTATCATGTTTGCCATGGTTAGAAAGATCAAAGTTTCTCCTGAGAAATGTATGATAAGACAATGGTTAGAAAGTATAAGATTTTCTGCTCCTGTTGAGTGCACTTCTCTGATTACTCGGATAGCAAAAGGGCTAGGGGTCGTTAGTAACCAGATTGCTTTCATCTCAGCCGCTCGTCCTTGTATTGATGAGAAATATCTAGTGCAATGGCACATTCTTAAACATGGAGTAGATGGATCTTTGATATACTTTTTCCCCGATTGTACAAATGAAATCCCGTTGCCAAATGCGGGGTATCATTTGTACAACTGCCGTGAACTAACCATTCCCCTGCAAACCATAGAAGAATCTTGTGCATGTGGAACATACAGGGAGACACACAAAATGGCAAGGAATGTACAAAATGGCAAAATGATTGAACCATGTACATTTTGGTTACTTGCTATTCCATTGAACTTTGTCAAATTCTTGTGACTTGTGTAGACACTTCTCATGCCCTATGACCAAGATTATACACCCACATATATGCACGTGCTAAACTGCTACACTAGGAGCTAGCAATATTCCATTCCATTCCATTTCCATACTACCACAAAAATAAATTCTCCATGCTTTCATGAGCTTTCTTCTCTAAAAAAGAAATCCTTTCTGAAAAAAAAGGAGGAAAAGGCATGGTTATGAAAATATATATATGAAGGAGGGAAAGGCATGGTTATGAAAAAAAAGGAGGGAAAGGCATGGTTATGAAAACAAGGAGGGAAAGGCAGTTAGACCGGCGGCATCGCGTCAGTCAGACCGGCGGCGACTTTAGACGGCTGCAGTTTCTTCGGGGCGGATAGACCGGACGATCTACTCTGGTTAGACCGACGACTTCCAGGTGGTCAGACCGGCTACTCTACTTTGGTCAGACCACGATCCATCAAATTAAAGGGTAACTTTAATTTCTTCTAAAAGTTTTTTTTTTGGGTACACCAACCATTCACCCCCCTCTTATTGGCTTAGTTCTTTCTAGTCGATCCTACAGGATGTGCTGATACCGGTAGAGGTGCTTATCAAGTATCAACGTGGGAATACGAGGAGGCGATCAGGTTGTTGTAACAACCCTCCCTCCAGAACCGCGCAGCCCAGTCCATCTGATGGGTGAGCCCACTTACACATTGCACCTCACTTGTAGTTTCATCCTTACTTCGTGTAAAAAGATTAACCCAGGAGTAGTATGGTTGAAGGGACAAACTCTTATAAGTTGGTTCCATCCTTACTAACCCAACAATGTGGTACTCCCTCTATCTATTTTTGATAGTCATATTTCCAAATCTGAAAAATTTATTTTTGATAGACATATTTCAATCCAACAACCTATCATCTTAATGACTTTCTCGGATTTAATGTGTAACTCTTCATTCTTCTACACAAGATTGGCTACATGGGCATCGAGAAATGTAAATATTAATGAATCGCTTGTTTACGAGAAATAACTAGTAGCATATTTAAATGGATGATAAGTAGAATTACTTATCCTTGGTCTGTGTGCCAAGATGAAATATGACTATTAAAAGTAGATGGAGGGAGTAATAAACATGACACAGCACTCATGAACCACATTACCACACACAGGTCACGTCCTAATTGGTCTAGGATGTCACAGTTGTTATCGACTACTTCCTCTACACGACATGCGGCTACATCAGACTGGTCTTCTCTAACTCTTATTTCACTGCTTAGCACGTCGGATGGTGACGATCCATGATCCCTTACTCACATGGTTCCTGGTTTACGTGGTAGAAAAATTTTGTTTTATGCTATTGTAGCCTACCTGTAACCTTATAAAGGCTCTACACACTTTGTCTTTACGTGCTTTAGATTTTCAAGCTTAGGGCATATTTTGGGAAGCTTTAGATTTAGAGAGAACCTCATGAGAATCCAGTTGGTAATAATCTTGATAAGCCGGAAAACCAACATGTAGTTTCTAGTTTATTTTGCGGATTCTACAACTATAGTTTCTCATAATTTGGACGAGACTAGACTGCTTGACCTTGCTCCAAGACTCTACAAGGAATCTACGCCCCGGCGTTGATTTTGGTAATTAATTACAAGCGCTAATTGTGGACCGCTATTTCATATTTAATTTAAGTGAGATAATTTGAGTTAGGAATTTCATATTTTATATCGATACAACTGTTGCTCACATCATAGCTCAACTGGGAGACATCAAAATCAAGTTGTCCAAGTTTTGAAATTAAATTCGATCACCTGCTACATTGCTAACTTCAAACAACCACCAAATATGCATACAAGCTCTTGGATTACTTGATGGAAAACTCTTGGAGTCATCTTTCCAACAGATCCAACTTTATCACCAAATGCCTTTATGCAAATAGCTACAAACCTCCCTCGTCTCCCTTTGCATGATTGCATCGTTGGTGTGGCTTGCTGATTATGGTGGTTGTACTCAGCCTTACTATTATTCTCCATTTTCAAAAGTTTGTGCTTTTGAGTTGAAAACGAAGTTAGAGGACTAAGGTTTATACCCCTATTGAGTTTTACCTATGGAGTGGAGCTGAAGCCCCACTAGGATCGTCTTTTTCCGCTGCTGCTTTCTTTTCGGTGTGAGGACTAAGTGTCTCTTCTGTAAGTATTTACGTTTTACTTATGTTTGAATCTGTATATTAATTAGTCGTTTTGTGTACCCTGACTTGATTTATGGTCACGAATTTATACACAAAATTGTCTGGAAATTTGGGCTAAATTGTTAGGCGTGACATTTGGACTCAAAAATCAAAAGAGAAATGTATTGAGTAAAAACATACTTAAAAAATAATCATTGCACAATGCACTATAAGAACATTGGTCAAGAGGGGAGTGGTATAGAGCTTTTGGAAGTGCGTGAGTAGTGAGGAAGAGTGTGTAGCTCAACCACTACGGGACCATGGAAGCACGAGCCTAACCAAGAAGCAAATCATCTACTTCCTTCGTCCTAAAATATAGAAACTTTAGATTAGATTAGACATATCTTTTACTAGGAATCTGAAAACTATATATGTTCAGATTTGTACTAACCGGTACTAGATCATTATATTCTGGAATGAGTGATTTGTAGGATCGAATCACAATAACTAAGCCAATCAGAGGGGGGTGAATGGTTGGTATACCCAAAAACCGAAAACTTTTAGCGGAAATAAAAGTTACCCTCGAATTCGACGGATCGCGGTTTGACCGAAGTGTGTGCACCGGTCTGACCGCCTGGTTGTAGTCGGTCTGACGGATGTAGATCGATCGGTCGAACCGCCGTGATCAGCCGCCGCTTGCTATCGCCGTCGCCGGTCTGACCGCCACCTTGCGCCGGTCTGACCGCCGGTATATCGCCGGTTAGACCGCCGAAACCCAGTGAAACACAAATCGAAGAACTCTTAAAGTAGATGATGACTTTATTGATTCTCTCTGTGTTTACAAAGTGCACCAACAGCACTCCTTACAAAAATTTCGACTAAACTCGAAACCCTAACTCAAAACTCAACTCAATTGCTCTCAAAAGCAATACCAGGAAGCCTCACGCTCCCCCTCTATTTATACCCGAGGTAGGCAGCCTAAAGCCACGAACCAAACTCATACTAGACGTCCTAAACACCTTAGGAAACCCTCTAGTACAAGAAACAAACTTTACATAACCAATCATACCAAATTTGGACTCCTTCCAAATTCAACTCCGCATCCCATACTCACACAATATCTCCATCGTATACCATATGGAATCTTCACCAACCACGTGCATCAACTCTAGCCTAAGTTTCCACATGATATCTAACTACCACGGACGTCGTCTTAACCCCAAGCCGACTCCCAGTCCATCATCGCAAATACTCTCCCGAGGCATCGAGTCACCTACACATGAAATAAACAAAGAAACCATATTCCGAGACCAAGCTATCACCAACTTGACTCATTAGTAGCAAACAACAGTATTACATACATATAGTATTCATCTAGAAGCCATAACCATGAAACAATCACGGATATTCAAAGAAACAACCCGAAACCAAAACCGACACAGCGTCGGCCGGTCAGACCGCGGGCTGGCCGGTCTGACTGCTAACACAAGCCGGTCTGACCGGTAACCACCGCCCGGTCTGACCGGTGTTCATCACCTGAAAATCAATTATCTCCAAAACCTCTTGAATAATAATCTCCAAATATCAAAACTAATAATCACAAATGCCAATTGTTCATCACAGAATAAGAATCAAAACACATATTGATCTTACATGATTCAAATCCTTTTAAGAGGTGGATTAGGTGGTAAAGGGTGCAACTGTGCAAGCTATGTGCATCATTTCGTGGTTGACCATACATCCATACCATGCCTTTTTCTGGGATATGTACTTTGTGCTCATTTCGTGTAACTTTTTATGCAATAGTTACTACACTTTGCTAGTTTTACCTCCTGTTTGTGAATTCTTTCTATACGACTATACCTATACAAAGAAAAAGGGATAGATTATCTAGCTTTTAGCCACTTTTACCGTACTAAAATGTTGACATGATGTTTGGTCGAGCAAACTGCTTTTGAAAAGAGAAAATAATTTAATGAACAACATGAAGTCTTTGATTTGTATGCATGGATGAAACCAATAAGAAAATTTAATTGGGTGCTGATATTTGAAGCATGGACCTTGAAAGCAATAAGTATAATTATCTATTCATATACCCGGCACGTGAAGAAACAACTGCCAGATTACGGAACCGTGGATAGCTTGGATGAGGCCTACTGGCCTTGCTTCTTGCGAGTTGCGACTCGATGCATACGTTTAGCAAAATCGTTTGCAGAAAACAGCGGACAAGTGTCCTCGCATCCAAAGGAACAGGCAAAACAATTCAGATATCCTAGCAATGTCGTTCTCATGTTTTGTCTGCAACTAACAAACCATTGGCGCAAGCAGAGTAATGAGCATAGCCAGCCTACAAGATACGAAAATAGTGACAACGATAGGTCCCTCGGATTTATGACATGTTTATTTAAAAAACATACATCCTTCGTAAAAAAAAATCAACTCTAACTATGTATATGTATAAATGTCTATCAAGTTCATAGTTAGAAATATGTTTTTTTAAAGATGGAGGGAGTAATTATATGCTCTGAGTTGCTCACTTTTCCTGAAGTCCATGGTTTTGAGCCAATCTAGTCTGCTACTGAGGTGATAGCCTACTTAGCGACAACTCTATGTTTTTGACATTCTGAGAAAACAACACTTACACTAAATAAACTAAGTGAACTGGGCACCAGTTTGAATTATTTTCTGGCAGTGTTACATGTAATTAAAAAAACTCTCAGAGACTTCTTAACACACAAAAATTCTCAACCATTTGGTTGATGCAGTTGGAAGTTATAGAAAAGTCAATCGCAGTACACCCCGGCCCCCTTAGCATTAGTAAAAAGTTTTCCAGTGTAGCTTTTCCTTATCGGTTTCCCCTTACAAATAAGGTTAAGGTCAAACTTTTATAACTTTGACCATCAATAACTTTAAAAATATTTAGTTTAAAGGAACTAGAACAACATATATAGATTTGTCTTTTAAAGCACTATAATATAACTAAACATGCATTTATTTATTATATATATTATAGTAGAAAAATAAGGTTAAAGATATATCTTGTAGACCGTGTCATTGTCTAAAATATCAATTAGAAACCGGAGGGAGTGGTTCTGTTACTCTTTAGACGGGTTAGTGAGGTCTCCAAATTGCCATGGATAAAATATTATTAATTTTTTTCTTTTGGGGTAGGTAGTTTTGAAGTTTTTACAGCTTTGTTATTTATTAGTCAATTTTTATGATGGCTTCCTAAAATTACAAAAGTCATGGCTTAAATTTGCACAAACAGAAAACCGTAACTTTCGTACAAACTTGCACATATTAAAGCTAATTCCTTTGTCTGGTAATGTCAACTTAAAAACTATAAATGCCTGCGGGTGGGCTTGGGTAAATAGCCATCTAGGTTCAACGAACCTAAATACGCACTAGTCCATCGTACACGTCCCAATCCCCTGACCATTACAGCGGCACATTGATTGGTAGTCCCTGAATAAGGGCCTGTTTAGTAGTACCTACAAACGAAAATTTATTGCGTGTCACATCGGATAAACGGATACATAATTGAAGTATTAAATATAGTCTAATAACAAAACAAATTATATATTTCAACTGAAAATTGCGAGACGAATTTATTAAGACTAATTAATCCATCATGAGTAAATGTTTATTATAGCACCACATTGTCAAATCATGGCTTAATTAGAATTAAAAGATTCGTCTTGTAATTTATATGCAATCTATGTAATTCTTTTTTTCTACATTTAATACTCCATGCATGTGTCAAACATTCGATGTGATAGGGTGAAAAGTTTTTGTTTGGGAACTAAACAGGGTCTAAGTAGACACTCAAAAATAAATTATTACGGAAGAAAAATAACACATATGGCTCTCACTACTACACAAATCATTTTTCTGTAAAGGGGACATTAGGTTGCAGGCTGGCCACATGCGAAAACCATCTCCGCTCGTCTGCAAAAAAAAAACTTTTCTCTAGTAAGATATAACAAATTTTAATGGGAGTGATTGGAGGGAAAAGTAATACTATCTCTGTTGTTCTTAAATAGTTGTCATCGTGTAATCCATGCAATAAAACTTAAATTTTCAAATGATTAATTAATAAAAAATACTCCCTCCGTTTTAAGTTATAAGATATTTTGACTTTAATCAAAGTTAAACTGCTTCTAGTTTGACTAAGTTTATATAAAAATATAGTAATATTTATATTATCAATTTTTTTTTAAATTAATAGTTAAATATATTCTTATAATAAATTTATCTTGATTCGAAAATATTAGTATTTTTTTCTATAAACTTAGTCAAACTTGAAGCAGTTTGACTTTGACCAAAGTGAAAACATCTTATAACCTGAAACAGTGGGAGTATTAAGATTTGACATTAGAAAATATTATCGATAGATTTTTCATGAAAAACACATTCATATAGTTATACTTTCAATATATCTTACAAGTATATAACTAGAAACATATGCATTAAAAATTGCGGCAATGTCCAAAACAAATAAAAAATAACCTGCAATATTAGAAATGTACTGAAATTTGAATTATGGGAAATGCAATTGTTTAGGACGGAGTAGTTTTTTCTGGCTTGTCTTTTTCCCTCCATCTTAAAATTGAAGGGTTTATCCTAAGTCTATCTGACCAAGCTTTGTGGAGAACAATGTTGATACCTATAACCCATCAAAGAAGTAAACTATGAAAATATATATTTCATAATGGATCTAATTAGATATTGTATATATATATATATATATATATATATATATATATATATATATATATATATATATATATATATATATATATATTTTTCAATAAATTTGGCCAAAACTTATAAGGACAATTTAACTTAGGACTTAAGAATCTATATATTTCGGGAAAAAGGTGTACCAAAGCAAAGAAAAATTTTAGCTTTCTCTATTAAGGGAAGTGCAAACTTTTCACTTTTGCCGCTAATTTTTGCTGCCTAACAATTTTGCCATCCAACTGTTACGGCACTTTTTCATATTGGTGCCCTTTTGCTTCAAATTCCATCCAAGTAAAGCCACTTTGGCACCACTGATTTTTATAAAAAAAAGTTGACTAAATTACTGCTCTCTTCCTTTAAACTCATGCTTACTAATAAAATACTCCTATCTTCGTTATTAAAAAGGTTGACTAAATTATTGCTCTCTTCGTTTAAACTATCCGCAGGTTTGCTGTGGGACACAAAGCATGCCTGTGTGCAGGTTGTGACAGTGACACGAGTCCTTCGGTTTCTGTATGCCGCATGGAAGCAGCAGCACATTTGCACTAGCTAGCTAGTGCCAGTGCCAGTTGACGAACGCAGTGACGGTATGCAGTTCTCACGGCCAAGAAGGCAAGGGATTGCGGCTGTCGGCTGGATGTGTTCACTGTTCAATACTACACGCTTGGCTCCGCTCGACAAGCATGTTTTGCTTGCGCTCTACAATGACATCCCCGTGGGCACGATCGTAGTGATTACCGGTTTCGCTCCTCAAAAAGAATCTTTGGAAGGAGTGCCCAAAATTATCGTTGTTCTCTTCGAGAATTTTCGGAGAAGTTTTAGGTTTGTCGGTATTCTTACATCAGAGTCACTGGAGTTGTCAGGCTCTTGCTTGTACCTCGGTCGATGGTTCTTTTATAAAGTAAGTATTTGATATTTTTCAGTGCCATTTAGTTAGTTTCCTTAAGTGAGATATATTCTCATCGATACGGGTTCATCGCTTAGTTTATAATTAACTAGTCTAGTGCTAGGACTCTAGATAAAAAAGAAAGTTTCTACGCGAGACTAGAGTAGTAAGTCAATAACTTAGGTGTGATGTCTAGGTTAGTGGTTACCTTCGTTTGTTGCGTGCTTCACAGAAAGTGAGGTAGGCGGCAGGTATTGATAGCCATGTCAGTATTTTGTATCCCTCCCTCTTCGAGTATATCATAGAGCTCAAGGACGAACTCAGCCTGGCAGACCAAGGGAGGGCCGATGCTTGAAGCATTCGATAGAGTTTTACATTAAACTTAAGTTTGTTGACTAGCCTATCCTATCATCAGTTGTTGTCATTGGATTGAATCCTGTTCTTAGATATACACACGTTCCCACTTATTCGATATCCTTGGAATACTCTGAGGTAAAGTGCTACAGCGGTATCCGTACACTTGCGGATTTATCTGTGACCAAATACCAACAGTAGACTTTGGCCGGAAACAATGAAACAAGGATTCTAATTTGTTTTCAATTTATTTAATTGATTCAATGAACTTTGTATTATTGAAATTACTTCTTGAGCTCCAAAAATTTACGGGAAATTTCAGAGTATATCAGGGCATGGAGAATATTACAAAAATATTTCCAGCCATGATTTTGAAAGGAAATTTTATTTCCCACATTAACTTCACTTGATAAATCGCATTAACTTTTAATATAATTTCTAGAAATACATTATTTAATGATTTTTAATCCTAAAAAATGAGGCGTGACAATGACCTTCTAGATACGGCCACCACAAGCTCGACAACTGCTAGATCCGGTAGCCACAAGCTTGAGGGCGGCCAGATCTAGCCAAGGGTGGGGGGCAGTGGTCGTCGCACTAGCAAGAAGCGGCGGTCGGGGGCGGACTTCACTAGGGTGAGCAGTGGTGGCGGTGTCGTTCTCGTCCTTCTAGATATGAATTCTTGGAAGGTGACCTATGATGTTTGATTATGTAACTTAATTTGTTCTTCGATGTTCTTGGAAACCTTTCAATCTCAGGGTCTTTGTGTTGTTGTTGGATGGATGGTAGTATGGTTATGTCTAGGGGTGAAAACGGGGCGGGTACGGTGATTGGATCACAACATTCCCATATCCTAACCCACATCTTACTTTAAATTTAGAATCGGGTACAGGTAGTGTCGGATAACACATCACTCATCCCGTATCCTGTCCCATATTACTTTCTTCGAATCGGATTCGGGAACAGATATTTTTTTATGTCCAATTCATGGATATTTAATGTAAGAAGACAATTAAAGTGCTAAAAAAGATGCATCAAGGAACAAATTATATAATATTACATGTGAGATTATAAAAATAGTGATTAACTAATCTTTTATCATATTTATAGGTGAATTTATAATAGATGTTCACATTTGTTTCCTAATATGGGAGATACGGGCGGATATAACTCTTCCCGTATCCTAACCCATATTTTTTTACGGATTCGGGTTCGAACTCGGATAATATCGGGTATCCCATTCTCTCCCATATTCCTCCCGCAAGCCTCGGGTCGGTCGGGCGGGCGGGAAATTAATATCTGCCCCGTTTTCACCCCTAGTTATGTCAAAGAATGTTTTCTTGGATGTGGGATGCTTTGGGTAATGGAGAGCTGCTCAGATTTCCTTTTGGATTTGTGGACGTCATAGGTGCTAATTTCTAAACCGACACCTATGATTTCATTAGTTTTGCCTTAGTGGCATCGGTTGCCAGTTGGGAAACTGGCACCTATGTGAGATTCCCAACCAGCACCTATAGGGTGTTCTATACCAGTGAAACTTCACTGGCCTCTGCTGAAATTTATACGGCAAATAGAAAACTCTCAAATCTCATTTGGATTGGTTTCTATAAAAAGTTATAGATGAATCCACTTATCCAAAACAAGCACTTAACAAAAAAAATTCATTAACCCATGAGCTTATGTGGTTTTAGAGCAACGAAAGACCATTAATCGGTTTGTAACCACACACAACTATATAACATAAAAAAATACAGTACTATAGGTGTCGGATAGGTGTCAGAAATACTAGAACCGACATCTATAGTACTTTTCACACCCGAGTGCACGTCCGCAGGGTGCCATTTTGGAGATCCGACACCTAGGTGTTGGTTCCTAATAGCAACTAGCACCTTTGAGGCCTGTCCCACCGAAGTAGCCGTTTGGGGGCCCACTTTAAAACCGGCACCTACGATGACCGTGAGACATAGATGCCATCTAAAGTAGCCATTCTAATTAAGAATCGACACAAATGACCTCACACCACGCCTCTCATTCTTGATTGATCAGCTAGAAGGTTAGTTTGCATTATTTCTCACTCCATTTCTCTCTTGCAGTTGAATTCAACCATTTGCTATACATATAAAGTGCATAACCAAAACAATTATTGTATTTTTCTTGTAGAGTTAAATATATTTTATCTTTTTTGTGTTCATTTAATTACTCCATAGATTCATCCTCGATGACCACATGATAATTTTGAAATTAAGTATTGACATGATATTAATTGGCTTTGTACATAATATTTATTACTAGATGCTTCAAATAATACTCATAGAGTAGTATAGAGTGGTGTAATATAATGTTATAGTAATTAAATTATTAAATATATATCATTTTTGTTATTCCAATTTACATGTAAACCATAAAATCCTCATTTTATTTATTCTGCACGGTTTTAAATAAATGATAAATTATGTACCAACTGGGTTAATAAATATATTATTGTGTTTAACTTCTTGCCATATTAATTAGATTCTGATATATGGAATGAAATTAAAAAATATTGTATTTTTCTTCTAGGGGTAAATTTCTTTTATCTTTTTTTAGTAGGCCCTGTCATTTTTATTTTTCAAGCCGACATATAGATGTCGGTTTTTGGTACTAGCATCTATAGTTGCTGCCATGTTCAAGGCCGTCCATCGACCGGCACCTATATGCTATTATAAGTGCCGATTGTTGTATAGATTCAACAGTTATGATGGCTGCCACGTAACAGTCGGGCTATAGAACTAGTTCTTTGTTAAAAACAACACCTATCTAGTATTGTAGGTGCCGATTCTATAATCAGCATGCACCAATGACAAAGTTATTAGTGTCACTTGAGGGGTGTCGACTAAGAAATTTAACACCTATGACCCATTTTCAACCAGCACATATAAGCTTTTACGTGGTTGTGCGGAATGGTTAGGTGGTATATATACAGATATATACGTAGCTCACCTAGTTCAACCGGTAGACTTGGCTTTAGTGTTCAGTTAGGATGTGCGTACCCGCCCCTTCGGGGGACGTTTAATGTCTCCTACATTTTTTTCAAGCATGTTTACATGTAGTGGTGCTCATTTCATAATATGCATCCATACAACACGTACTTAAAAAATTACACGTGGGAGTTAACTATATATGGGAGTTAAGGCTTACAGCTTGTTCGTAAAAGTTTTATAATTTTACACGTATATCCTTTTCCTTCCGGAATTACCTGGCCCCTTCTCAGGCGAGAGGACATCTGTGCTTTCATCACACAGAACGACAGGGCATCCGTACCAACGGAAGGACCGGTACAGGGGATAAGCATCGTGGAGAAACCATGGTGCGCGCCGCCTGAAGAACCCAACTGCTGGTCGTCAGAATCCGCAGGCAGCTTCTTGGTCACTTGTTACCATTAATTCCCAAGTTTAAAAGGCCAACATAACCATGGCTTTCTCCACATTCTGAAAACTTCAGTCTTTCTCTCTTCAGCATCTCTACTCTCGCTCCATTTCTGTAAGCATCCCATTACTATATGATCGATCATAAGATTGTACCAAGCGATTACTCTGTTCTTGAGTTGCTTCGTTTCTGTTTGTTTTGGCTCTTGCAGAAGGGATCGAAATGATGGAGGCGAAAGACGGGCAAGCATGGCTGGGGACGAACGGATACGGCAGCAGGAGGGAGGAAGACGGCGTGTGCCACGACGACAGCGCGACGCCGGTGAGGGCGAACACTGTCGACGAGCTACACTCGCTGCAGAGGAAGCCTCAGGTAGTGGAGGATCGCCACAGGCTGCAGCTTCAGTCCATCAGGTCATGTATTTTGATGCTCCCGTTTGCTGCATGCACATCATGCCGTTCATATAATTTTGTTAGAAATATCAATGGAATTGTACATCAGTACATGTGTTAATTAATTTTTTTTGGGTGTATGTTTGGTGATCAGTGAGCTGGGGTTTAAAATGGTCGGAATTGTACAGAATTGGTTGTGTAGTCGTGGAAGTTTTGCATGATCATTTGGGTCCGACTAAGGCTGAGTTTAAAAGAGGTTGGGGCTGTTTTCTCTGATACGGAAAATGAGATTATTAGTATATAATTAATGAAGTACTCCCTCCGTTCTAAAAAAAGAATATAGGATTGGATGTAATACAACGAATCTGGACAGAGATATGTTCAGATTGATTTTTTATGGGACAGAGGGAGTACACGCTATTGTAAATTTGAAAAATAGATTTATTTTTTTTAAAAGTAACTTTTATATAGAAAGGATTTTGTAAAAACACATACCATTTATAGTCTGTAAAGTGTGCTTATGAAAACCAATGAAGTAGCAAACCCCAACATACCATTTAGTACTAACTAGAGAGCAACATACATTTTAGAACGGAGAAAGTAGTATATCCTGCATCTTCTTCCTTATTTTTTTAAAAAGGGATAGTATAGCATAAATGGTTGATTGCGTAGACCGGTTGGTACATATGTTCTAAGATGGTGTTAAATTTCGTCAACTATATGCTAACTATGTGCAATATCTTTGAAACTATGGCACGATATTTATTGTACACATGTTTAGATTTTTCCTATTTGGAAATGATATAAGATGATTTTTCACAAAATTTATTTATACCATTATATCTTTTATTACACAGTTCTTTAAGGGTTATAGTTTTTATATCTAAAGTAACACACATTAAGTTCCTAGAAAGTACCTGTTTGTGACTCTCATGTGGTCATTGCGACTTAACGAACTTATGAAATTTGTGATAATTTTTCTCCATTTTAAGAATCACATTTATACGAGGAAAATATCGATACATTTGTAAGCATGCATACAGCTGTTATACTTAAAGTATTAATTTCGATACTTCAATCAATTCCAATACGTGGTTATTAGTTCTGTAAAACAAATACATGTGGCTATCATTTTCATATGGATTGACATCTATGCATATTTACAATGAATTATACAGTGCGTCTTTGGCATCGATGACATGTGGGATTGGGCCAAAACTCGTCAACGGTGACCCAGCAAGGAAAAAAGAAATGGCTGGCAAGGCTGTGACACATCACCAACACCATATCACTGTCCCCACGATCACTGTGAGCGACAGTGACCTCAAGTTCACCCATGTTCTGTACAACTTATCCCCTTCTGGTACACACACATCCAAATTATTTTACCCGAGTACTTAAACTCCTAAATTATTTTTTGGCTTATTTTACATCCTAAAATATTAAAAACGGTTCAATTTACTCCCTAAAGCTATTTCTATTATTTGCTTCTATATGTAATCCATATTTTTCAGCAATGAAAATTTGATAGAATGATAGATGCATTACAACTTACGTCTCATCTAATTAGCATGCACACAGGTTTAGAAAATCCACATCTTACTATGCTGAGTTCTCTTTACATAACCTATCTCTCTCTGTGTTTTTTTTTTTTTTTTTTTTTTGCTGTGTAGAACTTTATGAGCATGCAATCAAATATGAGAAAGGGTCATTCATCACATCCAGTGGGGCGTTAGCGACGCTATCAGGAGCAAAGACCGGTCGATCACCTAGGGACAAGCGTGTTGTCAAGGATGAAACAACAGATGATCTGTGGTGGGGCAAGTAAGCATCCCTGACCAGAGCAAATGATAAACATTTAAAAAGCTATTTCCAAATTTATAGTCCATACAATATAAAGTTGAGCGAACAAATAATATTTTTTTTCACTTATTTAAGGGGATCACCAAACATTGAAATGGACGAGCAAACCTTTCTGATCAACAGGGAGAGAGCTGTTGACTACTTGAACTCCCTTGATAAGGTAGGCTAGGGCTATCACACCTTCATGAATATTGAATGTTGTGGCTGCAGTTTGGTGATATAATCCTGTAATGTTTCTTTTAAAAAAAATTGTGGTGCATGAGTGACAGGTTTATGGAAAACAACTTTAAAACATCAAACTAAGCACATTGCAGGTAGTGTTACAAAACAAAAATGGAAATTTGTCCTATGTAACTTGACATCTAAACCTGAATGTGTACTATAGTACTGTATTTAATGATGAATTTCGTCACAGGTGTTTGTTAATGATCAGTTCCTAAACTGGGACCCCAACAATAGGATAAAAGTTCGAATCATCTCTGCGAGGGCCTACCATTCTCTCTTCATGCACAACATGTAAGTGCAAATGTTTGTACCAGCAAATGGAGACAATTCTAATACTCTGAACTGTTCTAGGTCACTCCTTATGCCACCCTGAACAAGATAAGTAAATCCTCACTTTGCCTTCGTGTATCTCAAACAAAAATAGTACTAACAGAATTTTCAATCTTTAATGCTTCTAGTAGTTACTATATATTACAAGTCATTCCAATTATTCAACATGATACTTGAGAATAGTACAAATTCTGGTAGTGCGTTTCCATATAAATACTTTTCTTTGTAAATGACAGGTGCATCCGGCCAACATACGAGGAACTAGAGAATTTTGGCGAGCCCGACTTCACCATCTACAATGCTGGACAGTTCCCGTGCAACCGTTACACGCATTATATGACATCGTCAACTAGCATAGACTTAAATCTTAAGCGGAGAGAAATGGTCATCCTGGGAACACGATATGCTGGAGAGATGAAGAAAGGCCTCTTCAGTGTGATGCACTACCTCATGCCCAAAAAGCAGATCCTCTCGTTGCACTCTGGCTGCAACATGGGCAGAGGGGGTGATGTAGCCCTGTTTTTTGGATTGTCAGGTAGCTGAATTATTTATAATGGTTGCGATAAGATAGTTCTTGATTGGCAATTACTATATGTTTTTACTTGTGAGTAACTATCTAAATATGCATGCTTCAAGGTACTGGAAAGACAACTCTGTCAACAGACAGGAATAGGATCTTAATTGGTGATGATGAACACTGCTGGAGTGATAATGGTATCTCTAACATTGAGGGCGGCTGCTATGCTAAGTGCATAGATCTTTCTCAGGAGAAAGAACCTGACATTTGGGATGCAATCAAGTTTGGCACAGGTATATGCACCGGGAAACTTTTTTAATCCCTAGAGAGGATATCCTCTTGTTCTTTGCATGTTACTTAAATGGTTATGAAAAAAATTAAAAAAAAATTGAGAAGGTGTATTAACATATGATATAACACTCCACAAATATGTAAGTTCAAATTCACATGTTAATACATCTTCTCAATTTTTTTTTTAAATTTTTTCATAACCATTTGAGTGAAATGCAGACAACAAGGGGATATCCCCTCGAGGGATCAAAATCGTTCTTCTATATGCACCTCACTTGCAGAATTTATCAACTCAACAACTTTGGATTTATTTTTACTTCTTTTCTTAATTACTCTCGTTGATCAACTTTTAGTGTTGGAGAATGTTGTTTTCGATGAGCACTCCCGTGAAGTTGATTATACAGAAAAATCTGTCACAGGTAAATGTTTTCCGAAGTATAATAACCTTACAGAATATAGCATGTGACACTAACAGAAAATTGTACCTAATTCATGACATTCATAATCTGTTCTGCAGAGAATACCCGTGCTGCTTACCCTATTGAATACATAGCTAATGCTAAGATACCATGTGTTGGGCCACACCCAAAGAATGTTATCCTACTTGCATGTGATGCATTTGGTGTCCTCCCTCCTGTCAGCAAGTTGAGCCATGCACAAACCATGTACCATTTCATCAGTGGCTACACTGCATTGGTAATTAGACACAGTTTATTAGATTTAATCTCTATTGGAGGAACTATTGGTCTTAGTTCTTGTGTTGCTATATATGGCAATGTGTAGGTCGCTGGAACTGAAGATGGTATCAAGGAGCCACAGGCTACATTTTCTGCCTGCTTTGGTGCAGCTTTTATAATGCTCCACCCAACTCGGTACGCTGCCATGCTGGCAGATAAGATGAACAAGCATGGAGCTACCGGATGGCTTGTCAACACTGGTTGGATCGGGGGAAGGTAAATTAAACTGTTGACTTGTTTTTCTGATATTATGTTTACTATGATTACTCAACTAATTTGATGTAGAGGCTGGATTGAATTCCATTAAAAAAAATCATCAACTAATTAGCGAGAGTAAGTACGTACTTCGAGAATTGTAAGGATGACGCTTGTTTGAATTGCAATTAGGGATTTATATCTCAAAATTTCAAACTTGTGATTTAAATAATAATTTATAGCACTCAAGTAGGACATATAATGTATGGTCTGACAAACCTAATCCATTTGAGTATAGTAATATTGAAATATGAGCTCTGATCTATGGTGGAGGTAGAGGTATATGGTGTTATTAATCATCAAGAGATATAATACCTCTACTAAAAGGTATATACGTACCTCCAAAGCACAGAAGAAAAACTTGCATAATCTTGGCCTAGACAAACTTACCCACATACTATGTCACACTTTGTGGTTGTTCAGTTATGGTGTAGGTGAGCGAATCAGCTTGGCCTACACAAGGAAAATCATCGATGCCATTCACTCGGGTGAGCTTTTGGCTACAAGCTACAAAAAGACAGATGTCTTTGGACTAGACATCCCCACAAAAGTGGAAGGAGTTCCATCTGAATTGCTTGACCCAATAAATACCGTAAGTCCATAATTTCAACATTATATATTTTTGCATGGGATTTATGCTGCAGCTTGGCCAACCATTTTCAACTATGATGTAGTGGGAAGACAAAGACTCATACAAGTTGACACTTCTAAAGCTGGCAGATCTGTTCAAGAGAAATTTCAAGGTATTTGCAAATTACAAGAAAGGTGGTGTTAGTGATCTGGCTGATGAGATTGCTGCTGCAGGACCAAATTTCTGATTTTAATTGAATAGTAGTAGTATGTCTTAATGTATACCAAATAAAAGGGATTTTTTATGTTCCTCGAGGATGTATCGCAAGGTACCACTTATTTTAGTGTAAATTTTTGATACCTCATGGTACTTCTCTAATCTAAAGTACCAAAAAGTATCATAAATTAACACTAAAATATGGTATCTCTCGTTACCTAGTCTTGTATGGTAAAACTGAACAAAATGCCCATTTTGAGGATGGTGACATATATATATTAAAAGCTATTTCAGAGTGATGTATATGAGAAGTTGTGTTTATGACTTGGCTCACGATAATACCTGTGAACACTTTGTGTCTAGCCAATACAAAGCATTATATTCTCTTTTTGTTAACTATATATCGCTAGATTTTGTTCCATCAACAAACTTTAGAGAAAGGAGCGTACCCTACAAGTAGAGCTAAAATCAGTACAATGGACAGTTAGCATTTGTAATGTTGAACGCCTTTGTTAATCTAGACACGCTAAAACGGAAGCTTGTCAAATCAATCAAGGTATAAAAGTGAACCACAAACAATAGTAACTAAATTATTATCATTTGTTTAGTTTCAGAAACAGACTAATAAATTCTTAATTCTTAACTTCAGTGTTTTGCATTACCTGAGTAAGTAGAAAGCTTCTCCGTGAACTTCCGTGTTAGTGCCTTAAAAACCAAACTCAACCACCATGCATCCGGTATATATAGTAACATCTTCAATAGTGAAGTATTATTGTAGGATCCAGAAAACCTATCGAGGAAGCTGCAGGGCAAAGTAGCCATAAAGATATGAACAAACACTTGCATATGGTACAAACTGCAGAGGAATGAATAGTGTGGTAACAGATGATATTCAAGCCTGCAGAAACGAACAGTACTACAATTCAGTTTTTAACATAATAAAGTGAAATCATCTGAAAACATTTGCAGGATCTCATGCTACACGCTTTTTTCATTGAATGAACAGATATAGCTGAAGTCAAGAAAAGAATTATTACTAAAATAATATAATAGTATGGAATAATATGAAATACATGTACCCTATAATTAGTACTCCCTCCGTCCCAAAATGTTAGCATTTTTAGCATAGTTGCAAATTAAACATTTTTAACTTTGACTATTAATAGCAAAAAAATAAAAAAGATCAATAATGTAAAATTGATGTTACTAGATTTATCATTAAAGAAACTATCATAATATGTAAATTTTTTTATTTGAAACATCTTACTTTTATAGATATTATTGGTCAAAATAATATCTCGGAGACTGTGTTAGAGTCCAAAAAATACTTATCTTTTAGAACGGAGTGAGTAGTTCTTTTGTGTTCCGATAAAAATTGCTTGATGTGATTGCCAGTGACATGGCATGAAAATGATGGTATATTACCAACCGAAGAAAGGAAAAGCTAGGCGCAACATTCAAATTTTCAGAAATAACCCTCACACTAGAGAAATAAAACTAAACTGAATTCTCATGAGGAAATAAAACTAAACTGAATTTCATGAGGGAATATTTCTACTTTTATACCTTGATTGATTTGACAAGCTTTCGTTTTAGTGTGTCTAGATTAACAAAGGCGTTCAACATTTCAAATGCTAACTGTCCATTGTACTGTTTTTAGCTCTACCTTTTTGTACGCTCCTTTCTCCAAAGTTTGTTGATGGTACAAAATCTAGGGATATATAGTTTTAAAAAAGAGAATATAATGCTTTGTATTGGCTAGACACAAAATGTTCACAGGTATTATCGTGAGCTAATAAGTCATAAACACAACTTCTCATATACATTACTCTGAAACCTTTTATAATATATATATGTCACCATCCTCAAAATGGGCATTTTATTTAGTTTTACCGTACAAGACTAGGTACCGAGAGATGCCATATTTTAGTGTTAATTTATGATACTTTTTGGTACTTTACACTAGAAAAGTACCATGAGGTAGCAAAAATTTACACAAAATAAGTGGTACCTTGCGATACATCCTCGAGTAACATAAAAAATCCCTTTTATTTGGTATACATTAAGACATGCTACTACTATTATTCAATTAAAATCAGAAATTTGGTCCTGCAGCAGCAATCTCATCAGCCAGATCTCTAACACCACCTTTATTGTAATTTGCAAATACCTTGAAATTTCTCTTGAACAGATCTGCCAACTTTAGCAGTATCAACTTGTTCTCGCCAGAATTTTGCTACGTCATCGATATTTGATGTCACACCCTAAAAATTTCAAATATATAAATTGTTGTTTAATTGGAATTATTAGAATTGATTTTAAAAGCCTAGAAGAGAAGATCTAATTTTAAATAATAAATTCCAATATAAAATGGGGCCAGATAAAATTTTATTAAATACTTTGCTTAATTCTATAATTCCTAGATTTTTCTGGGATTTATTTGAGCTAAGGAAGTATTTTTAATAAATGGAATTGCATTTCATGAATAATTTAAATTGGAAAAAGTTTCAAAAAGTCTCTTTTGGCTTTGGGCCGAAAGTCGGCCCAAAACCCTCTCTCTCTCCTCCTCGGCCCAAGTCGGCCCAGTCCGCAGCCGCCGTTCGCGCGCGCGTCCGCCCGCTGACAAGTGGGGCCCGCCTGTCAGGGTCGTCGTCTTCCTCGCGCCGCCGCCGCCCGAAGCCCTAGCGTCGCTCCGCCGCCGTCTCTTTCCAAATCCGGCCGATCCTTTCCGTTTCCGATGAAATCAATAGAGGGGAAATGATCTTCTCGATCTCCTCTACCTTTTCTCTTTTGGAATCTTCGGCTAAAATCGTTTGGAAAGCGGAGGATTCGATCTCGAATCGGATTCGTCTCTCTCTCCCGAACCCTAACCTTTCCTTCGCGTCGCCGGTCGCCGTGGGCCTTCGCCGCCGCCTCCTTGCCCCTTTAAAAGGATCCCCGGTGTCTCCGCTACCCGTCGCCACCCTCGCCTTTGCCTCTCGTCTTCCGTAGAGCCCTAGCGCCGTGAGCCCTCGCGCCGCCGTCGTCGCCGCCGCTCCAGCCGTGCGCCGCCGTCGCTCCAGTCGTCGCCGTCGCTCGGGGAGGCCGCCGTCGTGGTCGCCGTCGCGTCGCCGTCCTCGTCCGCCCCTCCATCGTCGCTGTCGACCGCCGGAACTCTGTCGCCGTCGTCAAGCCGAAGGTTGCCGCCGCTTCTTCCTCGTCGCCGACGTCGTCCGGTCATCGTCCGCCGTCGCTTTGGTCGCCGGTGAGTTCGCCGTGTCGCCCGCAACCCGTAGAGGCTTTCCGTTCGCGCTGTCGTGCCGTGGTTCGCCGGCGAGCTCGCGCGGTTCGGTCGCCGCCGGTGGTGACGTCATCGCCGACGTCATCGATGCCGTCCACTGTGGTCCGGCCGTAGACCGGTTGATCTCGACCGTTCGTTTTGGATGGATCGATCTCGGCCGTCCGTTCTCGTGAACCGTCGCCGTGCACCCGGTCCACCGCTAACCCTAGCCGCTGACGCAATAAATCCTCTTTTCCTTTTCAAAAATAATTCATTATTGCGTCATAATTCAATTAAAATCCATATAAGTGTTTTAATCCGATTTAATCTTTAAAAATTCATAACTAATTCATCTTAGCTCGGATTTAGTTGGTTCAAGTCTCTAAATTTTTCTAAAATTGAGATCTACATGTTAAAAATATCCACATGTACTGTTCATGCTTGTTTATGTGCTGTTTTGGTGTTTTGCTCTTTTCTGTTTAGATTCCGACGTTTCCGGAGAGTCCGTTTTCGCAGGAGAAGAATTTGAAGAGTTCCAAGGCCAGCAAGGCAAGTCACACAGATCCCAAACAACCCCTTTGAGCATGTTGATCCCATTTAAAGCTATTGTTTCTATTCAACTATTGCATTTATTTTCGAATGTCATTGGGTGGAATTAACCTATTGTTTGTTATAGCCCTTTTGTTCTTGATTACTTTATTCCTTGATACCTTGGGTTCTTATAAATTGACTAGTTGAGCTTTATATTGGTTCAGCTAGATATTAGATGTGATTGCTTAGCCATGCTTAGAAACTTTAGCACACTATTGGGATAACTTATGACTCACTATTATTTAATGATGGCTTAATGATGACTCATGATGGTTAATCATGATTGGTAAATTAATTAATTTGCCAACTAAAACCTGATAATGGTGGGTTGTGAGCACATGGTTTTGATGGTCGTGCTCATGACAATTAAGGACCGGTTCACGAGTTTCGGTTGTGAAACATTAACCGTGCCAACCACAAGCCAGCGTGGGCAACGGCTTTACCTTTTGTATAGCATAGTTCATTGCGGGGCACCAGACTGAGAAGTGGCGGAGATAAGCCCACGGGGGTCGCTGGGGAGTCCATGCCTTGTTTATAAGGGGGTGATTATGATCCAGGAACGGTGCGCTGTGGTGGATTGTGTTGTGCGAGGGGTACTGTCACAGCTCCTTTCTGAGGTACCGTGGTGGTATCAAGGCGCATGGTGACATGTCGTGGGGCTGTGTCTTGTGGGTACAGTGGTACACCTCTGGTCAGAGTAAAACTATTCGAATAGCCGTGCCCGCGGTTATGGGCGGGTCTAACAATGTCTTTCGTGATTAGTCTCACACCTCTCATCATAATAAAAGATGCTATAACTGGTAATAATTTGATTAGCTCCTGGTTTGGAATGGTATATTCCTGGTTTGGAGATAGAACTGTGCAGCCGGGATTGGTTGTTCAGAATGGTTGGGCCTATGCAACAGGGTATGTTGTATAGCGTTGGATTAATACTATTTAATTATTACTTAACTGTTTTATTAAATTCTGAAATGTTTATTAAATGCTGTTTATGCAAATGAAACCCTACTATGCCATCCTTTGTAATCCTGTGCATTTGCATATTTGCTGCGTGGCTTGCTGAGTATGTCATATACTCATCTTGCAATCATTCATCAGAGGAGGAATTCTACAGTGATGCTGATGGTGTGGAGGATTAGGTGTAGCCCTGGTCAAGCTGCCTGTGGAGTGGAGTCGTCTGCGCCGTTTATCTTATTTTTTTTTCCGCTGCTTAGATCTTTATTGATTGAGAGGAACTATAATGACATTTTTATTCGCTTATTAATTAGAGTAATAATTGTACTCTATTATCAATTTGTTATTATGTGCCTCGGCTGATTCCTGGACGAGGGTTCACACACATGTAAGCGTTTGGAATTTTGGATAGAAATTCCGGGCGTGACATTTGAATCGGTTTTAATCTCTACTATTATTATTTGAAGATGATTCTGTACTCAATTTTCGTCTGTGCCTCTCTACTGACGACACATATAAAATAAACTGGACTGTGACTTGGTTCGGACTCGAAACATACAAGGAAAAGACTAATCAAGAAAACACTAATTACTTTTGGTACTCTAGCCGCTAATGACTCTACTAATAAACCGTGACTAATTAACCTATCAACACTGGAATTGAACCAACATATCTTATAACTACTTCAAAAATTAATTTCCCGTTCTTCACATCATTTTTTTGTCTGATGAGTCCAATCGAACGATGGCCTCCGTTCCCACACGCGCGAGTAACACATCACGTATGATGGATAAAACACAAATTCAAACATAGATACAAAATCCAATCGAACAATAAAAAAAGAGAAAAACAAGAATAATAATAATAAATGCACAAATCTGATCTTAATCTTCATTGTCGCCTGATCTGCCCGCGGAAGCTGCCGACACCACTGTGCCCATCGGATCCGCCCGCGGGAAGCCACCGACGCCGCCTGATCCACCCATGGAAGCTGCGGGAGGATGCTGTCGCCGCCATCGCCACTGCTCATGCTGAGGGAGGGCACCGTGGCCGCTGTCGCTCGCGGTGGGGGAGGGCGCCACCGCTGCTTGCGGTGGGGAAGGGCGCCACCGCCGTCGCTCGCGGAGGGGTTGTGCGGCGCCGCTCGCAGTGGGAGAGAAGGGGAATGAATCTATGGTTAGGGTTTCAATAGGGCAATGTTTTAGTAAATCACGAGTGATTCTAACCGTTCGATCAAATCCGACGGCTCTCAGCACACCTACGCCGACTTGAACCGTGGCCTTGCACATGGGCCCTGTGCACTTAACATGCCACGGTGTGGAAGAGAGATAGGCATCCTTCTAATTATAGGTCTAATTATGTTTTATTTTTTCTTAGCCGATTTAAACTATTTCTCCATTAACAAACTTAGTTTAAGCTCCATTTCGAGCCATTAAAAATTGGTGAGATTTAATATAGTTTTTCATTCTTCATACTAAATTATTTCTAGCTAAATGGAGTCAACAAAAAATGTAATTATTTATTTTTCATGATATTGAATTAGAATTAGGTATAGATTTGATACATTGTTTATGTCTGGGAGTATCCCATATAATTCCCATGAAACTATAAAATTACCATAATCATTATCATAACATTAGTTTTTTCCTTTGCAACGCACGAGCACTTTATTCTAATATAAAAAGCAGCAGTTGTACTTTTGCTAGGTGCACCCAGGGAAATATACACAAAAAATCATCATCCCATTCCTCAGCAATCCCATCTATTTATCTAACGGCTCAAAAAGGATGAGGGTGTCTTCTGTCTTACAGTGCTAACATGAAATCACCGATCGATTACCCATCCCAACCCATCGAGCCCCAACTCCTCATTGCGCTATGTATGCCGTTGCACCTCCGGCCTCGCACCTACGGATCCGAAGCTGCCGGCACACTACGAATGAAGCTGCGCCTCCTACCTCCTTGCCATGGGTCATGAGCCACCGGTGGTGGCGCCAGCCTGCTGGCACTTTGTGCCTCACCGGGGTCACTGCCACAAAAGGCCTCACTGGTCTGCAACTGTCGGCACTCCCCGAGGCCCAAGCGAATCATGCCATCTCCGTGATTGGCACCTCCTCGCCGGACACCGCGCGACTCCCTCGATTCACGCCCAAACTCCGGTCGGCGATCTCCTCTTGCAACCTAAGAACACGCATTGGCATCCCCTAATGATTCGCTCCCGTGCACCGGTAACTCCATCTCGATCCTCTTCTCCTCCGCGATTCTCTCATCATCAGGACTGCCTGAGTTGCCATTGTTGCAGAATGACAGATCAACGCCACCTTCTCCAACGGTACGCACCATCTTCTCATCTACCGCCGATGCACCCTCAATCTCCATGGCCACGGTCGACACCTGCTCTCCATCAAGAAACCACCGACCAACTCATGTGAGTCATTAAATTTATCTTGCTGTTTTCATCTTTGTAGTTGACTGCTACGAGATTTATGCTAAGTTGGTATTGCTAACCATGGGCTATGTGGAAGAACTAGATTGATTAGGATCACCTCCCGTGGGAGGCCACACGAATATATTGATTGAGCCGGCAAAACACGGCGAGAGTTACAGGGAGTTTGTTACATATGATAAGCAACACAAAAGATAAGAAGATAACCAATCTAATCCTGAAACTTATCTCTACTCTAACAGCCCCCCTCAATCATAACTTTGACAAGTTAAGATTGTGCTGAAATTCGCGAAGTTTCTGAACACTGAGCGGTTTGGTGAAGCCATCAACTACTTGGTCATTAGTAGAAACAAATCTAACCTCAAGAAGCTTCTGCGCAACCCGTTCTCTCACAAAATGGAAATAAACTTCAATGTGCTTTGTCCTTGCATGAAATATTGGGTTAGCAGACAAATAAGTTGCACCCAAATTATCACGCCACAATCTTGCCATGGACGGACATTGTATACCAAGTTCCTTTAACAAAGTTTGCACCCAGATTACTTCTGCTGTTGCATTGGCCAAAGCCTTGTATTCTGCTTCTGTACTAGATCCAGATACAGTAGCTTGTTTGCGTGCACTCCAGGATATAAGATTACTTCCTAGAAATACAGCAAACCCACTAGTAGATCTTCTATCATCAACACATCCTGCCCAATCTGCATCTGAGAATGCACTTACAAGCATAGACTGAGATTTCTGTATCTTGAGTCCCATACCAACAGTACCTCTCAAATATCTGATAATTCTTTTAACAGCAGACCAATGTGTCAAAGTAGGAGAGTGCAAGAACTGGCATACCTTATTAACTGAAAAGGCAATATCAGGTCGAGTCAATGTCAGATACTGGAGAGCTCCAACAATACTCCTGTAATTAGTTGCATCTCCAGGACCTAAAAGACTCCCTTCCTGTACAGATAATTTTTCTGATGTTGACAAAGGGGTTGGCGCAGGCTTACAGGTCGACATACCCATTCTTTTCAATATATCATGTGTATATTTGTCTTGAGACAGAACTAAACCATCACTTATCTTCTTTACTTCTATCCCAAGGAAGTAATTAAGATCACCCAGATCTTTCAAGGCAAAATCCATCTTAAGATTATGAAGCAAAGAGCTAACAGCATCTTGTGACGAACTTGCAACAGTTATATCATCAACATATACCAAGACAAAGATAGTCACACTACCTTTTCTATTGAAAAATAATGAGGTATCAGCCTTTGAAGGACTGAATCCTAATTGTTGCAGCTTCATGCTTAGTCTAGAATACCAGGCTCTAGGGGCTTGTTTCAAACCATATAGGGCCTTGTCAAGTTTGCAAACATAGTGTGGCTTAGATTTCTCTTCATACCCAGGTGGTTGTCTCATATAAACATCCTCCTCAAGAATGCCATGTAAAAACACATTCTTCACATCTAGTTGGCACAAACTCCATCCTGTAGACACTGCTATTGATAAAACTGTTCTAATAGTGGTTGCCTTTACCACAGGACTGAAAGTGTCTTCATAATCTATGCCATAACATTGTTTAAAACCCTTAGCAACTAGCCTTGCTTTATATCTATCTATTGTGCCATCTGCTTTTCTTTTAACCTTGTACACCCACTTGCAATCAATGAGATTACTACCATCCTCAGGTGGAACTAGATGCCAGGTTTTATTTTGTTTAAGAGCATCAAACTCACTATCCATGGCTACCTTCCAATCCTTATGTTTTAAAGCCTCTTCTAGACTTTCAGGTTCTCCAGTAGATGTAAAGCAGCCATACCTGACACAGCCATCAGTATAAACTTTGGGCTTGCGCACACCACTTTGTAGCCTAGTGTGTGGTCGAGGGTTGTTTGCCACTGTATCCTTCGCCACAGAGGATCCTGAAACCAGCTCTTCCTCATCAGTGCGCGTACCAGATGGCGAGCTCACAGTGGTCGACGCGGCATGCGGTGAGGGAGGTGGCGACGGAGGATTGGGCAACGCTGGTGTAGAGAACGGCGAGGCGAGAGAATTTCCCCCTGCACTCCACACGTCAGCTGCTGGATCATCGGTCGCGGCAGACGATGATTCTGACGTCGATTCAGCGCCTGCAACGGAGTTAGTAGCAGCCGAATCGGTCTAGTGCTCCGCGGCATCTGTTGCTGCTGATATTTCATGTGAAATCTGCACCGAATCATCAGCAAAACTCGCAGAATTTTCTGCATTACACATATTTTCAGGCACAATATTTTGATTAGCATTATTAGGCACATGGTCACCCCCAGAAAAAGGAAGAAAAAGACTGGGAGTAAGATCAATTTTTTTGCGAAGAAGTGCACCAGCATTAGGATGAAGCTTTGCAAAGGGGAACACATTCTCATCAAAAATAACATCCCGAGAAATGTAGATGCGACCGGTGGATACATGTAAACATTTAAATCCTTTGTGGAGAGGGCTATAGCCAAGAAACATGCATTGCGTGGATCAGAAGGCAAGTTTCTTTGAATTGTAGGGTCTCAAATTAGGCCAACATGCACACCCAAATGTGCGAAGGGAAGCATATTCTGGTTTTTGATGAAAGAGACGCTCTAGGGGCGTATCAAAATTAATCGTCTTGGCCGGAGTATGATTAATAAGATAGGTCACAGTGCAAAAGGCCTCATCCCTAAACTTTAGTGGCATAGACGCATGAGCAAGCAAGGCTAAACCTACTTCAACAATGTGTCTATCTTTGCGCTCTGCAGCACCATTTTGTTGATGTGCGTGAGGGCAAGAGACCCTGTGAGAGATTCCTATTTTAGTAAAAAAAGAATTTAGTTTTTCATATTCACCACCCCAATCTGTTTGCATAGCAATTATTTTTCGATCCAAAAGCCTCCCAACAAGACTCTGAAATTCTTGAAATTTTTGGAGTACCTCAGACTTGTACTTAAGGAAATATATCCAAGTAAAATTGCTAAAATCATCAATAAAACTCACATAATAGTTCTTTCTGCCAACTGAATCAGTGGCAGGACCCCAGACATCTAAGTACACAAGTTCTAAAGGAACAGAGGAAATACTGCTAGACTTAGGATAGGGTAATTGGTGACTTTTGGCTTGTTGACAAGCATCACACACAGTTTCTTTATTGGACTCACTAGAACACAAAATATTATGCTTCTTAATGACTTGTTGAAGAACAAAAGAGGACGGATGCCCTAGACGACTATGCCACTTTGACGTTGAGGGTTTGATGGCGCCATATGCTTGCTTCCTTGTATCCACGGATTCGGGAGGAAAGGGATAAAGGCCATTCCTACACTTTCCTTGAAGAAGAGGTCTCCTCGTTGTTTTGTCCTTAACCAAAAAGAATTTATCATGAAGTTCAACAAATGCTCTATTGTCAGATGTAAGACGATGAATAGAAACTAAGTTCTTTTTGGCTTGAGGAACATAAAGGACATCATTAAGATTAAGTGCCCGAATGGAAGTAGGAATCTGGGTGTGACCAATGTGACTAATATGCATACCTGAGCCACTTGCTGTATAGATTTGTTCGCCACCATTGTACCTCTCACGCACGGAGAGCTTGTCTAGCTCGCCGGTGATGTGGTCTGTCGTCACCGTATCTACATACCAGTTGGTATCAGTGTTGTAGCCATGGATTGCTGCAGCTGCACTCTTCTCCGGAGCAAAGTCCTCGTTGTAACGGTACCAGCAGTCGGCCACCATGTGACCAACTTTGCCGCAAAGCTGGCAAGTTGGACGATTGCCTCACCCGCTAGCATTGCTAGGTGGTCTGCCGCCACAGCCACGGTTTCCGCCACCGCGACCGCGACCGCCGCCGCTGCGCCCTTGTTGGTTGCCTCCTCGTCCCCGCGAAGCCGCGTTCACGGAGTGTTGGGCCGCCCGACGACTCAGGCGCTCCTCAAAGCTGAGGAGTTGAGTGTATGCGTCGGCGATCGTCACTGCTTCAGTGCGCCCAGTGATCACCGAGACCACCGGGTCGTATTCTTCATCAAGGCCTGCCAAGATGTATGCGACAATCTCCTCGTCGTCCAATGGCTTTCCAGCCGCTGCCATCTCATCACTAAAAGACTTCATCTTGTTAATATAATCTGTAATTTTCAGATTACCTTTCCTGGTTGTGGTCATCGCCATCTCATCACTAAAAGAATTCATCTTGTGGTAATTTTCAGTCTGGGAGCAGAGCATGTTCTCCAGAGTCCTCCAGAGCTTGGCTGCAATTTCTATTGACACCACCTGTGTCAGGATCTCCCTCGTGAGGGAGGAAAGGAGGTAGCTCAAGACTTGTTGATCTGCAACCACCCACTTGGTGTACTCTGGATTGGTGGCTTTCACCACCTTCTCGCCTTCTTTGACGTCGATGAGACGGGCCGGCGGCGCCGTCCAGGTAGCCCATCATCTGTGCGCCGCGAACGGCCGGAACAACTTGTGTCTTCCAAAGCAGGAAGTTGTTTCTTCCTAGCTTTTCTGCCACCGGTTGGCCGAACAGAGAAGGGGACGCCGTTGCCATGACGGAGGAGCTCGCCATTATCAATCTAGATGACTTTGAGGAGTAGGCTCTGATACCATGTGGAAGAACTAGATTGATTAGGAAGCGTTATCACCTCCCGTGGGAGGCCGCACGAATATATTGATTGAGCCGGCAAAACGCGGCGAGAGTTACAGGGAGTTTGTTACATAGGATAAGCAACACAAAAGATAAGAAGATAACCAATCTAATCTTGAAACTTATCTCTACTCTAACAGGCTATTGTAATGCAATTCTCCAATTGAGAAAGTGAGATCCTGATGGCAATTTTTAGCTGACCGGACATGCTGGAAATCTCGTGGAAACAGCAGGCATGGTGACATATTTCTGTCTTTTACCCATCCCGAGATGCTTCAAAGCTGTTCTTTTTTTTGGATTAATGCGATCTCTCTACATATATTTCTGATGTTGATCTTCGCCTTATTCATTTCGTGCTCTTCCTTCTACTGCTTGGAATCAGGTATTAAATATTTTCTTTATGCACACAAGTTGGTTGATGAAACTACCCAATGCGGACATGCACTGGAATGCTTCCCTCGCATTCTACAACTAATACTGTTGTGACAAGTTGGGTGTTGATTATTACACCAAATGGGTTGAGTAAGTGTACTAACAAATGGAGACACAATATATATATGAGGAGGGACTGAGTATTCTCGTTCACGTTCTTTTTACTACGTACAAAAGCCTCTCCTCTCCTCCCTTTATATAGCCAATTAGTGTAAGGCCCATTAGTGTGTTGGGCTAGCCTTCATGGGCCAAAAGCCCATGTTTCTCAACACTCCCTCTTGGGCTTTCACCAGCCACCACGTATTGCTTATGCTTCATTAAAACGGCTCAAAAACCCAGTGGGAAAAATTGGAGAAAGAGTACATAACATATGTTTTGTGTGTTGCACGGATTGCCTAGTTAAAAACATTGATAAGAAACCACGGGAAAACTTATCTATGGGAAAAAGAGTACGACCCACCCAATTATTCTTTATTAGGCACTTTCTCATTCTGGACTAAGTTTGACAAGTGAGTGAAATTCTCTCCATGAATTTTGCACTTCTCTAAGTCCCATTATCCCGATCCCTCGAATGCATCTTTCAAAAGGGGTTGCCAGTAATGATTTAGTGAATAAATCTTCGAGATTTTAACGAGACTTAGTATGCAATACTTCGATTTTGTTCGTCTTATGCAGTTCATGAGCATAAAAGGACTTGGGGTTGATATGCTTGGTGAGATTGCTTTTCACTTAACCCATTTGTACTTGTGCGACACACGCTGCATTATCTTCATAGATAATTGTAGGGGTCTGGGTGGTGTTCAATTCACATGATTGCTGAATGTGGCGAATCATCCTACGAAGCCATACACATTCATGAGAGGCTTCGTATAGTGCAATGTTTTCCGAGTGGTTCGTCGAAGTTGCTACGAGACTTTGCTTTGACGATTTTCAGGAAATTGTCGTTCCTCCACATAGGAAAACATAACTGGTCTGTGACTTGGCTATGTGTGGATCTGATAGGAACTATCTTTGTAGCTCCAGAATGTTTCAGTTTATTTTCCTACCTATTGTCTGGTTATACCAAGAGAGATCTACAATCTAATGAGGCTACTATGAAATATTTACTCATGGGTGGGGTAAGCTCTTCTATTCTGGTTCATGGTTTCTCTTGATCTTACTGAGGAATCCTATCTTCCCCAAAGGTAGAACCCCTCTCTCTTTAAAACACTATACATTTAGCTACCCGAAAAACGAATGGTATCCCGTATTCGGGCTCGCCTCTTCAAGGGGCCTCCGCTCGGGGACAACCGAACTCCGGCCTTACCTACCTTCGAGTCCAATCTTGGGTAGGCACTTTAGGCATGTCCTATTCCCTGGACCGGATCCAAATCCAAAAATGCATAATTGATGTCAGCTTCGATAACTGATATATACCCAGCATCTGCATATCCTACTTAGGTGAGGTCCCGGTTCTTTCTGTAGAACAGTCCCATGTCCTTGCTTCCTTTAAGATAACGAAGAATGTCCTTGATGCCTTTACAATGTCTCTTAGTAGGCTCTGTGCTATACCTTGCAAGTAAGTTGACGACAAATGCTATGTCCGGTCTTTGTGCAATTTGCAAGGCACATATGTGCTCCTATTGCACTCAAGTATGGATATTCTGATCCAAGGACTTCCTCCCCCTCTTCTCTTGGTCTATACGGATCTTGGTCTACTTGGAGTGACCTTTCGACCATGGGGGTTTTCGAAGGATATGCCTTTTCAAAGCCAAATTGTTCCAACACTTTCTGTGTATAGGTTGACTAGTGCACTGAGACCCATTCGGGGGTATGCTCAAGCTGCAAGCCTAAGCAATACTTGGTTTTGCCTAAGACTTTCATTTCAAACTCAGATTGCAAATATGAGTTTGCTTTTTCAATATCCTTGAGTGTCCCGATGATGTTTAGATCATCGACATATACATATATTATGTAAAATCCATCATGGGATCTCTATATAAAAACACAAGGGCAATCTTCATAATTATTTCCCTTTTTTCTTAGGAAATTGCTAAGGCGATTATACCACATTTCCCCTGACTGTTTTAATTCGTATAGTGACTTCTTGAGTTGTACACTATACATATTTATTCTTGCCCTGTCTTAGTTTGGGACAGGGAAACCTTCTGGTACCTTCATGCAAATGTTCGTGTCCAAGTTCCCATAGAGATAGGCAGTTATAACATCTATCAATTATATTTCCAAATTCAAATTTACTGCCATTGAGATTAAGTATCTAAAGGTAATTCCGCTCATGACCGGGGAATAAGTTTCTTCGTAATCGACTCCAGGTTGTTGGGTGAAACCTTGAGCTACTAGCCTTGCTTTGTATCTCACTACCTCGTTATTCTCATTTCTCTTTCGAACAAATACCCATTTATGTCCTACGAGACATACCAAGGAGGGAGGGGGCAGAGCTAGCCCACCGCGCAAGGCAGGACAGGGGAGTCGAAGAGGGAGGGAGGTCGCTGCACAAGGAAGGTGGGAGCCAAGGGGGGAGGAGGGCAGCACCAGCCTACTGCGCAAGGCAGGAAGCGAGCTAAGCGGGAGGGGACGACACCAATCGTTCTGGCACCAAGGTTGGTGGGGGGCGGTGCTAGCTCGTTGCACAAGGCAGGAGGGAACCGAGGGGGGAGGGGGGGGGCGCCAGCCAATCGCCCGTGGCAAAAGGGGAACCGAGGCAGGAAGGGTAGGCCGCTCTGGTTTATCGACGCATGAGGGGATGCCGACGCTGTGTCAGAGGGGCCAGCCAGGGGGGAGGATGCTGTGACATGGAGAAGGCCACGATATGGGCTTCAAATACTCAGGAGACAAAAATCGAACCTAAAAAAACATACAAAGTCACTCTCATACATGCACGTCATACTTCCTTGATGCCGAACAAATACGATAACTTTTGTGGATCAAAACACGAGAAAAGTTCAATGGCATCATCATCAACTTAAAGTCTCAAATTTAAAGTGTTTTGCACCATGCATGGCATACTCGTGCACATTTCAATGCACAACATTCAATACTGCCATTATTACATGTCTTAGGGAATTTAAAAATGTCCTCGACCTCCAACTGAACTACTAGGTGCAACGAGTGCATTGCGCCTTGCTAGTGGCCTCTGGACCAGCCTCCTTGGCATGTTGTGCCCTATCCACCTTTCCCGCCCGTTCCTTTGCACGCTCGTTCTTCTCCGCAAACTCCCTTGCCATCTTCCTAAGCTCCCTCTCCTCATTCCTCTTCCTCTTAGTGTTCTCTATAGCCGCAAGTCTGAGACGATGATTGAGCTGTTCCTCTTCCTATTCGTGTTCCCTATGAATCATCTCCGTATTGTGGGGATCAATCTCCGTGTCAATCCATTTCACAAAGTCACACAGAGGAGGCGATGTCTTCGGTACCTGCACATTTCACGATTTAAAGGATCTTCATTACAAAATACAATGCATTTAGGATCTCAACCTCAGAAATATAAGAAATTACCTCCACCGTCTTCTCCACATTTCTTTTCTTTTTCTTTGCCTTAGGCTTCGGCTTAGGCTTCTCTAGATTGTACGCAGAGTTGCGATACATCCAATTCCTTTGGTGTTGTGTCTTGTGATCATTGCAAAACGACATTCGTCACCACACCAACACATGGGACGGTTAGTGTCCAGTGGAGGTAGTTTCCTAGGGCAATAACCTGCTGCATCCTTCCTGAACATTCTACAAAACCAAAATTGTCTCCCGCTACATAAATTACATTGAAATTTTATCAATCACCAGCCTTAAAAACTAATTAACTTGACAAGCACTCAATACCCACATATATTAATAAAGTAAGTACATTAAATTTGTCATTTTTCATACAAATTTATAAAGTTATATTTAATTTCAGTAAATTTCTATCATGCGACCAAATTTGTCTATCCTTCATACAATACATAGCAACAAATTTAACCTAAATCAATTTTTTCATACAACCATCTATTCATGTCTCAACTAAAAATTATCATTACCACATATATGTACTTGAAAAAAAATCATAGCACGAACAAGCACATTGCACATACCTAACACTACAATCATCAAATCCTTAATTTCAATGGTCAAAATAAAAAAAAGGGCAAAAAATAGGTTCTAGCGTTACCCTCCGATCTACAAATTTCATCGATTAAAACAAAAAAAAGAGGGATGAATGGAGTATTATACCTCGCTCTTCGATTTTCCTAAGAAATCCCATGAAAAATGGCTCCAAATTGAGTAGATTTGAGGAGGAGAGGTGGGGGGGAGGGGGAAGAGAGAGGAGCAGAGCCACTTGGGCTTGGATAGGGAGGAGGGGCGAATGGGTGGGGAGGGCTGGGCGGTGGGGCCTGCGTGGTTAAGTGCGCACACCCCCCTCGGGGGGTGCACGCTTTTGACGGTCGTTATAGACCAGTTTCGACCGTCAATATAACCAAAATAAAAGGAGAATTGGCTATGCTTGTAATACATATTTATTTTAGAATAATATATTTTCACTCATACTTGGAGTATTATTTGTTTGCAGAGATTAGTACATAAATGAAGAATAAATGAAGGAAAACTCACTCCTAAGCAATCTCAAGGATAAAGGGGCCCACAGGTCAGGTATAACCGTCCTGAAACCCACCATAACTGCCAGAACTGCCATGAGGACCCACCTATCAGCCCCTCTACCAAATCTGGAGGCTTGCTGTGCCGGCCCAGGTTCAGCCGAACCAGGGATTCGCCCAAATCCTGGCAGCGCCGGCTCAGCTCGGCCCTCCACATGGATGCTTCAGATGCACCCCCAATGATGTTTGTGGGGCATTTCCGACAATTCCAACTGCCATAACCGTCATTGGGAGGTTGTATAAAGGGCTCACTTCCTTCACTTCATCACACACTCAACCAAGAAGCTTTGATCCCTCTGTCAAGCTTAGTTTAGTGCTCTAGTTCTAAGTGAAATAGAATAGGATAGTTCTCGGAGTCCTCGAGTCTTCGGAAGATCTCGGTATGGCTCTAGTAGCTTTTCTTTCTTCTTTCGTAAGACTTCCGGAATTAATAGAATATTCTTCTTTATATACCTTCGGCACTTTAGTTTGCCCGAGTACTAGTTTTACTTTAGATTTGTGCCGATATAGTTGTGTGACTGGCCTACCAGAGAGGTGTAGTGGTGTGGGTTTAATGTTCATGCAAATGATTACTCTATATTATTCTAGAGGGTATAGAGTAGTATTTGATAATGTAAGCATGGTGCTTAGATTATTAGATATTATTAATTGGGCATATATGCTGCGGGATAGTAGAGGTGGGCCGCTTATCGTGATAGCTCAGTACGGGTATTCCTCCACATTAGTATATATTCCTAAGAAAATTTCCTGGGAGGGTACTCCTCTGTATTTAGCCTCGGTTGGACGGCCATGATAGGTTGTCGTAAGAAACTCGGCAACCCGGGTGGTCTCTCGAAGCACCAGGAGGGCATTGTTAAGGGGGTATTGGTCAACACAACTGTATACTAGCAAATGTAAACTAAAGTTGAGTGTATATTAGAAGTATAGGAATGACTACTTTTCTATTTCTTTTTCCAAGTTAGTCTAGAATTATTTAAATGAGAGAATCTAAGTCCTTATGCTTCGTGTCACCCTACCCATATAATTAAAGTAACCCTTGCATAGATTTTGATATATATGTAATGTATATAAGTTATTAGCAAAGTTCTCTCTTATAAATCTTCCCTTGGGATTAAACAAATACGATATCTTGAAATACTTCCGGGTGAAATGCTACAATGGTATATCCGTGCGCTTGCAGATTACTTCTATAACCATAAATATACTAGGGCTATTTTTGCACCGTTGCTGGAAATTCATATTCCTAGTAATGTCGTTAAGAAATACCAACACACGCCAACGGTGTTAGTGCTGTGGTGGAGGGGCGGCGCTAGCAATATTGGTGCCGTCCTCCTGCCACGTCAGCACGTGGCTGCTGTATTGGTGTCGTCCAGTTGGACCACGGCGCCAGCGACTCTAGCGTCCCAAAAATGATTATTCCTGGAATAAGTTTTCCAGGAATGTATTTCTAAAATAAGTTCCAAGGCCCTCGATCCGTGTGCTTGCGCGTGATTCGTCAGAGGTGTGTTTCGCATGCTGGCTCATTTCACTTTCACTTTATTGTATGTTCCCTACATACATAGTATTTCTTCAAGACAAATGGAACTACATTATTCAATACTAATATATGTGTAAGAAATGCTAGTTATTCTTTTATATATTATGATTTTATATATTATGGTAGTTGAATGTAAGCCGAAATCGGTAAGTAGCGACCGCCAACACTAGGTTAGAACAACATGACTACAAGTGGCATGTATTATTGTTTTTAAACAAATAAATTATTATGGAATTTTAAGAAGCATCCATTATTGATAGAAAAACAATGATGATAAAACCTGCGTATGAGGGGATCAAACTCAGTCCAATCGGCATGCTCTAGCAGCTCCCCACAAGATGAGCTACATTTTGTTCTTGGCTTGTATTTTTTTTCGCAGACGCGTAAAAGGATTACACGTTAATATAATAGACGAAAAGAGTTTTAGTTACACCACGCAATCAGCCAGACCTTGCGAAAAAGGATTACACGTTAATATAATAGACGAAAAGAGTTTTAGTTACACCACGCAATCAGCCAGACCAGCTTATGCTAGTGAAAGGGAGAAAAAGCAAAATAAAAAGCTGAAGCTAGAGAAACTACGACAGCTAACCACAAACTCCAAGTAGCGGGAATGGGCCTAGCCACGCTACACTCCCAACAAGTCCCCAAAAGCGGCAACGCCAGGTAAAGACCACAGATGGCCCTCCAAACGGATGGACTCCAGGACCATTGAGACGAAAGAGAGCGCGGAGTCGAAAACCCTAGAGTTCCATTTCTTCCACACCTGCCAAGAGACCAGGAACACCAGGGAGTCGAAGTCGGCGCATAGATGCTCAGGTAAGCAGGCCCTAGAAGATAGCCAACAGTCCTGGAACCAGCTGCCACAGGGAGAGAGAGGGCAGCCCAGCCAGGAGGCGACAACACCCAGAACCAAATCTGCTGAGCGAACATGCAGTCGAGGAGGATGTGGTTCGCTATCTCAAGATCCTGAGCGCAAAAGGGACAGGCCGAGTGACTATCGATACCACGCTTCTAGAGAAGATCAGCTGTCCAGTAGTGCCACTGGAATGCAAACCAAAGGAAGAATCTGCATTTAGCATTAAAAAAAATACTACATTCGTCCCAAAATATAAGAATCAAATACCGATGATACGTTTTCCTAATACAACGTATCTGGATAAGGAGTGTATGAAGCCTGTCTAGATACGTTGTCTCAGAAATATCCCGTCCGATTCTAGAATCTTGTATTTTGAGACGGAGGGAACATGAGACGGAGGGAATGTATGTTTTAGATCGATATTTTTTGTTATTTATGTTTATGGGTGGAATTGTTGGCTGTGGCAGGTTTTGGGTGGCATAATTCATGTACCATACATATATTTTAAAATTTTGTTTATGTATTTTACATTTCTTTGTTAAAAATCCTACTAAATATTTTTAAAGTGAAAATATATCTCTCAAAATTAGCGGCGGGCAAACCGCGAACGTTACAAAATATTAAATATTATGGCAAAGTCCCTAAAATCCTAGTTGCCGAAAAAGCGGCCACTTTTGCGAGTGGAGCGTTACGCAACCATCCACAACCAAAAGAGAAACAGAAAAAGCAACAGCATTTCCTTCCCGTTTCTTCCCCCAATCTCCGATCGAAATCCCTTCTACTCCCTAGCCAAGCGCTCCAGGTCGTGAATTCCACCCAAATTCGTTGCCTCCCCCACTACCCAACCCAAATCCGTAGAGGAACATAGCAGAAGTGAAGCCAAGAAACCAGAAAAAAAGCAAAGCTTCCTTGCTTCGATCGATTTATGATCAATTTTTGAAGATACTTCCGGCCACCGCTGGTCGATTCCGGCGACCCCGTTTCCAGGAGATGGGGAACATGGGCAGCAGCGGCGGCCACCGTCGCCGGAACAACGGCCACGGCCGGCATCACCACCATGGTCAGCCCACCGCGCCGCCGCCGCCGCCGCAGCAGCAGCAACCGGAGGTGGCGCCGAACCGCTACGTGTTCGCGGCGGCGAGCCCTTACCCGCCGCAGTACCCGAATCCCAACCCGCCGCAGTACTACCCGCAGTACGGGAACTTCTACCCGCCGCCGCCGCCATCGATGCCAGGGCCGCTCCCGGCGCCGTACGACCACCACCACCGTGGGGGTGGGCCAGCACAGCCGCCGCCACCACCGCCGCCACCCCAGCCGATCCATGCCGCAGGGGAGTTCCCGCCTGCTATGCTGCAACAGCATCCCCACTACCATGGCTGGGGTGGAAACTTCTCGTATGGTCCACCTACCCAGCCGCCGGCGCCGGCGCCGCCGTATGTTGAACACCAGAAGGCTGTCACCATCCGTAACGATGTGAATCTCAAGAAGGAGACTCTCCGGGTTGAGCCTGATGACGAGTGCCCTGGACGATTCCTCATCACCTTCACCTTTGATGCCACCGTCGCTGGAAGGTGAGATTTGTGATGCTTGTTTATTTATATACGTACATGTGATGTACTACTCCATACCTATACATACATGTTGTAATAGTGTAGCATATAACATGATGAGCTGATGACCGTAGCTGTGATATCTACAGTTTCTTGTTACCATTGAAATGTTAATGTTTGTTTTTTCTCTCATGTTGACCTTGACCTACAATTTCATGTTGGCTCCTTCTATGTGTTTTGTCAAGAATTTTGATGTTCCCTATCTTGATGCTGATGTTTTGTGAGATTCATCTTTCTCTATATTATGTCACACTCACCAAGAAATAATCGAACTAAAAAGGGAACTAAAGAATCATTGTAGAACTGAAGTACATTTCTAGCAGATTCTTGTAGCTGAACAGCTTAATTTCTAGGGGTGATAAAGGTCATTGTGGAAATTTATGTTTTTATGGGTCCATGGGCACCCTAGAATTTTAGTTGGTACAGTATTTGTGTTTGTGAACCAAGGAGAGCCCAACAAATATGGAAGTAGAGCTGACATTATACTCTGGGATGCTAAGGAATTGAGGAATTTGAGCAGTATGTTCAGATCGACACCATGTAGGTGGAGTTTCGTTTGGCTTAATTGGCGAAGTTTATTAAAATGGTGCCTGATTAAGTGATTATTTTAGTAGTTCCATGATGTGAGTTCGTTAATATTAAGAGTCAGTTTGAGTTTTAATTTGAGTCGGTGGTCTATATACTAGCAGAGTGTTTTAGCAAATGGGATTAACCAAAGGGCCATATTATTGTAGCATTATTGGACAAGATTCGCCTGGCCTGCTCGGTTATGTTGGTTTTCTGCGTGTGATTGGGCCTGTGCACGTTGGAGTCCATGCTGACTTGGTCTCCAGGCCCAATAAGTCTGCTCATAGTCTTTGTGCAGAGATTAGATTAGTTTTTGCTCTCGTGTGTTTGCCTATGTTTTTGCCCATCGTGTTGATGTGAAAAGAAAGGCCGTACCTGTGCGTTGCTCCATGACATGACCCTTAGTTCCTGCTGGTTCCATATATTGGTTAAAGTTTTGCACTTTTGCCATACTACTAATTATGTTGGTTCTGCCTACTGGAGTGCTAGCCACGGTTTTGGTTTACTTCGAGTGCTTTGTTGTTCTAACCTTAATTTGTGTCATATATATTTATGCTTTTTGGACTCTTCAAATTGCATCCATTCAGAGTAAAAAATTGCTGCTCTTTGTTGGTACCGTGAAAGATAGAGGGGAATAGGGTACTTGCTACCGGGTGCTCACCATATTTTGATGTTATAACTTACTGACAAACAAAAGGATGGTAACAATAAGTGGCAAGCGGCAAAGAGAATTACAACTTCCATTATCTTTGAACCATCAAAAGTGAATGTTCACTTGCATATTGAATTCTGTTTACAGAAAATTAAGCCCAATTTTTTGTTGGCTGGGCCCTTCATGGACCACAGTTGGCCATAGTTATTAATTCTTTATTATGAATTTTCATGTCATATTATAGGATAAATATCTGTGACCAACATGCCATATTGTAGAAATGCCTAAATGGTTTCCCAGCATAATTTTTTTTTATCAATTCTTGTAGTTTGTACGTTCTTAATATTTTTGTGGGAACTTAAGATAACATTCAGTTAGAAGAAGTGAATTTGTAATGTAGGCGCCATTGCTCTATATCATGTGTGAAAGCTTGAACTTTGGAGTCAACCGTTTACCTAATTTTCTGGATGATCTAGGTTTTGCTACTGAAATCAAGGAATTAGCTGCCCCAGTTAGTGGTGAATGTAAACAATGTAGCTGTTGTTTAGCCAAGGGCAGTGCTAGGATGTACAGAATCATTTAAAGCCATCTTTTGTTAGGCTTCGTTCGGCAGCAGTTGATTGGGAGAAAACCCCCTTGTTATCCGTGCCTTCCTGAACTGCTAAGCGGTGCATTTTTTACAAAAGATTTCTACAGGAAAATTGCTTTAAAAAATCATATTAATCCATTTTTCAAATTTGAAATAATTAATACTTAATTAATTATGAGCTAATGGCTCACCTTGTTTTGCGTTATCTTTTCAATCTTTTCCTTTTCATCTCCTCTCAAACACACACTTAGTCCTCACTTTGTTTTAGAAAAAAATAGATCATGCTTTTAAGCTATCATATTGTGTCTTGTTGAGTTATTAGTGTGCATCTTTTATGGAGTAGTAGAAAAATATCCCATGCTTGTAGTTAGCAATGGATAATCAGTATCATCTCCATTTCTTGCTTTGTAGTTCGTTACCTTTAGAAACTTGTTTTCTTTCCTGTTTCTGTCTTCGGCATCTTTTTTACTGTTCGTTTTTCTCCTAGTACCTTTTTAGACTGGTGTCTACATTAGATTGTATTTTGAAGATCAATGTGTAGGGACATGAGGCTTTATTTTAATTGGTAATCACTAGTTTATTAGTGGTGCTAATTGTTTGTTCAATCGGTATAATATTTTTATGGTGATCAAAGTTTTCTTTGTCTGTACATTGTCCATTACATGAGTTGTTCTCCTCTGATGTCTAAATATATATTTTTGCAGGAGGTGTGTAATCCTTTACTCTTATCTCTATAGCTGTGCATACTGTCGACTGATTTGAAGTTACTTTTAGTTGATTTTAACTTGTGTTTCTTCCTTTTTTTAATGAATTGTGTTTCTTTGTTGAACAGCATGACTGTTTACTTCTTTGCAAAGGAGGAGCTGAACTGTAACCTTACAGCAACGAAAGAAGATTTACTCAAGCCAGTCACTGTAACATTTAAAGAGGGTCTTGGTCAAAAATTTAGGCAACCTTCCGGGACAGGAATTGACTTCTCGTTGTTTGAAGATGCTGAATTATTTAAGGAGGGAGAGATGGATGTATATCCACTTGCAGTGAAGGCTGAAACAACATTCTCAATTGGTCAATTCTCAGAAGGGGAAGAACAAAAGTCACAAACTCCAAATTCACAGATCACCCAGGCTGTATTTGAGAGGAAGGAGAATGGGGATTACCATGTTCGTGTTGTTAAGCAGATCCTTTGGGTCAATGGCACGAGATATGAGTTGCAGGAGATTTATGGAATTGGAAACTCTGTTGAAGGTGACACCGAAGGGAATGATCCTGGCAAAGAGTGTGTTATCTGCCTATCGGAGCCAAGGGATACAACTGTCCTCCCATGTAGACATATGGTAAGTCTTGAAACAGGCTCTTGAGTTTATGTTTGTCCTTTATTTTACTTTATGCTGAAATTATGTCCTACAACTCTTCTGTTCATGTTTTACATAGTAGATGCCTAGATCGTCATCGTTGTGAAATTTTCGGAATGACAAACCCTTTTGACATTTTCCTTATGGTGCAGTGTATGTGCAGCGAGTGCGCAAAGGTTCTGAGGTACCAGACCAACCGATGTCCCATCTGCAGGCAACCTGTGGAGCGTTTGCTCGAGATCAAAGTCAACAACAAAGGTGAAGAGCAACAGCAGCAGCAGATACCACAGCCACCACCACCTCCTTCAACCGCGCCTCCGCACCAACAGCAAGAGTCGCAAGCGTGATCGCATTTGAACTTCATACATATAACATACACTACTTGATGTCTGGTTTGCTGCCTCCATATATACAGGAGCTCCCCTTGAATAAGTGGAAAACAGGGAGAAGACATGTGCGTGTTTTTAGTATATGTGAGCACAAAAGCTTGCTGCGCGCGGTGGCTTGCAAACTTGCACTTCAGTGCTGGGTGTGCTGTACTACAATCATGTAAGGGAGGATGGGTTAGTTAATACCCTGCATCCATGAAAACAAGGTTTGTACATAAATTCTCTCTACTTGTACTACTGCGACAGAAATTCTCACGATTTGTATTACTGCGGCTGATGGAAGTGGAGTGCGTGTGCGGTATTGGCTATAGTTCTGTCGTTAACTTGCCCTTTGAGGCAACAGTATGCGTGTAATTATCTGGCAATTACTCCCATCAAAGAAGAGCTAAATGGATATTATTTCCCCGTCAATGGCTATCTCATGTATCAGCGATCAAATATATCTCACTCTGGTCCTGTGACATTTCAAGTGTCGATGGAAACTGATCAAGAGAAATATTTGTTGCGGGACTTTATGAAGACTAAAGCAAATCAAATCAAACATACAAAGAATATTGAATTATAGTTAAAAAAAAAAGGACAGCAAAATTATTTGTGGACCTGCTCTATTACAGCCCGTAACGAATATAATGCTAAAAGAACGTATCATATGCAATAAACACTATGGAAAGGATCGCCAAATTTGATACTATATTAAATTACATAAAGAAATAATATTTGTATTGCACAGTAATTAATGTTTGTAATGTACTTCCTAAGCTGTTCGACAGGAATACTATTACTGTGCTCCCTTTTTTTTTTTCTGAAACATGCCTAGCTTAATTATATTATTCACGTTGCCACGTACAACGACTTTTCGTCAGGCCGGCGAATACAGCTGGCCGAAGTATATTAAGAGAAAAGGAGAAGCTATACAACGTACCCCAACAATAGGCACACGCTCGTAGTGTGTCAAAGCACCGCCTTTATAAACTTATTTACAAGGGCTAAAGTCTCCCTAATGAGTACACTTCGGCCTCGGTCATCGGACTAATAAGGCCGGCCGACCTCCTTGTCTCCTATTCTTCTGCCATGGTCGCACGAAGTTGAGGCACCATGGAGACTTTTCCGTTGAACACCCTTGTGTTGCGCTATTTCCAAATCAACCAAATTACAAGGATGACCCTGACATTGCACGTCTTGCAATCAATTTTAGCAATAGACTTTCAGGTGGAGAACCACCAGCTTGGAAAATCTAAGGACGGCGCACATAATGCAAGTCCCAAGCAATCCCATACCCACTCCCACATTTGATGCGTTAAAGAGCAGCCCTAAAGGATAAGTTGGCAAGTCTCGCCGTCGTTCGAGTAGAGGTGGTATACTAGCGCGAGGTGCCACCCATGGCACTGCAGGTTGTCTGCAGTTAGGCAAGCGCTGCGTGCTGCAAAGAACATAAAGAACTTGCGTCTCACCGGCACAAGAGACTTCCAGATGATCCTGCCAAGCAGGCACGCCGTCCTTCCGACCGACAGTAGCGAGTAGGCTAGCTGTTCGCACAGAGAACTCGCCATTTGACGCCGCCTTCCATACAACCACGTCCCTGCTCGTAGAATCGAGGGAGATTCTTGCGACCATATCTCAAAGCACCAGATACTCCCCAAGGGCTTGTATGGATAGGCCATCTCTAATGTCTGCGACCGAGGAATGTCATAGAGGGCAGAGGCAACCGTAATTACACAGTTCTTGATGAAGGAGAAGAGAATTGGTACTATGTTTTGCGCTGACCGACCCACCATCATGCAGCTATTTATCCCTTCAACTTGATGCCTGATGCGAAACTGTGCAACACCTTTTAATCGGCCAGCGGCGCAAACCTTGTCCACAAGCACTCCGGCTGTGTTCGGCACAACGAAATCCACATACAATGACTTGATCAGTGAAACAACAGCGCAAGCTGTAGCATGACAAATGGCCTGAAAGTAGATAAATAATGTTGCTAACCCATGGCATACCGTTGGAACGACATAATTATTAGTCGGACCCCTTTTTTTTACTGAAGAAAGCCGGATGTAGAATTTGGACAACTTGTTTATTCAATACTCCTTTCTAATTAAGTTTCAGCACCCTAACACCTTTTGGTGATTGAGATCAAACACATCCACCAACAAAAATAAGGAGGGGCGATACCTTTGTCGTAGTCTTCAGCCATGGTGTCGTCAGGGGACGGAGGTATGCAGCGGTGGCGAGGAGCTGACGCGGAGGAGGCAGCATGCGCAGGTGTGGGGAGTAGAACGGGAGGTGCTTGGGAGGCGCATGTGTGGAACAACGCGGTAGAGCGTCGCTAGAGGGATAAGCGATGTGGCCGCGTTGGAGGTGGTTCCGGGAAGAAAGTGGAGTGGAGATGTGGAGGGAACGACCGAGAGATGGGGGTTGGGGGGTAGGGGAGGGGGGACGCGTGCGTGGCATGGATCGGGGCTGCGGCAGCATGCGAAGGAAGAGAAACGCGATCTGAGCCGTTGGATTTGGCGATCCGACGTTCCGTATTTCATGTGTCTATCAAGTTTCGAGTCACCATCATCACTACGTTTTTTTAAGTAGTATAGATATTGTGACACTGTGTGATCAAGTGCTTTAGTAGGCTCGGTGTATGAAGTACTTCGCTAAATGGCATCATTCTGCATTCAGGCATCAACTTCCAGAGTTTCAGACATGACGCCACTGAAGTTGAACTTGAAATGAGTGAAATGGGCTACAAGCTACTTCACAATTTCTTCATTGTCTTGATTTGTTTTTCAGTATGATGATTTTAACTAGAAGATTTGAGCTAGCATAATGTCAACAGAAGCACGCATGCTATCCAGCTTGCAGCTTGCTGATGGACGTATGAACTAGTTCAAAAGAAAAACAACTTCTACCAGTTACTAACATTGCGTTGAAATATTCTTATTTACAGCAACTCCCTCATCAGTCTTCAGAACAAACAGAATAATAAATGAATTCCATAAACTAATTAAGACTCGATCTCGTCAAAGTTCCATCGACGGAATAATACATGATACTACGTACTATCTTAGAGTAGTTAAGCAAAGGTATTTTTTTCGATAATGGAAGCTTTATTAAGGCTCAGCCAAATACACCAAGATGATACATTCCAACTGAGCCCACCCCGGCCTCTGCATAAAATGCACATAGCCAAACAAAACAGCAAAAAAGAACATATCTAGAACTTCATCACGAGACCGAGATATTAATGACTATCTATTAGATCACCACAGATACTCCTGGGTTAAAAACTCCCGTGCCACCTGGCCCAAATGTCGCGATTACCACTGTAATAGTATCCGAAGACCCGGTTTGTGGAGGATAGCCCAGGTGCGAATCCACCGGGTGACTAAAGTAATAACCTATAAAGGAGAAGCACCAACTTGTTATAAAAAATTACCCTAATTCTGCTTATCAAAATGGACCAATAAATAGCTGTTGCACCCAGTAAAAGTAGATTTCTCATGTCTTTAGGAAACATGTAAGCCAACGCCCAATCATATGAATCACATTTCGTGGAGGTTGTAAGTTATAAGCCATATGAATAACCGACCAGACCAAGCGAGCAACATGACATTGGAAAAACAAATGTTGAACGGTTTCGTCCTTATAACAAAATCAACATTTCGTACCACCTTTCCATTTGCGCTTAGCTAGGTTATCCTTGGTTAGAGTTACACCCTGACGTAGAAACCAAAGGAAAATCTTCACTCTAAGTGGTACCTTAATCTTCCAAATACGTCTATTGATATTCGGGATACCCATATGAACAAGAGCTATGTAAAGAGAATTGACTGAAAAGACCCCATAAGCAGTGAGAATCTAGCGAAATTCATCTTGCTCCTGTGACAACACCAAATCAGCTATGCGAGGCCATAAGTTATGCCAAGCGACTAATTTTGCTCCGATTAATTCTCATCCCCATGAAAAGCTTGGAGGATTTTTTTTGAAAGATTTGTGAGATAGTTGACTGTTTATGCCTAGCTATGTTATAGAGACAAGGATAATGATCTCTCAAGAAGGCATTACCCAACCATTTATCCTCCTAAAACCTTATTTGAGAGCCGTCTCCAATACAAAAGGACCCAAACCTAAGAAAATCTTAGTTGGCTTTCATAAGACTAGCCCAAAAAAGAGAGTCTCCCGCTTTCCAAAAAGCCTGAGATAAAGGTTGTGATCCCAAATATTTATTGCGTAGCATCTGTTGCCACTTTCCGTCTATGGTGAGCAATTTGTATAGCCACTTGCTAAGTAAAGCTATATTCTTTATTTTGAGGTCGTGAATTCCTAGCCCACCTGGATCTTTGGGATGACATATAATGACCCACTTAGCAAGCCAGTATTTATTCTTATATCCATGCCCATGCCAATAGAATCTAGATCGAATGTAGTCAAGTTTCTTACGTACCCCTGTAGATATTGTAAGGAAAGGCATCATATACATTGGGAGACTACTAAGTACTAAATTAATCAGAGTAAGTCATCCTTCCAACGAGAGAAGTTTTCTTTTCACCCGAGTAAGTCACCCTCCCAAATCTTTCAACCACTTCTCTCCATTCCTCATTTATTAACTTCCTGCAATGGATCGGGATGCCAAAATATCGGAAAGGGAAGTAGACAACTTGGCAACACAAGAGTTGGTTATATTGATCTTTATATTCAAGTGCTTCACCAAAGCAATACAGTTCGCTTTAATGAAAGTTAATCTTCAAGCACGACATTTGCTCAAAGGCTAGAAGCACCGACTTCTGTAACGCCCTGAAATTACCCTAATATTTAAATCGTGTCTTAATGCATTTTCTAGAAATTGTAAAAGCTAAAAAGAGCCTATAACAATTAAAAATCACCAAGATTGAATTCAAAATGGCTTGTGGGAATTTTTCTTAAATTCTCATGCCTAAATATTCTTAAACAAATTTTACATGAATTTTCAGAGCACTCTAAACAATTTTAATGCAACAATAACCTTTCTCAGAGTGTTTATAAAAGAAAAATTAAAATAAAATCCTCTCCTCCTCTTGGGCTGCTTCCGGCTCATCTCTCCCTCTCTCCCTCTCTCGGCCCAGCCCAGCCGCCCTCTCTCTCCCTCTCCCGGCCCATCCAGCCCAGCTGCCGGCCGTCGTCTTCCTCCTCCAGCCGACCGGCCGCTCTTCCCTGTCTCCCGAACAGAAGCGCCGCCACCTCTTGATCTCCTTCCCCGGCCGATTCCCCTCCCGATTGAGTGCAAAAATCGGTTCCTCTCCTCCTCCTCTTCAATTCCCCCATAATTTCCCACTCCATCCCGCATTATTCGTAGTGGATTTTGATGGCGTTCATCAATGGTGAGCTCCACTGTGGCCGGTGTCGATCTCCCTCCCTGGCGCCCTTCTCCCTCCCCTCCGGCCGATAAAAGGGAGCCCCAACCCCCTTCTCTCTCCCCACACACTGCCCGTTCTCCTCTCCCTCTCCACGGCCGCCGCGCTGTTCTCTTCCTACGCCGCCGCCGTCGTGCAACTCCGGCCGCCCCTCGCCGGTGGACGGAACCTCCTCGGAGCCCGGCGTTGCCGCCATCTGCTTCGCCGCTTCCTCCTCCTTCCCGTCCACTCCTCCGTCGAGCACAAGGACCACGGGAACGACGACAACACCGACGACCCGAAGCTCCTCGTCGTTTCTCCCTCATCGCCGGCATCTCCGTCGAGCTCTCGCCGCAGCGTTCGCTCGGTGAGGACCGTCACCTCCTCCCCTTTCCGTTTTTCCCCTTTCCGCACTCTGTCGCAGCGCCGCCGCACCGTTGGCCGTCGCCGGCGAGCCGCCAGTTTCTGGTGCCACTCCTGCCCGGCTGTGCCTGTGCGCCGGTGCGCCGTGAGCTGCCCTCGTGCGCTCGGCTCACGATGGACCGAGCGGCTGGCAAGTGGGACCTGCTCGTGGACCCGGTCCACGTGCGCTCTCTCTCTCTCTTTCTGTTGCAATAGATCAATTTTTCTTTAGAAAAATAATTCACAAAATTGTAAATTTCCATTTAAACAACACCTAAACTTCAAACGGTCATATCTTGACCGTTCGAACTTCGAATCGACCCGTTCAAGTCTCTAATTTTTTCCTATAATGTTAAGAACCTACTTTTGTGCCTTGTTGTACTGTTTTGGTGGTTTCTCTTAGCCTAGTTTCTTTTCCCTTGTCGCGTAGATTCCGTTGTCGTGCCGGAAGATCTGTTGTTCGTCGCAGTGGACCGCGAAGACTTTGTGAGCAATCAAGGCAAGTCATATCATACCTTGAACATGTTGAATCCTAATGTTGTGAAAATTATATTGTTTTACTATTATTGCATTGCTTTTATAACCTATATCGTTTACTATTGTTTTTATTAGTTATTATTCCTATTATCCTTGTTATAGCCATATTGATTTGATATCCATGTCCTTGAGAACCCTAGGTAAAATAAAATGACTAGTCAAGTACCCTATATGTTGGACTTACTAGTTACTTTAGGTTTATGCTTAGCCATGCCTAGATTCAACTTTAGAATTTTTGGATAATTTGGGATATAGTAATCTCAACTTAAAATCTTGATTAAGTGCTAGATCATCAACTAGGTAGTTGATGGGTGGGAGAAATGGTGTTTTCTTTGCGAAAACTAAAACTCGTTTTGGGGCTCTCTCGGGCATATGTTGCGAAGCCTTATCGTACAACCACAAGTCTGATGGGTAAGGCCTGACCGGAAGTTTAATTTGTCTCAAGATAGTGAAACTCAGGAGCTATGGGTTGTGGGTCGGTCTCTGACCAAGTGGTGCCCAGTCGCGACGGCTAATCCCATCCTGAGGACCAGGGGATCGGTAATCAGGAGGCGAGTGCTTTAGCGGGTTCCATTGAAGGGTTACCTTCAGGAGTTTCATTGTTTCGAGGCAAATTATATGAAAGGTCTTGGCATGGTCTCCGTTCGGGTACCTTCGAGTATCGCGGCGTATGGTGGACATGACGAGGAGGACGTGCCTTGTGGCTAAAGTTGTACACCTCTGATCAGAGTTAAAATCTATTCGAATAGCCGCACCCTCGGTTATGGGCAAGCCTAGCAATGTTACTCCAAGTTGGTCCCGACTTTCTAAAACTTGGGAGGATGGATTCATGATGGTTTTCAGCAGGTGGTTTAACCTAGGCTGGTTGCATGGGCTCGCAACTTTGTGAACTGTATAATTATGACTTAGATCAAGATCGTGTTTTAAACTTTGCTTTAAACTTGTGAACTATTGGAACTATGGCTTTATGCAAAATGAACAATATTATGCCATTCCTTTGTTACCCTTATGCATTATTGTGCACCTCCGGTATGGCTTACTGAGTACCGCGTGGTACTCATTCTTGCTCACCTCTACTTCAGAAGTTGGATGCTTTGGAGGAGAAGGCTTGGACTGCTAGCTCGTACCGCCATCAAGTGCATGTGTGGATGCTGCTTTCGTAGACTTCCACTATCTTTTTTGTTTATCTTTGAATGTAAAGACCTATGCTCACTGTTTAATAAAGTACTCTATTTATGCTTTTGCAAGTGTGGCTTGTAATACAACAACTTTGTTATTGTACCCCGCCTTCCTGGGACGGGGATTAATACAATGAGCGTTTGGGAAAATGGGTGCATTTTTCCGGGCGTGACAACTTCAGATTTTGAGCTTTCTGTAGGTCATGGTTCATAAAAAGCACCGTGTCATCAGGATATTGTAGTATGGACAACCCCCGATCAATCATATGCGGTATGAGTCCATCTACTTGCCCTTGAGCTTTGAGCATGTTTATCAAGGTGGCTAACATGTCAGCAAAAAAGTTGAATAGGATTGGAGAGAGAGTCTCCTTGCCGAATGCCTTTTTTAATCCGGAAAAAAAGGCTCGAAGTCATAATTGACTTTGGCCGCAACAATTCCCCTGGGTATGAAAGATTCGATCCAAGAAATCCACTTGGGCAAAAAACCTTTCATTTGTAGAGTTTGTAGCAAAAAGGGTCATTTGACCATGTCATAGGCCTTTTCAATGTCAATTTTCAAAATCACCCCATTCAACCTTTTCCTGTGTAGTTCATGTACTGTTTCATGTGTGATGACTCCATATAGGATGTTTCACCCACGCATGAAGGCAGTTTGAGTTGGATTCAGTACATGGTTTACTTCCAAGATAATTCGGTTTGTGGCGACCTTAGTGAATAATTTATAACTGACATTCAACAAATATATCAGTCTGTACTATTGGATTCGATTTGCTTCTTCAACTTTTGGAATTAAAGTAATCACCCCAAAATATAGATAAAAAATGGGAAGACTGCCAGAATGAAATTAATTAAATAAATTCAACAAATTATGCTTGATGACATCCCAAAATTTTTGTAAAATTAATCTGGGAAACCATCTGGACAGATAGCTTCCTTTGTTTCTTCCTCTGAGAAAGGGGCAGTAAGAAAGTCATTTTCAGCTTATGTAACCTAACCATATCATCAGATATGCTCTCATCAAGTGAAAACAAATTTTCCTCAGGTGGTCCAAAGAGTTTCTTGTAAAAATTCGTAATGTACGTTTTCAACGCATGAACCCCCTGAATTTTTCCTTTATCCTGGTCTAGAAAGAAGATCCTCTTCTTCCTATGTTTGCCATTGGCATCAAGTTAAAATATTTTATATTATTGTCCCATAGGAGTACATCCGAAACTTTTGAGCGTTGGTACCATTTAACCTCCTCTTCACGAAGTAGGCTTGCAAGATTATCCCTCGATTAATCAAGAAGATTGTTTTCTTGATCCAAAAGGAGTCGAACCTCTGTAACTATGTCAAGTGACTCAATGGTCTGTTGTAGATGAGCTTTTTTCTGTTCTAAAATGCAATTGGTATGAGCGGACCAACCTGTAAGATGTCTGCGTAAAGCACTCATCTTATTATTCCTTCTTCGGGCTACATCCCGACCATTGACTAGCCTATTCCATACTTCGATAACACATTCATGGAAATCATCCCACAGAAACCAACTGAGTTCCAACTTGATCTTCTTAAGGTTACCATTGAAGGTCGCTTCCCCTGTATCAAGGAATAGAGGTGTGTGATTTGACACCCCTCTATATAGTGCATGAACCGAAACCAGAGGGTATTTGGATTCCCAATCTGTGGAAGTGAGAACCCTACCTAGCTTCTCATATGTTAGTGTAGGAAGCAAGTTTGCCCAGGTGAATTGCCTGCCCATTAGAGTGATTTCTCATAAGTCAAAGCTATCAATCACCTCGATGAAGAGAAAGGCCATCGAGCGTTGTATCGATCATTGTTGTTTTTTGCACAACTTTCTCAAAATGTTGAAGTCCACCCCCCCCCCCCCAAAAAAAAAAGGGTCGGTGGATGATTTTGTTGGCATGTACTTCTCCAAGAAATTGGATTTAAATCCAACTTGGACTGGACCATAAACAACCATCAAAATCCATTTAAAGTTATCCTCCCTATTGTTGAGATGAAAATTAACAAAAAGAAATCCCCTTTAATAATTAAAGATAGATCCAAGACAAACGCGTTAATTCCAATAAGTATACCCCTTGATCTTTCTTTAGGTGGAAGACAATGCCAGACAAAATCAGCACCTCCAGAAAGGCTATCTAAATTTATCTTTGACATTTTACCCTTTCTTGTCTCAAGCAATGCAATGTAGTCTAACTTTTTTTTCTCTAACTATCTCTACTGCATACCTATATTTAGCCAAGTTTGAAAGACCTTTGCTAGTCCAAAAAATACCCATCATGAGGAAATCATTGTAGAGCTTTTTGGATTTTTGGAACGAGACTTCCACAATTTCCTTTTTGAAGATGATTTGGTTTTTCCAGTGAAAACCAATAAGTCACAAATTATATCAATCTCCGAAATATCTTTTACTAAGCAAGCGAGTAGGGCGCTGCCAATATTGTCTCCCTCGTCATCACTTGACATAAAAGGATCCACCTCCGACAAAAGAATATTGGTTTGGGTATTATCACTAGACTTGTTTGCTACTTTAGTTCTATCTACCTCAATATGTTTCAAAGCATTTATCGAGAAAGAAACAGGAACAATAGAAGCACCCAAAGTAACTCCTAAAGATCTAAGATTGGCAACGACATTATCAAGAGGTGACGGTACAGAAAGTGAAGGGCTAGTAGCAATACCCTGATGAAGGGATGCATTATGGGAGGCCGAGTGCAGCTGAGTAGTCTATGCCGATACCTCCTGTGCAACAAAGCTATCATCCATATTGTGCCCTCTTCATTGCCTTGACCAGCGAATCCTCATCCCCTCTGGCCATGCCATCCAAGTTTTCAACATTGGATCGCGCACTATAGCAGCGGCGTGTGGAATTTGCAACCTTGCTACCCCTTGCATCCATCAAGCGGGGTACAGGAGATGGAGAAAAGACTTTCTCCTGAGAAACCAGAGAAAGGACAGCAGTATTCCTTGCTGCTACAGCTGCCCCTGGTGTAAGCGAATGGAGGTGTTTCGACCCTGTTATCGGCATGCCAAGTTGCTAGGGTGGAGAAGGGCAGCCGACCGGTTTAGGTGTGCAAGTTTCAACCATAATTCTTGGAGTAGGCCTAGCTGCAATGTATGCTTTCCCATCAATAACACACAGGTCGAGGTGTGGTGAAGGCCAGCACTTTCCAAAAGGAGTTAAAACCAGCTGCATGGCTGTGACCTCAGAGATGCTCCTTTCGAGAGGTTGAATTTTTTTAGTTCTTTGCCTTCTTATGTGCCTGATCTGGACGACCATCCTTTGACGAGTCATCTTGATCCTCCTGTGCATCCCATCATTATCCATATGATCAAACTCCAAGATCTGAGCTAGGCAGAAATTCTCTTTCACCAAAGTATAAGTAATAGGGTAACCCAATTTCCAAAGACGACATCTGTTGTGATTGGCAAAACCACACCGCTATGAATGAGAACCTTCATGCGAATCACCCCATACGTCTATAGGTGAGCATGTCAACCTCCTATGCCGGAATCACATTGTGACATCCCGGACCAGGGCTTAATAGGATTAATAGAATACTCATATCAATAAGTTGCAACTTTTTCCGGAAGCTGATCTCGAAAGAACTCTAAGGTTAAGCGTGCTTGGCCTGAAGCAATTTTGGGATGGCTGACTGACCGGGAAATTCTTCCTGGGTGCACATGAGTGAGGACAAAGTGTACAAAAAAGACTTGTGTTGGACTTGTGTTGGGCCTTGGAGAGGCGGGGCGTTACAAAATGGTATCAGAGCAGCCTCTCGTGGTTTCACAGCCGCGTGTGTCGCACAAAATGGTATCAGAGCCGCTGCCAGATGTAAGTGGGCCTGGCCTGGGAGAGGCGGGGCGTTACAAAATGGTATCAGAGCCACCTCTCACGGTTTCACGGGCGCGTGTGTCACACAAAATGGTATAAGAGCCGCTGCCAGATGTAAGTGGGCCCGGCCTGGAAGAGGCAGGGCGTTACAAAATGGTATCAGAGCCACCTCTCACGGTTTCATGGGCGCGTGTCACAGAGGGGACATTCCTGACCTGGGGTTGATCGACGGGGACGTCGATCTCTCTAGGACGTTCCTGGCCTGGGGTTGATCGACGGGGACGTCGATCTCTCTTAAGGGAGTGAGGATGTGACATTCCGGCCCAAGGTTTAATAGGATTAATAGAATACTCCTCGAAAGAACTCTGAGGTTAAGCGTGCTTGGCCTAGAGCAACTTCGGGATGGGTGACCGACCGGAAAATTCTTCCTGGGTGCACACGAGTGAGGACAAAGTGTGCCTAAAATACTTGTGTTGGTTTGTGAGGGCAGTCTATGAACCTATGAAAGCTGCCAGATGTAAGTACACACATCATCAGTAGCTTTCCACTCTATTATTGTCATTGAAACCCCATGATTCTTAAGACGGATTTCAACGTCATCCATCCTCTTTAATTCCTCAAAAGAAGGGGAGGCAACAAGAAAAGAGTTCTTACCATGAGGGACAGCTTCCCACATCCAATCCTTCCTTATTCAAAGAGGTAGCTCAGCCTGAACTATCTCCCTTGACAGCAAACCACCGTGAATGGAGACCAAAGCCGTGGGAGCTGTTGTGGCTGACTGCACATTCATTGCAAAGTCACTAATTTGGAGAAATCAAAATTCAGTTTTCCCGAAACCAAAAAAATAGCAAGTAGGTTATGGTAGCTTGAGTACCGGGCACTTCTTAGCTAGATGTGATTCCTTCTTGTTGCAAAACTAATGGCCAGCTTGAGTACCGGGCACTTCTCAGCTAGATGTGGTTCCTTCTTGTTGCAAACCTGTGCCGTGTGGCCACTAGTTTTGCACCAGTGACAACGAGGCAGCCCTTTTATTTTTTATTTTTTTTATTTTTTTTTTTTGCTTTAGCTATCGCTTGAGCACCCTCTGCCTGCTGCGTCTATTCCTGCTTTGCTGCCACTGGCGCGGTGGGTTGCAGCAGTGCAGCTTGTTGTGCTGTCCGTGGCTGCTCTCCCTGATCCCGGAAACAAAGTGCCCCTGAATTGCTTCCATGGGGAACCTTCCAGAAGGACTGATGTCCGTGAGCAGCTCCTCCTTGCCAGCGACCACCAAACCCCGATCTGCCGGCGTTGCTGCCCCAGCTCTCGGAAAATTGTGCGGTCGCTGAAATTGACGTGGGTGGTGCCGATTTGGGCCGTGCTGGTTTCGCGGATGAAACTGCTAATGCCTTACCGCACCATCCTCTCGCCGCTGCCCTCTAGTCGTCGTTTCTTCACACGTTCTAGCCGCCATTTCCGTGTATGAGATCTTCCCCTATGCTGTGTTTTTCAGTAGAGAGATAGCGCATCTGTTTAGACGAAAACAGGCTAAAGACTTTCCATAGTACCCATCACCAATCGAGCCCAACCGAAGAGAAGGAGTGCCAGATTTTGTGGATGGTTTGTTGGAAAGAATTGTCACCGAATTGGATCGTGCTGAACTTGTTTCACCGATGCCTGGCACGCCCTCACGCGAACGCCAAGCCGGTGAAACCACCTACTCTATCTCATGTCTACGCGCGTGAGCACTTTGTATATGTTTTGCAAAAGGCAATATTCTCCAAGCACTGCCGATTGCACCGGTTGTGGATGAGGTAGTGGCCCCTTCCATGGATGCATCACCCATCCACGGCGGCGGCGATCGGAGTTTTGCAACTTTGGTGAAGACCCCCGAGAAATATCTTTCGTACACAGCTCATCCGTATTTGAAGTAGTTGGCGCACCGGGACATGTAGTCCCAACCACTGAACCCGAACTTTTATGTTCCCACCACCGAGAAGCAGATATCAGGAAGCCGATCTCTTCCCAAAAGTTTTGAATTACTCCCTCTATTTCACAATGTAAGTCATTCTAACATTTTCTACATTCATATTGATGCTAATGAATCTAGACATATATACCTATCTAGATTCATTAGCATCAATATAAATGTGGAAAATGCTAGAATGACTTACATTGTGAAACGGAGGAAGTAGCAAAGATTTGGCGTCACGGAAAGGAGATACCGAATTCATCTCCTCAACCTTCATACTAGCTGATAACGAATTACTGACCAGATGTACAGAATCAGGTTGATGAGACGAACTGGACATGGTCGAGAGATGATCAAGTACTTCGTCATGTTCTTGATCGCAACCATCCAGAGAAGCAACATCTCCTTCCTCAAAAACAACGGACAAACTAGAGAAACAAGAAACATCCGGTGAAGGATTCAGAGCTAAAGACGATGGCGACGAAAAGGGCACCGCGCATAAACCTTAAAACCTGACTCATCTCCTCCATCGATCTGCACATCACCATCTGCAACAACAGAAATACCTTGTCCCGATGCAGAGGGTACGCTTGACGGAGCACTCCTTACCGGCTGTACATCATCGCAGAGTTCCAACGTCGAGGTCAGCCACGCCCAAACGAGTCCCTCCATGGGTTGTGTCTGACCCCCTGTGATGGCTAGAGGCCTAGAGCACCATTTTCAGCCAGTCCTGGACAAGAAGGAACCGCCGCCGGAGAAGACTCATTCATCGCGGGCAGTGAGGAGGAATCTCAGAGGTGGCTCCACAGGATCATTGATCCGTTTTTGTGGTTAGGACACAGCGCCGACGAGGACAGGGTGCATCTGCACGAAACGCACGACGACCTGCTAGCCGGATCGACAAATGTCAGACGAGAAACAGTGGCCGGATCTGGACACAAAAACGCGCCAGAAAACCGGAAGGAATTGGAGCCTCCGCAGGCGAAGCCCCGATGACCCTCCCCTGAGATCGTACAAACAGTCGCCCCTCCACGAAACCCGGATTTAAAAATTCAAAATTCAAGATTTTTTTAGTTCTTAAGCAAAGCCATAGCCTCTGATTAATTTGTTGGGTAAAATGAAGGGTGGAGTGAAGGAGCAGCAAATATATACAGCGCCCAACAAGTATAGTGATAAAATGATTACTATCTGTATCATTTCCACCGCCCAGCATGCTGTTATACTCCGGCCTCCCCTCCTGTACTGGGTTGGTACATGGGTTGAACCTATTACGCTGGAGTGGACTGAATCCATTCACCAGAATGGTTTGGGGTGGATTGGACAGGAATTCAAAGTGGGTTGGATTGGTTTGGGTGTTGGAGGAAGAGAAATGGATTAGTGTGTTGCTTTCGTGAGGAGATGGGCTGGGGTGGATTCGAACTGGATTCCTGCCCACTAGCAGGCCTTACTGGCAAGCCAAATGGACTATCTCGAACTCCAAGGCCAGCAAGCGACAGACGGTGAACCTCTGAACCGACTGAACAGATGCAGAGTTGATTAAAGCACGTTGGATGCTATTAAAGGTGTGTAGTCTTTATTCTTAATCTCCTTAATCTGTAGTAGTAATCAGCAGCCGTCGGAAGGGAAGTGGAAGGCTAAGCAAGGGTCGAAGACTCAAAGGGTGCCGCTTGCACCGGTCGCTTCCCATGCCCGTGCGGGAGGAGCGCTAGCGGCGGAGACCTGGCATGGTGCTCCATTCCAGGCGACGAAAGCGTCACGCTTTCGTAGGGGAGAGCGAACGGGCTAGGGAAGGGGAGGGAAAACGCTTCTATCCGGTCGTCCCATCTACCTCTCGCTATTACTTTATACTTTGATGTATGTGGCCTTTTTGTCAGATCCTACATATGCTTCCTTACTAAGCAGCATATATGAAGGAGAGAGGACATGAGATATTTACATGTACATAACATCCTTTTAGCAAACTTGAAAATGATTTTTCTTCTAGATTACTTATTCAATTTATGATCCGATTACACCATGGTATTTGTTACAATTAAATCTTTACAACAAGAACTCACATGACTATATTATAATAAAAAACACACATATGTTTCAACCAATTCAATTTAATGTTTCACATGTGAGAATAAGATGTTTCAGCTGACATTTTATTATGTTGCACATATTAAATTAGTGTCGCATGTATATATCTTTCTATATTGTATCACATGGTGCTATTTGTATGTTTCAGTAAGTAGTTTATTATGTTTCACTGGTTTATTTGTAAATGTTGCATATGTGTTGGTTGAGTGTTTCAATAAGTATTCACTAGTTAATTAAAAATATTTCACACGGTATCATTCATATGTTTTAGCAAATATTTAAAATGTTGTAAATATTATACGATTGGATTATACTATCATATTTGTTGCAATTAAATCTTTATAACAAGGTCTCACATGATTACATTCCGATAAATTTTAATTTTAGCTTATTTTTGTGTTGCGGTTGATTTTTTCCGAACGTTGCACACTAATTTATTTGCTCCAATAAATATTTCCCGATGTTTCTTTAGTTCATTTTGCAAATGTTGCATGTCATATTATATATATGTTTCAGCAAGTGTTACTTTATGTTTCAATAGTTACAACTCGATGTTTCATATACATGTGCTATGAAAATATTTCAAGAAAATCAAGTCTTTGTAAATATATAGTATTTATCATACTATCTTCTTTTGTGTTTCATTTGTTAAGATTCAATGTTTCATGTAGTAATTATTAGTGTTTCAATGATATTAAATATTATATCTCTTTGAAACATTATTAGAAGCGAGTTGAAACATTTGACCTCGAGTGCGGAAACATTTTTTATAACCGATGAAACAACACATTTTTAATTATTTTTTATCAAAATATAATCATGTTGGATCTTACTGTAAATATTTAATTGTGATGAATAAAACGGTGTAATCGAATTATAGATTGGATAAATAATTGAGAAGAAAAAATCATTTGAAATTTTCTAGCAAAGTTGGTTTATGCTAGCATTTGATGGGAGAGAGAGGAGAGAGAGTAGTTAAGTCACCATGCACAAAAATAATAAAGTAAGGAAGCAACAGTGCATTGCTACATACATGGAGCAGAGCCATGTGAGTAGCACACTAATCCAGAGTAGCGTCCGATTTTTCGTAATCCATCGGACGTCCGATCTCTAGTTCTCTCCGAAGGGGAGGAGATGGATGGGCTCTTGGTCTGAATTGTGTGTGAATTGTGTGGGCTATGTACACCAATGGGATTTTAAGCGTGCAGAGCAGGATCTAGACCTTCAAGATTTGATCCAGCAGCTATCATTTATTTGGATGATGTGAATGAACCACAGTATAGAAAATTGGGTAAAAGTAAAGTACACGGTCCTTAAATTTATAGGGGTGTGTCATCTAGGTCCTCAAACTCTCAAAATACACAAGTTCTAGGCCCCAAATCACCACAGTCTCTCTAGAATCCTACATGGCGTTGATATGGCATGTCACACGGACATGACGTGGCACAATCTTGACTGACAAAATGGGACTCACTTGAAAATTTCCCTTTTCCTTTTTTTTTCTTTCCTTTCCTTTTTATTTTACTTTTTCTTCTCATTCTATTTTTTCCCCTTCTCCTTCCTCTTACTGCAACTGTAGTCCATCACTGCACGGGGAGGTAGGGTCACAGAGAAAACGAACAAAAGGAAGAAAAAAGAGAAAGAGAATAAAAGGAGAAGAAAGGAAGAAAAAAGGAAAAAAGGAAAATTTTTAAATGGATCCCATTTTTCAGTCAAGATGATGCCACATCACATCCGTGTGGCATGCTACATCAGCACCACATCTAGAGGGACCTAGACGACACACTTTGACAAGCTCTGATACTTGAATCTATATTATGAGAGTTTAGGACCTAGATGACACACTCCTGTAAATTTAAGGACCTCCTGTATATTTTAATCATTGGGTAATAACTACAATAACTAAGTGGGAATCACTTATATAGGTTTATAAAATAGGTGTAAGCAGATTCGTATAAAAGGTTTGATTAAAGAAATGCATGCTAGTAAGGACATATTGTGCTGCCTTTGCTAGGCACAATGTTTGTTTTGGAAGGATAGGCACAATATTAGTGGGGAATTTTTTTTTAGAAGTACTATACTATTATTAAAATATCTCAGATTATGGGGAATGCCAAAAAAAATATGAAGAGTAATATCTGAGGTATGAAAAATTAACAAGTAGTGAAGAAAAAAACTATTCCTGATTTTTATCTTTCCTATTTTTAATATCATATCTCACAAACAAAGTTGACTTTACTCTTTAATTTTATATTTCTATGGTTGTCTAATATGACCTTAGTTATATGTGGGATTTATTTTTAGAACTATCATGGTTCCCACATATAGATAGTGGTTTCCACCATTGTTTTACCCATATTAGCATCCACTTCACCAGGAGAATTCCCATTTGTTTATTTGGGTCTTTTAGCAATCCCCACAATGTTGCATTTGGATCTTTTAGAAGAGACATAAAATGATAAAAGCATTAAACTATAATGAATTCACATTGAGATTTCTAATGAAATTTTATGTCGTGTTGATCCAGCAGCGGTTGCATTGAAGCATATCCGCACGATAGAATATTTTTTGAATGACTCGCACCACACAGCGCGAACGCACGAAAGAATATTAAATAAGATGTTAGTTTTCCCTTTGATGATAAACTAGGACAAAGAAGTAGCATTAGCATGAAGGAGAGACTAGTACTATGACATGTCCCACAGATATGGTATGGGAAGTCATTTAAAAGAGTCGGAGAAAAATATAGTGCTGTTTTTTCCTCACAAATATAGTGTACAAGTAGAAAACTACATGATGTGTCCCATGTTATTTAGCTTATTGTGTATATCAAGGGTGCAACGGATAAATATCTTCCTTTTGAGGAACTATATGTAATAATATCGCTTTTTTTTTCATTTATGTAATAATATTATGAATGTAATAATATTGCTGTTGATGCCATGAACAATACTTCAGATTTTATCAGTGGACATATATGCAATGCAATGTTTAATTAGCAGAAACAAATGAAAATAATGAAGAAATATAATAATACATGTAGCTCATCCATTGAACCTGTTAGTTCTATAATACTCCCTCCGTCCTATTTTAAGCGCAATAATAAGTTTACGTGTCCAACTTTGATCGTTCGTTTTATTTAAATTTTTTTTCTGACCTAGAGAAATAATATGTATGGCCTATGAAATACATTATAAATAGTTATCTGATAAAACATCAATATAATAAAAATAACAGCAAATTCAAAATAGTTATTTGATTTAAACAAGAAATACAAATTTCAAGCATCCCATGTTAGCAAAACTGAGAAGATGACTTAGATTTTACGGAAACTCTATTGGGATTTGGGAGATTTTACGGAAACTCCGTTGGGATTTGGGAGATTCGGCTGTGTTTAGTTCATACTGAAGTTTGAAAGTTTGGTTGAAATTGGTACAATGTGATAGAAAAGTTGTGTGTATATGAAAGGTTTGATGTGATGGAAAGTTGGAAGTTTGGAAAAAAACTTTGGAACTAAACAGGGCCTCAAAACCTAACCTGCCATGGTAATAAAAGCACTTGTTGAAAGATCTGAGCAACCTCAGCAGGGTAGAGAACACAACCTAAGGGTGCTACGGCAGAAGCACCAAACTGGTTACAACTTAAAAGGGCTGAGTTGTGCTGTCTATTCTTTGGTATAGACAAAGGCTGCTAATTCTGTTCAAGTGTTCATGATGAGGCTTGTTCAGCTGCCATAGCATCACTGATGATGTCAGTAGACGGTAATTCTTCCGTACTTAATTGGTCTTCATTTGGGGTCGGATGTGTCTGTCTTAATGGGTATAGCAGAGTGCCAACTTGGGCCATATGCATGAGATTGAACTCTATCTATAACTTGACATGTGACATTTTATAGTGTCTCTCACGTACTGCTCCATGTTTCCCAAGATTTATGTCAGCAGGAACTCATTTTAAAATGAGAAAGAAAAATGATAACCGAATTCTCTTCACAAGTCTACTTGTGCTTTGCAGACTGCACATGTTAGAAACTTGTACCTATATGTTAACCAATGAGCTCAGCGACTCTTTTGATAAGCATTTCCTTTGTCCCTCCAACCTTCACTTTTCTTGCACTAAGGAAGCACTTCAGATCTGCAACTGTTAGCAAACGCAGCTCACCTCGCTTCTGATGATCTGTCACCTGAAATTTTGGCATCGAGCTATTAAATTATTATAAAAAAGCAGTTATATATCTATATGATCATCAGACATTTTTAAGAAGCAAAAAGTTACTGTTACCTTTCTAACTATGTCATCATTGAGTACATCAGAGTTTGTTTTTGAGTTCATTGAAGTTAACTCAGTGCTGTTAACTACTCTCCTTCCTTTTGCCTTTGTTGCCTTTTTCATTAGCTCATCCTTCTGATTATTTACCACCTGAAGGAATAAATTCATCATTAAGATCACAACATCAATATGGAGAGCTATCTAGACTACAATCCGAAAGAAAATTTGTAAGATCACCTTTTTAGTGAAGTGGTCTTTGACATGTTCTGTTCTTATTGTTGGTTTTGTTACTGCAGTTAACACATCTTTGCGAACCTTCTGTTTAGTCTTTGAATTTGTTGGTGCAGTTTTCTCATCATTGCTGACTACACACTTCAATGTTGGTTTCATTACCTTAGTGCTAAGCATATCATTCTTGACACCTGGTATTGCTCTAGTCTCATCTGGGACTTGAGGTATACAATCTTTACTGTGCATAGAGAAACATTTGAGTCAGGAACAAGCAATTAAGATTTTGATGTGTGCATGTACTGCAGAA